>NC_086109.1:66205352-66867852 GCF_963921235.1 Mobula hypostoma
ACATACTGAAAGAAACAGCCTCTTGGTTCAAGAGCTGTGTGAGAGATCTCCCTAGATGGCGATCATGGTATTGCTAATAAGTGGGCATAAGAGAGGCTGCCACTGCAAAAGCAGAAAAGGGATTCCCTTGCTGAAAAAGACTTGTGATCACTTGGTGCTGTGTTCAGCATGTGATGGTGTAGCACATAAAACAATTCTAGTCAACAGTGTACTTTAACATGAAGTGGACAAGCACACAACAGGGGTAATCGCCCCGTTCACCATGCACAGCTGATGCTTACTGGAGAGTCTAAAGGAGGGTCACTATCTGTGCTGCCTACAGATCTGCTGAGTGGTCTGATGGTTCTGGTATCACAAACACTTCAGTCTTGACTCTGTAATGAGCTGAATGATGAATGTAGGCAAGAATCGGAGTAACCCCATCCACTGAGTGTTATCAGCTTGGAATTTGAAGTTTATAGAGGGGCTGATTATTTTCCACAATAAGAACAGACTTTTCCAGTTAAGGTTGTCTAAATCAATTTTTCCCCACTCCAAGGGTGGCTGGAATATGAAGCACACAACTTGAGAAGGCATTGGGGACAGATACAGTGGCAAGTGGATATTCTGACAACATATAACTATATACCTAGGCAAACACTTAAGGTGCGAATGCATTGAAGGGAACAGATCAAGTGCAAGTGAATGGGCACAGGTAAGTATGATGCGGTGGGCGAAGGGCCTGTTTCTGTGCTGTGTCACTCCATGACTCCTTGCCTGAATGGATTGTTTTCTGGGTGGAGGTCGATGGGGACTGTTGTGGTTCTTGTTGCAGGAAGAATTCTGTTTAACACAGCTCCCAACAAAGTAGTCTGATTTCTGTACAACATTTCTTCACTGCCCAGTCCATCACTTCAATCTGCAGCAGTCTCTCATCAGCAAGACCTTCTGACCGCTGTCCACGTCGAGTGCATGCCATGAGGGGTGCAGTGCATGTGCCATCGACCACCCTCGTATTCTGGAGCAGGGATACTTGAAGATGACAGAAGTTGCTATGGTAACGCAAGTGAGTGCAGGACAAGAGGAGAGAGATGACGAGGTATCAGGGCTCGGATCAATCAATGGCAGACCAGTATGACACCAATGGCAAAAGTGTACGGCCTTCACAATTAAGACTGGATGCCTTTCAGCCATGATCCTAAGTGGGAAGGTATCATTCACATGAGGAATATCCAGGAGCACCACGCTGTCTCTCTGCAGTATTTTCAGATGTAGTTGTTCTGTAACATCTGTTCATGTGACTTTGAAATTCACACAGGGAAGTAAATGGATGAGAAGGTGCACCTCCCCAGGTGGCACATTCCACAGCAGTTTGCCCACTGAGTTGACTTCTAGACTGATTGCTGAGCTGAATTCCAGAGCCTTGACCATTGGGATCTGGTCCCTGCGGACTTCAATGGGTGGAGGACGTGTATCCAGTGCTGACTATGATGGAAGATCTCACACCTGCACCTGTCCTATGTTCTATTAAGGTGGGAGGTTATATGGGAGGTAGGGTTTAAGGGTCGGCACAATGTTGTGGGCTGAAGGGCCTGTACTGTGCTGTACTATTCTATGTTCTATGTCCTCCTGCTGTGCTATTTCTTGTTCAGTGTGTGCAGCATCCCGCTGACCCTGAAGGAGAGTGAGCTTTCAAGTGTGTCATCCCTGGATCCAGAGAATGCAGGATTCTGTGTATGAATTGTATCTCGCTTCTTCGTCAGCACGGTGATTTACTGAAGTGCGGCATCTCCCTGCTCCAGAAAGAAATCAATCTGCCATCTGAAAGGCTGTTGCTGTCCTGTTAGGATGGCGTTGGCCCTGTGTGCAGAGATCAGGTGCACAGCTAGACTGAGTCAGATCATATGGATGTAGTTGGACTTCATGATGAGTCTCCTGTGCTTTTGCTGCAGTTGAGACCGACTCCAGCTGTATAAGGGGGTGGCGGGGGTGGGGAAATGACTGCGAGCCTTTGCTTGGAAGTGCTTGTGGCATTGTGTAGCTAGCAGTACATGGAGATAAACACCTTTGTAATCCCGGTCACCTGCATTTGCCCAGACACACCTGTCAGCACATTTGCCGTTTCCCTCTGCATCCCCATCAGTCTTGTCCAGAAGGCATCCGGATTCTGACAAGCCACTCATTCCTCCAGGGTTGGGTAAATACCACTGTTGGATTCTGATGTTCCTGTGATCTGAGGTTCTCTGGAAGTCAAGAATGAGGTATAAAACTTGTTGCTTATGTCAGTTTTTACTAAGCACAACAAGAACTCGAAATGGGAGGAAGATGGTGAAAAACAGAAGAAAAGCCTAATGAAGAGGGGGAATAACAGACAAGAGACTGAATCAATGTGGTTTGGTCCTCTTGTACCAGATTGCGAATAGAACACATTCCATTGCTTAAATTAACCAATAGGGAAGCCCCTAATCAAGTAATGTGATACCTGAACCTAATTCAATGAAGTTCCCAGAATGATTGATCGTGTGGATAGCTAGAGGCTTTTTCTCAGGGCTGAAGGCTAACACAAGGGGGCATAATTTTAAGGTGCTTGGGAGCAGGTACAAGGGGGGTGTCAGAGGTAAGTATTTTTTCCACACAGTTGTGGGTGCATGGAATGCACTGGCAGTGAAGGTGGTAAAGGCAGATACAATAGGGTCTTTTAAGAGACTCTTAGCTAGGTTCACAGAGCTTAGAAAAATAAGGGGGCCATACAGTAGGAAATTCCATGCAGTTTCTAGAGTAGGTTACATGGTTGACTCAAACTTGTGGGCCGAATGGCCTGTAATGTGCTGTAGATTTCTATGATACAAAGGCAACTGCAGCCACTAAAGACACTGAACAATAACACACATAAAAATTGCTGATGAATGCAGCAGGCCAGGCAGCATCTATAGGAAGAGGTACAGTTGGAGTTTCGGGCCGAGACCCTTTGTCAGGACTAACTGAAAGAAGAGGTAGTAAGAGATTTGAAAGTGGGAGGGGGAGATCTCACTCTACTCCTTGCCCATCCTCTGGGCCTCGCCCCACTTTCTTTCTCCCAAGGCCTCCTGTCCCATGATCCTCTCCCTTCTCCAGCCTCATATCCCTTTCGCCAATCAATTTTCCAGCTCTTGGCTCCATCCCTCCCCCTCCTGTCTTCTCCTATCATTTTGGATCTTCCCCCTCCCCCTCCCACTTTCAAATCTCTTACTAGCTCTTCTTTCAGTTAGTCCTGACGAAGAGTCTCAGCCCAAAACGTCGACTGAACTTCTTCCTATAGATGCTGACTAGCCTGCTGCGTTCACCAGCAACTTTTATGTTTGTTGCTTGAAATTCCAGCATCTGCAGATTTCCTCGTGTTTGCAAACAATAACACATAGAAGTAGTTATACAAACAGTGGCATAGCAGTTAGCGTGACACCATTACAGCCAAGACATTCTGGAGTTTGGAGTTCAATTCCAATGTCGTCTGTAAGGAGTCTGTATGTTCTCCCCGTAAGTGTGTGGGTTTCCTCCCACAATCCCCAGACGAACTAGTTGGTAGGTTAATTGGCCATTGTAAATTGCCCTGTAATTAGGCTAATATTAAATTAGTGGTTTGCTGGGCTGTGCAACTCGTTTGGCTCGAAGGGTCTGTCCCTTGCTGTACCTCTAAATAAAATAATTAAACCACAAAGAAAATAACAAATATACTGTTCAGTCCAACAGCATCAAGATTGTCCTTGCAGCATACTCCAGTACATTAGCAGAATAGGAAAGCTAGTGTTAGTATCTTCTCCCAAGCCTATGGGGCCCTGATTACAGCCTCATCTGGCAGATATACCTAGTCCCAAGGAAGATGTACAAGATGATAAGAGTTATGGATCAAGTGGATAGCCAGTGTCTCTCTTCTCTTCCCCCCCCCATAATATAAGGGGGAATAATTTTAAGGCTATTGGAGGAAAATATAGAGGGGATGCCTGAATTGTTCTCATGCACATATGAGTGCTGGATGCGTAGAGGCAAATGCATTAGGGACATTTAAGAGACTCTTGGATAACCCTTCATTTTTCTATTATCTCATGCGCCTATGTTTGAGGGAAAGGTTCGATTGATCTTGGAGTAGATCAAAAGATTGGCCAAACAGTGGGCTGAATGGTGTGTAACGTTTTGTTATGTTCCGAGGTAGACTTAATGCCAAAGAAGATGCAGTATTCTGAGCACTCTCGGTGGAAGAAATTTCCAGGTGAACAGAGGAGAGGGTTCAAAGATATTCTCAAAGCATCCTTTGGGCAATGAAATGCAATATCCCCAATGATTTGGCTCCTAGCTCTGTACATCCTACTAGATAACAGCCCATTTCTTAACCTCTGTGTAATACACATCCCCGTTCATCCCAAGTGGTTCCTTTCTATGAGCTGGTACCAATGATAGACTTCAGGACATCGCTGAAAAATGTGATGCAAAGATTTGTGAGGATATTGCTGAGTGGAGCGCTTGAGATATTAGAAGAGGTTGGATAGGCTAGGAGTTTTCTCCCTGGAGTATTGGAGACTGAGAGGCCACTCTGCAGAGGTGATAAAATCACAAGGGGCATAGATAGGGTAAGCACACGCAGTCTTTTTCCCAGGAAAGGGAACCAAAAACTAGGGGGCATAGGTGTGATGGGAAAGGTTTTTAAAAAGGATCTGTTAGGTAACTTCACACAGGGATAGTTTGTAAATGGGAAGAACTGCCAGCAGAAATTGCTGAGGCAAATACAATTTAAAAAAAAGTAAATGAATAAGTTTAGACATTTTTATAGGTACTTAAGCAGGAAAAATTTGGAATGATATGAATAAATAGGACTAACTTTGGTCACCTTGGTCAACACAGACAAGTTGAGTCAAAGGACTAGTTTCTGTTCTATATTACTCTGACTATATCACTCTACTCTCTTCATCTTCCCCTGAGTCTCGTTCTCAGTTTCTCTCTGTCTCTTCCTGTTTCATTGTTTCTTCCTCCTCAGTCTGATCTGTGCAATCTGCTTATCCAAGCTCTTCGTGTTGAAGGAGCATCCAGATGTCTGTGAAGTCATTCACAGCTGAGGAACTCCAGTAGGGTCTTTTTTTTTCCCCATCAGAATGGAAAAGCTGGGCCACGTACCTGGCCAGTTTCATGACCTGTCTATTGACTGCCATTCAGAGTATGGTTAACTCATGATTTGTGCATGTAGCCATGTCTAGCAACGGAACATTTGTTGTGCATTCTGAACTCGCCTGAGAAGTTAGTCATGAGCTACCTTTGTAATTCCCAGACTCCATTAGTAATGATTTTGATATTTGTCCTGCTTTGTCAACAGTGGCTAAAAGAACAGAAGAGAAAATTTGTATCTGTTGAATAGAAATAAAATAGTTTTATAATATCATAGCTCCATGAAAATCCACATCCTTTAGATGAAATGTTACTTTAACAGCACAGGCATTGAAAAACCATCAGAAAGTGTGTTTTGAAGATTAGGACCTCATTAGCCTTGTGGTGCACTTCATATCTCACAGAATCAAAGCAGACCAAGCTATCCTCAATCCCAAGGGGTGTTTTGGGAGACAACGTACCTTTTTAAAATGCAGGAACATGCCCAGGAATTGCTGACCATTAAAAGCAGGACTAATTAAAAGACAAAATACTTCAAATGCTCAAAATTTGAAATAAATACAGTAACTGCTGCATGTATTCCCCAGGTCAGACTGTATTTGCGTTGGGCAATAATTCTTCACTTGCAGTGATCTTGGATTAAACTTATTTATTAAAAGCAACACTTAACAGAGAATTGCTTTAGTTATTGTTACTACTTACCACAATCTTTCATTCATTTTCTCTTGATTTGAAGAGCTGCTTGGTGGCTCAACTGAAGGAGCTGCTTCCTCGGGAAGCCAGAGGCCGAGTTTCGATTCTGTCATTCTGTGCTGTCTGCGTGCCATATTTTGTCTGAGTCTCCAAAGACGCAGGTTGGCAGGTTAATTGCCCACTGTAAATTATCCTTTGAGTGTAGGTGAGTGAAAGAAATTGGGGGAAGGCGCTGAGAATGTGGGAAGGATAAAAATAAGTGAAGTAGGCAGGGCCGGGGCCCTTGGGCTGGAGGCCCTGATGGGCCCCTGCCGACACCGTAAAATGCTGCTGTCCCAAGCAAGAAAAGGCAAGAACAAGAGCAAAGGTTGTACTAGTCTAAATATCAAAGCTGTGGACCAAGACATTGGTTTAGTACAATACGTAGTCTATAAGCTTACAGGCCTTAAGAGGGAGGACAGAAAGTAATGCAGATTCTTAGTTTGAAGGACAGCGTCTAAAGCACTCAAAAATTAACCAAGGCTTAGTAAAGTTATGAGGGAGACGAAGTATGATGTACCTAATCTTAAATCTTTATTTAGCTATTGCTGCTCATACCATAGGCCTTATTTCTCAAACAATACCAAAGCATTTTTATCTAGATATTTTTCTCAACCGTGTGTTCTGAGAAAGTAAAATGGAAATGAGATACAAAAAGGCCAAGAGAGATGGCACTATGGCAAACTAGGAAACTATCCAACAATCTTTTTGAAAAATGAGATCTAGCACATACTAACTATTGCTGTGCTGTGTGGCTTGCAGAGTAAAGACCACTTATTACTGACTAAGTTTGTAAACAGTCAACTATTAGCCTATTGCCACGTAAACAGGAACAGCACTGACACACAAACCTAGATATTTACAAAGTCAAATGCTTGTTTTTCAAAATTAAAGCCTAGTTCTTCTGGATTTCTTTGCAGCAAAGTCCTTGTTCAGCTGACTAAAATCCAGTTTCCGAACAAAATCACTTTCAAGTGATATCAGAGTAAATGACTCAGCCTGTCCTGTCCCATTGTGGATCTGAACCTATGTAGTTGCCGTTATCAGGCCTGCCAAATGTCACTGCAGCCTCGGATAGCCAGTCCTCTCTCGACCAAAAACTTGACAACCACCAACACTCTTCTCAATATGTTGGTCCAGTAGATACACTCTGACTGGAACTGTTTTTGCAGTTCTGTACCTATTCTTCAGCTGTGAGACGCTAGTGTAACGTAGGTCAGTATTGTTTTCCTGCGGTGTTCGCTATTTTCATGCTCTCCTATGCGCTCAGCGCCATGTTTCCAGTCGCTAAAGCCAGTTTCGAAGATGGACTGACAGTTACCATCACTGAAGATGCGGCATGCAAAACAAAACACACAGCCGGTGGAAGGGGAATATAAGAGCCATTGCCTTGATATGTACTCACCATTTACGAGCTTGAGTTTGAAGTGAAATTTGGAGGAAAAACGTCTCTGCTGTTTGTATACTCGGTCCAAAGCTTTGATATCCACATTCCTATTCTGGCAGGACTCTGGCCCTTTCTTAGCCCAGTAGGCTTGGACTGAATTATCGAACGTTTTCTTTCCCCAGCGAGCAGGACCAGTGCTGTAAGGATCCTCAGTAGCAGTAACGTTAACATTAATGGCGACCCGACTTGGTTGTTCAGAAGCCTCTGTGATTGGGAATCCCAAAGTTATGCTCTCTGCCTCTTCAACGTTAGCAGCTGACTGTGGCAAGGATGATGGTCCTGTGCTAACGCTGGTGCTAGCGCTAGCTGTTGAACAATGTCTCCATTTGTCCACCAGTCTCAGACTGCGACAAGATCAATGGTACTGCTGCATCATCGAGAACAGGTTTTAAAAAAAAATCTGTCAATTTCAATGTCTTTTCTAATGCTTCCTTCTCACTGTCCTCTTTGACTTGTTTATTTTTTTTTCTGTGCTCCACTCTGGTATTTTTTTTTTGTCCACCATGATGATAGCTACGTATTTTGGGCCCCTCTGCTGCTTGGGCCCCTGGGCTGTAGCCCAGCCTAGCCCTGCCTAAAGTCCGGCCCTGGAAGTAGAATCAGTGTGAATTGCTGGCTGATACTTAGCTCTGAATTAGTGGGCTGCAGGGCTCTCTATCCAAAATACGCTTAAAATCTTGCAATGACCTCACCCCATAATTAAATTTTCTTTTAAGCGTTTATTTCAGTAGTGTAACCGGGAACCTCCAGATTTTTCTTCTTAAGACTATACGATATAGGAGCAGAATTAGGCCATCTGGCCCATTGAGTCTGCTCTGCCATTCAATCATGGCTGATCCTTTTATTTTAATTTCCTCCTCAATCCCATTTCCCGGCCTTCTCCCCGGAACCTTTGATGCTATGTCCAATCAAGAACTTACCAATGTCTGCCTTAAATACACCCAAAGACCTGGCCTCCACAGCTGCCTGTGGTAATGAATTCCACAATTTCACCACCTAAAGAAATTTCTCCGCATCTCTGTTTTGAAAGGGCGTCCCTCTATCCGGAGGCTGTGCCCTCTTGTCCTAGACTCTCCCATCATGGGGAAACATCCTTTCCACATCTACTCTGTCTAGGCCTTTCAACATTTGAAAGGATTCAGTGAGATCCCCCTTCATCCTTCTGAATTCCAGCAAGTACAGACCCAGAACCATCAAACATTCCTTGTATGAAAACCCTTTCATTCCTGGAATCATCCTTGTGAACCTCCTTGGACCCTCTCCAGTGCCAACACATCTTTTCTAAGATGAGGGGCCCAAAACTATTCACAATACTTAAGCTGAGGCCTCACCAGTGCCTTATAAAGTCCCAGCATCACATCCTTGCTCTTGTATTCTAGACCTTCTGAAATGAATGCGAACATGGCATTTGCCTTCCTCATCACTGACTCAATCTGCAAGTTAACCTTTAGGGTGTTCTGCACAAGGACTCCCGAGTCCCTCTGCATCTCCGATTCCTGTATTTTCTCCATGTTTAGAAAATATTCTGCACATTTATTTCTGCTACCAAAGTGCACGACCATGCATTTTCCAACATTGTATTTCATTTGCCACTTTCTTGCCCATTCTCCTAATCTGTCTAAGTCCTTCTGCATCTTACCTGTTTCCTCAACACTACCTGCCCCTCCACCAATCTTTGTATCATCTGCAAACTTGGCAACAAAGCCATCTATTTCATCATCTAAGTCATTGATATACAGCATAAAAAGCGTGGTCCCAACACCAACTCCTGTGGAACACCAATAGTCACTGGCAGCCAACCAGAAAAGGATCCTTTCATTCCCACTTGCTGCATCCTACCAATCAGCCAATGCTTTAACCATTTCCCTTTTTTTAACATACTTGAAAAAACTTTCACTATCCACTTTGATATTATTTGCTAGCTTGCTTTCATATTTCATCTTTTCCCTTTTAATGATTTTTAGTTGCGCTCTGTAGGTTTTTAAAAACCTCCCAATCCTCTATCTTCCCACTAATTTTTGCTTTGTTGTATGCTCTTTCTTTTGTTTTTACAATAGCTTTGACTTCCCTTGTCAGCCACGTTGTTCTATTGTATCATTTGAGTATTTCTTTTTTGGAATGCACATGTCCTGCATATTCCTCATTTTTTTCAGAAATGCACACCATTGCTGCTCTGCTGACATCCCTGCCAGCAGCTCCTTCCAATTTACTTTGGCCAACTCATCTTGCATATCGCTGTAATTTCCCTTACTCCACTGAAATACTGCTACATCAGACTTTACTTTCTCCCTATCAGATTTCAAGTTGAACTCAATCATATTGTGATTGCTGGTTCCTAAGGGTTCTTTTACCTTAAGCTCCCTAATCGCCTCCGGTTCATTACATAACACCCAATCCAGTATAGCTGATTTCCCCCTAGTAGGCTCAACAACAAACTGCTCCAAAAAGTGATCTCTTAGGCATTCAACAAACTCACTCTCTTGAGATCCATTACCAACCTGATTTTTCTCAATTGACCTGCATGTTAAAATCTCCCATGACCACCATAACATTGCCCTTTTGACTCGCCTTTTCTATTTGCAGTTGTAACCTGCGCTCTACCTCCCAGCCACTGTTGGGAGGCCTGTATATAACTGCCATCAACATCCTTTTACCCTTGCAGTTTCTTAACTCAACCCACAAGGATTCAATGTCTTCTGATCCTTTGTCATGTCTTTCTACTGATTTGATGCCAATCTTTACAAGTAGAGCCACACCATCCCCTCTGCAATCCCTCTGATATAACTTGTAACCTTGGACATTCAACTCCCAACTACAAACAGGAGCCACAATTCAGTGATGGCCATAACATCGTACCTGGCAATCTGTAATATTGCAACTAAATCATCTACCTTATTTCTTGTACTATGCACATTTAGATACAACACCTTGAGTTCTATATTTGCTATCCTTTCTGATTTTGCATCTCCAATGATTTGATACTCAGCCCATTGGCTGCAACTAAATCCCATCACCTGCCTGCCCTTCCTTTCAATCTGACTGCATGCTACCTTTACTTTTTTACTATCCACCCTATCCTGAGTCCCTTCACTCTGGTTCTCACCCCCCTGCCAAATTAGTTTCAATCCTCCCCAAAAACTCTAACAAACCTGCCTGCAAGAATATTCATCTCCCTCGGGTTCAGGTGAAACCCGTCACTTTTGAACAGGTCATACCTCCCTCAGAAGAGATCCCAATGATCCAAGAACCTGAAGCCTTGCCCCCTGCACCAGCTTCTCAGCCATGCATTACCTGCCAAATCATCCTGTTTCTACCCTCACTGGCGCATGGCACAGGCAACAATCCAGAAATTACTACCTGGGAGGTTCTGCTTCTCACCTTTCTACCTGATTCTCTAAATTCTCTTTTCAGGACCTTATTGCTTTTCCTTCCTACGTCATTGGTACCAATATGTACCAAGACATCTGCCTGCTCCCACTCTCTCTCCAAGATGTTGTGGATGTGATCTGAGACATCCCTGGCACCTGGGAGGCAACATATTATAAAGTGTCCTGTTCACATCCACAGAATCTCCTATCTGTTCTGCCCACTATTGAGTCCCCTGTCACTACTGCTCCCGTTTTGATCTTTCCCTTTTTCACCATGGACCCATGCTTAGTGCCTGTAACCCGGTCGCCATGGCATTCTCCTTGGAGGTCATCCCCCACAAAAGTATCCAAAGCAGTATTGTTTTTGAGAGGAGTGGCCACAGGGGTGCCCTGCTCTTACTGCCTGTTTCCATTTCTCCAGACAGTCAGCCAGCTACTCTCCTCCTGCAACTTCAGGGTGACTACTTCCCTGTAACTTTGATCAATTATATTCCCCTCTCTCTTGTACAAGCCTTCTTGTGTGTTTGTTTGGTTTCTAGTTTTGCTCAGGCATTAGTAACATAGGAATAAAGATGTTGATGCTTTTGTTGTGTCTGTTCAAGATGTAATGCTTTATTTACATTTTCTTCCCTCCTCCCTTCCCAGAACCAACTACTCTGATTTGGATGAAAGAGGTGTTCCTCTTCCTTCCAACTTTGTGTTTGGCTTTCTTAATAAAATTGTTCTTGCACAGCCATATGCAACCAGACTTTCACCACGTGTTGGTCTTAACAGAATAGCACCTGAACAGGTGAATGGATTGCTGGCTCCATGACTGGCCCAAAGCTCTGATATTGGCCTTATTTGTCAGTTGTACATGGAAACACACAGTGAAGTGCCTCACTTGCAGCAGGTACCCACAAGTGTCACTACACTTCTGGTTGTAACGTACCATGCCCACAACTTGCTAACCCTAACTTATGCATCTTTTCAAGTGGGAGGAAACTGGAGCACCCAGGGAAAATCCATTTAGTCACGAGGAAAACATACAACCTCGGAATAGACAAGAGCAGATAGACAACAATGCACACATGAAAATATTTCAGAAACAGCTGCCTTTTCTGGCATAAAAATAAATTGCCAATGTTTAAAAAGAAAAATCTCATTTGTGGCAATGTTGTTAGGAAAAGGCAAGAACAGAAATTGGCCATTCAGCCCCTTGAGATTTCTGCAATTCAATTAAACCATGACGGATCTATGCCTTTTCAACTCTGCTTCCCTGCCTTTGATTCGTATTTCCTGAAATCAGTGTATAACCAAGGTTTGTTCATCTCAATAAAATAAAAAAGGAAAGTGATGGAAACACTCAGCAGGTCAGACAGGTTCTGTGGAATGAGAAATGGAGATAATGTTTTATGTCGAGGACCCTTTGTCAGAATAGAAAGGAGAGGAACAAATTAGAATAGAGCTGCAGGGTGGCTCGAAAACTTTGATTTTTCTAGCACATACAGCTTTTTAGAGAAAAGAATTGCAGAATTCTATCTCGCTTGGAAACGGTGCTTCCTGATATTAGCCCTGAGTGACATTGATTCTGTCATAAGCTCGTGTTACCAGTTTTCTTGATTGTCCTATTTTTAAAAAATATTATATTTGACACATTCCCCTTGATCTTTCTTGTGTACTTAATACTTCAATAATATTTGAATCATCTTATATATTGATTAAGCATTCTTCGTCAGATGTTACAGGTTACATGTAAGTATACGTTAATTGCATACATCATCACACTATCAAGTGATACGTGTGCCTCACTTGAACTAAATTCGAAACTAAACTCACATCTCAGACTCGTTTCTTCCTTTAAGTTATTTTAATGCTTTGAAGTTACAAAGCATTACAATTCTCCCTATTCTCACCTTGATCTTGACTGCTCCTGTCCTCAACCTATCCTTTTCATTCTTTTTCTTCCTTATTTCTCGCTTTCTCTCCCCCTCCCCTCTTCCTCCTCCCCATGCTCAAATGATTATTGTCTTTCTGAATTAGTTTTCACTTCCCATAAGTCGAAAAGCTCCTCTGTTCAATGTCTGCGATAAGCTCTATTTTCATCTGCATATTTTCAGGACACGTCTGGTTGTGCCACACCTCAGCTTTTTGATTTACTTTATCTCCTTTTCATTTTAACTTTGGACAGCTTGATTCTTCTATTTTTTTTTAATTCTGCCAATTGCTTTCATACCTTGGGATTAATATTTGGTGCGAGATTGGACTAATGCAGTAAATAACTTTTTATTTTTTACACCGAACTGACAAGTAACAAAAGCTGACAAGGAAAGGAACAAGTTGTCAAATGAATTTCCTCAAACAATCTATTTTGATCATCAGCAAAGGATAAAAAGAACAAACACATTAATGTGAGAAAACAAAATCAAGCAATATTCATTGCCCAGTCTGTTGAAGTGCCTGGTGTGCAGACAGTGAAGGCCAGATGTAACAAGTTGGGGATGACCTAAGTGTCAGGTTCTTTCCATGACTGATAGGGTTGGGTAGGATTATTTGGCAAGAAATGGAACAGCTATTATCAAAATACATGTATGTCACCATATACAACCCTGAGATTAATTTTCTTGTGGGCGTTCACAATTGAACAAAGAAATACTTTGTACATCAGTGATTCAACTGATGTACAAAAGAAGACAAACTGTACAAATACAAAAAAAAATCAATAAAAATAAATAGTATTGAGAATATGAGTTGTAGCGTTCTTGAAGGTGAATCCACAGGCTTTGGAATCAGTTCATTGTTGAGATGAGTGAAGTTTTCCACACTGGTTCAGGAGCTTGATAGTTGAATGGGAATAACCTTTCCTGAATCTGTTGGTGGGGGTTTAAGGCTACTGTTCCTCTCTCCTAATGGCAGTGAAAAGTGAGCATGGCCTGGATTGGGAGCGGGGAGGAATAGGGCCCTTAATGATGGATGCTATTTCCTGGTGGCAGTGCTCTTTGTAGAAGTGCATAATATTGGACAGGACTATATCAATGTCTTTTTGTAGACTTGTTGTCCTTGGCCATTGGTGTTTGCAGACCAGGTTGTGAAGCAGCCAGTCAGGTTACTCTCGAACATGAAACTTGTCTATTAGTATAAATTAACCATGTTGCAATTATCTAGCTATATTATTTGAGTAAACAAGTGGTTTTACTTTAAATACTGGAACAAATGGGGGAAAGTGGCATATGGATTTATGCCACCCTTCCTTATAATGTCTGTACAAGTTTGAATTTTTAGTAATACTAATAACTCAAATCACAGCTGAAAATGACAAATAAATTATCTTTTTTCACTGCACTATTAAGTCCTGTGATTTAACTTGAGGTAATTTTTATCAGAAAGTGTATACAGCTCATTGTAAACTTAATTATACTGTGCATCTCTTTCTGCATTGTTGGCTAACACAATTTACTAAAGGGACCAATAATGTATAAAAATGTTGCCAAAAGTATTGTGGATCTGGAAAATGTTTGGTATGTTAACATTTATGGGAACCAGGTTACTCATGACTGGACTGAACTATTTCTACACCACCCCTCACCCCCTCTGCCCCAAATACAGTGCATTTTTTAAAGCCAAGGATTCGACAATTTTAAAAAAATGTTCTGTATATATCTTGGTGGTTTGATCACTTAAAAATGAGTGCTGAGTGCCATTGGAGATTATCTGTTTGATGCATTACTGGTTCTTTGAAGAAAGGCAGCTTATCCACAACACTGACACATTTTGACATTGACCTGCTGGTTTTGTTTAAACTCAAATGTTATGTCGAGACTGTAACTGAATGCCATTTTCAAGGGAATATGTACAATGCATTCATGAAGTGGGGGGACAACCCACCGGGCTGAGGATTCTGCACTAAAAGAAGCAGTTTTATTCTTAATATTTTAATCACTGCTTAATAACCACTCAAAATAAATAGCTTAGAGACAGATTTAAAGCCGCCTTGGAAATTATATTTCTAAGGAGCCCCACTAATTGCATTTTTGTGTTACGACACAGTTGCTTCATGAGTGATTGTGGCCCTGCTAAACTGAGTCACACAGAGTTAACAACGCAGGATTCAGGGAAGACATCTGGCAGAACCTGTGGGTGTTGTCCGTGGCAGCTCCTAGCACCGTACCAGTCCGTACAAGGTAGCTGTCGTGCTCTTGATTTATCATTACTTCATATTTTGTACTGGCAAAATAGCAACTGTGGCTAATACAAAAAATAACCTAGATCTGCGGTTTGTTTAATGCTGTGTGATTCATGGTGTTAGATTGAGGATTAGTTCCAGAAATACACAAGTCATATACCAGAAAGCACTTCAAGGAAGATATCAAATCATTATACTCCTTAATATCTCTCCATTTAAAATTACGCTTCTTTTTTCTTTGGTTGTAAATATTGAATATCTGACAATGGCAACAAATATTAAAGCATTGGCAAAGCACTATATTAGTTGTTCTTAGATTTTTTTTCGATACATGTTATTCTGTTTGCCATCTACTAATTGGGGATTGGTACCCAACATCATGTAAGATATTTGATCTTAGCTACCTGGACAGCTGTAAATCATCATGCAAATGCGCGACTGACTTTTATAGTTTTTTCAATAAGGACAATACTTTGCATGCAAGAAATCTGTGCAGTCATGCCATTGCACATCAGTGGGATCAAATGCTTGACCTTTTTTTTAAAGCTCCATGAATTAAAGTTACATTTAGAAATATACTGAAGGAATCAGCTCTTAGAAGTGCCAAGACATTACATCCACCTCAGCAATTTTTCTGTGCAGGCTGAGATTTTATTGAATTACTGTGAAATGTGACACTGCTTGCAAGTGCAATAAGAGTCCATCAATTTTCTTTCTGCCATTTCTGAAGAAGCCTGGTCTCCTCTGGCCATGATGACTCTGTGTTTCAGTACTGGTGTGATTAGAGTTCTGCATTGTAACAGATGTAATTTGTTTTCCTCACCGGACTCATTCTTGGGGTGAATCCACAGACATCAGTACTGTGCTGATTCCCTTCAATGTTCCCACTCTTGATACACGCCTGACCTTTGCTACAGAAATCTAACCACAGGACTGTCTCATGAAATCTGTTCACTGAAAGTGTATGGGCTTTGTGTTAGTAAAAACTGGGTGACTATTCTGAAAGAATAAAGGGTTTGTGTTCATTTTGTTAATGATGAAGGCACAATTTGCACTTCAGCAAATCTTGCTTAAAAGCCTCATTTGATTTATTAAGACATTATTTTTACTCTTGTACAAATTTTGAAAATTGTGTCAATGTGCATGAAGATGGAGCAAAACTACATTTGACGCAAATCAGCATGGATCCTGTGCAGTTACAGGCTAGGAATGTGTACATGGTACATGTTGCTGCAGTAAAGTTGGCAGCTGTAGTGCTTCAGCATCATTTTGTGGAAACATATGACTAGATACTTGCAATGTTGTCTGCATTAATTGGAATGTATATCATCTCTTGTAGAAAAGAAATATTTGTTTCATGTACAGGACTATCTCTGTCTGGAAAACAGAGCCGGAAGGTCTGGTAACTGTTTAGTTGATCCAGCTGCATCCGTCTAATCTGTGGTGATATGGAGTCTTGGCGTTCTGTGATTTGCATTAATAAGTGCTAATTCTAAGACTTTATTTCTGTTGCCACTGTGGTTGAATTAATTGTTGAGATATAGCAACAGCAGTAAATTTTTGTATCTGACATTCTTGGTTTTCAGTATTTAACTATTAATGAAACTTGTGTTAGATGAATTAGTGTGCAATTTAACTAGAATTATTTCCATACTACCGATACAGTATAGGACACTAACATTCCAGCTGTAATTGCAACATAGCCAAGCTACAGTATCTGTCACAGAGATTCAGCTGGGTATTTGATCTGTTGCTGCACACTTTGATAATAATTATTATGTCCTGAGGAAAGGGGCAAGTTAATCAATACAATTATAAATATGCACTATAAGAGTTATTGAAATACAGTATGCAGCTTATTTTAGAATTAAACTGACAGTCATTCAAATTCATCGAGTCTTGTTGCTGGCAGCCTCACTGCTTTCAAATTGGAAAGTCAGTTTGGTTTCTTCAAAGGGTTTTGGTCCAGAATCTCCTGAAACGAGCTAATTAACTCAGATAAGTTGCATAGATAGCAGGAAACCAAAAGACAAAAGCTACAGTGAAGATGGGTAGTAGTGGAGTTTATTACAAACGTTTGTACAAACGTCGTGAACATTTTATTCTCTGTAATTTGGTTAGTAGCTGCAAAAAAAACTTTGTGTTATTGTTCATTAAGTTTGTCTAGTAGTTGAACCTTGAAACCACATGCAATGTGTTGTTCTGTCATCAGAATCAGCTTTAATATCATCGGCATCTGTTGTGAAATTTATTTAGTTTGTGTGGCAGCAGTAAGCAGCACAATGCAATACATGATAGAAAACAAAAATTGTGAATTACAGTGTATATTATGTGTAATGCAAAAAAAAAAGTAGTGCGATAGTGTTCATGTGTTCATTGTCCATTCAGAAATCAGATGGCGGAGGGGAAGAATCTGTTCCTGAATCTCTGAGTGTGCCTTCAGGCTCCTGTACCTCCTTCCTAATGGTAGCAATGAGAAGAGAACATGTCCTGGGTGGTGGAGGTCCTTAACAATGGATGCCGCCTTCCTGAAGATGACCTGGATACTAGAGAGACTATTGCCCATGATGGAGTGGGCTAATTTTAGATCTCTCTGCAGCTTACCTTGATCCTGTGCAGTAGTTCCCCCCCACCGCCCACCAGATGCTGATGCAGCCAGATAGAATGCTCTTCATGATACATCTGTAGACATTTGCCAGTGCTTTTGGTGACATCCTAAATCTCCTCAAACTCCTAATGAAATATAGCTGCTGTCTTGCCTTCTTTGTAGCTGCAGTAATATGTTGGGTCCAGGTTAGCCCTCCGAGATACTGAGATCAAGGAACTTGAAATTGCTCACCCTCTCCACTTCTGATCCCTCTGAGGACTGGTGTGTGTTTCCCTTGCCTTACCCTTCCTGAAGTCCACAATCAGTTCTTTGGTCCTACTGATTTTGCATGCAAGGTTGTTGCTTGCGATCACTTAACTAGCTGGTATAGCTCACTCTTGTATGTCCTCTTGGCAATACCTGAGATTCTGCCAACCATGATTGCATCATCAGCAAATTTATGGATGGTGCTTGAGTGGTGGCTGTGGTTCGTGGTTGGGTCTTTTGGTTTCTCATTGTTGGAACTCCACCACATGCAGGTTCCCCTCTAGATGCTTTGCCTGGCTCAAAAGGAGTGGCGGTGCACCATTAACCATATAACAGTTACAGCACAGAAACAGGCCATCTCAGCCCTTTAAGTCCGTGCCGAACACTTACTCTCACCTAGTCCCACCGACCTGCACTCAGCCCATAACCCTCCATTCCTTTCCTCTCCATATAGCTGTCCAATTTAACTTTAAATGACAATATTTGTATTGAAGTGTATTCAAATTGGGTGACAAAAGCTACCCTTCACAGCAATGCTCGTGCCCCATAAATAAACAAAAAAAATTATTTTGTAGACTTGATTCTCATGGAGATAAAGGATGCAGCAAAGGTAATCTTAAATAAGTGTTTCTTTGATCTTTACTCCCAGCTTGCCTTATCTGAATGGCAAGCAGAAGGGACTCCCTGGCAGATGTAAAAAGCCTGAAAAAAAAGTTATTGTTAATAACTTAAGTTAATAGTAACTTTTCATAGCCCACTAGCAAGACACACCTTCCTGCTTCAGAGTTTCTTTCCTTTCTCCCCTTTTAACCCCCCCCCACCATTGCCTATCACTACACCCTTTATTCTCTGCCTAGAACACCGTGACTGTCATCTCCACCACCATCCCTTGCCCTGTTCAGTCCATATCTGCTACTAACCTGCAAGCCAGTCAGCAACTGGCCAATGGTCATCAACTCCTCGTGCCTCACTGTGGGTCAGCAGTATTGAGGCAAGGTTCAGTGTTAGATCCTACTGCTGAGGGCAGGTCTGAGATGGGAAGTTAATTCCTTTGAACAGGGAGTATAAAATGTAACCCCTTGAGTCTGTTCTGCCATTCAGTGGGACCATGGCTGACTCAGGACCTTGCTCAGTTTGTAAACATAAGAGATTCTGCAGATGCTGGAAATCCAGAGCAACACACACAAAATTGCAGTTGTTGGAGTAACTTTGGTTAGCAAAGTATCAGTCTAGGTCAATGTTTTAAACTTAACAGTTCCAAACCCATGGCACAATTGGCTGAGAGGAGCCTTTACAGATGACTATGAAAGGCTTGGGTAAATTTATTTGGCGGCAGTCTTTAATCAATTACCCTTGCAATAGAAATAATTTCTCCTTAACTGCACTTGACGTTCCATTTAATATCTTGAAAACCATTAATCACTTCTTCCCAACCTTCTGAATTCCAGGACTGGAACCCTACTCTGTATAATCATACCTTGTTTCACACCCTTGAGTAAATTAATGTCATTCTTCCTGCAAGGGCAATATATCCCTCTTAAGGCATGTTGTCGAGATTGCTCAACAGTGATCCAAGTAGGGTTTTGTATAATTGTAGCATAACTTCCGATTATTTCCTGTTCCTCTGTGACATTTTAATGATCCAATTGCATGGACTCTTTGAACTGCTCCCTGTACTACCAAATAGTACTCAAATTTTGCAATATCCAAGAAGCCTAAGGGACATTTTTTTTCAATGCAAATGATTTGCCAGTGCATGAAATGACTGGATGTAAACAACAGTGGCAGCTGAATCAATAATGCTGCTTAAAAAGGAAGACATATTTTAAAAACACAAATAAAAGTAGCCTGTGCTGCTAGTACAGCTACTGCTTTGAGACACCCACTCTAGCACTGTTGGTTTGCACATTTTCCTGGTGACCGTGTGCCTTCCAGTTTCCTCCCACCCAGCAAGAGGAGAGGCTTACTGTAGGCTGCCCCCTTAATGCAGGTGAATGGTACTACGTGGGGAGCGTTGTGTATTTAATATTTCAGTAATATTTGAGTAATCTTGTATGTATGGAGATGGGATGTTATGTTGAAGCTGTATAAAATGTTGGTGAGGCCTAATTTGGAGTATTGTGTGTAGTTTCCATCATTTACCTAGAAACCTAGAAACATAAAAAACCTACAGCACAATACAGGCCCTTCAGCCCACAATGCTGTGCCGAACATGTACTTACTTTAGAAATTACCTAGGGTTACCCATAGCCCTCTATTTCTCTAAGCTCCATGTACCTGTCCAGGAGTCTCTTAAAAGACCCGATTGTATCCGTCTCCACCACTGGCAGCCCATCCCACGCACTCACCACCTCTGCGTAAAAAAAAAAATTACCCTGATATCTCCTCTGTACCTACTTCCAAGCACCTTAAAACTATGTCCTCTCATGTTAGCCATTTCAGCCCTGGGAAAAATCCTCTGACTATCCACACGATCAATGCCTCTCATCACCTCTCATCCTCTGCCACTCCAAGGAGAAAAGGCTGAGTTTACTCAACCTATTCCATAAGGCATGCTCCCCAATCCAGGCAACATCCTTGTAAATTTCCTCTGTACCCTTTCTATAGTTTCCACATCCTTCCTGCAGTGAGGTGACCAGAACTGAGCACAGTACTCCAAGTGGGTCCTGATCAGGGTCCTATATAGCTGTAACATTACCTCTCGGCTCAAACTCAGTCCCACGGTTAATGAAGGCCAATGCACTGTATGCCTTCTTAACCACACAGTCAACCTGCGCAGCAGCTTTGAATGTCCTATGGACTCGGACCCCAAGATCCCTCTGACCCTCCACACTGCCAAGAGTCTTACCATTAATACTATATTCTGCCATCATATTTGACCTACCAAAAAGAACCACCTCACACTTATCTGAGTTGAAATCCATCTGCCACTTCTCAGTCCAGTTTTACATCCAATAGTTGTCCTGCTGTAACCTATGATAGCCCTCCACACTAACCACAACACCTCCGACCTTTGTGTCATCAGCAAATTTACTAACCCATCCCTCCACTTCCTCATCCAGGTCATTTATAAAAATCGTGAAGAGTAGGGGTCCAGAACAGAATCCTGAGGCACACCACTGGTGACCAACCTCCATGCAGAATATGACCCATCTACAACCACTCTTTGACTTCTGTGGGCAAGCCAATTCTGAATCCACAAAGCAAGGTCCCCTTGGATCCCATGCCTGCTTACTTTCTCAATAAGCCTTGCGTAGGGTACCTTTTCAAATGCCTTACTGAAATCCATATATACTACATCTACTGCGCTTCCTTCATCAATGTGTTTTGTCACATCCTCAAAATATTCAATCAGGCTCGTAAGGCACGATCTACCTTTGACAAAGCCATACTGACTATTTCTAATCATATTATGTCTCTCCAAATTTTCATAAATCGTACCTCTCAGGATCTTTTCCATCAACTTACCGACCACTGAAGTAAGACTCGCTGGTCTATAACTTCCTGGGCTATCTCTACTCCCCTTCTTGAATAAGGGAGCAACATCTGCAGCCCTCCAATCCTCCGGAACCTCTCCCATCTCCATTGATGATGCAAAGATCATTGCTAGAGGCTCAGCAATCTCCTCCCTCACCTCCCACAATAGCCTGGGGTACATCTCATCTGGTCCTGGAGACTTATCCAGCTTGATGCTTTCCAAAAGCTCCAGCACATTCTCTTTCTTAATGTCTATATGCTCAAGCTTTTCAATCCACTGTAAGTCATCCCTACAATCGCCAAGATCCTTTTCCGTAATGAATACTTTGCTCAGTATTCAGTAAGTACCTCTGCTATCTCCTTCGGTTCCATACACTTTTCCACTGTCACACTTGATTGGTCCTATTCTCTTAGTCTTATCCTCTTGCTCTTCACATACTTGTCGAATGCCTTGGGGTTTTCCTTAATCCTACTCTCCAAGGCCTTCTCATGGCCCCTTCTGGCTCTCTTAATTTCATTCTTATTCTCCTTCCAGCTAGCCTTATAATCTTCTAGATCTCTATCATTACCTAGTTTTTTGAACTTTTCATAAGCTTTTCTTTTCTTCTTTTACTATATTTTAAACTGCCTTTGTACACCACGATTCCTGTACCCTACCATCCTTTCCCTGTCTCATTAGAACGTACCTATGCAAAATGCCATGCAAATATCCCCTGAACATCTGCCACATTTCTGCTGTACATTTCCCTGAGAACATCTGTTCCCAATTTATGCTTGTAAGTTTCTGCCTGATAGCTTCATATTTCCCCTTACCTACAGAAAAGATGTAAATAAGATTGAAAGAGTACAGAGAAAATTTATAAGAATATTGCTGGGACAGGAGGACCTGAGTTATAAGGAAAGGTTGAATAGGTTAGGACTTTATTCCTTAGAATGTAGAAGATTGTGAGGAGATTTGATAGTGGGATACAAAATTATGAAGGGTATAGATAGGGTAAATGCAAGCAGGCTTTTTCCACTGATGTTGGGTGGGACTACAACTAGAGGTCATGGACTGAGGGTGAAAGGTGAAAAGTTTAAGGGGAACATGAGGGGAAACTTCTTCACTGAGAGGGTTGTGGGAGTGTGGAATAAGCTGCCAGCGCAAGTGGTGCACACAAACTGGACTTCAACATTTAAGAGAAGTTTGATTCGGTAGATGGATGGTATGAGTATGGAGGGCTATGGTCCAGGTGCAGGTCAATGGGAGTAGGCAGTTTAAATGTTTTTACACAGGCTAGATGGGCCAAAGGGCCTATTTCTGTGCTGTAATTTTCTATGACACTCTCTTTGCATATGTCATCACGCCAGCACGTGATGTGTGCATGCCTCGCTTAAAATAAAGACAAAGTTAGACCTACATTCCTGGACTCCTGTCACTTCCTTTGAACGAGTTTAATGTTTTGAAGTTACTAATTGTAACAGGGACAATAAAAGGGAATTAAATTATCTGTGTCTATTACTACGTACAGTCGTAATGGGCTGAAGGGCCTGTTTCCTTCCTGAATGACTCTGGTCATCGTCGTCATAGTCATAGTCATACTTTATTGGTCCCGGGGGAAATTGGTTTTCGTTACAGTTGCACCATAAATAATAAATAGTAATAGAACCATAAATAGTTAAATAGTAATATGTAAATTATGCCAGTAAATTATGAAATAAGTCCAGGACCAGCCTATTGGCTCAGTGTGTCTGACCCTCCAAGGAAGGAGTTGTAAAGTTTGATGGCCACAGGCAGGAATGACTTCCTATGACGCTCTGTGTGGCATCTCGGTGGAATGAGTCTCTGGCTGAATGTACTCCTGTGCCCACCCAGTACATTATGTAGTGGATGGGAGACATTGTCCAAGATGGCATGCAACTTGGACAGCATCCTCTTTTCAGACACCACCGTCAGAGAGTCCAGTTCCATCCCCACAACATCACTGGCCTTACCAATGAGTTTGTTGATTCTGTTGGTGTCTGCTACCCTCAGCCTGCTGCCCCAGCACACAACAGCTAACATGATAGCACTGGCCACCACAGACTCGTGGAACATCCTTAGCATCGTCCGGCAGATGTTAAAGGACCTCAGTCTCCTCAGGAAACAGAGGCGGCTCTGACCCTTCTTGTAGACAGCCTCAGTGTTCTTAGACCAGTCCAGTTTATTGTCAATACGTATCCCCAGGTATTTGTAATCCTCCACCATGTCCACACTGACCCCCTGGATGGAAACAGGGGTCACCGGTTCCTTAGCTCTCCTCAGGTCTACCACCAGCTCCTTAGTCTTTTTCACATCGAGCTGCAGATAATTTTGCTCACACCATGTGATAAAGTTTCCTACTGTAGTCCTGTACTCAGCCTCATCTCCCTTGCTGATGCATCCAACTATGGCAGAGTCATCCGAGAACTTCTGAGGATGACAAGACTCTGTGCAGTAGTTGAAGTCCGAGGTGTAAATGGTGAAGAGAAAGGGAGACAAGACAGTCCCCTGTGGAGCCCCAGTGCTGCTGATCACTCTGTCAGACACACAGTGTTGCAAGCACACGTACTGTGGTCTGCCAGTCAGGTAATCAAGAATCCATGATACCAGGAAAGCATCCACCTGCATCGCTGTCAGCTTCTCCCCCAGCAGAGCAGGGCGGATGGTGTTGAACGCACTGGAGAAGTCAAAAAACATGACCGTCACAGTGCTCGCTGGCTTGTCCAGGTGGGCGTAGACACGGTTCAGCAGGTAGACGATGGCATCCTCAACTCCTAGTTGGGGCTAGTAGGCGAACTGGAGGGGATCTAAGTGTGGCCTGACCATAGGCCAGAGCAGCTCCAGAACAAGTCTCTCCAGGGTCTTCATGATGTGGGAGGTCAATGCCACCGGTCTGCAGTCATTGAGGCCGCTGGGGCGCGGCGTCTTCGGCACAGGGACGAGGCAGAACGTCTTCCACAGTACAGGAACCCTCCAGAGCCTCAGGCTCATGTTGAATACATGGTGAAGTACTCCACATAGCTGAGGGGCACAGGCTTTGAGCACCCTGCTACTGACAGCATCCAGTCCTGCAGCCTTGCTTGGTTTGAGACGTTTCAGCTGTCTTCTCACCTGTTCAGCCGTGAAGCCCACCATGGTGGTTTCGTGTGGGGGAGGGGTATAGTCATGAGAGCAGGGTGGGGGACTGTGAGGAGGGGTAGGAGGGGAGAGTGGAATATGTGTTGGTTGGGGGCCGACAACAGATGGCTCATGTGTGGGATGGGCAGGGGCTACAATGTCAAATCTGTTAAAGAACAAGTTAATTTCGTTGGCCCTGTTCACATTGCCTTCCGCTCCTCTGTTGCTAGTTTGCCGGAACCCAGTGATGGTCCTCATCCCCCTCCAGACCTCTCTTATGTTGTTCTGCTGGAGTTTCTACTCAAGCTTCCTCCTGTACCTGTCTTTAGCCTCCCTGATCCTGGCTTTCAGATCCTGGTATGCAGAGAGGCAAAGAACATAGACCAAATATTGTTTATTTTTGCCTTCATTGATGCTGATTTGATATAAAGATGTATTTTATTTATTGAGATACAGCGTGGAATAGACTTCTCCGGCCATTTGAGTCACGCTGTCCAACAATCCCCCGATTTAATCCTCACCTAATCACGGGACAATTTACAATGCCTACCATCCGCTGGGTCTTTGGACTGTGGGAGGAAACCGGAGCACCCAGAGGAAATCCACGTAGTCACGGGAAGAACATACAAACTCCTCACAGCCAGTGGCGAGAATTGAACCCTGGTTGCCTGTACAGTGTTTATAAGTAATGAGGCAGTCCCAGCATTGGGAATGAGTGTGTGATCCACAAACACTATACAACTACTCAGATATTAACAAGAGTCCTTGTCCAGCACTGATCTGGCACCTGAATTGGACTCGGATGATGTTGCATAGGTAACACAAACATGAGGATGTAGCATTTAGCAACAGGAAAGACCCTTCATCACCATATATTCTGGGCTTTCTACAGGAGTAAGCGATGACTTGGTTCACCTGTCTGAAAATTAATTAACAGCTGAAGTATACTTGCTGTCTCCGGACCCTGTGGCACAGACGTAGGCAGACTGATGTGATGGGAGGATTCACCTCTGGCTCCATGTGATCCAGAGGGAGGACATCTGCAAAATGTCATTGTTCAAAGCAAATTGTTGCTTTGGGATGTCACAGTGGGTGAGGGAGATTTATCTTATTTACCCTTGGCGGTGGCAACATAAGCACATTCAGCAGGATTGTGACCAGCTCCACGATGCAAGGTGCTATTGACTGTATTTGTATACTCCTCTCTCACCTCCATTCAGGGCCCCAAACAGTCCTTCCAGGTGAGGCAACACTTCACCTTCAAATCTGCTGGGGTCGTCTATTGTGTCCGGTGTTCCCGATAGGGCCTCCTATTCATTGATGATACCCATCGAAAAATGGGGGGGACACCATCAAGTCCCACCACTCCATCTGCCAAATGAGGAAATTTCCGGTGGCCAAACATTTTAATTCCAATTCCCATTCCCTTTATGCCATGCCGGTCCAGGGCCACCTCCTCTACCACGATGAGGCCACCTTCAGGGTGGAGGGCGACACCGCATATTCTGTTGGCATGAATATCGATTTCTTCCAGTAAAACAATTTCCCTCCCCCTCCCCTCCTCTGTTCTCCACCTCTGGCTTGTTGTTTCACAAGATGGCACCAGCAAAAAACGCGACCCATGTTGACATCCCGCGGCAGTTTATGAAAACACCTGTTTTATTTCTTCTTTCAAAAATGATTCTACTACTGAGCTGCGTGTGATTGGAACCTGTGATTTACATTTTGATGATGGTGTGTTTTTGGGCTGATTGAATGATCTGGTGCTTTGCTGTCTCTGAGGGAGTTTGGAGCAGAGCATATGGCCTGCAGGCCAGGAAGCCTGAAGATGGGGTGAAAGCCAACGATCAACTCCATTGCTTTTCTCCGATTGAGGAGTTGAGTAAGACTGAAGTGAACAAGGTCAAGAGTGGAGGACAGGCGGTGTTCCGTGCCACCTGCCTGCGTTTAACTGGGCTTCCTTGCCCCCTCGCTAGCTGCCATTGGAGGAACTTGCAGAAGACTTGGGATCCATGTTGCAGGGATTGATTGCAAAGACTGTGGACTCATTTTGGGGGACTTTAAAATGCATATTGCATATGCTTCTAGATGCTGGTTGCTCTTTTTTTTTGTTTGAGCGGTTTGATTGAGGCCACCGATGTGGGCTGCAGCGCTTTGGCAAAGAATAGCCCCGCAGCCTGCAGCGAGCTAGCAGCATGGTGCTGAACTGAGCTAAACTGAATACTACTAGACTTGTGGTTTGATGTATGATGTTCTATGTGTTGTTCACTCGCTTTTTGCTGTTTGCGCAATGTTTTTTACCTTTTTCGCTCATTGGGTGTTTGATATTTTCTTGAATGGGTTCCAGGGTGTTTCTTTTGTTTTGTGGCTGGCTGCAGGAATATGAATCTCGGAGTTGTATTCTGTTACTTGGATAATTAATCCACTTTGAATCTTTGAAGGTGTTTGAATCTTTACCTCTTCACACCTGCCTATCATCTCCCCCTGGTGCCCCTCCTCCTCCTCTCCCCTATGGTCTGCTCTCCTCTCCTATCAGATTCCTTCCTCTCCAACCTTTTGGCTTCACCTATCACCAGCTATCTCTCCTCCTTCCCCCAGCCCACCTTTTTATTCTGTCATTCTCCCTCTTCCTTTCCATTCCTGAAGAAGGGTCTTGGCTTGAAATGTCAGCTGTTTATTCATGCCCATGGATGCTGCCTGACGTGCTGAGTTCCTCCAGTATTTTGTGTGTGTTGCTTTGGACTTCCAGCATCGGCAGCATTCCTTGTGTTTTTGACAAGGGCGATGTTAAAACTACAAATGAGAAGGACAAACTTATGTCCTCCATGGATTCTCAGGCTGCTGTGTCACCGTGCCTACTGAATGTACCAGGATGGTCACTGCCTGATGGCTTTCATTCATGGCCACTCAGCTGAGCCCTTCGTCTTTATGCTGCCACATAAAAACTGCTGGGAGGCAAGTGCTGCTTCTCTATCACTTGTGGTCTGCTTGTTTGTGCACAATCTCTTAAGGTCATGAATTCAGTGCTTCTTGGAAAAAGTGTAAGAAGAAGGGGGAGGCAAAGTACAGAGCCTCTTGCTGATCAAGCAAGCAGAACAACTGGTTAAAGAGTGCTGAATGAATGCAGGCAAGGTTCCATATTACACATCGAATCCTTTTGCCTCTTGTTGATCCTCACAGTGCGAGCAGGAGCACAGTAACAAAACCAAAGCCAGTGTTATTTCAACAATTGAAGCCATATTTGTGCATCCAACCTTGTCAACCAATATAAATACACCAGTTTATCACTCTTGCACATTCCCCTGGTGTTTACTGGCAAGTGGGTTTTGCTGTGCACATTGTTCAGCAGGTGGGGTGCTGCAGAGCTGTGAAAGTGGACCAGAGGAGACTGCAGAAACACAAGAATTCTGCAAGTGCTGGAAATCCAGGGTAACACACACAGAATGCTGGAGGAACTGAGCAGATCTCACAGCATTTATGGAGAGGAATAAAGAGCTGACATTTCAGGCTGAGGCCCTTCATCAGGACTGGAAAGGAAGGGGGATGAAAGCAGGATAAGAAGGCAGTGGGCTGGGGGACGACAGAAAGCTATGATGCATTATCTGTAGCAGCTGTGGGCTGAGGTTTGACCTTAAACTTCAGTCACTCACCATGATTGCCACTGGTCTGGGCCATCTGTGTGATCGACAGTAGGGAGGTGCTTAGCAGACTGACAAACTAAGATCACAAGTGGTGTCATCCCAAAAATAAGGTAACCATGTAGGCTTTCTCCAGATACTCCAGTTTCCTGGTACAATCCAAAGACCCCTTGAAAAGTACCTTACTCAAGACCATCAGACCATTGCCTCCTGCCCCATTCCCAGCCCCCCTTCAGAAGGTTCCACTCAAGCCCACCAGGCCCTTGTCTCCCACACCATTACTTACCCCTTGAAAAGTACCTAACTTGGGGCATCTGGCCATTGTCTTCCACACCATTTCATTGCCTCTATCTCCAAGCCTACTTCTTTGGCAAGGATTACCCAGCCCAAACTAATGACCCCTCCTCCCATCTCCATCTCTCCTCATCTTCTTGGACACTCTGCTCTGGTTTTCTGCCTGCTCTAGTTCTTTCATCTCTATTTGCCAATAAGACATCAATGAGCTCTACTTCAGTGCTCCTCTCTCCTCTTCGAAACTTGCCCCCCGCCCTCGAATGCACGGCTCTCCCTTCTCTCTGCACCAATCCCAGCCACACCATTAAACCTGCAGACAAAAGTGGTGCTGTTGTAGTGTGGCGGACTGACCACTACCTTTCTGAGGTCAGGTGGCAATTCTCAGGTGCTTCTTCTTCCTTACTGCCTTGAAAAGGACCCCATTCAGGACCACCAGACCATTGTCTCCCACACTATCACCAACCTCATGAACTCTGGAGATCTCTCAGCCACTGCCACCCAACCATATCATTTCCTTAACCTGCACTGAAAGTCTCTATCTTCTAATCAAGATCTACAAATCTGATTGTCTAGGTAAGCCCATTGTTTCTGCCTGCTCCTGCTCCACTGAACCCATGTCCACATACCTTGACTCCATTTTATCTACCTTAGTTCAGTCCTTTCCCACCTACATCCTTGACATTTCACATGCTCTCGATCTCCTCAGCAACTTTCATTTCCTTGACCCCGATTGCCTGCTTTTCACCATGGATGTCCAGTCCCTATATAATTCTATCCCCCATCAAGAAGGCCTTACAGCTTTCCACTTCTTTCTTGACAAGACCTTCACCATCTGGCGGAAATGGTCTTCACCCTCAACAATATCTTTTGGCTCCTCCCACTTTCTCCAAACTCAAGGTGTAGCCACGCGGCCCAGTTTTGCCTGCCTATTCTTTAACGACATGGAACAGTCCATGTTCCAAGCCTTCCCTGGTAATGCTCCCCAAATCTTTCTGCCCTACATTGACAACTGCATTGGTGCTGCTTCATGTGTCCATGCTGAGCTCGGAAACTTCATCAACTTTGCCTTCAACTTCCAACCTGCCCTTACATTCGTTTGGTCCATTTCTGACTCCTCTCTCCCCTTTCTCAAAGGAGCAACTTTGCTTCCAGGTAGCTGACACCCGGGCTTTTGAATCCAAAAAAACTGCAGGTGCTAAAAATCCAAAACAAGAATGGAAGTGCTCAACAAGTTGGGCAGCCCAGTGGGGAAAGAAGCAAAACCCACCATTAGAACAGAAAATGAGAAGAATTGCAGCGAGAGGAGAGGGTACAGAAAACAAAAAAAGGAATGAATAATGACTTCAAGATTCATCATTTGGAGACTGAAGTGAAAAAGAAAAAAGTTGAAACAACTACGTGGAGAGGGGAGGGGGAAGAAAAGGTCCTTCCTGAAATTATTGAATTCTGTATTGAGTCCTGCTGGCTCCAAGATGTGCAGACAGAAGATAGGATATTGTTTTGTGCATTTAAGTCAAGCTCTCTATTTGGGGTCTCCTGCATTGCTTCAATAACGCTCAGACTGTGGTGGACAATTAAAGTGACAGGCAACTGGAAGCTCTGAGTTACCTTGTATTTGGATTGAACATGAATATTCTGCAAGATAGTTAGCTGATCTGTAGTTGGTTTTTCCAACTACGAAGGACAAATAACACCAAGACTATTCTTTGACCTGGCCCTGCTGTAGATGAATCAACTATGATGATTGGTTTTATTTAGAGATGTAGCATAGAACAGGTCTTTCCTGTCTAGAGTACTGTCTAGTAACCCACCTGTTTAACCTTAATCATAATCACAGGTCAATTTCCAATGATCAATTAACCTACTAATCGGTGCATCTTTTGGAAAGTGGGAGCTGGAGCACCCAGGGGGAACCCATACACTCGCGGGAAGGTCGTGCAATCTTCTTACAGATGGTGTTGGAGCAGAACCTCAAACTACAACGTCCCAAGATGCAATAACATCACACTTACTGCTACGCTACTGTGGATGCTTCTAACCAAACCTCCATGTGTTAGTACCTGAGCTGGTGACTGTGGGTGACGAACCTTCCTCGCCATGCTATTGAGCCTCTTTTGCTCCATTTCAGACTAGTTGAAAGAAAGAAGCATTAGTCAAGTGATAAATTCATGAGTGTATTATCCACAGGTTTATACATCTGTACAGGTGTGTGAGAAGGAACTCAGATGAGAAGAGGAGTATTAACCATGAGCTTACAGCCATTTTTGGTGATCCTGGTCCACTGTAGTCAGATTCTTCTAAAAAGGCCACTCCTGTTGATAAGCCTTCTCTCTTCTCCAGGACTTAAGACGTTCCAGTCATGCATTCTCCAGCAGTTTGATGCTGTTGCTGTTGGATGTGCACCACCTTACCCTGCCATCTGGAAAAAATATATCATTTTGTGTGATGCAGCTGTCCTCGTTGAATAGCAGACAAATTCTGAAGGATGTGAGGGCTGAGATGCTGGTAAATGCATGAAAATGTGAGGATTGGACTCCATTCCTGACAGACTATGGATGTCTGATGTGGTGCATTGAGCAATGTCTGGGGTTGTGGAAATAGCCATTTGAATATTTTGTTAATCTTAACCTGTTATGAGTTCACTGCATTTGTTTTGGCAGCATAGCTTCGACGTCTTTGTAGCTGCAATCCTGACTGATAACTCTCATCCTTCAGAAGGTGCCTAGAGGTGCTTGCTGGTCCCTTGATTTCTTTTCCCCTCACTGACCAACATCTCCATTATTGTGCCTCTCCTCACTTTCCAGTAAGCCAAGGGCAATTGAAATGATTTATACTGCCAGTTCTAAGGCTACTAGCATTCCTAAGGAACAGACAAGCACCCCGCCGCTGCCTGTAAGGAGTTTCTACGTTCTTCCTTTGACCAAGTGTATTTGCTCCGGGTACTTCAGCTTCCTCCCACAGTCCCACAGTTCAAAGACGAGCCAGTTGGTAAGTTTATTGGCCATTGGAAATTTTCCTGCAATTAAGCCAGGATTAAAACGGGGGGATTGCAGGGCGGCATGGCTCGAAGGGCTGTAAAGGCTTATTTCACACTGTAAATCAATAAATATAATAAAAATCAATTAGTCTCCTGGCTTAATCTGATGCTAGTTACTCCAGAAAGTCAGGAGCATGACCGTTAGTAAGGATAGACATTGAAATTATCTATAGTAATCAGGCAGCCTGATTTGTGTGCTGTACGTCTAAAACGCTTCTGTAAACAGCAAATGATTGTATCGGTCCATGCTTTACAGTTCATTGTAATAAGCCCTTTATAATTCTATCATTAACATTAATTACAAAACACCACACAATAGAAATAAACTTTAATTTCTAGCTGGTTTGTGTTCTTAATCTATTCCATTCCTTTTTGCTTTATAACTTTTACCATTGCACTTGTGTTTTGCTATTGTCTCTTCTCCACATCTTTGTGTTTGTGAACCCTGTTACTGTACACCTGCACCTTTCAAACGTAATTGCTAGCTCGCTGACTCTTTCCCTCCGCTGATCGTTAATTCTACTTACATCACTGCGACGATGTGATGTAAGAATATTCTTCCATTAAAATTATAATAACTGTAAAGAGCCAATGTTCATGTACGATAGGAGTATCTAATCATCAAACCAGTATTAATCCTCCCAGGTAGCAAATCTTGCTGTTTTACACCAGAAGTGTACATTTATCTGGAATGATATTGAAATCAACCATTTCAGATAACTAGCCTTTCCAGTTTGTATCAGAACATGCCAATTCTGGTATTAGATTACCAACACTTCTCTCTGATGGCTCACTGCTTCAAGACTGGGGTGGGGGTGGGAGAGGAAGTGCTCATTTGCCTGACCTTTGCCTTCCTCATCATCTTGGTTGCCATGTCGGTGCTGGTGGCACGAGAGTTTGGTCATGTGCCACATTTCTTGGAAAAGCGTTCAAAGGTCCAACTTAATGTCAGAGAACTGTATACGGTATGCATCCTGAAATGCTTTTTCTTCGCAAACATCCACGCAAACAGAGGAGTGCCCCAAAGAAATGAACAACAGTTAAACGTAAGAAAAGTCCCCCCCAGCTTCCCTCCCTCCCACGCATAAGCGGCAGCAAGCAACGATCTCCCCTCCCCCCACAAGCAAAAAAAAGCATCAGCACCCACCACCGAGCACTTAAGCATGAGCAAAGCAATAACAAAGGCACAGACTTACAGCTATCCCAAAGACTTCGCGTTTCACCCAGTATTCGACATACCACAAGTTTTCTATCTCTCCCTAATAAGGGAGAAGGAGGTGTCTCCATTTTTTCCCCTAACGAGCGGGGAGCCATAACAAACAACTTGCTGCTTTATGATGTTAAAAGTCCATCATGTCACTTTTTATGAGCTTTGTTCCCAAGATCTCAAAGATCCTGGGTCTTTGGACATACAGCAGAAGATTTTCTGACTCACCCGACGACGTGGGGATCTGCTGCTGTGACACTGACCCTCGATCCACCCGTCTCGAGCCCTGAAAACTTAGGCTTCCAAATCCGAGCCGGACTCTCAGGCCGAATCCTTGGCGTGCGAACAACGACCGGTCCTGAAATCCTGAGAGCAGGTCCCATTCCCGCAAAGTACCAAAGTCAGTGTATAACTCCAGGTCAGGGTCTTCAAAAGAACCCTGAAAGGGAAAAATAAAGATATTAAAGATGGAACTAGAGCTGTTTCTGAAGATGCAAGCGAAGGAGTCTTGACTTCGCTCTGCCTCTCCCTGATTCACTGTCATAATTCACAGCTGAGAGTGAGGAGGAAGGGGAGCCGGGGAGAGGGGTGGGGTAAGGTAAGGTAGAGCAGGGATTAGCACAATTCATTACAGCTTCAGTGATCCAGATTCAATTCCTGCTGCTGTCTGTCGGAAGTTTGTACATTCTTCCTGCAACTGTGTACATTTCCTCTGGGTGCTCTGGTTTCCTCCCACATTCCAAAGACTTAAGGGTTAGTGGTATTGAGTTGTGAGCTATGTGTGTGTCAGAAGTATGGCGATACTTGTGGGCTGCTCCCAGCACACCCTCGGACTGTGTTTGCCATTGATGCAGATTGATGCATTTCTCTGCCTGTTTTTGTGCTGTGGTACTCTATGACTCTAAGCCCATGCCAGCTCACAGATCAATCCCAACGGTCGCATTTCCCCACTCTGTTCCCTCTCCCACCAGCCACCTACACCAGGGGTCATTTATGATGGTGAGTTAACTTGCCAGAGTCAGGCTGGGTGTGGTAGTTGAAGAGACTGCGAACATGCTGTGTGACGTTACAGCTCCCTGATCTCAGATATGGAAGTGGAGAATGTGGGAGAGAGACATGCCGTCACAGGAAGAACCTGCAAATGGTACACAGACAGCAATGGTCAGAGTAAACGGTCAATGGGCCGTGAGGCAGCCACCAATACCACTTGGTTGCCCTGACCCTGTTCTGCCAGTCTGACCAGGGTGGTCGGGTGAAGGGCAACATGGGTTACGGGGAGAAAGCAGGAGAATGGGGTTGAGAGGGAAAATAAATCAGCCACGATAGAATGGAGAAGCAGACTCAGTGGGCCTAATGGCCTAATTCTGCTCCTAAACTTAACTCAGTTTTCCTTTCTGTGCAGATGCTGCGTGACCTGAGTATTTCCAGCAAACGCAGTGTTCTCTATCTTACAATACTTACAAATTCCCTTTCTCCTCTCCAATAGTTCACCTCTCTCTCTTCACGTTGCCTGCAGCCAGCTCAGCTGTGATTGACAACCTTTCACAAGCTCTCTCAGGTGGAAGCACCACCCTGTGCATCATTTGTCTCCTTTAGATCCCCACCCTATCATGGACTTCACGCATTGTTCTGACCCCCTCTGCAAATTAAAATGTCATTGTGTTTTTAAAAATTTCCCGTTCTGATGAAAGGTCATCACTGTTTCTCTCTCCATGGCAGCTGCAGAGTATTTCCAGCTATTTTGTTTCTTGTTCCAATTTCCAGATCTTCTTCCTTCCAACACTAAACTTCTCTGCTTCAAGTTTAGAAGCTCGTTCTCTACTCCTTAAATTGTTTTTACCCTGATCTCTCTTAATGTGAAGAGACATACTTGTGTTTCTCACTACACTTGACGATTCAGCCCTTAATGCAATGTCTATAGAACATCAAGCTCACCAAAAATATCAGGGAACGGGAGGAGGTAATGATAATATTTTTCGGAGAACTCCAATTTAGGACATTTTTGTGAAGTTAAGTGTTTTCATAAAGGAAGTTAAACACCCTTTTGCACCCCATTAGCAATGTGATGTTTGGCTAGACTGGAAACAATCAGTAATTCTCAACAGGTTTAGAACTTTAAGATCATAAAAAAAAGAAGCACAGAAAGGCCATTCAGCCCTTTTATACCTGCTCCGTCTTTCAATGAAAACATAATTTGTCTTAACTCATTGGTATTTTTTCTGTTCTTGTTCTATATGATTTACCTGATCTCTGAATATTTATTAACTACTTGAATGTTCTCATTGCTTAAACCTCTACAATTTTCTTGAGTAGAGAACCCTAAAGATTCACTGTTCTCTAGGTGAAGATGGCCATAGAGGGAGTACAAAGAAGCTTCACCAGATTGATTCCTGGGATGGCAGGACTTTCATATGATGAAAGACTGGATCGACTAGGCTTATACTTGCTGTAATTTAGAAGATTGAGGGGGGATCTTATTGAAATGTATAAAATTCTAAAGGGATTGGACAGGCTAGATGCAGGAAGATTGTTCCTGATGTTGGGGAAGTCCAGAACGAGGGGTCACAATTTAAGGATAAAGGGGAAGCCTTTTAGGACTGAGATGAGGAAAAACTTCTTCACACAGCGAGTGGTGAATCTGTGGAATTCTCTGCCACAGGAAACAGTCGAGGACAGTTCATTGGCTATATTTAAGAGGGAGTTAGATATGGCCCTTGTGGCTAAAGGGATCGGGGGGTATGGAGAGAAGGCAGGTACAGGGTTCTGAGTTGGATGATCAGCCATGAACATACTGAATGGCAGTGCAGGCTCGAAGGGCCGAATGGCCTACTCCACCTATTTTCTATGTTCTTATGTTTCTAAGATATTTCTTTTGAACCTCCGTCCCAAAAGAGAAAACCTCTTGAGACTGTCATCCTGGGTTCAGGACACCACAGACAGAGGAAAATCATTCCGCATGGAATTCTGTCAAGCCCAAGAAGATGTTGTAAGGATCACCCCTTATTATCCAAAACTCAACAAAGAATAATCCAAGTCTGCTGAATCCCTCCTCAAAAGACAGCACTTCATTCCCTGCATCTCTCCTTGTAATTAGCCTTCTTTCAATTTGGTCAGTGCACATTTTGAAGAAGTGTCTCGGTCTGAAATGTTGACTGGTTATTTCTTTCCATTGATGACGCCTGGCCTGCTGAGTTCATCCAGCATTTTGTATGTATTGCTTTGGGTTTCAAGCATCTGCAGACTTTCTCGCGTTTACTTCCTTGAGTAGTAACATTAGAGTCACACAGATATACCTGGTGCAATTTCATTAACTGCATTTATAAAGAACCTTAGAAGTCTTTCTTCTCAAATCCAGTGACCTAAAGAACATTATGACATCTTTAAAAGGATTGTTTTAATACTGCCCTTCACCATTGATATATGGTCAGGAAATTGTTGGGTTAGACCTGAAATGTTATGTGCTGTACAAACAGCCTTTTACTGTGTTATGTGAAATGGGCTAATGTCAGAGCAAAGATAAATTACATTGAAACCATGAGAGTGAAAAATTTCAAGGCACATTGCTTATTCTGTCACTAGTAAATGGTTCTTGTCCATTTCACAGCCCCTAAAACAGAATTATAGAAAAAGCTGGCAAAAACATACAAAACCATGCTAGTACGAGGAATTCTGCAGATGCTGGAATTTCAAGCAACACACATAAAAGTTGCTGGTGAACGCAGCAGGCCAGGCAGCATCTCTAGGAAGAGGTACAGTTGACGTTTCGGGCTGAGACCCTTCGTCAGGACTAACTGAAAGACGAGATAGTAAGAGATTTGAAATTGGGGGTGGGGGGGAGATCCAAAATGATAGGAGAAGACAGGAGGGGAAGGGATGGAGCCAAGAGCTGGAAAGTTGATTGGCAAAAGGGATATGAGAGGATCATGGGACGGGAGGCCCAGGGAGAATGAAAGGGGAAGGGGGGAAACCCAGAGGATGGGCAAGGAGTATAGTGAGAGGGACAGAGGGAGGAAAAGGAGAGAGAGAGGGAAAAAAAATTAACAATAATAAATAAATGAATAAATAAGGGATGGGGTACGAAGGGGAGGTGGGGCATTAGCGGAAGTTAGAGAAGTCAATGTTCATGCCATCAGGTTGGAGGCTACCCAGACAGAATATAAGGTGTTGTTCCTCCAACCTGAGTGTGGCTTCATCTTGACAGTAGAGGAGGCCGTGGATAGACATATCAAAATGGGAATGGGACGCGGAGTTAAAATGTGTGGCTGTGTGGTAGCAAAACATTGGGATTCAGAATGGTTTCTGATTTCTTTAGTGCTATTAAGAACAAACCTAAGCATTGCTGGCATGGCAAGATTTGTTGGGGAATAAGATGATTTTGGGAAATAGAGCTAAGAATAAAGGAACAATGTTGCTATTAGAAAAAGACTTTGACATTCCTTTAATATGTATATTTATCAGTATCAGTTTTATTACCACCGTCATGTGTCGTGAAATTTGTTAACTTGGCAGCAGCAATTCAATGCAATACATAATATAGAAGAAAAGAAAATAATTAATAAGTAAATCAATTACAGTATATGTGTATTGAATAGATTAAAAGATCGTGCAAAAGCAGAAATTATATATGTTAAAAAAAAAGTGAGGTAGTGTTCATGGATTCAATATCCATTTAGGAATCGGACGGCAGAGGGGAGGAATCTGTTCCTGAATAGCTGAGTGTGTGCCTTCAGGCTTCTGTACCTCCTACCTGATGGTAACAGTGAGAAAGGGGCATGCCTTGGGTGCTGGGGAACCTTAATAATGGATGCTGCCTTTCTGAGACACCACTCCTTGAAGATGTCCTGAGTACTTTGTAGGCTAGTACCCAAGATGCAGCTGACTAATTTTACAACTCTCTGCAGCTTCTTTTGGTCCTGTGCAGTAGCCCCCTACCCCCATATCAGACAGTGATGCAGCCCGTCAAAATGCTCTCCACGGTACATCTATAGAAGTTTTTGAGTGTTTCTGTTGACATATCAAATCTCTTCAAACTCCTAATGAAGTATGGTTGCTGTCTTGCCTTCTTTATAGCTGCATTGATATGTTGGGACCAGGTTAGGTCCTCAGAAATCTTGACACCTGGGAACTTAAACTGCTCACTCTCTCCACTTCTGATCCCTCTGTGAGGATCGGTGTGTGTTCCTTCGTCTTGCCCTTCCTGAAGTCCACAATCAGCTCTTTCGTCTTACTGACATTGAGTGCAAGGTTCTTACTGTGACACCACTCCACTAATTGGTATATCTTGCTCCTGTAAGCCCTCTCATCTCCATCATGGTTGTATTGTCACGTCGACTGACTGTGTGCATTTACTTGTATTTTGTATGCTATTTCCATTGTAACTTTCATAGAATAATAGTTCATTGGAGAGGCTCTGGCAGCAAGGCACCATGGCACTAATGTGACAACTTTGTCCTCAGGTATGGGGTTCACTGTCCATACAGCCCTAAACTCGAAAGGAGATTTTAAGCCCTATCTGATATAGGCATCTATGGGTACCCCACTATTGGGAGGTCATACTGTAACCACTTACTCTTCAAAGATGAACTTACTTCCCTGTCTGGTCTCTGCAGCAAGGTCTAGCTGTCAATGCCCACTATTTGAGTGGTGCATTCCCACTCCCTGTTGGAGGAGAACCCTGAACAGTATCTCGGTCAGAACATCGACTGTTCATTTCTATGGATGGTGCCTGACCTGCCCAGTTCCTCCAGCATTTTGTGAGTGTTGCTAAGGATGAGATGCTTCCAGCTAATGAAATAGTTTAAACACAGTTTATTTTATTTTGAATGATACACATTTAAATTTAGACAAGTAGCTCTTAACACATCTTTAAAATTCACCCAGGATTTCAGATTTATAAAACATTTCCAAATTACAAAAGATTTACAAGCACAAAGCAATTCCAAACACAAGTACAATTCTTACGAACTGAAAGAACATAACAAGTTGTGGACAAACGAGTTGTTCATTGCAGGAACCAAATGTTGAGGAATGAATTCTCGTTCTTTGTTCTGTCACCACTTCTTTCTGTCATTTTCCTTGTCATTCCTAACAAACCCCAATGCTTTCTAACATTTGTGCTGTTTTGCTACAGGTTGACATTATCTGCATGTGACATTTTCAGATACCTTTGTAGGGACAGAGTAATTCACAGAGATGGTCTAAAAGCTTCCGGGGACAGAAATCCCAGACATCCAAAATTAATGTTGTGAGGGCTATATCTCTGAGTACACAAATATCCCAACTATTGATTGATCAACTAAACCTGTGACCATGTTTGATGTGTTTGTTAACAAAATAAATCTGGTCTGGAACCTTCCTTGCTCTGTATCACAATGATGCATATAATTTTGCTGTAGTTGCCTGTTTGGTGTAGGCCAATTAACATAACCCCATTTTCTTGCATTTAGCTGATGCAGACAAGAATGTCTCATGGTCACATCACTTTGCAAACCATATCCTTTCAGCAGCCAGCTGTAAGCCAGCAACCTGTGCTCTGTAGACAGAGCTGTTCACTTGCAAAGCTGTCCTCTTAATTGCAGACTGACTATTTTGCTTGCAATTTATACTAGGACCTGAAGACTTGTTCTTGTTTACAACTGGAAACTGAGCAAGGAATTTTGGCTGCAAGTTTAACTTTGGAACTTTCACTCTGACCTTTTGGAAGTATCACCTTTTGGGCCCTGTGGAAAGTGAACATCCATCACACTATACAGACCTGGATCTTCTTTAGATTTCGAAGTGTCAAATACTAAAACTTACCCATAGACTGCAGTTTCAGAATGCTATCTTCTGACTGAAGAACAATCTATTTTTATTAAGCAAGCAGAATTGGACGTATTATTGACTTCAATCTATTTATATACAACCAGCCAGCCTAGAGTTATGACGCTCTCTTAAAACTTGCAGGAAGTATATCTTAAACATTTGATGGTCAAGTCCCAGCAATCTTGCATTCTTAATTTTCTTACCAATGGAAGTGGGGATGAAAATGGACTATGTAGTCTACATCTACAGGGAAGCTGGTTTCTTGCAGTGCCTTCAGAAGATTATTTTCCTACAGTCGAGCAGTACCCAAATGCTAATGGCTTTTACAGAAATGAGCACCAGACATGGTCTGATTTGCCATATCTCCTTATTCTTGATATGTACTCACCAACAAGGCTAGCTTTTATTACCTATCCCTTATTTTCACCAAGAAGTAGTGTAGCACTTAATTCTTCCTATCTCAAGGCACTTAAGCCTGCCTGCACTTTTCATCCTAGCTCCAGTTGCATGTCTATTACTCCAATGAGGTGAGTGGAGGTTGAACAGTTGGGGTTCTGAGGTGGTTCCTCTGGACTGCTGCTGACTGAGGTGCTGTGTGAAGGCAACTCTAACACCAAGGGGTGTTTTACTCCTGCCTGTTACTTATCTGCCATTAAACCAGCAGAGGATGTCCTGATGAAGGCGGTTTGATACCACTTCCCAGATAGAAAGTGGTAGCTCTGGCCATTGCTTTTCTGTCTACTATTGCAGGTTGATGGACAAAAAGTGTTGTTTGCCAGTAACATATCCCGTTGAGCTCCTCCAAATAGCACTGACCCACTGATACTATTTTCATAAGCTCTGAGAACCATCAGTGTTCTTGGGAGTCATTTACATATTGAAGCCACTGTGCTTTTGTGCTTTCCCAGACCATTTAGATTATGAGGACACTCAGTCCTCATTTATTGTCATTTAGAAATGCATGCATTAAAAAATGATACAATTTTCCTCCAGAATGATATCACAAAAAAAAGGACAAACCAAGACTAAAACTGACAAAACCACATAATTATAACATATAGTTACAACAGTGCTAAGCAATACCATAATTTGATAAAGAGCAGACCATGGGCATGGTAAAAAAAAGTCTCAAAGTCCCAATCGACCCTTCATCTAACGCAGGCGGCAGAAAAGAGAAACTCTCCCTGCCATGAACCTCCAAGCGCTGACAACTTGCTGATGCATTGGAAGCACCCGACCGCAGCTGACTCTGAATCCATCCGAAAACTTCAAGCCTCTGTCCAGCCCCTCCGATACAGCCTCTCTGAGCACCATCCTCTGCCGAGCACTTCAACCCTGCCCCGGCCGCCAAGCAACAAGCAAAGCCGAGGACTCAGGGCCTTCTCCCCTGGAGATTCCGGACCACGCAGCAGCAGCAGCGAAGCAGGCATTTCAGAGGTTTCACCAGATGTTCCTCCGTGCTCTCATGTCCGTCTCCATCAAATCAGGATTGTGCACAGAACCCTACTTGACAAATAACAGACATCATCACCAGAGTGGCCGCTGCGAGCTGTGTCGCGCCACCATCTTCTCCTGTCTTCTACCTCTACAACAGAATGTGTGAGCATTCCTTTACCCTGGCATAGACTGCTTGTCAACTCCTTTCTGTTACCCACCTTCCTGTAATTGAACCTTACATTACACTTGGTGGCTGGTTTATGTCACAGAGCAGCTGCTGACCATTTGATTTTATGCTATCAGCTCTGATCCCTGCGTAAAACTTGGTATTAAGCAAGAAGAGAACTTTAAACGTTGTTTTCTGATGTGTAATCTCTTAGTGCTATGATTTCTTGGGCTCAAGTCATATCACTCTCTGTGGCAATTTCTTCTGCCTCAGCTATTTTGTAACAGCTGTGACTCATCTTTATTCCCCAGTGCTCACATTCTTCTGAAATGGACATCCATTATGCCAGCTCTCCTCTCTTATGTTCCTGTAGAAATGGTATCCTTGGACCATCCTGTAAGCAGTTTCCTTCCAAATGACTTTTTTTTGTCTTTCCTGTTCTAGAGTAGGCTTCATATTGCCTACTCTAACCCACCATCTCTCTTTTACATGATGCCTACTTTTGTCTGTTTCCCAAAGTTTTCATTTTAAAGTGATGTAAATTAACTAATCACTCAATTTAATCCTTAAATTGCAGTTTATACGATTATTTATAAATAGAGCCCAAACTCTAATGAACTCATTAAGAATATTACAACAAAAATTCAATTCTACAAAATTATTGTAATCCATTGATAGGTCATTGGGTTAAAGCATGTGATAAAATATCATTTCCTGTAACTTGGCAAGAGCAATGCCTTTGGTAGTTTAGTAATGGCACTTTGGAACCTAGCCGGAAATTTGCATGGTATCTGAGTGACATTATAATCCTTCCAGGCTATAACTTCAGAAATAGCCCAATATTGTTGTAATGGATAAAGGCATTTACTCTAACAGGGACCTTTTAGGTTTTGAATCACATGAGCCTGCTATGACTTGTTGCTTTGAATGCCATTGAAGAATGAGCCAAAGATTGAGTCAAAACCAAAACATTTGATGTGCTAGTCTAAGGTTCCACATGATTTCATGGAAGATAGCAATAGGGCATTTCATCTTGTGGAGATATTTTAGATGGTTAACATTCTGAAAGCCCTTTCCGTGGCAATAACACAGATTTTCTCCCTTTACACCAAAATATGTAGGTGCATTAAGCAAAGCAAGCAGAACAGAATTATGCACATAGCTCATTCAGATCATTCACTAGTATTATGCAATACCATATGTTTACTTCCACCCAAGAAGAAGAAAAAATATTGCAGTTTTAAACCCTATAATTTGCTCCAACCTGCTCTTTGCACTTGAGAGAAATGGGCTCTATGGAAAGGTGCTCTGGATTTTCAGTATACTTCTCACTTTTACTATTATCCCTATTTTCACTCTAATTTATAATCATTCCATTCCTTGAGTTGTTCCAGTTGCAATTCAGATCTCTGCTCTGAATATGACGGTAAACATATTGAGTGTAGATGAACTCAACTAAGATTAAAATGTTGGTAGCATTGGTCATGTTAAACTTTATTAGACTGACATTTTATCATTAGTACCCAGCATTTAAAATCAAAATAGAAAACTAGCCAATGGAATATTACATATTCATGATAATTCTTAAATCTTAATAGTTCAACTTTTTCTCTTGTAAACACAGTGCAACTTTCAGAAGACAACATTCATCTATCAGTTATCTATCTATTGCCTCTATCAGTCTTTGGAAACTTGTTTTATATAGTCTTACTTTACAATTACAAATCACAATTTTTAATACAGACGCCTTTGGCAGGATTGCAAGCCCTGTCTCAGGCTGTCTCCAAGCAACTTTTACCACGTTTGTTCACACCCTGAAATTTAAGTCTTCCCATACTGCAGCAGCAATAGAAAATTATGTTTTTGGAATGAATAAGTGTTGTCTGTGGAAGTGTAGGAAATCTATTTATTTTACTATTTATTGAGATATAGTGCAGGATAGGCCTTTACAGCCCTTCGAGCCTTGCCACTCAGCAATCCCCCAATTTAATCTGAACCTAATCATGGGCAATTTACAATGACCAATTAACGTTCCAGCAGCTACATCTTTGGAATGAGAGAGGAAATCTGAGTACCTGGAGGAAACCCACACAGTCACGGGGAGAACGTACAGGCTCCTTACAAGTAATGGCAGGAATCTTACCCGGGTTGCTGGTAGTGTAAAGCATTGTGCTGATCACTACACCACCGTGCCGCAGGTTAAGCATGCAAGAAAACGTAATTGAACTATTAAGATTTAAGAATTACCAGAAACTTGTAATTGTTTCATTGACTAATTCTGTACTTTGATTTTAAATGCTAGGTACTAATTACTTAAATTAGAAGTTGATATTACTAATCATGAAAATTAATTATCCTGATATACTGAGACGTCCATGCAGTAAGAAATGTTTAGTGCTGTTGCAGAAAAAAATTTGCAAAGCTAGTTTTAAACTTCATTTTACAGCTGATGACCATCAAATTTTTCCTGAAAGTAAACCGCTGGTAAATTAACCTTGGATTCTTAAAAATGAATTAACGTGTTCTGATCCTGGAAGAGTGCAGTGCACAGTAGCGCTGAGTTCTGAGCTTCTAATGAGTTAGACAAGATTTCCTCATTTACCGTTGAATGCAATTCTTTTTAAATAAAATGGTGCTGATCACATGAAGTGAAATCTAAGTATAGGAAGTGATTTGTTTTGCCTATGTGAGCAAAAACACATTTCCTGCTCTGAGCATGCCTGTGGCTACTATTTGGCTCTAAAAGCTGCTGTACTCTGCATATCTTTACATGATGAAACAGCTGCCCCTATTGTACACCCACCAACACTCCTGAAGTTATGAAAAGCTACCAAGTGTACAGTTGTAGCTGCTGTTTATTGATCAGATTCCTCCTTCTCCAGAGTAGGTGAATTTCACAGAACAAAATGGTGGTACTCCAATTTTACGTTCTGTTTGTCATCCTGGTAACGGTGATTGGGTCTGGAGCATGCTTTAAAGCTATATATTTTTAAATGTTCAGGTTGGCTAAGAAAACAAACTGAGTTCAGTGTTGAAAAGAGAACCAGTCAACTCAAAAGCTGGAAAATTTGCTCCAACCATGCAAGTCCAAATGTCCAAATTGTCCAAAGAAATTAATTGCGCGAGGGTTGTATTAAATTTCCATGGCAGTGTAATTAGAATTAAAAATAATCATGATCAAATGTTTCTTAAGAGGTGCTTTGAGAATAATTCCATCCTTTTCCCCTTATATTTAAAAAAAATGCTCTTCTACGAGGGTGTCTGCTGCTCTGTGTCTTAAATCTGGAATGGAACTTGAACCACAGCCACTAAATCCCATACCCCTGTGAATCATTGATGATACTAAAGTTTATTGTCCATAGATCAGACCACTGAACTGCCCTTGTCCTTTCTTTGTGATTTCAACACAACTCCCTCCTCCACGGTCGAGAGAAGTGTGGAAGCGCAGCAGTGGATCTATTTGTCAAGGATGCCCATCTGGTCATGTCAGCACGAGTTGGATATGTGCCATTTTTGGGTTAATTTCCTGAACTACCTGCTTACAGTTGTACTGTTACAAGACAATGCTCTGACAGTGCCAGGAAAAGCAAGGAGCCAGAGATTGTATGTGCTGCGAAGAAGCCACCTCAAATGCAGTTTCAATTTGCCCTGTGAAATGGTTATTGGTGTTCCTAAATTGCTTTAGTCTTTGTGGCAGGTGGGTCTCCATACCCAGTTTTTTTTTTGGTGCAGGGTGATCGGGATTTTAAACCAGCAATGAAAACATTGATCCAAAGAAGTAAGAAGTGAGACCCAGCAAGCCACCAGGAAATGATGATGTCTTTTATAATTCTAGTGCCGGCAATCTCTGAGGAGAAAGATGGTGTATTATTGGGATGTAACGTGTGCCATAACCACACAGGATTGCATCAGAGAAAGATGCACGTTAAGGTGCTGCTCATGCCCGCTGGTCCCCAAGTGTCAATAATTATGATTCTATGCATTAATTCTGTCAAATGGGTCTGCAGGTCTTCCAAGAAGATGAATGGTTGAAAAGCAATTCTGTTTGTGATGTGTTGAATCAACTATTCATGTGTCTTTTGGTTTCATGATATCAGTTTATTTATTTATTTATATCAGTTGCGTTCACCAGCAACTTTGATGTGTGTTGCTTGAATTTCCAGCATCTGCAGAATTCCTGTTGTATCAGTTTATTTATTTTATTTTATTGCGATACAGTGCAGAATAGGCCCTTCCAGCATTGTGAGTCACGCCACCCAGCAATCCCCCAATTTAATCCAAGCCTAATCACAGGACAATTTACAATGATCAGTTAACCTACCAACCAGTACATCTTTGGGCTGTGGGAGGAAACTAGAGCACCCAAAGAAAACCCACGGGGTCACATTGTACAAACTCCTTACAGGCAGCGGTGGGAATTGAACCCTGATCACCTGTACTTTAAAGCGTTGTGCTAACCACTAGGCCACCATGCCGCCCTATTGAAGTTATTTATTCAATGCGTTGAGTTGGCCTGGATTCTCCTTGGAATTTGCTGAAGTGTATTAAGCTGACGTAGGGTGGCATTCTTAAGGTATTAGGTGCTGTCAAGTCAGCTTTGCACAAAAGGAAGTGCTTACCTCAGGTGATGCACCAGATAAAGAACGGAGCTGGAGAGTTATGGTGGAATAGAGTGTGGGGCTAGGGGAAAAGTTGGAATTAGAAGGGGCATCAGGCAAGAATTGGCAGCCAACAATTATTGGCAGTGTGGGGTGACCCATGACCTGTGATTGCTGGTCCAGGGTGGAGGTGGTGGTGGGTTAGAATTTAGAATCAAACCAAATATAACGTAACCCAGTGCACTGACCCCAGTGATGGTGTAAATGCTAGATTCAGCACACAGGCATGCATGCGCAGGATTGTAGAGCTTTCAGTTCCTGGGCATTAACACCTCAGAGGGTCTACCTCCCCTAGACCCAACAATCACTAAGAAGGCACACCAGCAGCTCTACTTCAGGAATTTGAGGAGATTTATTATGTCACCAATGAGTTTTATACATTTCTGTGGAAGTACGGTGGAGAGCATTCTGACTGGTTGCATCATGGCCTGGTATTTGGAGGCTTCAGTTGATAAGATTGCAAGAGGCTGCAGAGGGTTATGGACTCAGTCTGCTAGATCCCAAGCACAACTCTGCCCGCTACTGAGCACATTTGCAAAAGGCAGCTTGAAGAAGGCGGGTTTGTCACTAATGGCTCTCGCCATTAGGGGCATGCTGTCATCTCGTTACTGCCATCAGGTGGAGGTACAGGAGCCTGAAGACCCACACGCAATGATTCAGGACAGTTATTTATATTAATGTTTATGTCTTGCACTCACTGCTGCTGTAGAACATCAAATTTCATGGCATTTGACAGTGATAATGAACCTGGTATTTATCATTGGAACATGGAAACTATACATGGTATTTGAAAGGTCTCAGCCAAAATGTTGACTGTTTATCCCTCTCCATAGATGTTGCCTGACCTTCTGAGTTCTTGCAAAATTATTGTGTACTCCTCTAGATTTCCAGCATCTGTGGTATCTCCTGTTTATTATTCTTTAAAAAATCTACTTCTTGTTTGACAATACTTGTGTGTTTGAGTGTCGAAGACTTTCACAAACATTCAGGAAGACTGACAGCTGTGACAGCCTCTGAGCCTGGGGGTGAAGGCTCACCGGCTGTCAGAACTGTTCTGTGTGTGCAGCTGGCCACTCGTTCCAGTACCTCACTCAGCCACAACAAAGTGTTGAGAAACGGGCACCCACTGCAAGACTCTGCTGGGGACCACACAGAAACAAATAGCCTGGCTCATGCATGAGTTGTCAATAATATAGAGAGAAGAAAACAGAAGACCTGCTCCAGTGGGAACTGTGAACAATAATGGTCCCAGCACTGATCCCAGTGGAGATGCTTCCAATTTGCATTTCATCGTAAGCCTATCTCTCTAACCTCTGCCTTAAAGGCACCTAACTTTACTCTGATCTATGCTTCACCGAATGCACGTGATCTGTGATCTCTTCATTTCTCATGTGGCACCTCATTGAAGGCCTTTTGGAAATCCTGACAAATATAACTCACAGATTACCCTCTCTCTGTTACCTTTAGATATCAGATTGGTCAAATCAAATTTCGTTTTAATCTATGTAGACTCCTTACTATTTGCTTATGTGCTTCTTAGCTCTACCCAATGTCTGCATAACAATTTATCCACGACCAGATGAAATGAAAACTCATCTTTGTAAAGCTCTTTTATTTCCCACCACATCAAAACAATCTTGTAGTTGCGATCATATACTTTTATTTTAATTAATTAGATCAATGTCCCTTTTTCTATATTATATAGGACTTTTCTAATGGATCGTTGTACTAGGGCCTATCCATTAGCCTGCAGTTGGAACGTTTCTTTGGCAGTATTCTGCCTTCTGTCATGCTGACTCCAGTATCAGCTCTTAGTCAGACTGATTTCCCCATCTGAGAGTGGAATTCGACAACTGAACAAGGAGCACTGCTGAATTCAAATCAATACAGTTGCTGCACTGGGCCTGAGCAATTACTGAGATGTTTGACTGTCTTTCATCAACTGCAGAGCACTGATTCAAGTATCCTGTCAGAATGCTAATCTGCACCTTCCATCCTCTGACTTTAGGGAGTAATTTCATCTTTGATTGCTCGGACTAAACTGCAGGAGAGTATGAGACCGTAAGAAACAGGAACAGGAGCAGGTTCTTCAGCTTCTCAGACATGCTGTTGTATCATTGCTGATTTGATATCCCTCAAGTGCTCTTAATCACGGTGTTGTACTGCATAGAAATAGGCACATTGGCCTAGCACCTTCACGCTGACAGTTTTGCCCACTTACCAGTAATCTCATTTGCTCATATTTGGTCCAAATCAAGTGTCAGTCTCAGAGACTGTGTCTGACTCCTTCACCTCCCTTGGCATCAAGTTCCAGATATCAACCACTCTTCACATAATAATAAAAAAACGCATACCTGCAAACGCCCATTAACCACCATTCCCTAACCTTTAAACTTATACTCTCTTACTTTAATAACACTATCAAAGGAAAAATATTTTAAAAGATTCCTAATAACTGCCCTATCTGGTTTTTAAAAATAATTTTGTATCACTCTATAAGGTCACCCCCGCCCCCGTAAACACAAGAAAATCTGCAGATGGTGGAAGTCCAAAGCAACGTGCGCACACACGCACACACACACACACACACACACACACACACACACACACCATACTGAAGGAAGTCTGCAGGTGAGACAGCTTCTACAGAAATGAATGTACAGTCAATGTTTCAGGCTGAGACCTTTCTTCAGGACTGAGAAGGAAGGGGGAAGATGCCAAAAAAAAAGGGTGGGGAGGGGATGGAGACCAGCTGGAATGTGATAGGTGAAGCCAGGTGGGTGGGAAAGGTCGAGGGCTGAAGAAGGAGGAATCTGATAGGAGAGGAGAGTGGACCAGAGGAGAAAGGGAAGGCAGAGGGGATCCAGGGAGACAGGTGAGAAGAGGTAAGAGATCAGAATGGGAAATAGAGGAAGGGGGAGATGAGAAGATTTTTGTACCGAAAGGAGAAATCTATATTCGTGTTATCAGGTTGGAGGCTACACAGATGGAATGTAAGGTGTTGTTCCCCCGCCCTGAGGATGGCCTCATCTTGGCACAAAAGGGACCCATGGGCCAACATATCAGAACAGGAACGAGAAGGGAATTAAAATGTTTGACCACCAGGAGGTTCTGCTTCAGGTGGATGGAGCAGAGGTGCTCAATAAAGTGCTCTCCAATAGATGACCCCAGCCGATTCTCAGGTGAAGTGGTGCCTCATTTGGAAGGACAGTTTGAAGGAGGTATATGGGCAGGTGTAACACATAGGTCAGCCCTCATTCCCTTATTTCCAGGGTAAACAAATCTAGCCTGTCCAAACATCCTAATAACTAAAGTTTACCAATCCAGACAACATCTTGCTAGTCTCTTCTGCTCTCTCTCCAGTGCAGCCATTGGTGTAGTGATCAAAGCTGCACATAATTCTCCAAATGCTCACCAGTATTGTGGAAAGTGGCACATTAATGTCTCAATCTTTATGCTACTTGCCCTATGAAGGCAAGGATGTCAAATGTCTTCACCACCTTTTCTATCTATGTTGCCTCCTTCAGAGAACTGTCCACTTGAACCTGTGGGTCCCTTTATTCAGCAACATTCTTTAGTGCTCTACAAGTTACTGTCTATATCCTGGCCCTATTTACCACTGCCTATGACCTGCCCAATTTTTCATTCGATTTATGTCTTGCTATGGCCTTAGACAACCTTCCTTGATATCCACAGCAACACCAACTCCTATGTCACCTGGAAACATACTAAGCATGCCTTTTGCCTTCCTCAGAGCACTTGATTTAAAAATAAACTATGTGTATCTGTCTTAATTGTACCAATGTACTCCTTCACAGCTTTCTGACCTGAGAAAACACCTCATCTTGAACGTGTCTGTACTCTCTTGTGGCAGAAAACACCTCCGAGCACTCAACTTATCTGGATGTCAAAAAATCATACCTGTTTCTTTAAGTTTACATCTCATTCATCTAACCTCTAATGTTGGATTTCTAACATTTTTAACCATTGCTCACAGGACGATTAAGCTAAACCCAGTATCATCCTTTAAATCAATTCTAGTGAAGTAATATCTTTCCTTAAATAGAGGATAAATCTACTTGCAGTACTCTAGTTGTGGACGAAGTTGTATCATGTCAATGAAACCGAAGAGGTTATGCTGTTACACTCATCTGGCAAATCTGAATATTTGGACTGATGAGATTGAGGTTTGGATTTTTAAACGTGTTGGCTTGCTAAGGAAACTTGGTGTAATTAACATAAATATTGTAGAATGTTTTCATTGTCTGAAGGTCATACACATAAGAAATAGGAAAAGCAACAGGCCTTAAAGCACCAAAACACATAATGCTGTTCAATAGCTGATCTATTTATGACCTCAGCTGTGCTCTGTCACTTGATGACCCATAACCTTGGCTCTTCTTTTGCTCAAAAGTGAATCACGTCAGTCTTAAATTATTCAATGGTTCCACCTCTACAGCTCTATGGAGTAGAGAAAAACAAAGATTTACAATCATCTGAGGGAAAGGGCGATCCCTTATTCTGTAATTGTCCCCTAGTAGATTTCCCATGAGGAGGAACATAGTCTCATATATCACTTGTCAGCTAAATAGTGTTTTAATAAAATCACCGCATAGTCCTCTAAATTCTGATGAGTATAGGCCCAGCCTGTTTAATCATTCCTCAGACTTCCTTTTCATCCCAGTGAACCTTTTCTCCACTGACCAAATATATATGCCATACTCCAGGTGTGGTCTTATCAAGGTGCTGTACAATTGTGACAAGACAAATATATCATATTTTTTTGTGTAATGTCCTCCTTGCAATAGTGACTAATACCAATAAATTCAGGGAATGGATTTTCAGAAAGCCTTGCCATGGTGCCACATAGTAAAGGCATCCGTTAGTCTTGCGAGACCATGGATCTGCGCCTGGAAAGTCTTCACTCTCCAAGGCGCAGGCCTGGGCAAGGTTGTATGGAAGACCAGCAGTTGCCCATGCTGCAAGTCTCCCCTCTCCACGACACCAATGTTGTCCAAGGGAGGGGCATTAGGACCCATACAGCTTGGCACCGGTGTTGTCACAGAGCAATGTGTGATTAAGTGCCTTGCTCAAGGACACAACACATTCCCTCGGCTAGGGCTTGAACTCACTACCTTCAGGTCACTAGTCCAATGCCTTAACCACTTGGCCACATGCTCACTATGAGGCGGCTAAACAACAAAATTGGTCCTTTGTAAGATCAGTGTGGCCAACTATGCATGGAGCTGAAAGAAATGGGGGAGATCTTAAATGAATTTTCTTCGCATTTGTTTGTGGTACTCAAAATGAGATGGTAAATTGGATTAGATATTGGCTTCGCAGGAGAAGCCAAAAAGTGGTAGTAGATAGTTCTTCACATGCTGGAGGCTTGTGACTAGTGGTGTTCTGCAGGGACTGGTGCTGGGTCTGTTGTTCTTTGTGATCCATATCAACAATTTGGTGAACTGGATCAGCAGATTTGCAGAGGACACCATAATTGGGGATGTAGTGGAAAGCGAAGAAGACTATCAAAGCTTGCTGGGCGATCTAGACAGGCTGGAAAAATGGGTTGAAAAATGGCAGATGGAATTTAATGCAGACAAGTGTGAGGTGTTGCACTTTGGAAGGACAAACCAGGGTAGGACTTAACACGGTGAGTGGTAGAGCAATAAGTAGAACAGAGGGATCTGTGAATATAGATCCATAATTCATTGAAAGTGGCCTGACTTGTAGATAAGGTCATAAAGAAAGCTTTTGGTACATTGGCTTTCAAAAATCATGGTAAGACCATAAGACATAGGAGCAGAATTAGGCCATTCTGCCCATCTAGTCCACTCTGACATTCCATCATGGCTGATCCCAGATTCCATTCAACCCCATACACATATCTTTTCACCATATCCCTTGATGCCTCGACAAATCAGGAATCTTATCAACTTCCACTTTATATATACCCACGATTTTGGCCTCCACCGCAGACTGTGGCAGAGCATTCCATAGGTTCATCACACTTTAGCTAAAAAAAATACCTCCTTCCTTCTGTTCTAAAGGACACCCCTCAATTTTGAGGCTGTGCCCCATAGTACTGGATACCCCCACCAGAGGAAACATCCTCTCCACATCCACCTTATCTAGTCCTTTCAACATTCGATAGTTTTCAATGAAATCCCCACACATTTTTCCAAATTCCAGTGAGTACAGACCCAAAGCTGCCAGTTGCTCCTTAGATGTTAACCCCTTCATTCCTGGAATCATCCTTGTGAACCTTCTCTGGACTCTCTCCAATGACGATATATACTTTCTGAGATAAGGAGGCCAAAACTGTTGAGCCAATACTCCAAGTGCAGCCTGACTAGTGTCGTATAAAGGTTCAGCATTATCTCATTGTTTTTATATTCTATTTCCTTTGAAATGAATGCCAACAATGCATTTCCCTTCTTTACCACAGATTCAACCTGTGAATTAACTTTCTGGGAGTCTTACACAAGGAGACCTAAGTCCCTTTGCACCTCTGATGTTTGAATTTTCTCCTCATTTAGACGATAGTCTGCACTATTGTTCCTCTTACCCAAGTGCACAATCATACACTTCCCAACACTGTATTCCATCTGCCACTTCTTTGCCCATACTTCCAATTTTTCTAAGTCCTGATGCCATCATATTGCTTCCTCAGCACTACCTACCCCTCCACCTATCTTCGTATCATCCGCAAACTTAGCCATCAATTCCATTATCCAAATAAATGACAAACAATGTGAAAAGTAGCAGTCCCCTGAGGAACACCACTAGTCACTGACAGCCAACAAGAAAAGGCCCTCTTAATTCCCACTCAATGCCTCCTGCCTGTCAGCCATTCCTCTATCCATGCCAATATATTTCCCGTAACACCATAGGATTTTATCTTGTTAAGCACCTTATCAAATGCCTTCTGAAAAGCTAAGTAAATGACATCCATTGCCCCTCCTTTGTCCACCCTGCTTGCTACTTCCTCGAAGGATTCCAACAGATTTCTCAAGTAAAATTTCCCTTCACAGAAACCATGCTGACTTCGACTTATTTTATCATTAGTCTCCAAGTATCCCAAAACCTCGTCCTTAATAATGGACTCCAACACTTTCCCAGCCACTGAGGTTAGGCTAACTGGCCTATAACTTCCTCTCTTTTGGCTTTCTTCCTTATTAAAGAGTGGAATGACATTTCCGATTTCCAGTCCTCCATTACCATCCCAGAATCAAGTGATTCTTGAAAGATCACGACCAATGCATTCATTATCTCTTCAGAAAACTCTTTCAGGATTCTGGGATGTAGCCTATCTGGTCCAGGTGACATATCCACCTTAAGATCTTTGAGTTTGCCTAGCACTTTTTCCTCTGTAATAGCAATGGTACTCATTCTTGCTGCCTGACACTCACGGACCTCAGACACACAGCTAGTATCTTCCCCAGTAAAGTCTGAAGCAAAGTACTTATTAAGTTCATCAGCCATTTCTTTGTCCCCCATTACTATCTCACCAACATCATTTTCCAGTGATCTAATATTAACTCTCACCTCCCTTTTGTTCTTTATATAACTGAAAAAATTTTTAGTATCCTGCTTTATATTATCGGCTGCTTTGCCCTTATATTTCATCTTTCCCTCATAGCTTTTTCAGCTGCCTTTTGTTGGATTTTAAAGACTTTCCACTCACCTTTTCTACCTTGTATGCCCTTTCCTTGGCTTTTATACAGTCCTTAACTTCTCTTGTCAGCGAAAGTTGCCTGGCCCTGCCATTTGAGAACTACTTCATCTGTGGAACATATCTAACCTGCGCATTGTCAACTATTCCCAGAAACTTCAGCCACCTCTGTTTTGCTGTCATCCCCACCAGTATTCCCCTTCAATCCACCTGGGTAAGCTCCTCTCTCAGGCCTCTGTAATTCCTTTGTGATACTGATATATGTGACTTATGCTTCTCCCTCTCAAACTGCAGTATGAATTCATTCAGATTATGATCACTGCCTCCTAAGGGTTCCTTGACGTTAAGTTGACTAATGAAATCTGGGTTATTACACAATACCCAATATAAGATAGCCTTTCCCCTTGTAGGCTCAAGCACAGACTGCTCTAAGAAACCATCTCTGAGGCATTCAACAAATTCCCTCTCTTGCAATCCGACACCAACCTGATTTTTCCCCATCCCCTTGCATATTGAAGTCCTCCATTGCAGTTGTGACATAACCTTTATTACATGCCCTTTCCTGGTCCCTTTGCAATCTCAACCTGACATGTTGGCTACTATTTGGAGACCTGTATATGATTCACATAATTGTATTTTTACTCTTGCAGTTTTTAACTCCACCCACAAAGATTCAACATCCTCTGACCCTATGTCACCTCTTTCTAAAGATATAATTCCATTTCTTACCAATAGAGCCACACCTTTGCCTATGCCTTCCTGCCTGTCCTTTGTATACAAAGTATATCCTTTGATGTTAAACTCCCAACTATGACTTTCTTTCAGCCACAACTTTAGTGACATTCACAATGTCATACCGACGAATCTCTAATTATGCCATGAGTTTGTCCACCTTATTTTGAAAGCTATGTGCATTTAAATTACATATCTTCAGTCCTGCATTCTTCGCTCTTATGAATTTTGCCTCTGTGGTACAACTTAACTCTATGCTCTGTCTGCAGTTGTCCCCAGTCATTGGCTTGTCTTTCCTTACATTCACCCATCATCTACTTGTAAACCTGCTAGGTCATCCTCAGCTCTATCATAATGGTTCCCTTCTCCCTCCCCTGCACCTCCTCGAGGTATTGAGTATAGGAATTGAGATATAATGCTAAAATTGTCTAAGGTGTTGGTGGGGCCTAATTTGGAGTATTGTATGCAGTTTTGGTTATTGACCTACAGGAAAGATGTCAATAAATTTGCAAGAGTGCAAGACTTGATGTCAATAAGTTTGCAAGAGTGCAAGGACCTGAGTTATAGGGAAAGACTGAATAAATTGGGACTTAATTCTACAAAGTGCAGAAGAATGAGAGGAGATTTGATAGAAGTATGTATAATTATGCCGGGGATAGATAGAGTAAATGCAAAACAACATACACATGCTTCTTCTGCTGAGTCTGGGTGAGATTGAAACTAGAGGTCATGGGTGAAAGGCGAAATGTCTAAAGGGAACATGAGGGGTAATTTCTTCACTCAGAGTGGTGAGAGTGTGGATTGAGCTGCCAGTGGAAGTTGTGAACGCAGTTTCAATTTCAACTTTTAAGAGAAAGTTGGATAGGTACCTAGTGTGACTGTGATTGAAGACATTGGAGAGACACTGAAACTGGTGATATAGATTCATCAAAGCAAGCAAGCATTCTTTTGGAGACACTCTCAGTAGAGTCTCACAAACTCAAAAGTACTTCACATTTTTATATCCTTAAGATCAATAGATGATTCAATGCAGTTTCAATAGTTACAATAACATTATTTACTTCAATACTTTGAGATGACAATGCTTCATTTGAATTACATAGCTACGGTGGGAGACACCTCTGAATGTTCAAAAATCTTGGCTGGGACAAACTTATTGACATGGTAATATCAGTCTGGTCTGCAAGCTTCCCTTAACTCAAGTCACAATGGTGCAAATTACTTCAACCCATTACTCATCCCTAGATTGATGCAGGGCAATTAAGGCAATCCCATTGTTTTAACACAAGAAGAGATGAAGGGTCTCAGCCCGAAATGTTGATTGTTTACTCTTTTCTATCGATGCCAGCTGACCTACTGAGTTCATCCAGCATATTGTCTGTGTTCAGCATATTGTTTTATCCATATGCAGTCTTAGTCTGTGGGCTAGCCTGTGTTTTAAACTTCAATTTACTCTATGCAATTTACTATAAAGACTTAAGACTGGTTCTTGCTTGAATTTAATACCTTCTATATTACATAACTCCAGAATACATAATTGCTGTAGGTAAAACAAAATAGGCATCCGTTAGTTGTGTGAGACCATGGATTTGCGCCTTGGAAGGTTTCCAGGGTGTAGGCCTGGGCAAGGTTGTACGGAAGACCGGCAGTTGCCCATGCTGCAAGTCTCCCCTCTCCACGCCACCAATGTTGTCCAAGGGAAGGACACTAGGGCCAATATAGCTTGGCACCGGTATCATCGCAGAGCATTGTGTAGTTAAGTGCCTTGCTCAAGGACACAACATGCTGCCTCAGCTAAGGCTCGAAATAGCGACCTTCAAATCGCTAGACCGACACCTTAACCACTTGGCCCAAGCTAGGTAGAAAATGGCAATAAAGTGGGCATTTACTGATTGGTTTCCAGTGACTCATGGTGTTCTGCAGGGGTTGATGTTGTGCTTGCTACTTTTCATGTTATATATTAATGATCTGGATGTCAGAATTGATGACTTTGTGGCCAAGATTGCCGATGATAGAAAGATAGGTGGAGGGGCAGACAGTGTTGAGGAAGCAGGGAGGCTGAAGAAGAGTTTACACAGATAAAATGCAGCACAGGGAAGTGTACAATCGTGTATTTTGGTAGAAGGAATAAAGGCTTAGAAAATGAAGAAATCAGAAATGCAAAGGGACTTGGGAGTCCTAGTGTAGGATTCCATAAGGGTATCTTGCAGGTTGAGTCATGCAAATAAAATGTTAGCATTTATTTCCAGGGCTCTAGAATCTAAAACAATGATGTAATGCTTTATAAGTCATTGGTCGGAGCACATTTAGACTATTGTGAGCAGTTTTGGGCCCCTTATTTAAGAAAGGATGTGCTGCCTTAGGAAAGTGGAGGTTTACGAGAATGATCCTAGGAATGAGCGGGTTAATATTTGAGTAGTGTTTGATGACACTGGGTCTGTACTCACTGGAGCTTAGAATAATGTGGGGGTGGGAAATTCCATTGAAACCTACTGAATATTGAAAAAGCCTAGATAAAGTGGACTTTGAGAGGATCTTTCCAATAAAGGGAGTGTCTAGGACCAGAGGGTACAGCCACAAAATAGAAATGAGGAAGAACAGAGATGAGAAAGATCACAAACACAAGAGATTCTGCAGTTGCTAAAATCATAAGTGTTCAAAATTCTGGAGGTACTCAGCTATTCAGGCAGCATGCATGGAAAGGAATAAGCAGTCAACGTTTTGAGCTGAGATCCTTCATCGGGACTGGAAAGGAAGGGGGCAGAAAACAAAACAAGAAGGGGCAGGGGAATGAGTACAAGCTAGAAGCTGGGAGGTGTTAGGTGAAAGAGGTAAAGGACTGAAAATGAAGGAATCTTATAGGAGAGGATAGTAGACTATGGGAAAAAAGGAAGGAGGAGGGGCAACATGGGCAGGGGATGGGCAGATGAGGAGAAGATAAGGGGTGAGAAGAGAACCTGAATGTGACATGGAAAAGGATTGGTGGGGGGGGGGTGGAACAAATTACCATAAGTTAGAGAAATCAATGTTTACACCATCAGGTTGGAGACTACACAACTAATATGAGATGTTGTTCTTCCAACCTGAGTGTGGCTCCATTGCAGCAGTAGATGAGGCCATGGACCAACATAAGGGAATGGGAAGTCGAATTGAAATTGGAGGTCACCAGGAAATCCTGCTTTGTGCAGCTGATGACTCAAAAGTGCTCAAGACCCCCAATCTAGATTGATGTAGAACTGGCTCCACCAGGAGTACTGGATACAATAGATGACGCTGACAGACTTGCAGGTGAAGTATCCCCTCACCTGGAAGGACTATCTGGGCCCTGAATGGTGATGAGGGGAGGAGATGTAGGTGCAGGTGTAGCACTTGTCACACTTGCTGGAATAAATGCCAGAAGAAGAGTGAAGAAGGTAGTCATGGAGAGAGCGATCCAACCGAAAGTGGAGAGTTGGGGTGGGGGAAGAAAGGTTTTCTTAGTGGTAGGATCCCATTGTAGATGATACTAATTACTGAGAATGATGCTCTGGATACAGAGGTTCATGGGTTGGTAGGCAAGCACAAGGGGAACCCTATTCCTGTTATGCTGGTGGGAAGATAGGGTGAAGATAAACAACAGGAATTCTGCAGATGCTGGAAATTCAAGCAACACACTTAAAAGTTGCTGGTGAATGCAGCAGGCCAGGCAGCATCTCTAGGAAGAGGTGCAGTCGACGTTTCAGGTCGAGACCCTTCGTCAGGACTAACTGAAGGACCCTTAGTCCTGACGAAGGGTCTCGGCCTGAAACGTCGACTGCACCTCTTCCTAGAGATGCTGCCTGGCCTGCTGTGTTCACCAGCAACTTTTAAGTGTGTAGGGTGAAGATAGATGTGTGTAAAGGGTGAAGAGGAATTTCTTTAAACAGAGGTGGTGAATCTGAGAGATCCATTTCCATGTGCAGCTGTGGAGACAAAGTCATTGGGTATATTTAAAATGGAGTTTGATAGGTTCTTGTTTCATACAGGCATCATGCTTTACAGGGAGAAGGCAGGAGAATGGGGTTGAGAGGGGACATAAAACAGCTATGTTTGAATGGCAGAGCGGACTTGGTGGGCCAAATAGCCTAATTCTGCTCTTATGGTCTTAATTTGTTGCTGAACCTGTATACTAATTTTGTTTCCTATACAAAGACACCCATGTTCTTCTGAACCACACAAATACTGTTGTTTCGTTTTTTTCTCTTGTAGAATGTTTTTTTTCACTGTTTCTTGTAAAGTGTTTAAAATCACACCAGTCGCAATCTAGGTTAATTCTTTCCCACTTCCCCAGAAAGTCAGAAAAGTCCACCACAGGTGAACTGGGATCAGTTTAATTAAGATGACTAGAGACATATTTCCTCAGCAAATCAGCTTGAAGAAATGTGAGGCATAAAAACCTGAGCACGTGGAAGTAATTAAATCAATGTAGCATCATGTACAGAATCTGAAACAGAGAGAGAATGAGGAAAGCAATGCAACAAATAAAATCAGTTTTTTATTGATACGTCTAAGAATAATCGAGTTACAAAGGAATAAGCTTCCATATTTTGAATATCAGGGAGGCTGTTTGGCAGTAATTAGGACACCACCATTAAAATTCCATATATCCAGAACAGATAACCATTATATTTCTACCATGTTTCTTGACAACTACAGCAAATTCACAGTCGTCTCCAAAGTGAACATTACATATCTTGGCAAAATAAAGTAAAACTTCTGAAGGAATTTGACAGCTCCGATGATCAACACATATTTTTCCTTCTGATAGCCTAACTATTTAATTTTGCTGAAAACAGTGGGCCTTCATCCAATAAATACCTACCTTATTGCTGCCCTAGTTTAGCTTGGATGGACTAGTAGCTAGTTCCTTAAGGGTGAGTTCAGCAAACTGAATTACTATCTTTTTAATGGTGTTAATGGAGTGCTGTGAATCACCCTAATACTGTTTATGACAGTAACATAAAGATCAGGAGCTCTAATTATATGGTTCATAAAACTCTGGGTTTGTCAGGGTAGAGCTCTGCTAAAGCTGGCCTTGTTGGCTTCAGCGCAGTGTTGGAATGTTACAGAGTCATACAGCACTACAACACAGAAATAGGTCCTTCGGCCCATCTAGTCCATGTTGAACTGTTATTATGCCTAGTTCCATCGATCCGCACCTAGACCGTAGCCCTCCACACTCCGCCCACTTATATACTTATTCAAAATTGTCTTTATACATTGCAATTGAATCAGAATCAGGTTTAATATCAATGGCATATGTCATGAAATCTGTTAATTTAGCGGCAGTAGTACAGTGCAATACCTGATAAATATAGAAAAATAAATGATTACAGTAAGTATATATGTATATTAAATGGTTAAATTAGAAAATAGTGCATAAACAGATATAATTTTTAAAAGTGAGCTAGGTTTCATGGGTTCAATGTCCATTTAGAAATTGGATGGTAGAGAGCAAGATGCTGTTCCTGAATCACCAAGTGTGTGCCTTCAGGCTCCTGTACCTCCTTCCTGATGATAACAATGAGAAGAGGGCACGTCCTGGGTGATGGGATCCTTGATAATGGATGCCGCCTTTTTGAGGCACCTCTCTTTGAAGATGTCTTGGATACTACGGAGGCTGGTGCAACTTTCTGTAACTTGTTTCAATCCCTGTGCAGTAGCCTGCCACCCCACCCCCTCACCGCGTACCAGATGGTGATGCAGCCTGTCAGAATGCTCTCCACAGTATATCTGAACCTACATCTACCACTTCCACTGGCAGTTTGTTCCGCATTCTCACCGCCCTCTGACTGAAGTAGATCTCCCTCAGTTCCTCCTTAAATATTTCACTTTTCATCCCTAAACTCTATGACCTCTAGTTCTAGTCTCACTCAACCTCAGTGCAAAAAGGCTGCTTACACTTCAAACACATTGCAATGTGTTGCAAGTTCTCATAGTTATCAGCTTAAAGGGCACAACACACACTGTTGATGCAATGGAGGGAGCTTTTGGAAGATTTCTGTTAGACTGGTAAAGTCCTGTCCCACAGAAAGCATGTTCCTTGTCAAGGCGCCACAGATATCTTCCAGAGCAGCAGCCAGGCATGCCTGACAGGAAGTTGCCAAGGTTTCTGTACAGTAATAAATGTACTCTTTTATTCCCTAAGCTTTGGGAAGCTGGAAAATCCGTTTGTCCACACTACCTGCTCCTGTGGGCTGAATAAACAGTAGGTGAAGTCTGGTATAAATCGGGAGATTAAAGGTGTATGTAACAAGACTAATATCACATTGTGGAAGGCTCCATCTTGTGTATGGACAGGACAAACTGGGTTAGCAATGGCAGTGTGGAAGATGAAATACTGGAGAACGAAAAATGGTTTTCCAGGTCAGAATGTTGACAAACCAATGAAGGAATATGCGATTGTGTATTAGGTGTAACAAGAGGCTAAATTGATGATCTGTTAAGGAGGGAAGAGTGATTGTAATGTGATAGAACTTTATGTTCACTTTAAAAGTTATTTGATTGAATCTGAAACCAGTGTCTTATATCTGAATAAAACAAACTGTGAAGGCATGAGTTGTGAGTTGCCTTTGACATATTGTGAATGGCATTAGAAAGGTTAAACAAGCAGTGAGCAATTTTTAAGAATTAATGAATAACTTGCATACAAGGCAAATTTCCAACAGGAATAGTGGTCCAGCCATGGCTATCAAGAGATGTGAAACATAGTATTGGGTCAGAGGAAAAGCTTATAATGTTGCCATTAAATCTAAGAGGAAGGGAAATCTCAGCAACGCACAATTGAGACATTGATAAGGAAAAGGAAGGTAGAGTACAAGAAATGCTGGTGGAAGTCAGCAGGCCAGGCAGCATCTATAGGAAGAAGTATAGTCGATGTTTTGGGTCGAGACCCTTTGTCAGGACAAAGGGTCTCGGCCCAAAGCGTCGACTGGACTTCTTCCTATTGTCACAATGGGGGGGCATTGGGAGCAAGGGTGGACCCAAATGCAAGCCACATCTTGTGAGGTTAATTAAATTGAGTTTATTGTTTGATACCAGGAGAGCAAAGCAGAAGCAGGAATAGCGAACTGGACAAGGACTGAGGACTACGACTAGGCTGGGACAAGGGTCTGGGCTAGGACTCGGAATAGGTTCCCAAAACTAGAGGCGACATGAAGAGGCTACAGTATGGACTCTGAGCCAGAGACTGGGCAAGGACCCAGTACCTGGGTCTTGCCTCAGGCTTGGACCCCAGAACCAGGCAAGGACATGACATGGGCTGGGGAGAGGAGGAACATGGGAACACAGAGCCTCGGTCTCCGGAGAGCAGGTACATGGAACCATGGACACATACACAAAACACAGAGTCGGGACCCCTCCTTGGGTACAAGACATAGGGCTGGGACTCACACACAGAACAGAGAGCCGGGACCCCTCCTTGGGTACAGGACATAGGGCCGGGACTCATGACCCCCTGCGAGGCAATGGCAAGACGGCCTGACTTACCCCGCGGAGGCGAGAACAAGACACGACAAGACATGACCCCCCGCGGGGCAACGGCAAGACAGCCAGACTTACCCCACGGAGGTGAGGACAAGACAAGACAAACACGAAAGAACACCAGACAGTACCTATCTAACTCCGGTGATAGAACTAGACCGAAGCGCAGGCGAGGGCTGCAGACGAGGGCTAGAGGCGAGATGGACAGAGAAGGGATTCAGACGGGGGGGGGGGGTAGGACAGGAATCACAGACCGCCAGGGCCAGGACTCGACTCGGTACTTGGATGCCGCCAGGGACAGGACTTGACTCGGAACTTGGATGCTGCCAGGGCCAGGACTTGACTCGGAACTTGGATGCTGTCAGGGCCAGGACTCGACTCGGAACTTGGATGCCGCCAGGGCCAGGATTCGACTTGGAACTTGGATGCCCCCGGAGTCAGGTCTTGACTTGGAGCCTCCGGGTAGTGGCGAGCTCTCCACTCGGCCTGGGATCATTAGACAGTGGTTCTTGATTCCCTCCGGTGGGTTAACTGATGGACCCACCTTGGTGAGGAAACTTTGCAGGCTTGCTTTGGCGAGGTAACTTGACAGGGTTGCTCCGGTGAGGAAAGCGCGAATTACCAGCACTCACTTCGGGCGGAGACAAGGCTTGCTCCGGCCAGATGACATTGGCACGCTGTACCTTTGATGACTTTGCAAATGCTCTCACCCGAACAGCTGAAAGCTGGAGACTATAAACTACCGGTTCAGCTGAGAGTAAATTGCCTCTAATCACCAAGGCCGAGGGACACGGGAAAACAGGGAACCAAAGGGAAACAGGGAGTCAACAGTTCGGATTGTAACATAAACAAAGTAAATTTAAAGAGACCCCGATCTGGACCATGACACCTATAGATACTGCCTGGCCTGCTGCGTTCCACCAGCATTTTGTGTGTGTTGCTTGAATTTCCAGCATCTGCAGATTTCCTCATGTTTACGTTTTTAGAATACAAGAGGCGGCTAACAAGAAACAAAAATAGATTGTAAGAACTTCTGTAAATATGTAAACAGCAAAAGATCAGTAAAAGTTAGTGTGGTCTCTTACAGGCTGATGCAGAGAAATTTTCTTAGGGGATAGTAATATGCTGGAGAAATACACCAGGTAGTGACCCCAAGATTGCATCTATCTGCAGTCTTTGTTGAAGTGGTGGTTCAGAGTTGTTTTGTTTATTTTTTTAGGTTCATAGGGAGGGCTTAAGGACAGAGGAGAGTTAAGGTTTAGGTGACGGCCACACACCTCCCTGCTTCCTGTACGCTAATTGTGAGACTTGAGTTTGAAGTCTAATACTTCTGGGATCCCAGAGTCCAGAGCTTGAGGCCTGGAGTTCAGTCCTCATTTGTCATCATTGATGAATCCTGGGTGGATACTGAAGATCAGGAACTGAAGGTTGATTCAGTCCAGATCAAAGACTGGTAGTTAGAACCCTGTGTCTACAAATTTGTGTGAATCCTTTGGGGAGGCCAAAGGCCCAGTGCCTGCAATTCCATGAGTCTATTGGAGGCTGAGGAAGATGGTCTGACCTGAACAAGGCTTGTTTTGTTGTTGTTGCTTTGTCACTTGGTAAACTGTACTTTGTGTTCTTAGCTTTTCTGCTAAGCATAGCGGGCATGCTATTTTAGCATTGGAATATACAACAACACTTGTGGGCTGCTCCCAACACGTCCCTAGATGTGTTGGTTGTTAATGCAAATGACACGTTTCACCATATGTTGCTATGTACACATGATAAATGAACAAATATATTGTGTTTCTCTTCATGAAAGTAGATAAAGAAGAGCCACCCAATAAACTAAAACACATTTACAGTATATGGATATTTGAAAAAAATTAACATCAGTTAAATAACCAGTATTGGGGGGAAATAAAGTGGGACTGAAATATAATAAAGCTATGCTCCTGATAACATCTTGTTCCAGTGCTTTGAAGGAAATGGCAATGGAGATGGAGTTTGCGCCAAATGACTTTCAGAATTCCATAACTTATAGATTGGTTCCCAATGACTGGAAGGTCGCAAAGGTAATCTTGCTGTTTGAGGAAGAAGGCTGAGAAGAGACTGAGAACCAAAGCCCAGTTAGTCAGACATCAGTTGTAGGGAGAATACTCGGATCTCTTATTAAGGGAGTAGTGATAAGGCACTTTGAAAATGATAATAGACATCGGGAGCTGAGTACGAGTTGATGAGACAAGTCGCGTTTGACAAATCTGATTGAATTTTTTAAAGTAATGAGATGCAGAATAGGTAAGAGTGAATCAATTGACTGTATTTGGAGGGTTTTCAGTAAAGATGCCACATAAAATTAACTATATTCACTTATCAGCTGAACATATAGTGAAATACGTTATGTATGTAAACAACCACACAACCTAAGGATGTGCTGGGACGGCCCACAAGTGTCACAACACATTCTGGCCCCCACATAGGATGCCCTCGATGTTCAGCCGAACAACCTAAGCAGCAGCAACAACAGCAAAACAAAATAGGCCCCATTCCCACCCAGTCACACACACAGAACAGTCAGGCCTCCGGTCCCAGGACAGGCAGCATCTGGGCCTCAAGTCCTTGGCCCCAGACTCTGAGTCGCAGATAGCAGACCTGCAGCCTCCAGTTCCTGGCTCTGACTTACAGACCCGCAGACATTAGGCCTACCCAGAGGCTCACAGACCACATAATGGGAAGGTAATAAACTGGTGAAAATTGAAGAGTGTTTAATGGCCTGAAAATAGAGTAGGAAAAAAAAACAATAGTTTTGGTCTGAGGGGTAAGGACGAGTAGGGATTAGTAGTGGAATCTCAGCTATTCAATGATTTGGATCAGGGAAGCAAGCGTCACATATCCCAGTCTGCTAATAATTCAAAGCTGGGTGGCTGAGTTAGCTACAAGGAAATACAAGAAGAATTTCAAAGTTCAATTTTCAAAGTAACATTTATTATCAGAGTACATACATGTCACTACATACAACCCCGAGATTCTTTCTCCTGCAGGAATTCTCAGCAAATCTATAGAACATTAACTATAAACAAGATCAGTGAAAGAACAAGAACATAGAAAACAACAAACTGTGCAACTGCAAATATCAATAAATAGCAATAAATAATAGCAAGATAAAGAGTCCTTAAGTTGAGATCATCACTTGTGGGAACGCCTCAATAGATGAATATAGTTATCCTCTTTTGTTCAAGAGTCCAATGGTTGAGAGATTCTTGAACCTGGTGGTCTGAGTCCTGAGGCACTTGTACTTTTTACCAGATGGCAGCAGTGAGGAAAAAGCATGGTCTGGGCGGTGAGAATCTTTGACAATGGAAACTGCTTTTCTATGACAGCATTTCATGTAGATGTACTCAATGCCGGGAGGGCTTTAACTGTGATTTACTGGGTCAAATCCACTACCTTTTGTAGGATTTTCTGTTCAAAGGCATTGGTGTTCCCATACCAGGCCAGTCAATACACTTTCCACAGCACATTTATAGGAGTTTGTCAAGGCTTTTGATGACGTGCTGAATCTCTGCAGACCCCTAAGGAAGTAGAGACACTGAGTGTGGATCAGCTCAGAGATTTGTCAAAGATAGTGGGTAGAATATAACATGAAAAAATTTGTATGGTCATCCTGCCAGGGGTGGGGGGAAGAGAGGCAAAGTAATTTTTAAATGGTGAGGAATTTAAAGATGTTGGAGTCCAGAGGGTCTGGAGCATCCATATATTAAGGGGTAAGATGAAGGCAGGCCAACTGTGTCCCTTGCTCCAATTATATAAGCTTTCCTGAGGCAGCATCTGGATTATAGTACAGGTCTAGTCTCTCAATCTGCAAAACGTTATGCTGTGTTTGAAAGAATGTAATGAAGGGTCACTAGGATGTGTTCTGGATGGTAGGTTTGTTGTATGATGGGTAATACAGAAGGCTGAGTCCATACTCCTTACAGTTCTGATAAATGTAAGGTAATCTCAAAGTTCATTTTTCATCCAAGTGCTTTATATATTACCATGTAGTATCTTATCTCATTGAAACAGACGTTTAAGGAGCATGACAGCATCAATGCAAAGTGGATGTTTTTCCTTTCGGGCCTGTATGGAACCATGGATCACAGTAAGGAGTCTGCCATTCTTCACAGAGATTCTTCACTTAAGAGTCCAGTGACTCTTTTGAGTTCTCTACACAAGAGGATGGCAGATGCTTGGTCGCTAGTCTATATATATATATATATATATATATATATAAAGAAAGCTGTTTGCTCAGTGTCTGTGCAGGTTCTGAGCAAAGCCGTCCTCCCACTTATCTCTGTCACCTATTCTCGTTCTTATGGCAGTCAGCTTCGTCTTGATTCTCCTTCCTCCATCTTGGGGTAACTTACAGTGGGGGAAATTAACCCACCAGCCTCCTTTATGAGTGGGAATAAACCTGAGCAATCAGAAGAAATCCACATTGTTACAGGGACAAAATGCAAACTCCACACAAACAGGACTGGATGTCAGCACAAACCTGCATTCCTGCCGCTGTAAGGCAGCAGCTCTCCCAGCTGTGCCACACCATGTCCCAATGTCCTTTTCTTGATGATGGCGTTTTGCTGAGTTCCCTAATGCAAGAATGACTACAGCTTCTGAGATGTGGTAAATGACGCTCAGAATTAGAAAGTGACTGTGAGTGAGATAGGTCACCTGGTTGTGCAGTGTCACAAAAGCAACCTCTTGCTTAGCAGCACCAAAACTAAAGAACTGATTGCTGACTTCAGAAAGGAGAATGAGGGCAAATATGTCAGTTAACGTTGCGGGGTTGGTAGTGGAGAGAATCAGCAGCTGTAAGTCCTGAGCGTTAAGATACTGGATGACTTTACCTGGGCCCAGCACACATACACAATCATAAAGAAGCAGCACCAGCATCTTTACTTTCTTTGGAGGTTAAGGATCTTCAAGCTTCATAATAAGCCTATACAAATGTACTGTTGAAAGTTTCCTGACTTGTTGCATCATGGTCTGGTACAACAATTCGAAAGCACTGGAATCTAAGAAACTGCAAAAAATAGTAGATCCTGCCTGATATGCCATGGGCACATAACTCCCCATCATTGGTAGTATCTACAGGAAGCCCTGCCTCAAGTAGGCAACATCTATCATCATGCCATCTATTCAGAGCTACCATCGGGCAGGAGGTACAGAAGCCTGAAGTCCCACACTGTGAGGTTCAAGATTTGCTCGTTCTCTTTAACCATTTGGTTCTTGAACCAACTGGCAAAACCCTAATCACTACATTTTAGTGACAGCATGATCACTTTGACCCCTTTGCACTAAAATAGGCATTCTTTTGTTCTAATTGTGTTTTCTTGTAACAAAAATGTTTAACTTATCATTTCTTGTGAATGCTGCCTATATGATTTTATGTCTCCGTGATGCTGTTGCAAGACAAGTTTATCACTGAGTCTGTACATACATATACTTGTGTATATGATAATATATCAGCTAGCTGAGTGGTGTTGCAGCATCAAAGTCAGTAAGACCAAAGAATTGATTGTGGACTTCAGGAAGGGTAAGATGAGGGAACACGCACCAGTCCTCAGAGAGGGATCAGAAGTGGAAAGAGTGACCAATTTCAAGTTCCTGGGTGTCAACATCTCCGTGGACCTAACCTGGACTCAATAGATCGATGCAGCTACAAAGAAGGCTATATTTCATTAGGAATTTGAGAAGATTTGGTATATCAGCAAAGAAGACTCTACTTACTACAGATGTAACATGGAGAGCATTCTAACTGGCTACATCACCGTCTGGTATGAGGAGGCTACTGCATTGGATCAAAGTAAGCTGCAGAGAGTTGTAAACTCAGTCAGCTCCATCATGGGAACTAGCCTCCATAGTATCCAGGACAAGTTCAAAAAACGAAGCCTCAAAAAGGTGGCGTCCATCATTAAGGACCCCCATTACTCAGATCATGCCTTGTTCTCACTGCTACCATCAGGAAGGGGGTACAGAAACATAAAGGCACCCACTCAAGCTTCTTCCCCTTGAAGCCTAAAACTACCACACTACTTTATTTTTGCACTACTTATTTAATTTAACTATTTAATATACATACTTACTGTCATTCAGTTTTTTTCTCTATTATTATGTATTGCTTTCTACTGCTGCTGCAAAGTCAACAAATTTCACAACGTATGCCGGTGATAATAAATCTGTTTCTGATTCTGATTATCTGATCAGTAGGTAAGAGCTGTTGTGTTTGCAGACGAATGAAGTTGAAAATCTCAGGCCAAGATATTTTGCACATTGAACTAAGGCTGACATAAATTCTTGGGCACTCCTCCTTTTCTCCTATCCTTCCCATCACCTCCTTCTGGTTCCCATCCTCCTTCCCTTTCTTCCATCGTCTACTGACCTCTTCAATTAGATTCCTTCTTCTTCAATCCTTTACCTCTTCAGCTTATCCCGTCCCAGCTTCTTACTTTATCCCCCTCCCCGTTCCACCCACCTTCCCTCTCACCTGATTTAACGTATCACGTGACAGCTTTATTCCTCCCATCCCCCACCTTCTTATTCCAGTTTCTTCCTTCCCAGTGTTGAAGGATCTTGGCCCAAATTGTCACTGACCACTCCCCTTCATAGATGCTGCCTGACTTGCTGAATTTCTCAAGCATTTTGTGTGTGTTGCTCCAAAATAAATTCGGCTAACTTTTATGCTACAGGAAAGGAGTGAAGCAAAAGAAACCCCCTGTATAAATAAATCAGAACTGAATTATCTGAAATATACATATAATTGGTATATTCTGGGTTAGTGCAATCTTCAACAGCATAGCCCTTTTCCAAAATTATATGGGGTATTTCTAGGCTGATGGGTTGAGGCTAGAGATCTGTGCATGTGATGCATTCAATGGGTGAAGATCTGGCGTTGGAAAGGCACTGCCATCCCTCATAGTAGGGAAGTTGGGAATGACCAAATGGGACTTTTCACTTGTCTCTTTAATAGAAGATATTTGAACAGACCTGAAGCTTCTCTCTTTCAAAAGTATACAGTGGTCTTCCATGTCAAGGTTGGTAGTTTTCATTAAGTCTTCACCTCAAATTAGTTCCAGCCTGCCTGTCCATATTCCCCAATGGATCAGTACTGGGTATAATTTACATGGTTAATTCTAAAATGTGTTTGGGATTGTTTGCAAGATTAACTCCAAGCAGCTTTATACATTGCTTAAGTGGTAAATGTCAGGCTACAGTACATTGAGGAGCATCGTGAGTTGCAGGACTGGCCCAGAAGAGGAGTCAAAGCCTAGGATAGATCAGCCATGATCATACAGAGTGGCAGAGCAGGCTGAGGAGCCAGCCCCTAATCATATTTTTTTACGTTATCTCCAAATGGTATATTTATTTATTTATTCATTCGTTGAGATACAGTGCGGAATAGTCCTTCCAGCTCCTTGAGCTGCTGCGCCCAGCCGATTTAATCCTAGCCTAATTACGTGACAATTCACAATGCCCAATTAACCTACCAACCAGTACGTCTTTGGACTGTGGGAGAAAACCAGAGCACCCGGAGGAAACCCACGCGGTCACGGGGAGAACGTACAAACTCCTGACAGGCAGTGGTGGGAATTGAAACCAGGTCGCTGGTACTGTAAGGCGTTGTGCTAACCACCGCACCAGCGTAATTCCGGACCGTACTGTGTATTGTTTACTGTTATCCTCAGATGGTGCCATACATTGTTTACGCCGTTAACTCCAGGGAGCATTTTGCCGCGTTTACGCTGTTAATTGCAGTTAACTGCAGATCTTCCAGGTTGCCCGCACAGTTAACTGCAGCCAGTATTGTGTATTTGTATGTGAAAAAAATTCCAACCTTGGCGCATCTTGATGAGCAGTTTTGTGACTGCAGGCAAAGTAAAGCTGATCTGACAGCACTGCCTACCTATTTAGGTTCTGTATTTTTAATCACATTGCTTCTGAGCTGATGTGATCTGACTAAGTACTCCCAGCCCTGCTTTCAGATCTCTTCATTGCTAAGCTTCTCCGTCTAAACCCTCTGAGATTTGTGCGGTCCTGTTTCTGGCCTCTTCATGTCCCTGACTCTGCCGCTTGTGTATAAGCATTCGGCCACTGTGCCCTGTGCTCTGGAATTCTCTTCGTAAACCCCACTACCTCTTTCGTTCTGCCCTTCTTTAAGAAACACCATGAAACCAACCTTTTTGACCAAGCTTTTGATCACAGAACTTATCACATAACTTGGAGTCAGATTTTATGAAGAGCCCGAGGACAGATGACCAAGTCAAAACCACGATACAAATTCAAGCTTGTGGTTGTTGTTGCCCCCTTTAATTATTTTATGCTGTATATGTTCCATATACAAATGTCAGCACTGCCAAACAATTGGTATTCACGTTCCCTTTAATAAAGTCAGATCATTGTCAGATCAGGCTACTTTGTCAGTGTTTGTTCATATTAAAATAACACAGACTTTAAATACCCAGCAGTCATGTTAGTTCATACATTTCCTGGGATATGTCACATTAATCTTTATATCTGCTTTATAAAAATAAACTCTAAGTAACACTTGTAGCTTTATTCTGGGGGGAAAGTGAATATATTGTTTTTTTACAAAAATAATTAGTATTGAATTTTGAAAGAAAAATGTTTTGAATGCGCCAAATAATTTCTTGACTTTGGTTCTGAAATCCGACAGCTAAATTTGGTGCACATTTATGGAGTTAGATTAAGAAAAACTATTTATTCCAAACTATCTTGTTAACAACTTGTAACTGTAACACACAGGAACCCAAGTGCTGGAAATGCTATATATTCCATTCAGTGAGACTGGTTGTATGAAAGCCAACTATTAAAGTATGTACTTTCATTGTGAATTTTAAACATAAAACTTGTCTGAAATTCGTGTCGTGTTTCTTCATCACTTTGACTGCAGACTGAATTTTCGCTTGGCTTTTGTACCCTGTTCAGTATAATGTGCAACCTTCCTACATGGTTGTAATAGCAAGGTGTGTGCACAAAGATTAGCCTTAGACAGACAGGACATAATGAGGTCATTATGTATCAGCTTTTTGTTTTGGAACTATTTAAAAAGGAGGGAATGGTTACGGGAAATGTCTGTAGACAATAAAATTATGTTTGGAAATGCAAAGGCAGCATTTAAACTTCAACTCTTTTTGCCATGAAAAGAAGCAATTGTAAAGCAAGTAACATGCGTGAATACAAACACATTTTGCATAGTCCGGTAATGAATGACAGTGTTATGGTTTGTTTGTCAGAATGGAATGGATGGATCAGGTCCCTCAGCTCCTTTATAGTTTAACCAGCCTTGACTTGCACTGTAGTGACACACATCTGCTGACTCGAAGGATCAGCGTGTTAAGCTTCAGGCTGACTGGTGGGCCATGCTTAAAAGACTTTTGGCATGTGCTGGTGCCTGCATTTTTCACCCTTGACTGAAAGCATATGCTCTACACAATTGAGACAGTGTTAGTGTGTCGGTCCTCCGCAGTTTCCTACACATCTGGCAGTGCTTGGCCCTGTTTCCAGGTGAATCATTTCTCCTGGGAGGGTGACTTGCAGCTCTGTGGCATCTGCAGGGAATGGCGTGAGTGGCAGGAAGTGTCTGGATCCCTCCGAGGGCGATTTTTGTCTACACATGCTTTTCCAATTTCATCAGACATTTGCAGTACATTCTAAGTGACACGGTTTAATCAGCCATAAGTGAGCCAGAGACCGATTGATAGAAATCGTCTCTGACCCTTAAAGCTTCATGTCATATGCACAAAAAGGCAATTAGGAGTCTAGATCATGTTTTCTATCAGCAGCTTATTATTGTGGCAAGAAGCAAATATTAACTGGTGAAAGTTGGCCAAAGAATCAATTTGTATTCTATCATGCACTTCTATATTAATAAAAATAAAGTGCTTGTTGTCAAGAGTTTAATGAAAGGAAAAAATACTTGTAGATTGTTGTGAAAGAATTAATGTGTTTAAACTAGTGAGAAGTTGAATAAGTACAAATGATTATGATTCCTGAAAAGAAAGGTCCACCTTCAAGTAAGTAACTTCTAGTCTTATGAGATGAGTTTAATCCACGTATGTGAAAGTTAATTTCTGTGAACTTTAGAATCAAAATGTCAATCTTTGCTCAGTAACCATGTCACTGGCAGTCCGCTGCTTAAAGGGGAAAACTGCAGCAAAAAAGTTACCGATTATAAAGGACAGAACTAGGTGTTCATAAATAACTTTTCTATGAAGCACTATTTTTAACTGAGTTTGGTTACAGCTGTGAATAGTTGTGCGTGTGTTGGCACCACTACTAACAGTTACAGGTCATTTTAACTAGGAATTGGACCAATTAACATGTGGTTTCACTGTGGGTCTAGTGTCTGCATTTGCACTCCACAGATGAGAGCATGCTTCCAGTCGAACACTAGTGTTGTGTCAGCATACATCTAGCAGCCCTTGCCTGGAACTGAGGTGTGAGTTGAAGGCGTAGGGATAATATAGTGAAAAGCTACGAATGCAGGCTGGATTTGCAGAGCCTGTAACATTTGTATTTGCCTGAGTGAAGTCCTTCAGACTTCGGTAGGGTCTAGCTGCAACATCAACAGCTGGCAAATCAGTAACTTGGTTTATTTATTATTGTAGCATGCACCAGGTACAGAGGCAAACTTTATTTTGCATGCCATCCACATAGATCATTGAGATAGTACAAAGGAAAACAGTAACAGAAAATGCTGTAGTGTTACAGTTACTGAGAAGTTGCAGTGCAGGCACATACAGGAAGGCACAGGAGCCTCAGGATTCACACTACTAGGTTAAGGAATAGTTACTAACCCTCAACCATCAGGCTCCTGAACCAAAAGGGATAACTTCTCTCAACTTCACTTGCCTCATCATTGAAATGTTACTGCAACCAATGGTCTCACTTTTAAGGACTCTTCATCTCATGTTCTTGATATTTAGTGCTTATTATTATTATTATTATTATTATTTATTATTATTATTTTTTTTTGTTCTTGATTGATGTCTTCTGCACTCTGATTGAACACCCTAGCTGGGTGGTCTTTCATTGATTCTTTATAATTTTTATTCAACAGATTTATTGAGAATGCCCACAGGTAAATGAATCTCAAGGTTGTTATATGGTGACATAGATGTACTTTGATAATGAGGTGTAAGATGTAGTGAGAGATTGTGAAGTCAGAGGTCCTGCTTTGTGTACTGAGGAACCATTCAGTAGTTTTAAAACTGCAGGATAAAAACAGTGGTTGAGCCCGGTGCTATCATGCTTTTGTACGTTCTGTCTGATGGTGGGGGCAGAAGAGAGAATGTCAGGGGTGGGTGGGGTTGTTGTTTATTTTGGCTTCTGGAGCTACTTCCATCGAGCTTTAAACAGCTTGGACAAATATAAAGATTTCACAGGTATGCCAGGAGGCTCAGATTCTTGAGATTTAATTTCCTGTTAACTTTCATTCAAAGTTAGAGGCTCAAACTCAATTAAAATTTATCCAAACAGATCTTTTCTGGAGTATTAACGTGTAAATTTGTACTTAGTGCTGATTAATTCATACAAATTGGTGCTAATACTTCCCATCTGGTTTAGGAATTGTTGCACTGCTCAGATTATCTTTCTCAGATGTCATATTGTCTTATGACGTGAAGGAGGTCATTCTGCCCATCAGATCTATTCTGGCTCCTTTCAGTCCTATTCTCCCATTTATTTTCCATATGACCTGGATTTTCTAACATGCCCATCAACTTGCCTTCTAATTCTCCTCCCACTTGCCTTCACGAGGACCGACAAAACAACGAACACATCCTTAGAATGTGGAAGAAAACCAGAGCATGCAGGAGGAACCAGGCAGTCATGGGGAGAGCCTGCACACATTGAATAGAAAACTCATGAGGTGTGGGTTACTGGAGCAGGCTGTTGCAGACTAGCAGCTTAAACATGATGCCAATGACAGAATCCGTTAAAGGAATTCCAATAACTGTCCTATTGCCAGCAGCGACAAGAGTGAGACCAAAGAAGTTCTTGATTTAATTTTGCACTGTGATTTTAATTTCATCCCACAAATGTTGCAAATTACTAAATTTGCTAGTAAGTGTTGCTATGCATTAAAACCAAAGGATTCATCACCTCTGATCATCAGTGCAAACCGGGTGTCCCTCAGCTATCTGTTATACTCCTCTCTGCTCATTCAGTATCTGGAAGTCTCCAGTCCAACCCTATAAACTGTCCTCAGCTACTTCAATGTGACCCCACTCCTAACCCCACTTTCTCAGCTTGAATAACACCATTAATTGATTGAACAACAAGATTTAAGTAGAATCTTTTCGGTCTCCATGCCGAATTGCTGGGAACATTGTTCTTCATGAATTCAGGGTCCTCAGCCAATGGTGACTGATGCACAGAAATCAACAGGGCACCTTCCTCACTGTGCGAGAAGAAAGGTCCACCAGAATTTGGACAAGATGAGGGTCCACAGATCTGGCGAGTCTTCCAAGAGATCCCAAAGTACCAGTACTGGATCATTAATTGTCTCTGTTGTGCAAGCAAATGGTAAAATCTGTTGAGGTTTGATGGGAGCGAAAGGAGAATATGTTGCAAAGAAAAGTATTCTGGAAATGGTCAAAAGCCTAACGCCCTGAGTATTTACTGTACGTATTGTAGGGAAATAATGGAATATGTATTTTATTTACTTATTTATTGAGATTTTGTGCAAAATTAGTCCTTGCCACCTTCAATCCATGCTGCCCAGCAATCCCCAACTTTAGCCTAATCAGGAGACAGTTTACAATGACCAATTAACCTACTAATCAGTGCATCTTTTGACTGTGGGAGGAAACCAGAGCGCCCAGAGGAAACCACACGATCACGGGGAGAACGTACAAACTCTTGCACACAGCAGTGGGAATTGAACCCAGGTCGCTGGTACAGTAAGGCAATGTGCCAACCACTACGCTCCCTACTCCTAGCTCCCAGGGTGCATCTATCGCATCTCACCACAGAAGCATTGGACTTTAACAATATTGTAGTCACTCTCGTACTTTACAAAACCAAAACCCACTAATTATGTATTTCAGCTTGGTTTAATTTCCCTCTAATTTGCAAATTAAAAGTTAGGCAAAAGGACCTCCATGCTTCCTGATAACCTTACCTTGACATGGTACTCCAAATGATGTGTTTATTTAAAATCTGATCCTTTTAAATTATAAGTTGTATGCGTTGCTTTACTTGTCGGGTATAATAATGGCTTGCTAAGCCATGTCAAATTTCACTTGAAAATTGCTTTCAAGTAGCTGATCAATCTATCTAACATCCTCTGTGTTGATCTAGGTATATTTTAGTGGAAGTGTTTTTCCTTATATCAACTTCTCTTACATGAGGTAAATTGGGTAAGGGGCTGTTAAAATCAGGGCAGCCACTCAGTCTGTTCTGATCCCACTGCTTTACCGACATATTTCATTAACCTGTTCTTTTGAGCCAGTGAGTATGACAGTGGGATCTGTCTGAAATATGCAAATTCGCATGCAAAAATGTGAAGGGAGACCAAGAACATTGTTGCCTCCCAACTGCCGCCCGGTTCAAGAGTTCACTGAGTGAGACTTCCCAGCGGCAGTACCATGGGCTGGAAAGATCCAGACAGAGGTCTGAACCCTCAATCTCGGGCCCAGCGTTCCAGCGGGCCTTCCTCTGCTGAGGAATACACACTAGCCCTTTTACTCTGACTAACCACATCTTCTTGCCCTTGAATTCCTACTCCTTCTCTTACCAGTACTGGAAATTGGGATTGATATAAATGGGTACTCAAAGATGGGCTGAAGGGCTGGTTTCTGTGCTGTGTGATTGTATGACTTTGAGAGAGCGGTGGACACAGCTAGGACAGCAAGGACCTGGGTTCACCTTATTGTGTTGAGGTTTCTGAGAGCCTTAAATCTCCTTTAAAACTGGATCCTGTAGGACTGAATTATAATTATGCATGCATCTAGCCTAGATTGGAATCCTAGCTCCTGTTAAACTACTACTTAAGGCAATTAATGTCCGTTTAGGAAGTATTTTGACTAATTACATAGAAACATAGAAACACAGAAAATAGGTGCAGGAGTAGGCCATTCGGCCCTTCGAGCCTGCACCACCATTCAGTATGATCATGGCTGATCATCCAACTCAGAACCCTGTACTCGCCTTCTCTCCATACCCCCTGATCCCTTTAGCCACGAGGGCCATATCTAACTCCAAGACTATAACCAAGGAGAGAGATGCCCCAAAACCACAAATAAATCAAAAACAAAAATGAGTACTTACACTTAGCAACAATTAGTTTCCTAATTAAGTTAATAAAGTTCATCTAAATGACATTATACCCAATATTTCAATGGATTGCTTTTATCAAGAGGATTAGAACTGGTGTGGAGTGGAGGTGAGGAGGGTATTGGGGATAAGGTTTGGGTAGGTGGTTGGGTACCTGAGGGTGGGGCTGTTGAAGATTGAGGCCACCACTGGGATCTTGGTTAAACGTCAGGGATTGGTGGTGGGTTTGAGGGGGGTCGTGTGGTGTAGTGTGTTGGGGTAAGTATGGTGTTAGGATCGATCAGAGGCTCATGCAAGTACTTACTGTGATGGGAGCAAGAGAGATCTGGATCAGTGGCAGTGCGTTGGTACCATGGGGTGGGTAGTGCCGAGGGATAGAAAGTAAACGTGATATTGACAATTAAAATAAAGTCCCAGCAGTGATCACAGCTGGTCCCTCCCTGAACAACGTGGACTAATAACCAGGTAGGCTTCATGAAGGGGAAGCCTTTGTAGAATGATGTGTTTTCATAAACATCTGACACTGAAGCTCTGTAACTCCTGACCAGTAGCCAATTTCCCAAGTGGCATTAATAACCTGGAAATAATTTCTATTGCATTACATTCTCTGAATTGCTTATTACAAAAGAAGCAGTGTGAAGTGATCGCATTTTCTCATGTATCCATGCAGACTGAGGTAAAAGATCTGAGGCATTATTTTTTACAAAATGGAGCAGAGAATTTCCCCCAGTACTCTGGCTGAGGATCGTCATTAAACTAACCACCAAAGTGACTGTGGGACCATAATGAGCCTGAATAAGTTCATGTAGATAGAACTGTATAGGCTCTTTACGTGCTAAACTTTTAACCTACTCCGAGGTCAATCTAATGCATCCTCCCACCCCCCTCCTCAAATGGTCTTTCAATTTTTGTTTGCCCATGTGCCTACTGCTTCCATTTCTGGTGCCACTTTGAGGATCAACAGAGCATGTGAAAAGTTCACATGTGTAAGTGCAACTCTGTCCTTTCATACACTGATGGGTTTTACTATTACAGTGTTTTAAGTTAAGCCAACTGAGAACTAGATCTATCACTAGAACCAATGGCAGCTTGGACAAGAACACTTGGTACTAAGGTTTCAATCTTGGTATTAAGTTCAACAAAGCTTCCCACCCAGAACATCTGGGAATGATGGTGAGCCACCTTCTTGAACTGTGTTTCCCCTGTCCAGTAGCATTAAACTTGGTGGTGATGAAGGTATACTGTTATAGTTCTGATAGGAGAGTACATAACTAGACTGGGAATCTGTAGAAGGGATTTTTTTCATTGTGCACATTTTTTGTAAATATTCATTTTTCAGGAGGGTCACATTTCTTGCTCATCCTTAACTGCTAATGGCAATTGCTTGGCTTGTGAGGTTTGATCAAAGAGACAACCACAGTTGGAGTATTGTCAGACTGGATAACAACTTGCCGCACCTGTAGGGCATTAAGGGACTAGATAGGATTTTATGACAATGCTGTGAGTTTTTCAAAGTACAAAATTCAAAGTAAATTCATTATAGAAGTAGATATATGTCACCATATACAAACGACGCTGAGATGAATTTTTGCAGGCATTCACAGTAAATACAAGAAACACAACAGAATCAATGAAAGACCACACCCGAAAGGACAGACAATTAATGTGCAAAAGGCAACAAACTGTAAAAACAAATAAATAACTACTACCATGTCGACTCAGGCCTAGGGGGCCGGCATTGGGCATGATGACGGACTCTCCACTTCTCCCTCTCCCTCATCAGTGTGTTCAGTTCATCTACATTAGCCGCGCCGCTGTCTTCTAGGAGCGTGTTGACCATAGTCTTGGGAGGGTGCCCAAGTTTCATCCTCCAATGCTTGGGCTCCCAAATGATGACTAGGTTGGCAGGTAGCTCGGGGTGGCGTAGACAGTGCCCTGCTAGTTGCAGCCTTCTCGCCTCGATTTTAGTAGAGAGCATCGATAGGTTGTTATAGAGCTCAACGTTCGTCATGTGCTGTTGCCAACTCACATCAAGAGCCATCCTGAGCATTCGTGTATAGCAACCGTCTAGAGACTTCCGCATCGTCTTGGTGAGTGTCCACGTCTTGCATCCGTACGTGAGAATGGACTCTATGACTGCTATGAAAATCCTCTTTTTAAGCCCTCTGGTCAGGTTCGACTTCCAGATTTCCTTCATGTCGCACATAGCCCTCTACGCCAGCGCCTTCCGTATCTTTATGTCCTTCTCCGAACTCATCATTCTTGACCTGAGGTACTTGTAGTCAAAGATTTTCTTAATGGGATCATTCTCTACTGTCTTGAGAGTACCTTCGTTGCAGTTAAACACTATGTAAATAAGCAAGCAAGCAAACAATGAGTATGGAGGACATGAGATAGAGTCCTTAAAAGTGAGTCTATAGGTTGTGGGAAAATTCAGTCATGGGGCAAGTGAAGTTGAATGAAGTTATCCCCTTTGGTTCAAGAGCCTGATGGCTGAGGGGTTATAGCTGTTCCTGAACCTGGTGGTGTGGGTCCGAAGGATCCTGTACCACCTTCCTGATGGCAGCAGCGAGAAGAGAGCATATGCTGAATGGTGAGTGTCTTTGAGGATGGGCGCTGCTTTTCTTTGATAGCACACCATGTGGATATGTATGCTCAGTGATGGGGTGGGTTTTACCTGAGATGGACTGGGCTGAATCAACTAATTTTTTTTTGTAGGTTTTTCCACACAAGGGCACTGGTGTTTCCATACCAGGCTGTGACTTAGCCAGTGAATATAGTCTTCACCACACATCTATAGAAGTTTGTCAGTTTTAGATGACATGCTGAATCTTAAAAGTTCAAACTAAATTTATTATCAAAGAACATATATGTCAATACCCTGGGATTCATTTTCTTGTTGGCATGCTCAATAAATCCATAATAGAATAATAATCATACTCGAATCATTGAAAGACTGCACCAACATGAGCGTTCAACCAGTGTGCAAAAGACAACAAACTGCAAATACAAAAAGAAAGAAAGAATAACAGTAAATAAATAAACATTACATATTGAAAACATGAGATGAAGAGTCCTTGAAAGTGAGTCCATAGGTTGTGGGAACATTTCAATGATGGGGAAAAGTGATGTTCCGTGAAGGTATCTCTTTTAGTTCAAAAGCCTGATGGCTGAGGAGTAATAATTGTTTTAGAGACTAGTAGTGTGAGTATTGAGGTTGCCGTACCTTCTTCCTGATGGCAGCAACAAGAAGAGAGCACGTCCTGGGTGGTGGGGTTCCTGACGATGGATGCTGCATTCCTGCGACAATGTTTTGTATAGATGTGCTCAATAGTGGGGAGGGCTTTACCCACGATGGACTGGGCCACCTACACAATGATTTGGAGGATTTCCCATTCATGGGAAACATTCATGTTTCCATACAAGGCTGTGTTGCAACCAGTCAACATCCTTTCCACTACACCTGTGTAGAAGTTAGATGAAGTTTTAGATGCCATATCGAATCTACGCAAACCCCTAAAGAAGTAGAGGTGCCGCTGTGATCTCTTTGTTATTGCACTTACACGCTAGACCCAGGATAGGTCCTGGAAAATAGTAACACGGAGGAACAAAGTTGCTGACCCTCTCCACCTCTGATCCTCCGATGAGGACAGGCTCATGGACCTCTGGTTTCCTCCTCCTGAAGTCTATAATCAGCTCCTTCATCTTGCTAACATTGAGTGAGAGGTGGTAGTTGTGGCACCACTAAGTCAGATTTTCAATCTTCCTCCAGTGTACTGATTCATCGCCACCTTTGATTTGACCTACAGTAGTGTGTCATCAGCAAACTTGAATATGGCATTGGAGCTATGCTTAGCCACACAGTCATAAGTGTAAAGCAGATAGACCAGAGGGCTAAGCACACAGCCTTGCGCAGTACCTGTACTGATGGAGATTGTGGAGGAGATGTTGTTGCCAATCTGAACTGACTGGGGTCTACAAGTGAGAAAATCGAGGATCCAATTACACAAGAAGGTATTAAGGCATTAGTTTTGAGGAGATGATGGTATTGAATGCTGTGTGTAGTTGATAAAAAGCATCCTGATGTATGCATCTTTGCTGTCCAGATGTTCCAGGGTTGAGTGAAGAGCCATGGAGATGGCATCTGCTGTGGATCTGTAGGCAAATAGGAGCAGATCCAAGTTGCTTCTCAGGCATGAGTTGATAAGTTTCATCACCAACCTCTCAAAACACTTCATCACTCTGGTTGTAAGTGCTACTGGATGATGATCATTGAGGTAGTTCACCACACTCTTCTTAGGGACACATATAATTGAAGTCTGCTTGAAGTAGGTGAATACCTCAGACAGCCGAAGTGAGAGGATAAAGATCCTAGAGAACACTCCAGCCAGTTGATCAGATTTTCAGTACTTGGCCAGGTACCCCGTCTGGGCCAAATGCTTTTCATGGGTTCACCCTCTTCAAAGCTGGTCTCATGTCGGCCTCGATGATCATTGGAGATTTTGATGGTCAAAGCGAGCACGCAAGGCATTGAGCTTGTCTAGAAGCAAATCCCTGCTGTCACCTAGGTTACTTGATTTAACTTTATAAGCAATGACAGTATTCAAGTCCAGCCACAACTGTCAAGCATCCTTCATTGATTCAAGTTTAGCTTGGAATTGCCACTTTGCCTATGAGATAGCTCTTCACAGGCAAAGTGGCAACATTTTCAAACTTCTAAAATGGTAGAGGCCCTGCCGTGCTTTCTTCGTAATGGCTCTTACATGCTGGACGCAGGACAGATCCTCTGAAACGATAACAAGGAGGAAATTAAAACTGTTAACCCTCTCCACCTCTGATTACCCCCCCCCCCCCCCCCCCCCCCATGAGAACCGGTTCATGGACTTCTGGCTTCCTTCTCCTGAAGTCAATAATCAGCTCCTTAGTCTTGCGTTGAGCGAGAGGTTGCTGTGGCACCCCTCAGCCAGATTTTCAATCTCCCTCCTATATGCTGATTTGTCACCACCTTTGATTTGGCCAATGACAGAGGTGTTGTCATCAAATTTAAACATGGCATTGGAGCTGTACTTAGCCTCACAGTCAGAGGTATAAAGCAAGCAGAACAGGGGGCGGCCTTGTTGTGCACCTGTACAGATGATGATTGAGCAGGAGATGCTGTTACCATTCCAAATTGACTAGGGTTTGCAAGTGAGGAAATTGATGATCCAGTTGCACAAGGTGTTATTGAAGCTAGGTCTTGAAGCTTGTTGATGGGATGATAGTTTTTAAATTGCCATTGCCAAAGACTTGTTTATTTCTCTTTCAAATTCCAAATTATTAACTGAATTTAATTTTAATGTGTGTGTACAGAATGTTAGTCCTGGCCTAGGCAAGTAAGTTAACATCTGCAAAGTTATTGATTCTCTAGGTCTTGGTGCCTTGGTGAGTTGGTTAATTTCACCTTAAAGATGAGGTATACTGTAGCTACCCTGACCAATTGATAGAGAGAATTAGTGTCTAAAATGGAGGGTAGATGCTGAACAGGCAAACTGGTTTTTCTCTGAATGATGTTGACTTTGAACATTAGATTTGAGGGAGTCACACAGTGTAGGAAGAGGCTGTTCAGCTCAGCTGGTCTATGCCAACTCTCCATCCAAGCTAGTCCAATTTGCTCATGTTGGGCCCAAAACCTTCTAAACCTTTTCTTATCTATGTACCTGATCAAGTTCACTTAAAAATTTAAGTGAAACTCCTTCGGGCTGTTCGTTCCATATACAGACCACCCTCCGTAAGTAAAAAAAAAAAAAAAAAGTTGGCCCTCAAGTTCGTATTAAATCTTTTTCCTTTCACCTTAAACCTATGTCCTCTAATTCTTGGTTACCCAATCCTGGGGAAAATGCTGAGTGTTTTCATCCTATCTATGCCCTGGTGATTTTGTGTACCACTGTATGGTCACTTCTCAGTTGCCTACACTTCAAGGAGAGATGTACTAGCCTGTTCAACCTCTCCCTGTAACAGCATTCATTTCAAGAGGTCTAGAATACAAGAACAGGGATGTGATGCTGAGGCTTTATAGGGCACTGGTGAGGCCTCACCTTGATTATTGTGAAAAGGAAAAGATGTGCTGGCATTGGAGAGTTTTCAGAGGAGGTTCACAAGGATGATTCCTGGAATGAAGATGTTATCAAATGAGGAACGTTTGATAGCTCCTGGTCTGTACTTGCTGGAATTTAGAAGAATAAGTGGGGATCTCATTGAAATCTTTTGAATATTGAAAGGCCTAGACAGAGAAGATGTGGAGAGGATGGTGGGGGAGTCTGGGACAAGAGGACACAGCTTCTGGATAGAGGGGTGTCCATTTAAAACAGATGCGGAGAAATTTCCTTAGCCAGAGGGTGGTGAATTTATGGAATTTACTACTACTGGCAGCTGTGGAGGCCAGGAGGTTGGGTGTATTTAAGGCAAAGATTGATAAGTTCTTGATTGGGCATGGCATCAAATGTTACAGGGAGAAGGCTGGGGAGAAGGCTGGGGAATAGGGCTGAGGAGGGGAAAAAAGGATCAGCCATGGTTGAATAGCGGAGCAGACTCGATGGGCCAATTGGCCTAATTTCACTCTTATGTCTTATAGTCTAATCCCATGGGTCTTAGAATATCTTTATCAATCATTTTTGCACTCATTCCAATTTAATAATACCTTTTCTACAGAGGATGATCCTACTCTTAATCATGTGGCCTCACCAGTGTCTTGTAACCTCTCAACTTCTGCATTCATGTCCTGACTGATGAAGGCCAACATGCCAAAAGTTGTCATCACCATCCTGTCTACCTGTGACTCCACTTTCAGGGAGCATTGTTGGAGTAGTAGTCATCTGGGCAAAGCTGGAAGCATTCCATCTTACCCTAACAACTTTTTTGGATGGTGGAAAGACTTTTTGGAATCTGGCAGAAACTCACCACAGAAAATACCACCTCTTACCTGCTCCCATTGCAACAGAAATTAAGTGGCTGGTCCAGTTAACTTTCTTGTGAAATTGTTGTAAAATGGTTTGCTGAAAATTTACTATAAATTCTGAATTTACAAATAGGCTAAGTATTAGCGACAGGGAACTGCTTAATGTGAATTTCGGTGTATCACTAAAACCAGAATTTGGGGTATTTTTAAAGAAAATGAGCAGGATATTTTTGATATAACTTTGACTCTGTTTTGTTGCCTTCATCCAAAACTATACTGCTGCAAAGGTTTAAGCAGATTGAGAAATTTAAGAGCTGAATGAAGGGATTATTGATTGGGAGCTTTCAGACCAGTTTCCTGTATTTTCCCTATCTATCCTTCTTCCCCTTCCCCAAGCCTTAACTTTGTGCACACACATTGAGATACAATGTACCGTTCAGATTTATTCAACAATCCTACGAACATTTTCTAAGTGTTTGCATTTTCAAAGGCTAAAAATGTGCTTTTTTAGGCTATAATCTTTAATCTTCATTAACAGGGGATGCACAATTCTCATAAATTGCTTAGATATTAGAGCTTAATTACAATACAGAAATACCGCTAAACCCTTAAACTGAAATTAAATCTTGGTATTCTAATATATTAATTCATTGCAGGTATTTGAATAGATTTAGGGCCGCTTTTCAGTGACAATCTGTGTTATAAACTTGGAGAACTTAGTATCACGGTATTATTAGAGCCCTTTTTTTCGCCCCTTCATTAGGATGCTGTTGATGGGAGCTGTCACTTGGCAGCTGAAAAGCCCATCGCTCACAGACAATCCACCTGGTTTGGCAGAAGCCTGTTCTGGGCTCCCAGCGCACAGAGCTGGCTCCAACTCTTTGATGTAAGAATGGAGGCTTGACAAACCCTGTGACAGGTTTGTCCAGGGGGCTTATAGAGTAACATCAGAGAACATGAAAGTGAGTTACAATAATTAATCATCAATCACAAAAAAAAACATTTGATTCATTACCCACATCAGCTTATGTACAAGTAATAATTTTAGATTGGTACAAAAATTATTGCTGCTGTACATGTCATGCACTTAACAAGTGCTGATTTCTATATTTAGTGAGTATTGGAGCCTTTTTCCCCTCACAGTTCCTTTACATCTCCGATAGATGAATAATCAAAAATATGCCATGCTTGAAAGTGTTTCAATAGCTGCACGTTGCATGGCTTTGGATTATACCAAGGAGAGACAAACAAGTAACAAGCAGCTTTCTAACTGCTCTTTGCAGATATCTCCCCCCTTTTCTCTTAAACAAATGGTGAGAATTCTAATCTGTAAGGTGCAACAATAATGCCTGTCACCATCTACCACTGAATTTGACTCCAAATCGCCACATGCACTATAAAAAAACATTAATAAGAATTGGTTATAAAATGTGTGACCTGCCTTAGGAAGAGCTGACACCCGAGCACCATATCATAGCTGCCAGGATTTCTCTCACTCCATTATGTTTTATTGACGTGAGTGCACCATGCCTGATTTGCATTTCCACATGATGAAGAGATATGAAAGTCAGTTTATTTTTGGCCAGTGTTTCCTGGTTCAAGGATTGTTTGTAAACTATGTTCTTCAAAAAAAAATGTGAAGCTCCACTTGTATATCTTCCATTTACTGACAGAGTGCAACATGTTTCCGACGTGTGTTACCAGTACAACCATATGCATAGAGGTAAAATTATTGCTGTTGAATTTAGTCTGTTCAGGGGCCCTTGTAGAAGTGCACCTATGAACTCTCTGTAATACTCAGATAAATAGAAGATGCAGAACTGCTGTCAAACGTCCACAGGATGTGCTTGTATTTACAGTCCATGGCCACTTTATTAGGTACACCTATACCCCTGCTCATTAATGCAAATATCTAATCAGTCAATCACATGGCAGCAAAAAAGCATGCAGACATGGTCAAGAGGTTCGGTTGATGTTCACACCAAGCATCAGAATGGGGAAGAAATGTGATCTAGGTGACTTTGACTGTGGAATGATTGTTGGTGCCAGGTGGGGTGGTTTGAGTATCTGAGAAACTGTCTGATTTCCTGGGATTTTCACGCACAACAGTCTCTAGAGTTTAGAGGGAAAATAAAATCATCCAGTGAGTGCCAGTTCTATGTGTGAAAATACTTCATTAATGAGAGAGTTTAGAGACAATGGCCAGACTAGTTTAAGTTAACAGGAAGGTGACAGTAACTCAAATAACCACGCATTACAACAGTGGTGTGCTGAAGAACATCTGTGAATGCACAACACATCGAACCTTGAAGTGGATGGGCTGCAGCAGCAGAAGACCACATCGATATCCACTGAGTGTAAGTTGCATATACAGTATAGAAATAAATGAATCTATTTTTTAAAAAGTTTTATATACAGGGAAAGCTCTAAAATTTGTACTGATCTATACCAGAGGCAGAGTTGAATCTCAACCTGAGTGAACAAATCAACACTGCTGGAAAGGCTAGGCCAGTAGGACAATCTGTTTCTATAAATTACTTCTGCTGTAGGTGGATGGGAGGAGACCTGCAAGCAGTTGGTGGACATGTGTGTGTGTGAGAGAGGGAGAATGGATTGCAGGGAAGCCTATGGGGACGGTTAAGTTTTGCAACTCCAAACATAAAAACTAACTGAACGAAAAACACGTGAGCCCAGGGGAACGTGTACACTTTGCTTTACTATCGTGAGGCATGCGTGTGTATGACGTAGTGGCATAATGACATAAGCCATTCACGTACTTTCTCGTATAACCCATAATGAATTATGTACACAAACAAAGAATGCTTACTCAAGCAGTGTACTTACAATATCACTTTAATATTACTGAAATATTAAAAACACATCACTCCCTGCCTAGCTATAAACTCCAACTCATTATAGAATGTAACTCAGCTATATACACAGTATACTATATAATGCAACCACTCCACAGACATCCGTAGCATTGTAAATTTTAAATTGTCCCATTCAGGCCTAAACATTTAATCATTTAATTTCTTAGCCTTGTGGGATAATGTTTTTCCTGACCGGAGTGGGTGGGGGGGGGGGCGGTCACTCTGCTTGGCAGTGAAACTTGTGGCTGTGAAACAATCTCAGGTTCTGGGGTGTCCTCTATGGTGGTTGTAGGAGCTGACCCTGGGACTGCAGGAAGTGGTTCTGACAGCAGTACTGACTTCTGTTCTCTAACAATGAATCTGCTGTCCTCACTGATCGATGTGTCACCGTATAGGAGAGTGGTCCTCTTCTGTCCTTAATCTTTCCAAGTCCCCATTCTTGATCACACCTATAGTCCCTCGTTGGCACTGCTTGTCCAGAGGTGAAACATCAAACCTCCTTGTCCCAGCTGTTTATCCCGCATACTCCTTCTGAGATTGGGTTTGAGGAGATCCAGCATGAGCACAAGGGACAACCCAATTAGTGAGTAGTTGCTTGTGGAGTGTGCTGCATTACGATATGCAAGGAAATTGGCGCGCTTCTGATTCGGTGTCAGAACATTGCTGACGTTGCTCACGGTGCATTCTTTACAAACTGGACAAAACTTTCTGCCAAGCCATTTGGAGCTGGGTGGTATGGCACAGATGTAATATGTCTTATTCCGTTCGTTTTCAGGAATGACTGAAATGGTTCCACAACAAACTGTGGTCCATTGACATTGACTAAGTATTCTGGCGCACCAGTCCTTGAGAAGAGGCTTCTCATCACCTTGACAGTATATGAGGCTGTAGTGGAGGTTATTCAGAGCACTCAACTCTGATCAAGAAATTTAAGCCCATGAATGGTCCAGCAAAATCCACATGAATCCTCTGTCAGGTTAATGCAGGTCATTCACAGGGATGGAGAGGCACTGCTCTTCCGGACGTGTTGGCTGCTTGATCAGCTACTCTATTTCAGGCCACCAGGCAAAGCTTCAAGCCAATGCTTTCATTTAGATAATGCCTCGATGATCGGCATGTAGCTCTTTCAACTCTTTAGCTCTCAACTTGGATGGTACAACAGCTCTCAATCCCCACATAAGGCAACCGGCATCACTGGCGTTCATCCTGGTGCTGGAAAAATAAGGGAGCTGGGATCTCTGCTGCCAATTCCAACCATTTTGGGTGACCTGAGACAGTGTGGGGTTATTTCTGGTTTTCCTTTTGATCTTCTCTGCTGTAACAGGGAGACTTTTGAATTGCATTAGGGAGAATATGTCAAGAGGAGTATACCTAAATTTTTCAGATATTTCCTTTTCCGAGGGTAAATAGCATAATCCACCAATATTTCCAGGATTAGTTGTCCTCTTGAATTTGATCTTGTAATTGAGCCCGCCAAGAAACAAAGCCCATCTCTGCATTCATGATGCTGCTATCCGTGGAATATCATTCTGTGGATTGAAAATGGACACTCGTGGTTGCGGATCAGTAATGAGGGTAAACTCTCTCCATTACAGGTACGGGCTGAAATTTTTTATACCCCAAACCAAGGCCTCTCTGTCAATTTGTGCATATTTATTCTCTGCAGGAGTAAGGGAACATGATGCAAAGTCTATTTGGGGTATTCACTTCCATCATTCAAAACATGTGACATGACTGTACCTATACAATCAGGTGAAGTGTCACAGGCAAGCTTCAATGGATGATGTGGATCATCATGTGTGAGTACTATGTCTAACATTACCATTTTCATTGCCTTTTGGAAAGCAACCTCACACTACTTTGTCCATTGCCATTTTTTTACTGGTCTTTAATATTGAGTTCAAAGGGTGGGGCACAGTGGCCAGGTTTGGCAGGAACCTGTTATAGATAGTGACAAATCCCAAAAATACTGCAATTCTGACACATCCTTTGGCTTGGGGCATCTGTAACTCCTTGAATTTTCTCAAAATACTTGAGTAATGCTTGCGCATCAATGTTATGACCACAGTAAGTGATGCTTGGTTTGAAGAATTCACACTTGTTGCGATGTCCTCTGAGCCCATTATCTTAGACTCTTTTTAATACTGCCTTGAGACTTTGGAGATGTTTTTTGTCATCCACACCAGTAACAATGATGTCATCTAGGTAACACTGAGTGCCTGGGCAGCCTTGCAGCACCCAGTCCATCACTTTCTGCCAGAGCGCAAGAGCAAATGCTACTCCAAAAATAAGCCTTTTGTGAGGGTTTTTTGGTGAGAAACCCTTTCTCCAACTCTTTCTGTAGATAGGTCTCAGCTAAGTCCACTTTATTGAAGTGTTTCCCTCCAGAAGGGTTTGAAAAGATGTCCTTTATCCTCTAACCTGGGCAGAAGGTATTAATCTACTTTCAGTACTGCATTGATGATGACCTTAAAATCACCACAGATCTTGACAGACCCATACTTGTTGGCTACTGGGATAACTGGCATTACCCATGGTCTCGGTGCACCTTTGGAATTCCTTTAGCCTCCATCAAGGATTTTATCCTTGATATATTTGAGTTTTCCAGTGCTATCCTTCAACATCATTCGGTGCCTTTCTTAACTGACTTCCAGTTGACTCTATTGCAGGGGGATGAGACACGTAAATGGTGGCTGGATCTCAAAAGCAACACACACAAAATGCTGGAAGAACTCAGCAGTCGGGCAGCATCTATGGGGTGATAAACTGTTGACATTTCGGGCCAAGACCCTTCTTCAGGACTGAGAAGAAAGAGGGCAGATTGCAGAATAAAAAGGTGGTGGAGGGGAAGGAGGTCAGCAGGAAGGTGTTGAGTAAAGCCAGGTGGATGGGAGCTGGAAAAGAAAGAATCTGATAAAGGAGGGAGGACCATAAGAGAAAGAGAAGGAGTGGAGCCAAAGGGAAGTAATAGGCACGTGAGAAGTGAATGGTCAGCGTCTGGACTGGGGTGAGGGTGGGGGGAGTTCGTTCACCGGAAGGAGAAATTGATATTCATGCCATCAGTTCAGAGGGTACCCAGCTGGAATATAAAGTGTTGCTCCTCCACAATGAGGGTGGCCTCATTGTGACACAAGAGGAAGCCATAGATCGACACGCTGGACCAGGAATGGGAATTGGAATTAAAATGTTTGGCACCAGGAAGTTGCACTGGTGGCAGATGGTGTAGAGGTACTAGACAAAGTGGTCTCCCAGTTTACGACAGGTCTCACCAGTGTGGAGGAGGCCACATCGGGAGCACTGGGCACAACAGACGACCCCAGCAGGTTCACAGGTGAATTGTTGCCTCACCTAGAAGGAGGTTTATGGGCAGGTGTATCACTTTGGCTGCTTATAGGGATAAGTGTCCAAAAGGGAGATTAGTGAGGAGAGACGAATTGACATGGAAATCGCCAAGGGAGTGAGCCCTGTGGAAAGTGGAGGTGGGATGTAGGTAAAGATACGTTTATTGGTAGGATCCCTTTTGAGATTGCAGAAGTTGTGGAGTATAATGTGTTAGATGCGGAAGCTGTTGGGGTGGTAGGTAAGGACAAGAAGCACTCTATCTCTATTACAGTGGCAGGAAGATGGGGCGAATGCAGATATACGGGAAATGGAGGAGATGCGGGTGAGGGCAGCTTCAATAGTAGAGGGAGGGAAACCCCATTCTTTAAAGAAGGAGGGCATCTCTGATGTCCTGGAATGAAAAGCAGAGTCCTGGGAACAGTTGCAGTGGAGGTAAAGAAACTGGGAAAAGGAACTAGCCTTTTTACAGGAGATAGTGTGGGAAGAGCTATAGTTGAGATAACCATGGGAATCAGTAGGTTTATAAAAGATGTGGGTTGACAGTTTGTCTCCAAGGATGGAGACAGGCTGATCTCCATTGTCTGGAGTATAACTGGACAATGCTTTGGTCTATTGTGTCTGGTGCCCCTGATGTGGCCTCCTCTACGTTGGTGATTCCCGTTGTGAATTGGGGGGACTGCATCTTTGAGCACCTCCACACTACCCGGCTCAAGCAGGATACCTGGAGGCCAAACATTTTAATTCCTGTTCCTACTTCAGTTCTGACGTATCAATCCATAGCCTCCTCTTGTGCCAAAATGAGGCAAACCTCAGGGTGGAGGATCAACACCTCATATTCCATCCGGGTACCCTCCAAGCTGATGGTATGAATATCAATTACTCCTTCTGGTAGCAAATTTCCTCCCTTCCTCTATTCCTCACTCCAACCTTTCACTTCTTTTCACCTGGCTATTACTTCCCCTGGGTCCCCTCCTCTCTCCAGTGGACCACTCTCCTCTCCTATCAGATTGTTTCTTCTGTAGCCCTTGACCTTTCCCACACACCTGGCTTCACCTATCACCTTACAGCCAGCCTCTTCTCCTCCTCCCTTCCTGAAGAAGGGTCTTGACCTGAAATGTTGACTGTTTGCTCTTTTCCATTGATGCTGCCTGACCTGCTGAGTTCCTCCAGTATTCCGTATCTGTTGCTTTGGATCGCCGACATCCGCAGATGTTCTTTGGATCTCCAATCAAGTTGTATTTGGCTCTGTCAACCACGACCCCACAATGCTGGCTGTCCTGTTTTTACCACATACAAGCCCAAAGTGGCTTGTTGGTTGTCATATCGTTTCTCCAGTATAAATTCTTAGTGGGATATCTGCAGTTTAATAGCTTGGAAATGCTACTCAAACTCAGTTTGTGGAATAACTGAAGAAGCCGAGCCAGTGTTCAATGCCATTTTAATCAATTTGCCATTCCTTTCTAATGTAACCCATAACACTTGACTTTTGTTAGTTTTGACATTGTAGTCGCAAGGCTACACAGTCAAAGTCACTCTTATCATTATCAGTCTTTTCATCAATAACGTGCAGTTTAGTGCTCTTTTTGAAACTGCAACTTGACTTATTATCTTTATGCCTTCCCTGTGCAGTCCATTTATTTGTATGCTCTTTGCATGTGTCCTACTTTGTTGCATTTTCTGCTAGTTTCACCTTTAAACCTCCACTGGTCTGGTGTAGGTGAGCTCCTGCAACAACAGTAAGACAAGTTTTTTGACCAAGCCATCTTCTGTTTAGATGTTGTAATTTTTTTCATGCTCACTTTCACAGACTGCAACCCAGTTGCGTCCCTGGCTGCTGTTTCAATTGATGCAGTAACTTCAACTGTTCTTTTAAATATGAGTTGTGCTTCAGCTGAGTGCTATTTTTGAATGCTTTTGTGTAAGATTCCACAAACTAAACTATCTCTCAGTGCATCATTAAACCCATTGGCTCATTTGGTTGGATCAGTCAAACTTCTAAGTAAACTGTATGTTCTTCCACCAATTGCATTTGGCATCATTGGTACTCGTTTCTCATCAGCTATGCCATTTGCTTTAAAATACTGCTCAATTCATTCAGTATACATCACTCAGTTATCTATTGTGGAATCGAAAGTGTCTATCGTTCCGATGTAGTTTTTAAAATTTATGATTATTATCACCAGGTACTCACTGTTTATGAGTCTGTGAATTTCGACTATTTTATTCCTGTTCTTAACTCAAACGTCTTTTTCCCCTTGCGAAGAAAAAACATGCTGCATGCTTGTTTAAAATTTAATTTTGCTCTCTCCCCTTCTGAAGAAGAAAATGTGCTGCACTTCAACAGATAGATAGTCTTCTCAGGTCATTTTAAAACATACTGTCTGCCACTGTTAAGTTTTGTAACTCCAAACACAAACTAATTGGAAGGAAAACACGGAGCCCAGAAGAACGTGTGTGCTCGGCTTTCCTGTAGTGAGGTGCAAGCACGTATGACATGGTGCCATAATGAAGTATCGCATTCACATACTTCTTGCATGTAACCCGTAATAAATTATGTAAACAAACAAGAATGCTTACTCAAAGCGATATATTTACAATATTACTGAAATATTAAATACGCAACAGGGACTTAAGTTTAATGGATTTCACTAAGAAGAAACTTTGATATGATAGGCCAAATTGTCTCCTTCAATATCATAAGACACAAAAAATTTATTTTTTCTTATCATCTTGTAGTAATAATAAATTGAAAGAAATTACAATATTGCTGGTTTTATTGAGAAAAGCATCACCATGGTGACCTAGCCACTCCAAATTATAGATATTCCCAATGTCCTACCCATCCCTCCACTACTCCTTCTGCAATGTTTCTCACCTTCCCAGCAATGGCAGCTGGTTTGAGTTGCTGCCCTCAGAGGGGCAGCTGATTTGGGTTGCTGCCTTCGGAGGTGTTGTTGAGTCCTAATGCTCTCAGAGATGTTATCAGAATTCTAAGATTTATGGATTGAACTGTAGCTCATATTGGCATCTTTCAATTCTATGTTTCCTTTGTGTTCTTACCCATTCTTTCTTGTTGTGGATTGATGGGCTGGGGGTTTGGGTGATCTGTTAGTTGTTGTGCGAGGGAGGGGTGGGTGGTGTTTGCAGTTTGCAAGCTTTTGTTTCTTTCTCTTTTCATGCAGAGGGATTGATGCTTTCCCTCAGCTACTCATATGGTTTCTCTATTCTATGGCTCTCTGGAGAAGACAAGTTTCAGAATTTGTAATCTGCATAAATACTTTGATAATAAAATAAACCTTTGGATCTTTTGGACCTTTGCATTGATGGTCTGAAATATTAATTGTTTCTCTTTTTTAAAAAATGCTACCTGACCTGGTGTTTCCAGGGTTTTCTGTTTTTATTCAGCATATATCAAACAGAACCTGAATTTGATAATTTGAATTGTAAATAGCAATTTTCATATTGCCACAGAGAGAGCATGGTCATGTGTGACGCCAAGCAGAGCTACCGGACGGATGATGCTAATGAGAGAGATAACGGCAGACAATGGAGAAACATTCAAAATGCTAATAAGAGAGAAGAGAGAGGTTAATGAGAAAGAAGCACAATTCAGATATTGACAGACCGGTTGCTTTGAACCTGAACTGTTTGAAGTTTGATGGACAGGTGATACCCCAGCAGGGGGATAAAAAACAGCAGGTTTGCTAAGGCATGACATGCCACGAGACCCTGGAAAGAGCAGTGTGCCCCCACAAGTTGGTGAGAGTTTGGAGGACCAGTTCGCACGAACCAATCAGAGGCTCACAGGGTGTAAAGGTACAATCGGTGGGAACCTGGGGTGTGTGTCCGCCCTTGCCTGGGTGCCGGGTTCACCGCGGAAGAACGATCATATTCGGAACGGAAGGGGTCACAGTTGGTGACCACAGCGGGATTAGAAGGCATTAAAAGGTCTGCCCGAAACCAACTGCAAAGACATCAGAAGGTCTGCCTGAAACCAACTGCATATCTATCTATCTATCTATCTATATCTCTCTCTCTCTCCCCTCCTCCTCCTCCTCCTCCTCCTCCCCTCCCCCCCCCCCATCAACGACTACTTCGAACTGCACTAAACTGAACTGAACTCTGCTTCACAAGACTGATCATTTTACCCCTAGACTGCGATAGAGCTTGGTTGATTCCTATTACCCTAGTTCTGTGTATATGTGTGTATTATCATTGCTAACCTATTACATTTATATCCTTACAATTAGTGTAAGCTAATGTAAGAATTACTTATTTCATTAATAAAACTTTATTAGTTCCTAGTAATCACAGACTCCAACAAGCGTTCCATTTCTGCTGGTTTGGCAACCCAGTTACGGGGTACGTAACAATGGAAGCAAACATTTCAGCCCATTGAGTACACACTCACTATCAAGCACTGACCTTATGCTGATCTTAATTCAATCCCTCTTTTTATTCTCCCCACATTTTTATCAACTACCCTCAAATGCTACAGTTTAGCTACACTCTGGAGATAATTTATAGTGGCCAGTGAACCTACCAATCCACACAGGCAGTAAGGTCGAGGGTGAGGTCCCTGACAAAGAACAATCCAACTAAGACCTCAACGGTGGAACAGGTGGACAAAGTTACTTCGAACTCAACGGCTGTGAAGGCGGATGAAGGCTGCAACAAATCCATCAGCTCCAATCGTCGTGGTTTCCATGCCATTGGAATCAGTTGGTTGATTTGTGAAGTATCGTGTGCTTCTTGGAGTGCAACATCAAGTACACATTAAGCAAATACACGCACAGGCGTCTTCACTCTGTAACAGAACGATGACCATCATCCTCGACCTCGAGGGATAGCCACGACAATCCACACATCTGTGGGATGGTTCCACTTCATTGGGATTATTGGGAAGATAAAGATTTCACCACACAACTGAAGGAAGTAGTAATGCAGTAAGCAGTTCAGAAAATATCTGCTTAAGGACTTTGTGACCTTATGAAAAAAATAAATGGATGTTTTGCTATTTTGTTAAGGCTAACTTATTCAACAACTGGAAAATATAGAATTTTAATACAAAGCAAAATATTACCTTGTGTTTGAAAGTAATTGTGTACCCAGTGGACCAAAGAGCCTGATTCAAAGGCTGGTTGTGTGTTTTGAAACTTATTTCTAACTTCCTCCCCTATCCTCCACACCCCAGCTCCAAGAAAGAAACATCCTCTCAGATCTTTCCTGTTCAGCCCCCTTCGAACTGTATACAAGTCCTGATGAAGGGTCACGACCCGAAACGATGTCGACTGTTTACTCTTTTCCATAGATGCTGCCTGGCCTGCTGAGTTCCTCCAGCATTTTGCTTGAGTTGGATTGCTTGGATTTCCACATGCGCCGCCTCTCCGGTGAAATTATATCGTATTTGTTAAATAGGGGCCATGCACAATCCTGATTTGATGGAGACAGATGTGAGAAGCACAGAGGAACATCTGGAGAAACTTCTGAAACGCCCAGTTCGCTGCCACTGCTACTGTGCAATCGAGAATCTCCGGAGGGGAAGGCCCCGAGTCCTCGGCTTTGCCTGTTGCTGGCGGCCAGGGTTGGGGTCATGGTGCCTGGTGCTCGGTGTCGGAAGCTGGAAGTTTTCGGACGGACTGAGAGTCGGACTGTGGTCAGGTGCTTCCAGGATGCTGCATCGGCAAGTTTGCGGCACTGGAAGCTCATGGCAGGGAGAGTTTTCTTCCTTGTACCATCTGCATGAGATGTTGGGACTTTCGAGAGACTTTGAGACTTTTTTTTTTACCATGCCCATGGTCTGTTCTACTATCAAATTACGGTAATGCTTGTACTGTTGTAACTATATGTTATAATTATATGTTTTTTTTGTCAGTTTTTCAGTCTTGGTCTGTCTTGTGTTGCTGTGATATCACACTGGAGGAACATTGTATCATTTCTTAATGTATGCATTACTAAATGACAATAAAAGAGGACTCCATGTCTTCATAATCTAATCTAATAATCTAATCTATTCCAGCATCTGCAGATTTTCTCTTGTTTGTGAAGGAACTGTTGTATTCGATATTGAGGGATAGTGCAGAGCAGATCAAGATGCCAGCCTTGCAGCAAATTCAGCGGAACTTTATTGACAACCCAACTTGTACAGTATATGAACTCCTCCCATGTGGGAGTGGCTAACTGAGTGTCATAGGAATAACACCATTAACTAGCACTACATCATTCTTGGAAATGTAAAAAAAAACTAGGTATATACTTCTTGTCTATTGAACTGCATTGAAATTATAGTTACTGATATTGAGCATTTCAGTTCACTATACCCATAGCACACAATTTATGCTCCTTACATAAACACAAAAAATAATTGCCAACGTTACAACTGTCTTTGTTTCTAATGGTCTCTTTGCTTTGCTCCTTTTTATCTACCAATTCCTTTTTTTTAAAGAATAATCTCATTTTGTGAAAAATTTTCCAGATTAGAACTCTCTTTAAAAGAAACACTAAATCTAATAGAGGTCAGGGTAGATTACCTGAATACTCCAGCACCTGAACACTCTGCCCCTTTAGTCACTTGCCCTTAGCTATTAGACTACGGAGTACATCTCTGTGGTGGGACAGATAACTGACCCGATCCGGTATAAGTTCCTGGAAGTGTTGGAGCGGGTGGAAATTTTTGAACAGGTGTGTCCACCTCAGGTAAGTGGTCCTCAAAGGATCAGGCCACTCTATACCTTTCTCTACCTTTTGTGGACTTTGAAGTTGCACGAGCACACACCTGTCCTGTCTGATTTCACCTTATGATGTTCTGATCACAAATAATTGTGGTACGTCATTAGGTGAACTGATCTAAAACCCAAACAGCTTCACCACTTCTGAGAGGCGGCAAAGGTTTTGTTCTGCGTCTGAGGTCATACATGGTCTTCATTTCCTCATGCTCTGTGGTCTCAAAATTTCTCACTTTGTCTCAGTCTGGTAAGTGAGGCTGGAGAAGGGAAGGAAGAATGGGCAGGCTTGTTCTCAGTCTCTGCCCCATTGACTGCTCTGATGGACTGCAGCTATTTGCAAGAAGTGTGGAGCAATAGCTAGCAGAGCTTTGGACAGGACATTTGCCTTCAGTCGGAGACTCTTAACAGTTTGCACTGCTCTACTGCTCTTTCCTCTTCTCTATTAGCTTGTCTGGTGTTTGAACTCATAGCTCCTAGCAAAGGCTTTAAGTTCTGAGCAGCTGAATTTGGATCATTGTCTGACTCAAGAGCCTCTGGTATTCCATGACGAGTGAATGCAGCTTTCAGGTGCTGTATAACTGCTGCTGAGGATGCAGAGGACAGCTTGGACACGTCAACATTCAATAAGTAGTAATCCACAATGAGAAGGTAATTGTCTCTTTTCAGCTCGAAAATGTCCATGCCTGCAATTTGCCATGGAATGTCTGGGAACTCTGTGGGACAAAGAGGTCCAGCATGATTTATTTTGCAGTTTTTGCATGGTTTACATTACCTTACATAATCTCCCAGCTGTGTGCTCAGACCAGGCCACATTTACTCTTAGGCGACATTTTTCGAGGCCTTGGTGTCTTTGGTGGATTTGGATGCTTCTGGCGTGCATTGAGTGATGAGCCTGGAGCCCTTTAGCAGCAAACCATCAAGAATGGTGAATGTGTCTCTTTCAAGCCAGTAAGGTTTGAGTTCATGAGTCCCTTTTGGAACAGCTGACCAGCCATGCTCACTGTGTTGCATGAACTTGCTGCAGATTTTGTCCTCCTACAATTCAGCACAAAATTCATCCAGTTTACTCTGTGATGCAGGAAAACTTCCACACACCTGAGCTAAGTAAATGTTGGTATCTCCCACGACAGCAGATTCAGCTTCTGTCTGCTCACTTTTGCACGGCATCCTCGACAGTTGTTGTGAAGGGTTTGCAGGGGCACGTTCAATGTCATAACAGTATTGCATAAGCCTCATTCTGAATTGTTGCAGATGTGGAGGTAAGTCATCCAAGTGTTTTGAGCTGAGGACACTGACAAGTGGCTTGTGATCTGTTTCAAGGAATTTAGTGGCTATCAAGTACCAGCTGAAGCATTCGCAAGCCCACACTAGAATCAACATCTCCTTTTCAATTTGGGCGTAATGCTGTTCAGAAGGAGTCAGAGCTCTTGATGCTAATGCCACTGGTTTCCTTACATCACTGCAGTTTGGTATTAGTACTCCCCCGGAAGAGGTGTTTGCTGGTTGCTTTCTTCGGATCAAAAAATGCCACTGTTGGTGGAGAGATAAGCTCTGCTTTAAATGATGAGGATGACTTTTGCTGTGGTGCATCCCACATCCAAAAGTTTCTCTGAGAGAGGAGGTCACATAGTGGCTTTGTTTTCTCTGCCAAAACTGGAATGAACTTTCCTAGTTGGTTTACCATGCCAAGGAAAATGTGAATCTCTGACACATTTGTAGGTTGCTCCATGTTCTGAACTCCTGCCCATTTGTCTGAATCTGGTTGCACTCCCTCTGAGAACAGTGGGTAGCCCAAGATCTTCATGTCCAACTTTGCAAATTTGCATTTCTTTTTTTTATAGGTTGATTCCAGCCTGTTTCAGTTTCTCTGAGTCAGTTTCCACTCTTTCGTCATGTTCCTCACTTGAGCCTCCGAAGATGAGTATGCCATCTTTCCAGTCCTTCCAAAATTTGGTTCATCTTCATCTGAAAGAGTTCATATGCTGATAAAATGCCAAAAGAAAGTCTCTTAAAAGCATAGTGTCCTTACGGTGTGATAAAGGTTGTGAGCTTCCGTGACTCGGAGCTAAATAGATGTACCAGAACCCTGAGTTTGCATCTAGTTTGATGAAAACTAGATGCAAACACCCGGCCTACCCAATGTGTGCTCAACAGAGGGCAGAGTTAACTTCTCCAGCCTCACTGTGTTATTCAATTTTATTAGATCAGCACAGATCCTAGCTGTGGCATCTGGCTTGGGAACAAGAATAATGCCTTCACCAGTCCATAGGTCCATTCACTCCAGTTATGATGTCAAGTGCCTCCATTCTCTCAAATTCAGCTTTGACTTTGTTCATCAATGGGACTGATATAAACCTCACTGTGGTTAGAGAGTAGGGTGTCACTCCCAGCCTCAGTTGGGTAAGGTACTCTTCTTTCAGTACAGCTGGACCTGTTAAAAACTCTGGGTATTTCTCCTGCCACTGAACATTGTTTAGTAAATTAAGCCTTGCAATGAGGTTCAGCTTCTTGAGGGCATTTTGTCCCAGTAGTAGTGAGAAAAGATTCTGAACAACTTAGACATCCTCCCTTAACTGTTTCTCATTTTTATGGATGGAAGTAGTAAACATTTCTCTCACACTTTCTCAGTTGGATTTACTGTAGTGCTTGTTTTCTTCGCTAGTTTTGTGAACAGACATTCGAGGGTGGCTGTGACATCTGCCCCAGTGTCCACTTTGAACGTCACTGCCTCATTTTGCAACTAAACTGCAGTACAACAGCCTGGTCTATTTGAATCTAGAGCCCCAAGGAAAGCACTCTCTTCATCTGAATCATGGTTTTCTTTGTCCTGAGGAACAGATTTTTGAGTGACACTGGCTTCTATAATAGGGAACTCTATTGCACTGCTGGTATTTCACTTCTTTTGCTGAGCAGAGTTCTTTGACGTAGAATGGAGACTTGTTGCATCTCCTGCAGTTGGACATTTTACCTGCTCTTAGTTTCACTTGTCTGTTTTGTTTGAGCTGAGCCCTACTGTCAGCTCTTTCTGTAGTCTTTCTGACTGCACCATGTTTCCTCTCATATATCACATTACACGTTCCTGTGAAATATTCTTTCCCCTGCACTGTTTTATACTCATTTTCCTGAGCCTCTGTCAGTCCTCATTCACCCATGATGTCATCTGCTTTGTCATCCATACAGGATATCAGTGAGGTTACTTGCTGCTCTTCTGAAGTCTGAGTGAGATTGCTTGCAACCCTAAATCTGTCAAAGTGTCTGAGCTATCTCCCAAAGTCCCCTGGTTTGGAGAAATCAAATGTCTCAGGGGGCTTTATTAGGTAAGAAGATGTTAGGTACTGCAGGTATTTGCTCCATTCTCCTGTTTGTCTGTTTATTTATTATTTTATTTATTTAGTCTACAAAAGTCTTCTTTTCTCTCCCTGAGAGTTTGATTGACTTCTCCGCTGTGTCTGTGTCTCTGTATACTTCCCCAGGTTCACAGATTATTACAATGTATTCACTTTTAGGTGCTGCTTGAAGCCATTGCCGAGCAACCCTGACCAGTTCTCAGCTTATGCTGTGCATACAATTAGCATCTAGCATCAGCAGTTTAGGTTGATAATTCTCTGGATATTTTTCATAGATATATGTGTTTAAGAAAACTCTAACTGTAAATTCTTTCTTGTTGGGGATCTCACTTGGTCTGTAGCACCAATTCATTGCTGACCACTTCTGTCACCATGTTGTGTTCTATATTGAGAGACAGTGCAGAACACACCAAGATGCCAGTCTTGCAGGATAGTCAACTGAACTTTATTGATAACTCTGCTTGTACAGTACTGTATGTGAATTCTTCCCATGTGGGTGGCATGGGAATAACACAATTAACTATCACAACATGTACATCCCACTTCCTTCATTTCTTATTCTTTTGAACTCCAATGAGTGTAGGCCCAATCTGCTCAATGGCTCCTCCAGGGGTGCAGTGCTAGCCGGAGCGCGTCCAGCACATCTTTAAGAATAAAAGCTGAAATAAACAAGTTAATTAGGTGCCGCCCAGGGTGATTTGAGTATCTCAGAAACTGCTCATCTCCTGGGATTTTTACGCACAACAGACTCTGAAGTTTACAAAGAATGGTGCCAAAAACAAAAAAAAATCCAGCGAGTGGATTTAACAAGATGTTTTTGCTCACAGAACAACCACTCGCTGGATGTTTTTTTGTTTTTGGCACCATTATTTGTAAACTCCAGAGTCTGTTGTGCGTAAAAATCCCAGGAGATCAGCAGTTTCTTAGATACTCAAATCACTCTGCCTGGCACCTAATTAAGTAGCTTGTTTATTTCGGCTTTTTTCTTAAAGATGTGCCGGACTCGCTTCAAGATGTGGCTTCCCTACTTTTGTGTCGTAGTTTTATATTTTTATATTCTCCATTAACCTTTCTATTTCCCTTTGCAAGGTTTTGGTATACTCTTCACAGGTTTCTTTCCCATCTGCCTTTGCCTAGCCAGCAAACTTCATTCCAATACCCTTGGTTCCTTCACTTAGGTCATTAGTGCAGAGTGTAAACAGTTTACAGTCCAGCACAGATCCCTGCAGCACTCACTATTTTACAGCTTACCAACCTAACAATAAACCACTTATCCCAAAAGTTTTGTTTTCCTGTTAGTTGGTCAGTCCTCTTTCTAACGTAATGTATTATCCCATATCCATCATCTCTTGCCTTGCTTCATCCTTTTATGGGGCACCTTGTCAAAATGCTGTTTGGAAACCTAAGTACACTCCTTTCAACTCATTCAACATCTCTGAAATAGCAGCATTTTTCTGTGCTGATCAGGACTCATTTTTTAAAGCAAAGATCATAAAGCTATTAATTTTCAGAAAGAACCATTAGCAATGCTTCCTCCATGGCACACTGGGGCAACCAAAACATACTGTCACTTCTCCTGAACACAATTCATATGCATGACGAACTTCAAAGGAAAACTAGGCTTCTTGTATGCAATGCTCAGAAATTTCACTGACTATATTGTACACTGTGAAGTTGGACTACTGAATGCTTCCATTTATTACAGGTCAATAGTTCATTAACTGACTGAAAAGTATTAAAGGAGCGTTACTATTATGTGCATTGTTGGCTGGGTATTCATGATGTAATAAGCGAATTTAACACAATTATGTATCCAATCCTGTAGAAAGGTCCCAAGTAATACTAAAAAGGCGACCTGAGTGTATGTTTCTCTCTTGGGGATAGGGTGTGGAGGATAGGGGAAGGAATATCAAACTGAGAGTAAGCAGAGTTTCTTCTCATGGAGAGTGTTGGATATTTTGGAATTCCAGCCTCAATTGTAATGGAGGCCTAGTCCTTGAATCAGATGGTACACAGTTTAGTCTATGGATGGGAAACAGTCAAGGAAGTTTCCCTTGAAAAGGCGGGAGGGGAAGATGGAGGCGCGACGCAGCGCGCGTGGCCTCTCCAGTGATGAATATCTGTTATCCGTCAAGTAGGATGCCGTGCACAATTCTGATTTGATGGAGGCAGACGTGAGAGCACGGAGGAACATCTGGTGAAACTTCTGAAATGCCTGTTTCGCTGCCGCTGCTACTGTGTGATCCAAAATCTCCAGAGGGGAAGGCCCGAATCCTCTGCTTTGCCTGTTGCTTGGCAGATGGGGCCGGGGTCAAAGCACTCAGCAGAGGATGGTGCTCCGTATTGGAGGGCTGGTTGGAGGCTCGAAGTTTTCGGACGGACTCAGAGTTGGACTGGGGTCGGGTGCTTCCAGGGTGCTGCATCGGCAAGTTTGCAGTGCTGGAATCTCATGGCAGGGAGAGCTTCTCCCTTCCACCGTCTGTGTGAGATGTTGGGGCTATCGGGACTTTGAGACTTTATTTTACCGTGCCCATGGTCTGCTCTTTATCAAATTATGGTATTGCTTTGCACTCTTGTATCTATATGTTATAATTATGTGTTTTTTGTCAGTTTTAGTCTTGGTCTGTCTTGTGTTTCTGTGATATCATACTGGAGGAACGTTGTATCATTTTTTAATGCATGCATTTCTAAATGACAATAAACAATGATTGAGTGTCCTCATGATCTTAAAAAAAAAAGTGGAGTTGAGGTTAGTGCTGATGTTGCTGAATGGTAAATGCTTTTAGGTATAAAGCAAACTCAACTCCTTGCACTGAGATTCAAAACTCCACCAAAAGTGGCAAGAGAAATTTGCAAGGTCAAGGATTATTCTCAGAGATAACCCCGCAACATTAGATTGACTGATAGTTTATTTTTTACTTTGATAATCTGTTATTTCCCAAAAATGGATATGACATTTTAAATCAGTCAAATTGTTGGTTTCAGACTATATTTTAATATTAGAACTCAGGGTGTCAGAGTTTGGAGTTCCACCCCAGTGTCGTCTGTAAGGAGTCTGTATGTGCTCCCGGTGGAATACATGGGTTATCCCCAGGTGCTCCAGTTTCCCATTACAGTCCAAAGATGTACTGAATAGGTTAATTGGTCATTGTAAATTGTCCAGTGATTAGGTTGGGGTTAAATCGTGGTTGTTGGGCAGTGTGGCTATTCTGCGCTGTATCCCTAAATAAATAAATAATAAACATGTGAAGCCCTTGATAAATTATAGGAACTGTTTTAATACACACTGCAAACACAGTCCTTGACAGGAAGTGTAAAAATATGTGGACGTAAAGGAAGGTTATAACCACAAAGACGAAGGACAATAGCTAAATGGAAAGAAAGGCTTGCTTTTATATATTCACAATCGATGATGAACGATAGAAAACTACAATTGTCCATGATAAATGTAAAGTCTAAGAACAACAGTGGATCAGGAAATTATTTATAAGAAATCAGTAAAAGGTAAGCAGCCATGGGGGAATTTGACAAATGATATTAACTGTGAGTGGGAGAGCCCACATGGCCTCTTGAACCTGTTCCATCATTTGTTAGTCCAAAAATCTATCAGTCTCAGCCTTGATATCAAAGATTGTGCATTGTAAAAAGAAAAATCTAAGAGACAAGTTCCTGTGTCTGTTTACACTGCTTTTGTGTTTAAAAGAAAAAAATATTTTTAACAGCCAGAGTTAAGCATATCTTGAATTTTTGCATTAAGTCTCAGTAAATAATGAATCATCGGCAAATGTTTGGGGAATAGGGATGTTTCACTGTGGAGTCTGAAACAGTAAACAGCAAGAGATTTTAAAAGGTTATTGTTAATATTGAGTGACCACATCAGTATATTATGAATCCATTGGTGAAAAACGTGAATCTTCTCTGATCTACTCTACCTTGACATTGCTTTTTTAAAGCATCTTCGCCAGGATTCACATAGGATTTCACTCACAGAAGCTATGTTTGGATTTTATTTAAACAATGTTGAAACTGTACCTCATTTGGTCTTTGAGGTTTACCTGTGGGAGAAACTATATCCTTAATTCAGGTGAAAACTTCCTGCGTAATTTATTTGGTTTGTGTCCAAACAGTACCAGTTTTGAAATGTGCAATTATTTCTATTTCTCAAACTTCATTTTGTAGGATTATTTCACTCTAATTACAAAGCACTGATTTTTTCTAAATACACTTTCATATGTCGTTTGATACTACGACAAGAGGTAGATCAGTGCTATAGCAAAGAAAAAAAAGAATCAAAGCATTACTAAGGTGGTTATGGTTTGAGTACGTAGATATTTATTTTGCCTCTATGTCCCGTATAAAGATTCAAATAACATTTATTATCAAAGAATGTATAAATTATACTACCTAGATATTTGTATGCTTTCTGGTGGACACAAAACAAGAAACCCGAAAGAACCCAATTTAAAAAAATAAAAGACCAACACCTGATATACAAGAGAAAGGGGGAAAAAACACACAACTCATGCAAACAATTGAAGCGAACGACGACATTCTGGACCAAATTGAGTCCTGAGATCTGAACTCCAGAGCATCCCAGAGTAGGCCCAAAGCCTTGCTTAACGTAAACATTCAATTTTAAAATTATTTTGCTTTTCAATGATTTCCTTCTTAATGGAATGCATTTGAAATTTTAGAGTTCAAGAGACCCAGCATAGAAACCATCTCTTTTGCCATTAAGTCTGCACTAAGGATTCAGACCTAATTTCTACACTAATTCTGCCATTACCCATTTTATTTCCCCTTCATTTCCATCGATGTCCCTCAACCTCTTTCACATCTACACTCCAGCAATAAATTAATGTGACCAGTTAATCGACTGAAAATGTTTGCAATGTGGGAGGAAACTGGAGCATCCAGAGGAAATTCACTTGGTCATGAGGTTATGCAAACTCCACACAGAAAGCACCTGTCAGGATTGAACCGAAGATTATTATCAAAGTGTGTATGCAGTATATGAGCATAAGATTCATCTTCTTCACAGACGACGATAAAATAAGGAAAATCACGGAATCCATTCACAGAAAGACGTCGAACCCCCAACGTGCAAACAGCAATAAAAAAACAAGTGAAAAACGCAGAGTATAAAAAAAACCACCAAGTCTTTGAAAGAGCCCAGGCATATTCAGTCTGTCTCAGTTCAGCCCAACCCAGTGCTGTATCTTCAATATCTGCAGTGTTGGTGGAACAGTAAGGCAGCAGTTCTATAAACTGCATCACCATGTTGTCTTGTTCTGCCATTTCCAAAAACTAGAGGACCATATAGATTAGTATGCTAATATCTGTTTTATCGCCCTCGTGCCCAAGCACTGAAATCACCCAAGGATATGGACGTATTTCCAGTGTGCTTTGCTGTCACAGGCATCTACAATACAGGAGAATGTAGAACCTACAACAGAGAAATTGACTGACGTGAACAGTATTGGAATAGAATATTTACAAAATTCTGGATATTCTTAAGGGAGAGGAGAAACAGAGGATTAACCTGAGCTTTAAACAACTACATTGGTTACATATCCTGTACTATACACAATATATTTTGGAGGAAAATAGATTTGTCAAAAAAATTGCAACTCCCAATTGAGCAAGTGGATTTGACTATCTCCTCAGCTATGACATACAATCTTTGGGCTCATTGTTCAAATAAAGTATTTATTAACATCTTGAAGAATGGTTGCAAGGAACATGAAGACTGGAGTCAGCAATCTCTATGAATCCCTCATGTCCTTAAAGTCATGGATCATTAGATCTCATCAGAATGTGTTATATATTTCCATTCATGGAGCAATTAGTTACTATTAACGGAAATTGCAATCCTGTGTCAAGAATTACATGTCCTATATTGTAGAAGGTAGATTCCAGTTTTTGAAGTAGAGACCAGCAATGGCATTGGTACAAGGTTTTGCAGATATATCATTCTTGGTCAGGGATACAGGTAATGAATCCTATTCATCTCTTTAAGCACACACACAAAATGCTGGAGGAACTCAGAAAGTTGTGCAGCATCTATAGAAGGGACTAAACAGTTGACGGTTCGGTCTGAGATACTTCATCAGGACTGAATATGCAGACAACACCAAGATAAGGTTCAAACCAGAATCACTCGAGCTCCACTAGCTGCATCTCAGCCCGAAACATTAACTATGTATTCCTCTCCACAGACGCTGTCTGACTTGATGAGTTCCTCCAGCATTTAGTGGGTGTTGCTCAAGTTTTCCAGCATCTGCTGAATCTCTTCTGTTCTTCCTTTAGTTAGACAGTTTGCTGACTGAATTCAGTCAGAACTCTTCATAATGTGTCACAGCAGCAAACCTCATACACATGATGTGTATGATTACACATCTGGGGTTGGAAGCTATGATGTGAGGTGCTGGCCCAAATAGTTTTGTCCATGTCATAAATTTTTGATGATAGATTAAGCACATAGAACAGCAAATGACATACAAAGTAAAATTTATCAGCAAGAGTATCATGGTTTTAAGTTGTAAAGACTTTAGAGCTTTGAAAATTGCTATGTATCTAAAAATCTTTCTTACAGCTGGGTGGCATATAACACAACTAGTGGAGCTGCTGTCTCACAATTTGAATGACTGCAGTTTGATCCTGACTTTGGTGCTGTCTGCACATTTCTTTCTGACTGTGTGGGTTTCCTCTTGATGTTCTGGTTTTGTCCTTGATGCTTCGCATGGACTCAGTGGGTGAAGGGCCTGTTTCTGTGCTGTTCCGCTCTGTATATATTTCCAATTTGATCCTGCTCATGGACTATTTGTCCCACTCCCATTAGGGAGAAGGTAATGTTGCATCCACGCCAAGACCACCAGCCTCAAAAACAATTACTTTCTCAAAGCAGTGAGGCCAATCAACACCTCCATCCACCACCACTTTATCATTTCCTGTCAAAGTCACCTTAATGCAGACACTCTTGTACTTAGTGTCACTTTATGCACAGTAAGTACAATCAGTCTATGTATATAAGCTATCTTGTGTATTTATATTGTGGTTTTTTTATTATTGTGTTCTTTATCTTATTGTGAGTTTTTGTGCTTCATCAGATCCGGTGTAAGATTTATTTCATTTTCCCTTGCACTTATGTACTGGAAATGACATTAAGCAATCTTGAAACTTGAATTTCACAACACTTCACTACAAAATTGTTTCATCCAAGTTATCCTTTGGCTGACTTGGATGAAATAATTTTGTACTAAACATTACTATTTGCATTGATAAATTCATAATGTAATTATACAGATTTTCTCAGTGGAAAAACTGCTTAAATTGTGAAGTTTAAAATTGATTTTGGACGTCTCAGGGAAAGTCTGATTTGAATGACAAAGAAATGACTGAACTTCGTTAATGTCTGTGCTTTAAACTTGCACCTTTTGCACTGATTGGTAATGGAAAGGCTAACCCAAGGAATGTGTTGTCTCTCACCTTTTATAATTTTGTCTGTATGTTCTTAATTCCCCTCCCTATCAATTACCTATATACTTTTCCTGGAGAGCTTCTCTTTACTGGATTGACCCCACTATTCATATATTGTTCTAACCCAGAACAAGCATAACAGATGAGTGCAAAACCTTGAATGTTAAAATGTTAACAACAGGAATTCTGCAGATGCTGGAAATTCAAGCAACATACATCAAAGTTGCTGGTGAACGCAGCAGGCCAGGCAGCATCAATAGGAAGAGGTGCAGTCGACGTTTCAGGCCGAGACCCTTCGTTAGTCCTGACGAAGGGTCTCGGCCTGAAACGTCGACTGCACCTCTTCCTATAGATGCTGCCTGGCCTGCTGCGTTCACCAGCAACTTTGATGAATGTTAAAATGTTGTCCGTTTAAACTTTGTGTATGGCTAAAAGTAAGGTTCTTTGAGTTTCATTTTTACCTCTGATTGAGTATTTGAAGAAAATAACTGGGAAGGGGTGAGAGTTAATTTTGTAACCTTGCTGATTACTCAAAACATCAGGTGGAAATAACTGGGAAGGGGTGAGAGTTAATTTTGTAACCTTGCTGATTACTCAAAACATCAGGTGGCAAAGTATTTGAGTAGAGATATTAGCCCAAATTAATTCTTGTGCCACCACTCTTGCAGTCAGTTCTTTTTGACTTTTTGCTCCTGTTCTTAAACAAACTGCAAACAAAGTAGCTTCTTTTTATTTATTGGAACTAAGCCATTAAGCAATTGTATACCTCTGCTCTCAAGCAAGGAGAAAAGCCCCAGCTGCTTCAGGCAACCCTGCAGATGAAATCCTCAGCTGGAGAATTGTACCAGTAAACCTTGCCTTCACATCTTTCCCGAAGCGTGATGGCAAGAATTGTGTTCAATAAGTGTTTTATAGAGGTTCCGTATAACCTCCATGCTATATACTTATGAAGCCAAGATCTCACAAGTTTTATCCGAACCACGTTTAATATCACCAACATATATCATGAAATCTGTTGTTATGTAGCAGCTATATATTGCAAAAGAGTAGTGAGTTAGTGTCCATGGGTTCAATGTCAACTCAGAAATCTGATGGCAGAGGGAAGAAGCTGTTCCTGAATCATCGAATGTGTGACTTCAGGCTCCTGTACCTCCTGATGGTAGCAGTGAGAGGAGGTCACGTCTGGGTGTTGGGGGTCCCTGATGATGGATGCTACCTTTTTTGACGTATCGCTCCTTGAAGATGTCCGGGATGTTGGAAAGGCTAGTGCCCATGATAGAGATGGTTGAGTTTACAACTTTCTGCAGCTTATTTCAAATCTGTGCAGTGCCCCTCTACCATCCATTTATTCAATGTGTCCTTTCATTTTCAAAGATATAGGCATGTATGTACGCAGATCCTTCTGTTTCTCTATAACGTTCAGAATGCTCTGTTTTCTGCCAAAAGAAGCCGTCTTGCTCTCTGCTGTATTAAATTTCAGCCGCCACTTGTCCACTCATTCTGGCACTCTCTTCAAGTCCTTCACAATCTGTTACACTTCTCTACTGTTCATCACTCTCCGAGTTCTGTGCCATCTGTAAATTTGGAAATTTCACACTGCGCCTCTATGTCCAAGATAGCTCAGCAGCCTGTGTAGACTCTCCTTTAAGTCCTCCAGGTGCCTATTGATTCCTTCCTCCCACGACCCACCAAGACCACCACTGATGTTAAATTTAACTACTTTTCATTGCCATGTCTCTTCTTTTGAACCAGAGTGGTACATTTCCCATATTCCAGTTCTCTGGCACCTACCCTGTGCCATGGGAGGATTGGAAGATTATCTCAAATCATCTACATTTCCCTTAGCAACCAAGATTCCATCCTACCTGGATCAGATAATTTAGTTACTCTAAGTACCAACCTTTCAAGTACTAGAACCTTACCAATTTTCACTCTACCTATGAATTCTATTACTTCATTTTTTCGAGACACTAATAGCATTCTCCTTCTTCTCAAAGATGGACGCAAAGTCTTAAACATGATCAGTCTCTAGATCCGTTTCACAATCTACCTCATTACGATCTTGTACTTCGTTGTTTCCCTGCAGTACGTTTTTGGTAGCTTTTGTATTGTTATTGTTTTACTTTATCCAAGCTCAATGCACTGTGGAGTGATTTAAAACTCTATGAACAGTATGCAAGACAAGTTTTTCACTCTATCCTTTCCAGTCTATACATATATACGTGTATGTGTGTGTGTATATTTGTCAAGAACAATAATGGTCATGGAAAGACCATGATCATCCATGTAATACGACACAGCACATAATGAACAAGCTCGCCTTCTCAATCCTGAAATAACCGCGCACCTCCCCTTACTCTTTACTTACTATTTGCAGCCTGTAAAAGAAGTTTCAAGTTTTATTGATTGTTTGCTTTCCTGTTCCATTCTTCTCATCTCTCTATGCATCTATCATCTTTCCTTTCCCTTCATCTCTTGACTGATTATGTTTAGCCATGTTTTCACGTGAATATATATATTGATATACAATCCACCTGCAATACATTGAACACACTCAATCCTTTCATCATTTTCTGTATATAATTTGCCAAATAAGGAACTCTGACCGTGGTTCCGCTTTCTCACTCCTGTATGGAAGATACTTAGCCTTTAATCTGAAGTATGTGTTATTTAAAGATCACCACTGCAACTTTGTCTGTCAATTATAGCCTTTGCTTTACCCTCCCCAGATACCCACTCATGCTACTTTATTCCAGGTGGTAAAATGGAGACAGAAGGGGCTGCAGAGGCTTGAATCTGGAGAAATAAAACAGAGACCAGTGCTAACAAAGTGCTTTGACCTGAAACATGGACTGCCCATTTCCCTTCGCAGATGCTACCCAGCTTGTTGAGTTTCTTCAATAGTTATTTTTAAAGGAGGATGCTCTACTCAGGATATCTCATTACCCTTCCTCATTCACAAATTATCCACTATAATTTCTTCTCTCCACACATTTGTGGTCATCTTGTCCCACTGAAGAACCCTGAACCTGATCAGACAACAATCTTCCTCATTAGGCCAAAAGAAAATACTGAAATTCTTCCTTTTTTTAAAATCTCCTAAATTATTCCGATCAATATTGGGATGTTTGACATCCTGCATTATAATTATTAACTTTTATAATATCTTTGTAGATTTGTGCTATTATATTTGTCTTATATTATTGAAGCCTACAAAACTACACTGCTTTGGTATCTTATCATCATGCTTATTATTTACCAGATAGATTCTTTCTTCCAAGGACATTGTTTCTCTCCAGCACTGCCATTTTATAGGCTGCTTGAAAAAGAGGTCAGTGGCAAGGTTGGAAAGGAACTTCTGGGCTAAGAAGTTCACAAGAGACAGAGAAGGAAAGATGAGAGAATAAAGATGCTGCAAACTGGAGCGAGAAATAGATGGCAGCCCTTCCCCTCCTCCTCCCCTCTTGTGAGCAACTTCTTTCATACTTACCACTTTCCTCTTTCAAAGCAGCCTATAAAGATCCAGAAGACCGCGATCAGCTGGTTGAGTGGAATTGCAACAGCAGTCCTGCACTGAACATCAGCTAGACCAGGAGATTGATCGTGGACCAGGAAGGGAAAGTTGGGAGAAGAGACGCCAGTCATCATTGAGGGGTCAGCAGAGGAAACAATGAGCAGCTTCAAGTTCCTGGGTGTCAACATCTCAGAGGATTTATCCTGGGCCTAAAAAGGCATGCTGGCAGCCATACTTCATTTGGAGTTTGAGGAGATTTGGTATATCATCAAAGACTAGAAAAATTTATTCAAACGAAGAGTAGATAGCATCCTGACTGGTTGCATCAGGCCTGATACGGCGATTGTAATGCACAGGACTTCAAGAAGCTCTAGAGCAGGGGTTCCCATTTTTTTTTTATGCCCAGGACCAATACCATTAAGCAAGACGTCCTTGGACTCCAGGTTGGGAACCCCTGTTCTAGAAAATTGTAGACTCAGCCGACTTTTTCATGGACATTTGCCTCCCCACCATTGTGGACATCTTCAAAAGCAGCATCCATCATTAAGCACCCTCACTATCCAACTTGTGCTCTCTTCTCATTACTACCATCAGGGTGGAGGTACAGGAGCCTGAAGGTGCACATTCAGTATTTTAGGAACAGCTCCTTTCCCTTCACCATTCAGATTTCTGAATGGACCATGAACCAATGAATACTGTACTGCCTCACAGCTGTGACTATCTAAAACTAAGCCACACAAAGGCTGTAAGTGGGCAATGTAAAAACATTTCTTCACGCAGCAAACCTCCGAGAGAGAGTGAGTCCAAGAGATTCCAAGAGCATTTCCTAACAGGATATTTTATAGTTCTTCAACACAAGGGTAACAGTAAACTATTAATGCGAACACGAGGAAATCTGCAGATGCTGGAATTTCAAGCAACACACATCAAAAATGCTGGTGAACGCAGCAGGCCAGGCAGCATCTATAGGAAGAGGTACGGTCGATGTTTCAGGCCGAGACCCTTCGTCAGGACTAACTGAAAGAAGAGCTAGTAAGAAATTTGAAAGTGGGTGGGGTAGATCCGAAATGATAGCAGAAGGCAGGAGGGGGAGGGATGGAGCCAAGAGCTGGAAAGTTGATTGGCAAAGGGATAGGAGAGGATCATGGGACAGGAGGCCTAGGGAGAAAGAAAGAGGGAGGGGGGAACACAGAGGATGGGCAAGGAGTATAGTGAGAGGGATAGAGGGAGAAAAAGAGAGAGAAAAAAATACATATATAATAATAATAACAATAAATAAATAACCGATGGGGTATGACGCTCTGTACGCCAGAGAAAGCAGGATCTCCCAGTGGCCACACATTTTAATTCCACGTCCCATTCCCATTCTGATATATCTATCCACAGCCTCCTCTACTGTCAAGATGAAGCCACACTTAGGTTGGAGAAACAACACCTTATATTCCGTCTGGGTAGCCTCCAACCTGATGGCATGAACATTGACTTCTATAACTTCCGTTAATGCCCCACCTCCCCTTCATACCCCATCCGTTATTTATTATTACCATATTTTTTCCTCTCTTTTTCTCCTTCTGTCCCTCTCACTATACTCCTTGCCCATCCTCTGGGTTCCCCCTTCCCCTTTTCTTTCTCCCTAGGCCTCTCATGATCCTCTCATATCTCTTTTGCCAATCAACTTTCCAGCTCTTAGCTCCATCCCTCCCCCTCCTGTCTTCCCCTATCATTTCGGATCTCCCCCTCCCCCTCCCACTTTCAAATCTCTTACTAGCTCTTCTTTCAGTTAGTCCTGACGAAGGGTCTCGGCCCGAAACGTCGACTGTACCTCTTCCTAGAGTTGCTGCCTGGCCTGCGGCATTCACCAGCAATTTTGATGTGTGTTGCAGTAAACTATTAACTACAGTTTCATTCTCTATAATCACCTAGTTAACTTGAACATTTGGAATATAGTCAGGTAAATTTATAAATTTATATATTTGCGATGGTAGTACATCTCAACTCGCAGACCCTTTTTGAATATCCAATACTGGTGTCTGTCTGAAAACCAGACACCCAAAATATACCCTTTGGTTACAATGCCGATGAATTCCTCCATGAGTATACACGAGTACAGAAGGTCAAGTGACAAAACGGATCTGCCCTGAATTGTGCCTTAAGTGGCAGGGATGTGTCTTTAGTAATACGGATAGCAGGAAAGTTCATTTTCATCTTCCCCGTGTAGTTTCACTGGTTCAGAAAATGTCCCGTACCCAAAGGCAGACATGCAAAATATACCCTTTTTGTTACAGTTTTGAAGGATGAATATACAACAGGACAGAATATTAAATGGAAAAACTGGTTTGTCTTGAACTGTGTGTTAAGTGACAGGGATGCCATCTTTAACAAAGTGCTGATAGGAGGAATATTCATCTACTGTCTTCCCTTGTGTAGTTCAATGGGACAAAATCAGAAAGTCCCAAACCCAATGACTAACATTGGAACTAACATTGCATGCAGGCTAACACAAGCGTTTCTGCGGGTGTTGGAAAGCCGGAACAACACATGCAAAATGCAGGGGGAATTCAGCAGGTCACGGAGCATCCGTGGAGAGGAATAAACAATCAGTGTTTTGGGCCAAGGCCCTTCATCACGACTGGAGAGGAGGGAGGGAGGGAAAAGACAGAATAAGGTGGTGAGGGGAGGGGAAGGAGTGCAAACTGAGAGGTGATAGGTGAAACCAGGTGAGGGGGAGGTGGGTGGCTGGGGCAGGGGGAATGAAGAGAGAAGCTGGAAGGTGATTAGGTGGAAGAGTTGAAGGGCTGAAGAAGGAAACTGATAGGAGAGGAGTAGAACAGACTGTGGGAAAGGGTAGGATGAGGGGCACCAAACGAATGTAATAGACAGATCAGGAGAATAGAAGGACTAAGAGAGGAGCAAGAATGGGGCATGGAAAAATAGAGAAGGGTGAGGAGGAAGAAATTATTGGAAGTTAGCAAAAGTGTGTTCATGCTGTCAGGTTGGAGGCTACCCCAGACAGAATATGAGGTGTTGCTCCTCCAAACTGAGAGTGGCCTCATCATGGCAGTAGAGGAGGTCATGGACTGACATGTCAGAATGGAAATAGGAAGTAGATGGAAATGGGAAATTCCACTTTTTCTGGTGGACAGACAAAAGTGCTTGCTGAAACAGTCCCCTAATCTACGTCAGCTCTCACCGATGCAGAAGAGGCTGCACCAGGAGCATCACATACAGTAGACAATCCGGACAGTCTCAAAATAATAGATTTTCTTTCCAGAAGACTGATTCTTATTTTGGTTAATCCATGATTATACTATCCATAATGTCATAACTCCAGAATAATCCCGAACAAGTTTTAGAAGCAGTAAAAGCGAATGTAAAAGGGCAATTTTAGATCTTTTTTTCATGTTATTTCACAGAATACTAATTTTCTCTACAATAAATGTACTGCAAGCATTTCAATGTTTTTGGAGTTTTATATTTTTAAGATAATTTTATCTTTGCAAATGCTAGTGAAAGATTTGTAATATATAATTACATTTTAGGGACATGTTACTTGGTAAGCCACGATTACAGTTTGTACATGTTTGATTTCTAACTTGCTCCTTTCAGCTTGATGCATTGAATCATCTTCTCCTCTAATGCTGCCTGATCTGTTGCGTAACCTTAGCATTTAACAGGAATTCTGCAGGTGCTGGAAATTCAAGCAACACACATCAAAGTTGCTGGTGAACGCAGCAGGCCAGGCAGCATCTCTAGGAAGAGGTACAGTTGACGTTTCAGGCCAAGACCCTTCGTCAGGACTAACTTCCTGACAAAAGGCCTCGGCCTGAAACGTCGACTGTACCTCTTCCTAAAGATGCTGCCTGGCCTGCTGCGTTCACCAGCAACTTTGATGTGTGAACCTTAGCATTTTCTGTTTTATATTTTTGTTTACTCTCTACTAGTAAAGGGAACTAATGGTGTAATTTAGACATGTAATTTAGTGTATTCATTCTCAAAGGAAGAAATTGGAATTATGTCAGTGGAGACTATGAAATAAAAACTTGGGCCAATCATCCATAATTTCTTTGCCTGTAATGTTGGCATTGGTAGTAGCCTGTTTTGTTTTGAATACCCTATTGTAATGGTACAAACATCGTGAGCAGATACATTAACTATGAGTAAGATAATATTTACATAGCAAAATTTTTGGTCCTAAAATGCCCCACACTGCAAAATATGAAATATTAAGTGGTTTTAAATAGGTGTCCAATCCTTAAAGTTAAATAAAAAACAGCAAAATTACTTCATAATATAATAATTATTCCCCTCTCAGTCGGTGGCATTTCTAGGCTGATAGTTTTAAAAGGTATTTGCGAAGGTGTTGCTCTGTTATTCAACATTCTCATTTTATGCCAGGGTACAGGAAAATAGTAGAGTAGCTTTTTATTTTAGGTAAAGTTTCCTATTTGTAGCATGCATTGAACCTTCAAATAATTTGGAAACTTGTGTTTCATTGAGTTAGTAATATGCTTAAGTGATAGTGATGGGCCACACACATCTTCCAACCCCCAGCACCCCAGCATGGCAGTATAAGTGAGTTCTATTTCTACTGGTACTTCTAGTTTAAAGATTTGTCCAGCTGTGCATGAGTCAAGATTTCCAGGATTATTATAATGTTGCTAGTTAATTATTACAGCTTTTATCCTTCCATGAATCCTTGAGAACCAATTATAATCACCATAGTGTATTGGAAAGGCTTGGACGTTATTATCTGGTCCTTGAGAATTACTGTGATTGGGAACACAAGGCTGATTGTAGCACTTAATACCTTCTGAAAAGGAAATGGATGTATACCTGAAAATGAGAATTACACAGGACATTGGAAAAAAGAAAAGGAAGTGAAAATATATATAACCCCTCAAAGTGTCATTTCTGATGGGAATGACTTCTTTTAGAATTTGATGAATTGGTGATAAGATTCCAAATTTTTTTCTTTTTTTTAAATGAGTTATTTGGGTTTCTTCATTCGTGGCTGCCTGTAAGCAGGCAAATTTCAAGGTGTATAATTTATACATTCTTTGTTAATAAATGGGCTTTGAATCTTTGAAATGACCTCTATTTCATTCTCAATCTGTGAAAATGATTCAATTCAAATTTGGTCTGATTTTAAAAACGCAAACACCTTAAAAACGCAAGAACGCAAGCGCAAACGCCTGCTGCGTTCACCAGCAACTTTGGTGTGTGTTGCTTGGTCTGATTTTGTTCTTTTTGCCTTTTATCTTTTACATCAATTATTTGCCATCCTTTTGCCATGACGAACTAACCATGATTCTTCCCTTTTGGAACACAAGGATGTAAAAACAGGACTAGGAGCACCGTTCAGTATGATCATGACTCATCTGTCCCAAGCCTCATTTTCTCCTTTGTGCCAGTTCCCCTTAGCTCTCAGTTCCCTAATATTGCAAAACTGTATTGAACTATTCCTTAAAAATAACTGAAGATCTGAATCCACAACCCATTGCAGCAGAGAATTTCCAGAGATTTACCACTCTTCTGTGAGAAGTCCCTATGCACCTCAGGTTTAAGTGAGAACCTCTTACTGAATTCATTCTGTAATATACATGTCTTTTTCAAAATCTTTCTCGGTTTATTTTGCAGTCTTCCCCTGTCTCTGGGCAAGTGCTTGACCTTGGTCACCTCTCCCTAACAACTCGGCTAAGACTGTGTGCTGGTTGATTCAGGGAACTTTGATATGCAATGTGCCAACATCTCAATCTTTTGCTGTCTGAGCAATTTAAGAGCATTAAGTCATAAAATATAAGCAAGAAATGCTTGCAGGCAGCTCCCTTCAATACTCTGTAGCGCAGTGCTTTTAAAATGACAGCAGACCACTGTAAGGTGATACTGATGAGCTGTGTTTCCCTGGGGTGAAGCACACAGTCTCTAAAGAGAATTGTGACCAACAGGGGCAGAACCTGAGAAAGACTTTGTTCTTTAGTGGTGTCACATTGGCAGGATTGCTCTTAGAAGAATACCTCCTAGGAAATGTCAGATATGACTGGCCACATTCCTGGGGAATAGCATTCAACGTAATGCCCAATGGAATAGATTAGCCCTGCTTGTATAATGCTTTTCTCCCCCTTTTTGTACAGCAATGAGAATACATTAAATTTTGTACTACAGAATATCTGTACTGACTGCTTCTCTGTTCCCAATGGCAGCTTGTATTTGTAGCAGTATTGTATAATATGCCAGTATTTCAGTAACTATTTTTCTCTCTGGCAACAACTTTTCATTTTAATATCAAAGATGGATTGTTCTGCTGTACTGTCATATTTAAGTTGCTCACATTACTCTTGAGATCTTTTTGATTTGGATCTTAGTAAATGTACACACTGAGTATATTTATGACATTAAAGTTCTGCCTGCTCTCTGCAGGATTGCTGCATTGGCCTGTGAAGTTGTATCAATGCCTCTTCAAACTGTCTTAATCACTCCAAGTTATAAGGTTGAGCAGTCTTGAAAAAGAATAAAACAAGTTGATAAAACATGATATGTAGTGGCATGAATTATACAGAGTGAGCAACCAACATTAATTCAAGTCAAGTCAAGTTTATTGTCATTTAGCTATGTACATGTATGCTGTCAAACGAGACAATGTTTCTCCAGACCAGGGGGTACAGCACAGTAGTACACATAACACGTAATAACTTTAAAAAATAAACATTAAATCTACAAATGAATTATTCATAAATAAAGTAAAATGCATAAATTAAATATTGTAATTAAAAATCTAATTGACACATTGAATGCGCTGCAGCAGGGAGTTCAGACGACTCATGGCCTGAGGGAAGAAGCTGTTTCCCATCCTGACCGTTCTTGTCTTTACGTATTGGAGCCTCCTGCCTGGATGGATGGGTGGGATCCTGAATACAGCGCTCCTGATAAATAGGGAGATCCTCTCGGCCGTTCTCACATTCCTTTGTAGGGAGTTGCGGTCTGATGCTCTGCTGTTCACATACCAGATGGAGATGTGGCTTCTCAGGGCATTCTTAATGGTGCTCATGCAGAAATTGGTTAAGATGGGGGTGGGGAGCCTTGCTCGCCTCAATCTTGTCAGGACGTGGAGGTGCTGCTGTGCCTTCTTATTCAGGGAGGTGATATTGAGGGGCCAGGTGAGGTCATCCATGATGTGAACTCCAGGAACTTGGTGCACTTAAGTCTCTTTAAGGAGGAGCCTTTTATGTGCAGAGGTTGCACTTGATCTGTTTAAATCCATGATACAGTAAAACTCAAATAATCTGACATCTTGGCACTTTGGTGATGCCAGACCAGCAGATTTTCTGAACTTTTAGTAACCCAACATACTTTTGATTTACTTTTGCTTTTAATGATTACATTGTAATATAATAAATTTTCTAATGAGTGAGTTTAAACTGAGTGCAGGGAACAAAACTGAGCATCCAGATTTTGAACCACCAGAGAGCAGAGTATCTGACTTTGACTCTTTTGGATACAGGGTTAATGTGCTAGCACATCGAGATGTCCAGGCAGAAATACTGCTGACGGGCACATGCTGGGTTGCAGGAGTATGTGCAGAGGGACACATTGAAGCCTGGTATAGTCACTGCAAGGGTGTAATGGGGAAGGACCAACATACAGGATTCTTCTGCTACTGGACAAGGAGGGACTAAGCTGGGTGTGGAACTCCTCAGTTATTGTAGTCGTGCATCACCCCAGGGGTCCAGATGAGTGGCAGTGGTACTACTGGTTTTAAGAAATGTAATAGAACACTAGTTTATGCATTGTCTATAAATATAAGAAAGAAAGGCTTTGCATGGTTTATTCTTGTAAATAATTTTTATTATTTTGAATTGAGTTTATTTTGATGTACACCCTGTGGCTACTTTATTAGGTACCTCCTGCACTGCTGGCCAAACTGCTAGGCCTGTTCCAGTATGGTGGCGGTGCGCTCCGAAGCAACGGCCTCTCCAGTGTCAACCAAGGATGATTTTGTCATCTTTTTTAAGATCACAAGGCACTGCTGGACATTAAGAACTTCAAGTACTGCAGGTCTATCCCATCAGTGATGTGCTGGACTTGGTGTGGACTGTATTCCTGCCTGCTACAGAAAGGCATAGGAGGCATGCACAAAGGTGATATGCGGTCTAACAGCAAGTGATTATCTCGGACCTTTTCTTGTGATCGCACGACCTTGGTGATGGAGAATACTGCAAATCTGGTACGCTATTTTATTGGTTAGATGGATGACGAGGAAGCAACGTGGCTTTGGTTTTAGCATGGACTAGGCCTCATGCTGTAGTGTCACCTGCTGCAGACAACAGGAGGGGAGACATTGGAGGTGGTGTGGCATGGCATCCATGCTGGATTGGGGGAAGGTCACGCCCATCAGAGCTGCCCTCTAGTGTTTCCTCAGTGGAACAACAAGCTCGGTTGCATGCGTGTGTGTTTGTCTGTGGACTACTGAGGGCTTGTTCTTGCCAATAACAGTCATGCACTATCAATCTATGGGACATGGCCCAGCTTCTGCAACTCCTCAATCAGGATTGTGGCAATGATGGTATTAAATGCTGAGCTATAGTCGATGAACAGCATCCTGACGTAGGTAGTTGTGCTGTCCAGGTGGTCTAAAGCCGTGTGGAGAGCCATTGATATTGTTGTTGACCTATTGTGGCGATAGGCAAATTGCAATGGGTCCAGGTCCTTGCTGAGGCAGGAGTTCAGTCTAGTCACGACCAACCTCTCAAAGCATTTCATCACTGTCAATGTGAATGATAGGTATTAATGTAAGGTTGAATGATAATTGAACTTGAACTAGCAAGTTGGCTACTGCATGTATATTTGTGATGTTCTGCTGCTATAGCCCATCCACTTCAAGGTTTGATGTATTGTGTATTCAGAGATGCTCTTCTGTCCACCACGGTAGTAACACATTGTTATTTTAGTTACTGTCACCCTCCTGTCAGCTTGAACCAGTCTGGCCACTCTCCTCTGATCTCTCTCATCAGCAAGCCATTTGCAGCCACAGAACTGCTACTCACTGGATGATTTTGTTGTTTGTTTTTCACAACATTCTCTGTAAACTCCAGAAATGGTTGTGTGTGAATATCCCAGGAGATCAGAGGTTCCTATGATACTCAAACCACTTTTCTTGCACCAACAATCATTCCATGGTCAAAGACATTTCTTTCCCATTCTCATGTTTGATCTGAACCTCTTGAGCATGTTAGCATGTTTTTATGTTTTGAGTTCCTGCAACATGATTGGCTGATTAGATATTTGCATTAATGAGCAGTGTACCATATAAAAGATATATTTTTGAAAAAACTTCCAAAGCTGTGAATAAATTATAAATAGGAACAGTGGTGATTTAGCTGTTTTTACCAAGTTACTGCATTGCATGAATGTTAACTGTGTGGTCATCTTCCAATAGCCCAGGAGTTGTTGAAAAGAGCAATGGTTCAGGTGTAGCTAGCTAGTATTATTGCCACAGAGGTGATTTAGAATAAAAGTTACTTACTCAATTATTGGATGGTAAGCCCATTTGTCTCTTATTGTTGGAAAGCCCCAGAGCTTTAAGTTTGTCCACAGTAGATAGTGGAAAGGGGTTTTAATGAACCTTTAGCAGGCTGTTGCCTCCAATGATCATGAACCAATAGGATCAAACAATGTTGGGAGATCAGGAGTACAATAAGACAATACTGGGTCTGCCTCTTCACATTGGAAAGGCAGAAATGGTGGCAGAGGGCTTGCTGTAACAAATCTGTATCCATTTTTCTTTTCCAGGATGATGTCGATTTCTTTAGTGCTCTGAAGAGTAACTATACTCAGTCTTAATGCAAGAGCTGTTTTCAATTTGTTCAGGTGTCCTTCCTTGCATATGGAAGCAAGCGGAGCATTTGTTTAGTGTACAATTTGCTTATTTGGATCGGCTGTTTATGAAGCATGGTTTTTATTATGCCTCCAAAACTAGCAGAGCTCATTTCATGGTTGAGGAATGGTTGAGTTCATGTGGAAATCTTTTAAAACTCATACGCAAAGGTTAAGGTTTTTCTCTCGATTCCTCCGCAATTCAATGAATGTAAACTCTATTGTTAAAATGTCCTTGTAATGTCAATTCAATATGAGTAAAAGAGAAAATAAATTTTAAATTATACATGTTTGAATAAAATAATATTCTATTCCCATTCTAGAGAAACAGTTGAGTATATAAGCATTTTTGCCTGTGATTTCTTGTATAAGGAGCCAATTTTCAACCTATACTCCCCAGAGATTTGAAATATATGCATTCCATCCAATAACTCTGTCACTAAACACCCAGGGTGTTTGCACAGGAAGCTGGACTAAACATACACACACTCTTCATGCAGAACAGTTATTATTATTTCGTCTGTTAGTAGAAGAATTAATGGCAGGTTTTACTGTATAAATATTGAAAAGCTTCCCTCGGTAATTAATTGCTTAAATATGAAGGAATTTAATTGTAATAACAATGCAAATTACTTTCCAAGGTGCTTTTCAACATTTACTAATTTGATAGCACGGATATGGAATGATAATAGATACATGTGCAAAATTACACTATATGCAAGGTAGGAACGCATGTACAGTGTGAGAACATACAGACAAACGCTAATGATTAGTTCTGCCTTTAACAGACTGGTGGAACATACTGACATGTCAAACTTCATTTTATTCCTTCTGAAGTCGGGTGTGTCATCTCCCAGTGAAAGATTCCAGAAACATCTCCACCTCTAGGGCTGTAAAGCCAGTCCCAGTGTCCTGACCTCTAACCCGAGCTGGTTGGCTTGCCAGGGTATATGTCAGTGCTGTTTATGCTGCAGGAGACTGATGACGTCCAGGTGGCTTACTTTCAGGCCCATGTTATTGACCAGCCATGACTGACCTCTAACCTTACTGTGCAGTGCCTTGGTACTGTTGTTCACTGTTATGTATGCATTCATTATGAGACTTGCTAATAAACTAGCAGTGATTCTATAAAAAAACATTTTCCCATTTAGGAAACAGAAGTGTATTTTGCCTCCATGCATTTCTTAAAATTATTCATTGATTGCATGAATTAAATACAAATATTATTAATAATTCTCTTTAAAACAACTATTCCTATATTGTCTTGAATTAGCCTACCCTCTTGAGATTGAAGGGCGTTTTCATCTTGCTAGTAAAATGCTTTGGTTGTGCTTTAGCTTTGTGTGACATTTTGTTCAGCACTTTTAAAATTCGGAATAGGTCAGAAAGATAAACAAGATGAAGTTAAGTGAGAGCACTGAAAGCCTTTACCTTGAGCTAAAGAGAGGGATCAAAGAAAATGCAAGGGTTCTTTTAAAATTGTGCGGTTTGCAGCTCTGCACTTTAAAGGTGTGTATGTTGAAAGATTGATATTTAAACCACTGCAGTGTAACTTTCAGTGGAAATTACATCCATTGTGGATTTGTTATTCAGAAAGGAACTTTGTCACAGGCATGTCCTGATATTCACTGAGAGCCCAAACTTCACAGCAGGACTCTATTTATTTTTATTATTCCTTGGCTGGCAGCCAGACTGATTGAGAGGCTGGTTAGCTCCTGGGCAGGAGACCAGCTGCAGAGAACATGGATGGAAGGTTGGTCAGATCAATTGTGAATGGAAGGTCAGATAATACCCTGATTGTGGGTGTGGAGTGGAGGAGTTTGAGGGCTGCCAGAAATGTATTCCTCGCTCCTCCTAATGAACAGAAGATACAAAAGCCTGTGAGTACGTTCCAGCAGAGTCGAGGACAGCTTCTATCCTACTGTTATAACTGTTTTGTTTTGTAACTCCAAAACATAAATGGGAGCCCAGGAGAATGTGTCTTAGTTTCATTTTTACTTTCAGCAAGGCATGCAGTAACGACGTGGTGACATGGTGACATATGCCATTCACATACTTTTACATATAACCTGCAATGCATTATGTAAACAGCAGAAAATGCTGAATCAAACAGTATATTTACAATATTACTGAAATATTAAAAACACAACAATAAGAATATTGAACAGTCAAATGGTATGATAAGGTGTATTCTTGACCTCAAATCTACCTCATTCTGGTTTAAGATGGCACCGGTGGAGCACAGCAATGACTTGCTGGTAGCAAACAAAACTATAAATTACTGTATTAAACGCGCTTTCTCTCAAATACAATCACTACAATCAATAGCCTGCAACTTCCCTTTCAGAGTTGAGCATTTCAACTGCCTATATGATCTGAAATTTTTTGCAGTGTGAATTGAGGTCTTGAAGGTGAAGGATGGTTGCGGTGTGATGTTTACAGGCTGAATTGCGACAGCAGGACCCGGGCCTGAGAGTGGAGAGTGAGGTAATGTTTGGCGAGGAAAGACAGGAGGTCTGAACAATTTAAGTGCCAGGCTGAATTGGAAAGGTTGTATACAGGCCAAATTGAGGCGGTGGGCCCAGGCCCAAGAGCATATCGAAGCAGAAGGGTGCAGCTCCAAGACTGAGGAACTAACCTAAGGTTGGGATGATTTAAGCGCCGGGCCAAATTGGAAAAAGTCAGGGAGTCAGAGCTGGAAGACGGGCACTGTTCGGTTCGGCTCCGTGTCCCACAAGGTCTACTCATCTCTGCAACTGAACTGAGGCTGTGGCCTGCAACTAATGAATTGGCGACGGTGACGACTGGCTTCGTGGCTGTGCTCTCACTTCCGTGACCTCCAGTTGTGGATGTTATTTGCTTGCTTTTATTGTTTGCACGATTTGTTGTTTTCCCCTGCACACTGGGTGTTTGACAGTCTTTTTTTTAAATAGGTTCTTTTGGGTTTCTTTGTTTTGCAGCTGCCTGTAAGGAGGCGAATCTCAAGGTTGTATATAGTATACATACTTTGATAATAAATGCACCTTGAACTTTGAAGTTATGGCCTTCCACCTTATTGTCTGTGTGCTTTCTCCACCTTCTCTGTAGCTGCAATACTTCATTCTGGATTCTGTGGTAGTTTTTCCTTGTGCTCATGTGCTGCCAGCTAAGATTTTATTGAACTGCAGGGCAGACTGTTCCTATTTCTTATGTTCTTATTTTCATACACTACATCAGTGCAATTGTTGTAGTGAAGTAATCAGTATGAACGTTATGCAAAGCAAAGTTTTTCACTGTACCTCGGTATGCATGACAATAACAAGCCAATTGATCAGTTTCTGTGCAGTGCCGTAATGCTGGTCCCCGACAGGATCAGATTCTGCTCGCCTGCCTCAGTTGTCGTGTTTTCTAAACCCCGGGGAACCAATGCTGAAGATGCAAGAATGTGATAGTGCCAAAACCACAGATAACACCCTCAAGTTTGAGCTTATTGTCACCTGACAGTACATATATACAACCAAACAAAGCGAAGTTCTTCTGGGACACGCACAAAACGTTGGAGGAACTCAGCGGGGTCAGGCAGCATCTATGGACAAGAGCAAATAGTCAACATTTCGGGCTGAGACCCTCCATCAGGGCGTCTGTAGATTTTCTAATGTTCCTCTGGACCGCAGTGCACCCACAAAACCTATATAACACACAGAGCATAAAACTAAATATTGCCACAAATAAGTTAATAAAATATGATTCAAAATGCATCTGAAGTGCGCAGCACAGGTAAAGAGTAAACGGTACAGTAAACAACTTGCCGTTCTGGTCACATTGGCGGTGGCCTTCTGGGGAAAGAAGCTGTTACCCAGTCTGGCAGTCCTAGTCCTATTGCTCATGTACTTCCTTCCTGATGGCAGTGGGTCAAAGAGACTGTGGGATGGGTGGTGGGGGTCCTCAACAATACTTCAGGCTCTTCATATCCAACTTTCCTGGTAAACATTACAAACGGGGGGAGGGGGATATCCCAGTGATACTCTCGGCAGTTTTTCCCATCCTCTTTAGAGTCTTGTGATCCAATGCCTTGTACCTTCTGTACCACAGAATGATGTAGCTAGACAGGATACCCTTGTTGGTGCTCCTGGGGAAAGATTTTACGATGGGGGTGAGGAGCCTTGCACGCCTCAATCTCCTCGGTAAGTATAGATGCTCCTGTGCCTTCTTGACTAATGAAGAGGTGTTGTGGGTCCAGGTTAGATAGTCCATTATGTGCACGCCAAGGAACTCTGTGCTCTTCACTCTCCATGGCAGAGCCAATGATGTGCAATGGAGATTGATTGACCTACATCTTCCTGAAGTTCACAATCATCTCTTTTGTTTTGTCCACTGGAGACTCCAGTTTTTGTTCTCACATAATTTAACCAGCCTCACTACCTCCTCTCTGTATGCTGACATTATTGTTGCCGATGTGGCCGACCACTGACTGTTGTGTCATCAGCAAACTGGATGTTGTGGTTTGAGCCGGATCAAGCCGTGCAGTCGTGAGTCAGCAGTGTGAACAGAAGCAACCTCGGGGCCACCAGTGCTCAGCGTGATGGAGCTTGAGATATTGCTGCCAACTCCGACTGACTGGGGTCTTTCCATCAAGAAGTCCTCCTTAATGTTATCATCAGAGATAAATTCCCATAATGTGGTATCGGACATCTCCACTGTCAGAATTCTTTAATACGTATATGTTTCAAAAATATACTCCATTCATGGAAATTGCAGAGATGCAAATGCAGACTAGTCCGTGATGCAAGCTGCACTCCCTTCCATTGACTCTGTCCATACTCGCCGCTGCGTCAAAAGCAACAAATATAATCGAACACCATCATCATTCTCATTTCTCCCCTCTTCCATTGAGCTGAAGGTACAAAACCTTAAGAACACAAACCATCAGACTCAAGGACAGCTTCTATCCCACTGTTATCGGACCTTTGAGCAGACCTGTCATAGGTCCAAAGATGAACTCAATCTCCTACTCTATCTCATTGCGATTTTGCACTTTATTTGCCTGCCTGCACCACACGTCCTCTTTAACAGCAACACTACACTCTGCACTGCGATTTCTTTTTGCAGACTCAATGCATCTCGTGATCTGCCTGGATGGTACACAACAAAAGCTTCCCACTTTATCTCTGTACATGTGACAATGATAAACCAAAGCTAAAATATTTACAAGGAATACAATACAATTAATTCATGTCTCTCTCTACATTCAAACCAATACACTTGTTGTACCATTCTCTTACAAGGCAGCAACACCACTCTGGTTTCCTGTTTGAGCTGCATTCCCAGGAAGTGTTTGAGAGGCTGCCATGCAGCATCCAGCCCCTCAGTGTCCAGAGATAGTAGGACCCTAGGTATGTTCCTTACAGCCAAACCCTTCGTGTTGGCTGCACCGAGTTTCAGCGTGTCACTCACCACATACTCTTGCACCTTGGACTGTGATAGTTGGCAGTATCCACTCAGGGACACCTCGTTACACTGGGAGACCAACAAATTTCAGGCAGGGCAAAGTACATCTTTTACTGAGTTGATAATCTACCAGCAGCAGTTGATGCTTGTCTTGGTATGGCCCTCTGGCACCAGCCCTGAGGTAACAGATTATTCTGTAATGCAGCTACTTGTGACAAACCTCCACAAGGGCCATTGAATCCTTTTCCCGGCATTCTTGGCAAGCTAATAGTCAACCGAGAGGTACACAATTGTCCCTGCTGCACCACTGTCCCTCCTGCATTGAAATGGGACCCTCCCCATACTGCATGGATCAGACAAGGAGTGCCTTCCTCATTATCAGCCAGGCAATGAGGAAGGGGATGGCTTCTGACAATGAGACATTCTGTCACAGTATTGAGGAATGTTACAGTTACACAAGATGTTACAACTATTTTCTTCAGTTTTGGTTACCCTGCTGTAAGAAATATTAAGCTAGAAAGAGTGCAAATGAGATTTACAAGGCACCTCCACCAAAGCCAGTATATCTTTCCTCAACACGTGCAAAATGCTGGAAGAAGCCAGAAGAGATCTGCCTTCTTCCTTTCCAGTCCCAATGAAGGGTTGGCCCAAAGTGTCCACTGTTTATTCTCCTCCATAAATTCTGACTGACCTGCTGAGTTCCTCCAGTATTTTTGTGTGTTATTTCCTGCATCTGCAGAATCTCGTTGTTTATACTGTATCTACCCTCTAGAAAGGAGAACAGAACTGTACACAGTATTCCAAATGTGGCCTCAACAGTATCCTACACAGTTGCTGCGTAATCTCCTTGCTCTTTAATTCAATCCCCCCTCTAGCAAAGAAGGCCACATTCGAATTGCCTTCTTCATAATCTGTTAATAAATGTACTCTAATAATAAATTTTACCCTGAACTTTGTTGCACCTGCAAATTTACCAACATTGATCTTCTTCCACCAGACCCTTGCCCATTCATTTAATCTATCTATATCTCTCTGCAACTCTGCACAATTTGCTTTTCCACTCAACTTAGTGTCATCAGCAAACTTAGATGAGACACACTCAGTCCCCTCTTCCAAATCGTTAATGTATATCCTGAACAGTTGTGGGGCCATCCTTGGAGTGCAGGGTCACACTCCACTCACCACTGACTGCCAGCCAGAGAAACACCCATTTATCCCAACTCTGCCTTCTATTGGTTAATCAGTCCTCTAATTATGCGTGTAAATTACCCCCCAACTCCATGCATCCTTATCATCCTTCTATGTGGCACCTTATCAAACACCTTCTGGAAATACAAGTATGCCCCATCCATCTGTTCTCCTCTATCCACTGCACTCATTATATCCTCAAAGAACTCCATTAAGTTTGTCAAACTGGACCTGCCCTTCATCAATCCATACTGTGTCTGCCAGATAGAACCACTTCTATCCAGATGTATCGCTAATTCTTCCTTAATGATAGCTCCAAGCATATTCCTGACTGCAGACGTTAAACTAACTAGCTTATAGTTACGTGCCTTTTGCCTACATCCTTTTTTAAACAGTAGTATGACGTTCACTGTCTTCCATTCTGCCAGGACCTGTACAGAGTCCAGAGAATTTGGCTAAATTATCACAAGCACATCTATTATAACTTCCACCATTTCCTTCAGTACTCTAGAATGTATCCATTTGGGCCTGCTCGTTACTCATCACTACATTACTGGTGACAGCAATGAGGTCTTCACCTCCCATCACATCCATAACATCTGTCTTTGTCATATGTTAGGCGTGTCCTTCACCATGAAGGCTGATGCAAAATAGTCATTCAAAGCTCAACCATTTCCACATTACCTAATATTAATTCCTCCTTCTCATCTTCCAAGGGACCCGCGTTTATTTTAACCACCTTTTTCCACTTTAAATAATTATTAAAACTTTTATGATCTGATATTATATTTTGTGCTAGTTTACTTTTATAAACTTCTTTACCTTTCCTTATTGGTTGCTTAGTGTTTTTTCATTGCTTTTTAAAGTTTCCCGAACCTTCCCGTTTCTCACTACTCTTGGTGACTTTATATGCACAAGATTTTGGTTTGATGCCTTCTTTTATTTCCTTAGTTACCAAAGGCTAGCTCTCCTCAGCCTTATTATTCTAGCTTTTAACTGGAATATACTTTAATTGAGCACTGTGAAATGTCTCTTTGAAGGTCTTCCACTGTTTCTCAACTATCTGCTATATAAATTGTGTCCACGCTAGCCAGCTCCTCTTTAATCTCATTGTAGCCTCCCTTGTTTAGGTATAATACAAACTGGTTTTAGACTGAACTATTGCACCCTCCATTGTATGAGAAATTTTATCATATTGTGGGCCAAATGCGAGCAAACAGGATAAGTGTAGATGGAAATTTTGGTCGGCGTGAATCAGTTGGGCTGAGGGGTCTGGTTCTGCATTCCCAGTGCTATAACACTGCCAGATTTGTTGAAGAGGTCTTGCTTTGCAAGGCTAAGGGAAAATGAATCCATTCCATGTTGGTGAAGTCCCAGCTCTTGGTGAAGCTGACACAATGTATTATTAAAAAAAAAGACCCATCCCACATATGTGAAATCCACCTGCTTACAATGACCAGAATTGGGCCTCACTATCTTCTGGAAACGGCTACATAAATCCTTTGTCATCCTGGGGAAGCACAGACCAGCACATCTGCAGACGCTGGTACTCAGCTTCTAATAGAGGACAGAGTGGATTCGTGTTGGGGTAGTGCTGCGGCCATCCAGAACATCCAGTGAACTCCAAACCTTCCTTTGTCCTACAGTTAGAAATTTTGTTTCCTCCTTGGACATAGCAGTGCAGCAATTAAGTGATGCTGCCAAGAGCCCCATGGACACAGGTTCGATGCTGTCTCTGCAGAGTCCTCATGTTATTTTCCTCAACGTCCCACGACAACCTAAAGGCATGATGGTTGGTTAATTGTCTACAATAAGTCACCCTTAATTGTCTACACTAAGTCACTAAGTGTAGGTTAATAGTAAAAAGGAATCAAGAGCAGAATTTATGAGCAACTGTGAGATGGAGTAGGTTGCAGTCATTTAGGGAAATAAGGAGAGTTAGAATGAGACAAATGGGATTGATCCCCAGGAACTAGCATAGAATTTATGGGCTGAATAGTCTCTATCTGTGTCATTACAGTCACTAACACTGCTGCAATGGATGATGGAACCAGGCTTCAAAATTCCCATCTCACTGTGTTATTTAAAAGAGTTAGCTTAATTGTATTCTACTGGGAAACGAACCAGTAGCCAAATTCCTTTCCTTGCACCGTCTATTTACCAGTTGTTCTTTCCATTGGCTTCCAATGCACTGGCATCAGATTGAAATAGTCATTTCTTTGCCACCATATACCAGCAATCAATTTCGATCTTGTTGAATTTATAATTCTGAGTAGATCTCAACAAAAAGCTGCACTTGTTCTGTCACTTTTCCTCCCATTATAAAATAGTCTTAGATTCTCATTCCTGTAAAAATTGGACTGTGTCTCAGAAGATTGACAAGCACAGAACATCCAGCAGGCTATTGCACAGTAGTTACAGAATGTGGCAATGTGGATGTGCTTCTCCAAGCATAAAACTGGTAGAATAAAGTATTGTCTACCTCAGTGTCTTGCTCTGAAGTGAGATACTTTTATTTTTCAGATTAGAACCATGAGGTGGTTACTCCCAGAGACCTCTGGCTAAGCTTTCTCTGCTCTTGTGATGTTGACCATTTCCAGAGTCTTGCTCCTGTCAGATGGCTTTCAACAGAGCCTTCTCTTTCCTTAAGTGGTCTAAAATATAAAAAAAAACAAAATGCTAGAAACTCTGAGGAATATTATGGAGAGAAAAGACAAGTTGACATTCAATACTGGGCCCTTTTCAATGTCCTTACTGATCAAATAAAGAAACTGAGCTACTTGTGGCTCGTTCGCTTAAAATAGCCTATAGGCCAAGTGCTTGGAAATTTCACTGCTGCTTTCTCACTGCGATGTGAAGGAAAATGGATTTAACTATTGCAATCTTAGAGTCATAGAGCAATGCTATATAGCATGGAGTCAGCAGAATCTCAGATAGTGACGAGGAGGTATACATGAGTAATATCGGTCGGCTGGTTGAGTGGTGCCATACAACAAACCTGGACTCAACATCAATAAGATCAAGGAATTGATGGTGGGCTTCAGGAAGGGGAAATCAAGAGACCACACGCCAATCCTCATCAAGGGTCAGCAATGGGAAAGGTGAGCAGTTTCATGTTCCTCGAAAGGTCTATCCAGGACCCAACATATTGATCCAGTTACAAAGAAGGAATGCCAGTGGCTATATTTTATTAGGAGTTTGAGGAGATTTGGTATGTCCTAGCTGTCTACATTGAAGTTGATACACGAGCCAAGGAGAGCGAGCTTTTGCCCACGCAACAGGCTCCCCCTCTCCATGCAGCTGATGAATCCAAAGGGATGGCAGAGACCGATACATTTTGGCACCATCAGTGTCGCAGGAGTTGCAAGTCAGTGTTGAATTCAATGTACGACTGCCTTAGGGACTCCAGCTCCAGACTTTTCCTCAGGGTTTACTCCTCATGAATGAGTATAGACACGGAGGCTTGAGATCAAAGTTCTCCTTCTCTTACGTGAGCTGCCAACCACAGCTGATGAGCCCCAGCTGCCCAAAGTGACTGGCTTTGTGCCATTAACCTGCTTCTCTGTCAGTAGAAATGGTTCCACCAGGCTCAGTAGCCAAAGGTGAAGTCCAGAAGTTGGACTTGGTTGTCAGAGCTATTTGAGATGCATGCCACTGGGAGAATTTAGTAGGTAGTTGGAGCTTCTCCCCACGAACTCCACCTCCCACCCCCACCAGCTATGGCAGCCTGAAGGAATCTGTCACAAACTACTCTAGCAAATTTGTACAGATATACCACATTCTAACTGGTTGCATCACTGTCTTGTGATGCATAGGATTGAAAAGACAATGCAGAGGGTTGTTAACAGCCAGTTCTATCACGGGCATGAGCCTCCCCACCATTGTGGACATCTTCAATCCATGACGCCTCAAGAATTTGGCATCCATCATGAAGGGCCCCATTTCCAGGACATGCCCTCTTCTCATCACTAGCATCAAGGAGGAGATACAGGATGACACACAACCCACAAACATTTTGGGAACAACTACTTCTCCTCTGCCATTAGTTTACTGTGTGGACAATGAACAATACCTCACTATTTTGCTCAGTTTTTGCACTATATTTTTTTTGTTATTATAATTTATGGTTTTTTAGGTACTGCTCAGTACTGCTGCCACAAAACAAGAAATTTCACAGCCTACTGTATGTTAGTGATAACAAACCTGATTTTGATTCAATAGAGAATGCTGCAAAACCACCCAAGTCTATGCCAACCGTGGTGCCCACCCAGTTAGTCTCAATTTTAGTCCACATCCCTCTAAGCCCCACCCCTCCATCTACCTATGAAATGGATCTTAAATGATTCTATTTTACCTGCCTCAACTACATCCCCTGGCAGCTCATTCCACGTACTCTTGTGTGGGGAAAAAACTTTTGCTGTGATAAGCCACCTGGAAGCACAGCTGGTCTATTCCAGCCCTGAATCTGAAACTCGTTGTGATTTCCATGTCAAGGACACAAGGGCTGGCAGTGTTGCTTGTGAAGTGTTTGAGCACGCTCATTGGGAAGTGGGATATCCATTGTAGTGGTCATCTCACAGATAGGGAGAGGTGACACATCATCAGCATCCCCCCCCACTAACCACCTCAATTAGGTTTCTTAGTGTTGGAACAGGAACTAAATGGATTACTATCCTAATAACTAGCTCCACCCCATCACACCCTTTAGAGTACACTCAATTCTATGAAAAAGTCTTTGTTTTAAAGAGTTATAGAGGGATATAAAATGGAAACAGGTCATTTCTCTCACCAAGAGTGTGCTGGCAATCAACCACCTATATTATTCCTACCCTAACCCATTTTGATTTGTTCTTACTCTCATCAATTCCCCCAAGATTCTAGCATTCTTCCTCTTGTCAACACACTACGGCCAAATTACAATTAATCTACCAGCTCACATGTCTTTGGATCATGGGTGGGGATATAACTACAGTTAATCTCTGATAATCTGGTAAATTTGAGACTTTATGGATGTTATTCCATAAAAACCCAACATTCTTTTAGTTCATTTTTTCTATGTGTTACACAGTATTATAAAATAAATTTTCCAGTGAATCCCTAAATTGACAGGAAGCAAGGGAATTTAAGGCAGAGTTTGATTTAGGTCCTTGATTAGTAAGTGTGTCAAAGGTTACAAGGAGAAGACAAGAGAATGGGGTTGAGAGGGAAAATAAAATCAGACATGAATGAATGGTGGGATACACTATGGGCTGAATGGCCTAATTCTGCTCATAGGTCTTTTGGTCTCATGGAACTGGAACTCCGGGAGAAAAACTCACATGCTCACAGGTAGAACATGCAATACGTCAAGACATCCCTGTGCCCGCCCCAATATCTCAGTACAGAATTGTTCATTCATTTAAAATTTTTCCCGCACAGTGGGAAATCTGATAGCAGTTATTCACATATGAATTGCTCATTCTCTTTTGATGTTGGGAATGAGAATGTCCTCCTTCACTTGTGGGCAGGCACTATCCTTGACGTAAATATATTTGAATCAAATTACATGTTAATTCATTTTTAGCATTAAATTTCCATCTGCTCTGCTGCACACCTAGCTTAATTCAAATCTTTAGACTAAATATGACTAAAACACCAACTGGAAATTATTGAAAAATCAATAGTTCACATCTGCACTGAACCGGGGTCAGCACTCTCACCACCGCACAGGCCAAAGCTCTTAGATTCTATTCTTCAATTGCCATCAGCTGGATTTTTTAACTGCTTTGTGTGCTTAATTAAGGTGCAGGTGCCAGATTCCTTTGATGCACAGAGTCGGAAAATGAATGTCTTTAATCAAACTGAGCAATGATTTGAATTACTTTGTTTCACAAATCTACTCTCTGCAAAATTTCTGGGTGAATAATGTCAAGTTAAATGCATATAATCAATGATTTGAGTTGAGGGAAAGAAATGCAGTGAATTGTGAGCTTCTCATTGCTGAGATATCTTGATTACTCCCCTGTTAGTGTCACAAAATCTGCAGTTTAACCTCAGCCTCTGCAGGCTTCAAGTATTGCCACATTTACAACCTTAAAACGTAATGAACTCGCTGCTGAGAGGACAGATTGGTACTTCATGATATTTATAATCTCCAGTTCCTACATCAGGAAACAATCTGTTGGAAGAACGCAACGAATCGAGCAGCATCTGTGAGGGGAAAGGAACTGTCGACATTTTGGATCGAATCCATGCATCCGGATGTTGCTCCAGATTCCAGCATTTCTTGTGCCTCCTGTATACTACTAATATCTACAACCCAAAAAAGGAACAGCTGAAACCATGGTATCTCGATCCTGCTTGTAATTAAATTATTTCATTTTTTTGTCTTGTTAGTCTCCCCTCTTGCTGTGTGACACCCCTCTGTCCCCTAATTAGAAAGCGAGAGAGCCTATCTGTTGGGTGAACGATTAGATTTTGTTGTACTGCAGATCATGACCTTTCTTGGGGGCTTTGCTATTGCTTGTTTGGTGGTTTGAGGGTGCTGATGCATTTTTTCCTGAAAGAAGTGGGGGAAGGGGAGGATCATTGCTCTACTGTTGCTTCTTGTTGGGGGGCTTTGGGATTCTTACATTTTTACTGTCACTCATTCTTAATGGGATATTCTTCTGTTTTTGTGGATGTCTGTGAAGAATAAGAATTTCAAGTTGTATGTTGTACGCATTCTTTGATATTAAATGGGACTGTTGAACTACAATCTTGTGTTTTGATTCCCCATCCATTCTCTTTCTCTCTTTAGAAACATAGAAATCACATTACAGTTCCTTCAGCCCACAATGTTGTGCTGACTGTGTAACCTACTCTAGAAGCTGCCTAGAATTTCCCTAACGCATAACCCTCTATTTTTCTAAGCTCCATGTACCTATCTAGGAGTCTCTTAAAAGGCCTTATTGTATCTGCCTCCACCACCTTCGCTGGCAGTGCATTCCACGCACCCACCACTCTCTATGTGAAAAACTTACCTCTTTGTTTTTTTTTATCTGACTTTTATTTGGCTTTCCTATTCTTAAATCTCAGAGGTAATTGATAATTGCAGAAATCTAATGTCCTAGATCCCCATTGCCATTATTTTAAATTTGCATTTCCAATTGTTGCAAATACATGGAAAAGAAAAGTAACTAAGGGTGACTGCAGACAATTGTGCAGCTACAGAAAATCTGGCTCTTAGATGCCAATGATGCAAAAGCATTTCTGCTGTGGAAGTAATACAGGTAACCTACCAGCCAAAATGGCATTTTGTGATATTGAGAAGCACACTGATTATAAGTGAAAATTACTGCTCTTTATTGTAGTACTTTCTGATGTGCCCTAGTTTCACCAATTTGCAAGTGGAAAACTTAATGCCTACTTTTCAGCTCTTTGTTACAAAACATTTTTTTAAGCTGCAGATGCTGAAAATCTGAGATGAAAACAGAAGTTGGTAACATTTAGCAGGTCAGGTGTTATCTGTGGAAAGGGAGATCAGAGAAAATAGTGAACACAAGAAAGTCTGCAGATAAAGGAAATCCAATTTAATACATGCACAAAGTACTGGAGGAACTCAGCAGGTCAGGCAGCATCTATAGAAATGAATAGACAGTCGACATTTCCGGCCAAGACCCTTCTCCAGGACTGGGAAGGGAGGGGGAAAATGCCAGAATAAAATGGTGAGGGGAGGGGAAGGAAGCTAACTGGAAGGTGATAAGTGAAGCCAAATGGGTGGGATCAGGAGCAGGAGAAGAAGGAATCTGATAGGAGAGGAGAGTGGACCATAGGGCATAAGGAAGGAGGAGTTAAAACAGTTAATGTTTCGGGTTAAAAAGTTTTTACTTCTCTGTTTTAATTCGCATTGGATGACAAGACTGCTGCAAACTCATTCATCAAGGTCCTAGATCTCTTTTTAGCTCACCACCAAATCACATTACAACTTGTATGGAGAAATAAACACAAAAACCTTGCAGTAACTTAGCACTTCAGGCAGCATCTATGGAAAGGAGTAAACAGTCGATGTTTTGGGCCAAGATCCCTCGTCAGGACTGTACAAAATCTGAGCAATTCCATAAGAAATGAAACAGTGGAATTGAATATTTAGTCTGTTTATTGGTGATGAACTGGGATATACTGGGAGTAGTAGAGATGTTGAATATCCCACCAATGTCTGTAAGGAGTTTGTACATTCTCCCCATGACCAACTGTGTTTCCTCCAGCTGCTCTGGTTTCCTCCCAAATTCCAAAGACATACAAGATATGGTTAGTATTTTTGGCCATGCAGTGTTGGCACTGGAAGCATGGTGACACTTGCAGGCTGTCCCAGAACATCTCAGATTGTGTTGTTTGTTGACACAAACAAAACATTTTACTGTATGTGTTGATGTTTCAATGTACATGTGACAAATAAAACTAATCTTAAGATCTTATCTTTTGGTTTGGTTTGGCTTCAGACTACTACTAGATATAAGAATAGAAATTTATTGTCCACTGTATCAGTACTGGGGATATTTAATAAGAAATGGCCACATAAATGAAAAATAATATCTCTTCCTGATTACTGTGCTACCACAAGTCTCAGTGCAGTGTAAGACATCTGTCTTGATGAATATCATATCAGAAAGCAGGAGATTAATGGGAGATTAATGTAACCAGACTAACTTATTAGGAGGCTATCTCTTCTGACTGGAATGGTATGTCAAATGCATCTGTTGTATCTCCAAGTGCTAGACTGATGTGACAGAACTGTTAGAGAGTTGGCTTTCTGACTCAAGAGAAAGGTATGCTTTTCAAAGCTATGTGTTCTCAATTGGCGACTAAACTAATGAACTATGAGGTTGCAGTCTAATTTTCCTTAGTGTTATAAACCCATATGTACACATGAAATCGACTTTTTTTTCCTTAATTCTCTTTATCAAACTGTTAGTTTTCAAGTTGTTGCTGATTTTAAAGCAGGCATAATTCTGTTAAGTTAACTTAATGCCCTACACACTATTACCATGGATACGTTATATTTAAGATTTTGAGTATACTTTTTTTCCCAATTAAACTCATTAATAAATTTCAGAATCAATTCCATCCATCCACTGAAGCAAGGGTAAGGATGGGAGAAGCGAGAGAAGTGATTTTGGACAATGAATTCTCATGCTTGATGCTCGAGGCCATCATTTGGTGCTCTTAGTTTCTCTTGTGAAGGGTGTCAGTCTGAAATGTTAACTCTTCGTTCCTTTCCATTAATGCTACCCGACCAGTTGCATCACTCCAACATTTTGTGTGTGTTATTCTGGATTCCCAGCAGCTGCGGAATGAATCTGTTGTGTTTATAAGTTTCATGTGGTAAAATACAGTGCATTCTTTGTCAAGTGTTCTTGACGAGAATTCTGTTTGATTACATGTACAAGTGAAGTGTATAAAAGAATATCAATGGACAAAAATATAGAATGCCGTTCCATGAAAAAAAATATTTTTGGCAATTTTCAAAATGGCAATGTTTATATTAGAAAAAAACACCAGCATTTACTACCATGTTTCAATTTGTTTGCTAGCTGTAAGCAAGTTGGTGCAAATGGATCCATAATTAAAAGTTTTATCACCTTTTACTAAAAACATCATAATTTACAAATGTATAATTGGTATTGACATTCTGTTTGGTAATAAGTTAAAAACATTATGAGCTAGGATTTCCATACAATAGTTGGCTCAGACAGCCCCTTGACCTATGGCCTGGGCGAGCGCTAGTTACAGAAGATGTTTGAAGCAGATTTTGCAAACTATAAATCCGTTTTCCAAATTAGTTTTTAGATTTGTTTTCTGTTTAACTTTTCAAATCAGGTTCTACATCTGTCTTCTATAAAAATGTACACAAATTGATTGGGCTGCTTTTAACACCCTGAGATAATTCTCAACAAAAAAGAGCTATTAATGTGCGCAGATCTGCTAGCACGCAAAGGCCATAGATATGTGAACGTTTCCTAGGTGGCCACTGTTGAAGAAGAGCAGATTGGGTTGTAGCACCGAGAAGTGTGATAGGAGCTTCTTTAAAAATGTGTACTGGACCCTCAGTATGTTGTTGCAACTTTGGGCAAAGGTTAGAATGATGAGATCAGTCCAGGGCTGCAGATAGGTGAGGATGATGGAATGGAATTGGCCCAAGCAGGTAATTTTTGGAAATGAAACTTGTGTTTCCTTGTGGTCAGGGAAAGCAGGTCTGTCCATGTTGATGTCTGTCAATTGCAATCTTCCAAAGCTGGAAGAAGTTTGCAAGCTTGTGTTGCTTTGTTCCTGAGATGTTGGTGGGACTGGCATTTATTACTTGGTGGCTCTGCGATGATGCTGTTAGGCTAATTGAAGTCCACAGTCCTGGTGCAAAGGAAACTCTTATACTGGGTTGGACGGCTGTTGGTACTTGTTTATGTGTCACTCTCTCTCTGAGCCAGTGCAGCTTAGTGTGGTGCTTCATTTGATGGGTGTGTGGGGGCAGAGTGTGGAGCGGATCGTGCTACGATTGCAGAGTGCCAGCAGCAGCTGAAGTACACATGTTCAAGTGAGCTCCAAAATGGACTCTTTCTGTACAAAGACTGAAGAGCTGAATATATAGCATTGATGGAGTTTCTGTTATCATTTCAGACTGACCAGTCACATTCAACATATGTTAAATTTATTTATACCATCCTTTTCCATTCTGTTGCATATACCTTCACTGAGAGCAAGAAGAATACAAGTCAACAATAATCCTGGTGTAATGCTGGAAGATTAGATAGCACTGTAATCTCTAGGTACACCTATATGCAATGATCTCAATAAGTCGAGTGGTGTAATGGGTTAGTATTGTAAATGTTAAAGTCACATTCTTTGTGCTTTAGGAAGATACCTACCAAGGTTTCCAACAAGAGATTACACTGGACAACAATTTTTTTTCAAAAGCGTAGCTTCCTCAAATTTTTTTTTTTGTTTATGATAGACCACTTGAAGCTGTAATCAAATAAAATGTAGGAATTTGGACAACAAAAAAATTACATTTTGTTGAATATAATGCATTTAGTTATCTTATATGATGTTTTGCAATGGTGCAAACAATCAAAATGTTTTGTTGATGATGTTCATTTGTACTTAGTATCTGAGTTTTCTCGCTTAAGTTTCGAACAATAATCAGCCAGCATTGATGGACTCCAGTTGCCCTGATACAGATTCTCCATGACTACAATGTCCTGGTGAAACCTTTCACCATGCTCATCACTGGCAGCACCAAGATTTGCAGGTGAAGAAGTATAAATGGAAATGCAGAAAATTAATCTTTGAGACATGTTGCATTTCATGGTTTTGTATACTTGAAGCATGTTGTCAACCAGCTGCATGTAGTTTAGTTCTCTGTAGTTGCCAAGAAAATTTTCAACAACATCCCTGAATGCCTTCCATGTGACTTTCTCCAGCCCCACTAGAAGTTCATTCGAATAGTCTGTTATTGATGGCCTGTATGATCTGTGGACCAACAAAAATGTCTTCCTTAATTTTGGCATCAGTTATTCTAACTTGAACTATGAATTGAAATAAGAAATATAGACAACTTTTAAAAATGGTGCAAGATAGAGAAAATTTAGATTATGAGGACACACAGTCCTCTTTTATTGTCATTTAGTAATGCATGCATTAAGAAATGATACAATGTTCCTCCAGAATGATATCACAGAAACACAAGCAAACCAAGACTAAAAAAACTGACAAAAACCTCATAATTATAACATATAGTTACAAAAGTGCAAAGCAATACCGTAATTTGATAGAGCACAGACCATGGGCACGGTAAAAAAAAGTTTCAAAGTTTCTCGAAAGTCCCATCATCTCACGCAGATGGTAGAAGGGAGAAACTCTCCCTACCATGAACCTCCAGCGCCGCAAACTTGCCGATGCAGCACCCTGGAAGCACCCGACCACAGCCGACTCTTGAGTCCGTCCGAAAACTTCGAGCTTCTGACCAGCCCTCCAACACTGAGCACCATCTCTGCCGAATGCTTCGACCCTGGCCCCGGCAACAGGCAATAGGCAAAGCCGAGGATTTGGGGCCTTCCCCTCCGGAGATTCTGGATCACACAGTAACAGTGGCAGCGAAGCAGGCATTTCAGAAGTTTCTCCAGATGTTCCTCCGTGCTTCTCACGTCTGTCTCCATCAAATCAGGATTGTGCACGGCCCCTAAACAAATACAATATCATTTTGGAGCGGCCGCGCACGCTGCATCGCGTCGCCATCTTCTCCTCCCCTCCTGTGATTTCATGGTGATTTTCATGATCATCAGCCAAGCTGAGAATCAAAATTCAGTTTATAGTCATACACAAGTTAGTGTATGTAGAAGTGCAATGAAAAACTACTTGCAGTGGCATCAAAGGTTCATATAGTGTCATGAGAAAACATAAGTTAATCATAAATTATACATATTTTTTAAGAAATCACATAAAGAGAGCAATAAAATGGGGTCCATTTTAGTGCAAAGTGATCAAGGTGCTCATAATGTTGCTAAACTGTAGTAGTGATTAGGGTTGTGCCAGATGGTTCACAAACCGAATGCTTGAAGGGAAGTAGCTGTTCTCGCGTCTCTGTTTCAGTGGAGTGAACTTGCTGGATTCTTCACCAATTCATTTCCTTGTTCACTCTGGCTATGATGGAAGGTGCAGTAGGGCAAAGTGCCCATTGCTATCTTTTAATTGGGATTGCTGACTTATGCAGCCTATTAACGATTATGCTGAGAGCTACTCTGTAATTTAAAGTGAATAAGTTTAATTAATTTGGCCACTTAATGATGACCTGCATTGCTTTTTCCATAACATTTATACCCTGTTAAAACTCAATGTAAGAGCTGACAGACAATTTCATTACAACTAAGTCTGTTTTTCAGGATGAGAGGAGGCCATCATCAAAATTATCAGTTGGAAGCGTGCCCCTTCTGAATTTATCTAGCTTTGATGTCATTATTCCAAGTCATTCCATTACTCATGGGAGATTGTCTTGGCTCTGCATCTAGTTTTGTTGGATTACTTGGGTGTGCCTCATGAAGGAATGAGCAGAGGCTCATGTGGCAATAAGAAATCGGCCCATCTTTCTGTCCATTTAAATTAACAGACGGGAGGGCCAGGTATGGACTGTGATCTTAATCCACTTTATGTTCCACAGTGAATTATATTTGGGCATGAAGCTCTATTACTGGTGACAGGTTTGCTTGAGAGTACAAAGACAGGATGGGCAGTTGTTAAGTTCTTAGCATTCCATCCTTAACATGAATATACTGTATATTGTGTTAAAAAGGAATGAGTTTGAGTAGGATATATAATCCCTTTAGTGGAATTCCGTACTTTAATCAGGTGCCTTGTGCAAGAATGCATCACTTGTGATCCAAACACTGATCAATGAAACAAAAATGTGAATGCATTCCTTCTCCTAAAAGGTTCTGGACAATTCAGTGTTAGTCTGAACTTTTCAAAGAGGATATGAGCTGGAAATCCTGAAGTATTTGTTTATGTAAATACAAACTTGTCTTCTTGAACCCTGCTATGTTCGAAGTTCAAACTAAATTTGTCATCAGAGTACATGTATTTCACCATATATACAACCCTGACATTAATTTTCCTTGTGGGTATACTCAATAAATCTATACTAGAATAATAATCATAATAGAATCAATGAAAGACCACCCAACTCGGGTGTTCAACCAGAGTCCAGAAGACAAACTGTGCAAATACAAATGAAGAAATATTACTAGTAAATAAATAAGCAATAAGAATATAATAGAATAGAACAGTACAGCACAGTACAGGCCCTTCGGCTCGCAATGTTGTGCCGACCCTCAAACCTTGCCTCCCATATAAGCCCCCAACTTAAATTCCTCCATATACCTGTCTAGTAGCCTCACTAGTGTATCTGCCTCCACCATTGACTCAGGCAGTGCATTCCACACACTAGCCACTCTTTGAGTAAAAAACCTTCCTCTAATATCCCCCTTGAACTTCCCACCCCTTACCTTAAAGCCATGTCCTCTTGTACTGAGCAGTGCTGCCCTGCGGAAGAGGCGCTGGCTATCCACTCTATCTATTCCTCTTATTATCTTGTACACCTCTATCATGTCTCCTCTCATCCTCCTTCTCTCCAAAGGGTAAAGCCCTAGCTCCCTTAATCTCTGATCATAATACACACTCTCTGAACCAGGCAGCATCCTGGTAAATCTCCTCTGTACCCTATCCAATGCTTCCACATCCTTCCTATAGTGAAGTGACCAGAACTGGACACAGTACTTCAAATGTGGCCTAACCAGAGTTTTATAGAGCTGCATCATTACATCGCGACTCTTAAACTCTATCCCTTGACTTATGAAAGCTAACACCAGTGATGAAAAACCAAGTTATCAGAAGATTGATGCTAATGAGAGAGAGATAAGTGAGACAATGGAGAAACATTCAAAATGCTAATAAGAGAGAAGAGAGAGATTAATGAAAAAGAAACACATTTCAGAATATTGACAGACCGGTTGCTTTGAACCTGAACTGTTTGAAGTTTGATGGACAGGCGATACCCCAGCAGGGTGATAAAAAGAACAGGTTCGCTAAGGCACGACACACCACGAGATCACGAGATAACAAGACCCTGGAAGAGCAGTGTGCTGCCACAAGTTGGTGGGAGTTGGAGGTCTGGTTCGAGGGAACCGACCATAGACTGACAGGGTGAAAAGGGACGATCGGCGGGAACCTGGTGTGTGTGTCCGCCCTTGCCTGCGTGCCGGGTTCACCGCGGAAGAACGGTCGTATCCGGAACCGAGGGGTCACAGTCGGTGACTACAGAAGACATAAAAGGGTTCGCCCGAAAGCTAACTGCGAAGAACATCAAAGGTCTGTTTGAATCAAAATTTGCATTCTCTCTCTCTCTCCAACGGCACAACAGCGATTACTGCGAACTCTACTAAGCTGAACTGAACTCTGCATCACTTGAGACTGATCATCTTACCCCTAGACTGCGATAGAGCTTGGTTGATTCCTATTACCCTAGTTCTGTGTACATGTGTGTTTTATTATTGCTAACCTGTTGCATTTATATCCTTACGATTAGAGTACTGTGTTACTTATTTCTTTAATAAAACTTTGTTAGTTTCTAGTAAACCAGACTCCAACTAAGTTGTCCATTTCTGCTGGTTTGGCATCCCAGTTACGGGGTACGTAACACACCCCATAAGCTTTCTTAACTACCCTATCCACCTGTGAGGCAACTTTCAGGGATCTGTGGACATGCACCCCCAGATCCCTCTGCTCCTCCACACTACCAAGTATCCTGCCATTTACTTTGTACTCTGCCTTGGAGTTTGTCCTTCCAAAGCGTACCACCTCACACTTCTCCGGGTTGAACTCCATCTGCCACTTCTCAGCCCCCTTCTGCATCCTATCGATGTTTCTCTGCAATCTTTGACAATCCTTTACACAAGATACAACACCACCAACCTTTGTGTTGTCTGCAAAGTTGCCAACCCACTCTTCTACCCCCACATCCAGGTCGTTAATAAAAATCATGAAAAGTAGAGGTCCCAGAACAAATCCTTGTGGGACACCACTAGTCACAATCCTCCAATCTGAATGTACTCCCTCCACCACCACCCTCTGCCTTCTGCAGGCAAGCCAATTCTGAATCCACCTGGGCAAACTTCCCTGGATCCCATGACTTCTGACTTTCTGAATAAGCCTACCATGTGGAACTTTGTCAAATGCCTTACTAAAATCCATATAGATCACATCCACTGCACTACCCTCGTCTATATGCCTGGTCACCTCCTCAAAAAACTCTATCAGGCTTGTTAGACACGATCTGCCCTTCACAAAGCCATGTTGACTGTCCCTGATCAGACCATGATTCTCTAAATGCCCATAGATCCTACCTCTAAGAATCTTTTCCAACAGTTTTCCCACCACAAACGTAAGGCTCACTGGTCTATAATTACCTGGACTATCCCTACTATCTTTTTTGAACAAGGGGACAACATTCGCCTCCCTCCAATCCTCTAGTACAATTCCCGTGGACAATGAGGACATAAAGATCCTAGCCAGAGGCTCAGCAATCTCTTCCCTCGCCTCGTGGAGCAGCCTGGGGAATATTCCGTCGGGCCCCGGGGACTTATCCGTCCTAATGTAGTTTAACAACTTCAACACCTCCTCTCCCTTAATATCAACATGTTCCAGAACATCAAACTCAGTCATATTGTCCTCACCATCATCAAGGTCCCTCTCATTGGTGAATACCGAACAGAAGTATTCATTGAGGACTTCGCTCACTTCCACAGCCTCTAGGCACATCTTCCCACCTTTATCTCTAATTGGTCCTACCTTCACTCCTGTCATCCTTTTTTTCTTCACATAATTGAAGAATGCCTTGGGGTTTTCCTTTACCCTACTCGCCAAGGCCTTCTCATGCCCCCTTCTTGTTCTTCTCAGCCCCTTCTTAAGCTCCTTTCTTGCTTTCCTATATTCCTCAATAAACCCATCTGATCCTTGCTTCCTAAACCTCATGTATGCTGCCTTCTTCCACCTGACTAGATTTTCCACCTCACTTGTCACCCATGGTTCCTTCACCCTACTATTCTTCATCTTCCTCACCGGGACAAATTTATCCCTAACATCCTGCAAGAGATCTCTAAACATCGACCACATGTCCATAGTACATTTCCCTGCAAAATCATCATCCCAATTCACCCCCACAAGTTCTAGCCTTATAGCCTCATTGTTTGCCCTTCCCCAATTAAAAATTTTCCTGTCCTCTCTGATTCTATCCTTTTCCATGATAATACTAAAGGCCAGGGAGCGGTGGTCACTGTCCCCCAGATGCTCACCCACTGAGAGATCTGTGACCTGACCCGGTTCATTACCTAGTACTAGATCTAGTATGGCATTCCCCCTAGTCGGCCTGTCCACATACTGTGACAGGAATCTGTCCTGGACACACTTAACAAACTCTGCCCCATCTAAACCCTTGGAACTAATCAGGTGCCAATCAATATTAGGGAAGTTAAAGTTACCCATGATAACAACCCTGTTATTTTTGCACTTTTCCAAAATCAACCTCCCAATCTGCTCCTCTGTATCTCTGCTGCTACCAGGGGGCCTATAGAATACCCCCAATAGAGTAACTGCTCCCTTCCTGTTCCTGACTTCCACCCATACTGACTCAAAAGAGGATCCTGCTACATTACTCACCCTTTCTGTAGCTGTAATAATATCCCTGACCAGTAATGCCATCCCTCCTCCCCGTTTTCTGCCCTCTGTATCCCTTTTAAGGCACTGAAATCCAGGAATATTGAGAATCCATTCCTGCCCTGGTGCCAGCCAAGTCTCTGTAACGGTTACTACATCATAATTCCATGTATGTATCCAAGCTCTCAGTTCATCACCTTTGTTCCTGATGCTTCTTGCATTGAGGTACACACACTTCAGCCCTTCTACCTTACTGTCTTTACACCGTTTATTCTGCTTCTCTTTCCTCAAAGCCTCTCTATATGTTAGATCTGGCTTTACTCCATGCACTTCTTTCACTGCTCTATCGCTCTGGGTCCCATCCCCCTTGCAAATTAGTTTAAACCCTCCCAAACCATGCTAGCAAACCTACCTGCAAGGATATTGCTCCCCCTCGAGTTCACGTGCAGCGCATCCAATCTGTACAGGTCCCACCTTCCCCAGAAGAGATCCCAATGATCTAAAAATCTAAAACCCTGCTCCCTGCACCAACTCCTCAGCCACACATTCAACTGCCATCTCCTCCAATTCTTACCATCACTGTCACATAAATGTCAAAATATGAGATGAAGAGTCCTTGAAAGTGAGTCCATTGGTTGTGAGAATATTTCAACGATGAGGCAAGTGAAGTTGAGTGAATGTTACTATAGTAACAAGTCTTTGCAAAAATGAGATGATTCTTTTGTGTATGGCTATGCCCTCAACATGTCTACACATCCTAATATCTACTAAAGTACTTGTTAATACATTTTAGATTGCTGGTCAACTCAAACTTTTCTCCACCAAGGTATGTGAGTGAGAGATTGCATAGCTTTAGTGGAAGTTACAGAGACAGATATGAACTGTACTACCAATAGGTCAAAACTAAGAGCAGGTTTTGGATGATGGTGGATCAATCTAGAGGAAAAAGCCATGGAAGATGAAAAGTCTTAGTGTGAATAAGGTAAACTGTCCAATTAAATGCATTAAAAGAGCTTCCATAGATCACTGAGAATAAATGGTGTTAACTTTGAAATTTATAATACCTCACCATGAAAAGAATCTGCTGGAGATCGGGGTGCCCTAGTGCAGGGAGATGATGTGTAAGGTCACTAATGCATTTAGAAACTATAACTAAAGTTTTGTGTTTCAGTGAGGCTTCCATTTAGTTTTGATGGGGTAGTGTTAGTGGATAACCCCAAGACTCTGAATGTGCCCAGACCAAGGTAACAAAGTGAGTGTTAGGTATGCTTGTGCATATCAGAGAGATGATCAGTTTCACACTATGGTGCAGGCTATACATCAGAAAGGGGAACACCAGGAATCATTTGTGAATGGTTTACAGCCTATTTACAGTGAAATACAAGGAGAAGTATTAAGCCAATACTACTTGACTGGAAACAGCATCTGCAGATCATTAGGAGCCCTTCTTGCTTGCACAGAAACTGTTGTTAATACAGCTATGTCAGGACTTGATTTGAGACAACCAGGCATGACAGAAGTTCACACATTACAGTCATTGGTTTTCACAAGGGTGGAGTTTTGAAAAACACTAGTTTATTTCAATATGGTTCTGATCCTATCAAAGTGTTCAGAGGAGAAAAGATCAGTTACTAACATTGCTCTATTAAAGTAAGCATATCTTTCGCACCCTTCTGCTTGTAAAGACCCTTGGCATTAACAAATATTAGAGTCTTCAATACTTCTTGACACCACTCATGGCAATGCTTCAAAATGAATGTTTTCTTAAAAAATTCAAGAATGAAAACAATTACTCAAAGAAAGATTGTTCTCACAGCTCCATTTGGGGGTTCCTAGAAGCAATGAATTTAAGAGTATCTTCTCTCTTTTAAGGCTAGTGTCATCACTGACAACCACAGTCCAGAGAAGAAGTCCTCCCTTATCAGTGGAAAATCTTTTATAAACATAATAGAACAACTTTCCATTACGTAGTATCCAAAACATTTGTAGCTCCCCACTGATCTCCCTCCTAGTACTTATCCTTGCTAGCAGATCAAGTGCCTACCCTACGCTTCCTCCCTCGCTACCATTCAGGGCCCAAACAGTCCTTCTAGGTGAGGCAATACTTCACGTGTGAGTCTGCTGGGGTCATCTACTGTGTTCAATGCTCCCGGTGTGGTCTCCTGTATATCAGTGAGACCTGACGTAGGTTGGGAGACTGCTTCATCGAACACCTTTGTTGTGTCCACCACAAAAAGCAGGATTTCCCTGTGGCCACCCATTTCAATTCTACTTACCATTTCCATTCTGACATGTCAGTCCATGGCCTCCTCTACTGCCACAATGAGACCACACTCAGGTTGGAGGAGCACCTTATATTCCGTCTAGGTAGACAATAGACAATAGGTTCAGGAGTAGGCCATTCAGCCCTTCGAGCTGGCACCGCCATTCACTGTGATCGTGGCTGATCATCCACAATCAGTACCCTTTTCCTGCCGTCTCCCCATATCCCTTGACTCCGCTAACTTTAAAAGCTCTATTCTACTCTTTCTTGAAAGAATCCAGAGAATTGGGCTCCACTGCCTTCTGAGGCAGAGAATTCCACAGATCCACAACTCGCTGGGTGAAAAAGTTTTTCCTCAACTCCGTTCTAAATGATCTACCCCTTATTCTTAAACTGTGGCCTCTGGTTCTAGACTCCCCCAACAACGGGAACATGTTTCCTGCCTCTAGCGTGTCCAATCCCTTAATAATCTTATATGTGTCAATTAGATCCCACCTCATCCTTCTAAATTCCAATGTATACAAGCCCAGTCGCTCCATCTTTCAACATATGACAGTCCCGCCATCCTGGGAATTAACCTCATGAACCTACGCTGCACTCCCTCAATAGCTAGAATGTCCTTCCTCAAATTTGGAGACCAAAACTGTACACAATACTCCAGGTGTGGTCTCACCAGGGCCCTGTACAACTGGGTAGCCTCTCACCTGATGGCATGTATGGCAATTTCTCAAGCTTCCAGTAACTGCCCCACCCCTCATCTCCTTCACCATTCCCAATTCCTGTTTCCTTCTCTCACTTTGTCTCCTTGCCTGCCCATCACCTCCATCTGGTGCTCCTTCCCCCTTCCCTTTCTTCCATGGTCTTCTGTCCTCTCCTAGCAGGCTCCCCATTATCTCTTTGACCAATCAACTTCCCAGCTCTGTGTGGCCCCCTCCCCTCTCCCAGTTTCAGATATCACTTGCCACCTTGTAGTACTTCCTCCTCCCTCGCCCCACCTTGTTGGTCTGATTCTCTCCCCCTTCCTTTCAAGTCCTATTGAAGGGTCTCGGGCCAAAACATTCTGTTTACTCTTTTCCATAGATGCTGCCTGGCCTGCTGCATCCTTCCCATTGTGTAGTAAGTGTTTCCTAACACATGAGAGATCTCAGTCGCAACCGGCTTTAATTGTGCTGTTTAGCAAATTACCCATTATCACACTAGTGTTTTTATATAATATTAGCTGAACATCATCAGAAAATCGTAGGGGGGTGTCGGACATTTGCAAAATGGAGAAGATAACAGCATCTGTTAATCATAGGTTGGAACAATTTGATTCATACTGGGAAAAATGGTTTAACTGCATTAACACCTCATAGGCCTGATTTTATTCTCACAAATCAATGAATATGTTGTAAAAAAAAATCACTCCCTACTTGTACATAGTTTTCTCCTTTTGCTTGTTCTTTCTTTCCTCTTTTTTCTATAAGTGTATACCTCAAATAAATATTATGTGGAGATTTGTGGCAAATATAACCGTATGATATTTATGTACAGTATCTGAAATACATCTTAGGGAAATGTTTGCTTGATGATGAACTTCAGTAAAAAATAAGTTACAAAAAAAAATTAAATCAAACAATTAGAAAGAGGTGACCCAGGTTCAGAAAGTATTGAATCATTGTGGATAGAGCTGAGGAACTGCCAAGTTAAAAATACCCTGATGGGAGTATACAGACCCCTGAACAATAGTAAGTATATGACCTACAAATTACAATGGGAGATAGAAAATGCATGCCAGGAGGGCAATGTTACTGTAGTCATGGGGTACTTCAACATATGGGTAGATTGGGAAAATCAGGTTGGTGTTGGGTTACAGGAGTGGGAATTTCTACGAGATGGGTTTTTAGAGCAGCTCGTGGTTGAGCCCACTAGAGGATCAGCTGTTCTGGATTGGATGTTGTGCAATGAACCAGAATTGATTGGAGAGATTAAGGTAAAAGAACCCTTAGGGGAAAGTGATCATAATATGATCAAATTCACCATGAACTTTGAGAAGAAGGAGCTAAAGTCAGATATTATCAGTATTACAGTGGAATAAAGGGAATTACAGAGCTCTGAGAGGGGAGTTCACCAGAATTGATTGGGAAAGAACACTGGCAGGATGATGGCAGAAGAACAGTGGCTGGAATTTCTGGAAGCAATTCGGAAGGCACAGGATATATACACCCCAAAGAAGAAGTAGTATTCTGAAGGCAAGATGACACAATGGTGGCTAACAAGAGAAGTTAAAGCGAACATAAAGCCAAAGAGAGGCTATATAATAGAGCAAAAATAAATGGAAAGTTAGTGGATTGGGAAGCCTTCAAAAACCAACAAAAGGCAACTAAAAAAGTTATTATCAGAATCATAATCAGGTTTATTATCACCTGCATGTGATGTGAAATTTGTTAAATTATCAGCAGCAGTTCAATGCAATACACGATCTAGCAGAGAAAAAGAAAATAATGATAATAAATAAACAAGTAAATCAATTACATATACCAAATAGACTTTTTTAAATGTGCGAAAACAGAAATACTGTATATTAAAAAAAGTGAGGTAGTGTCCAAAGATTCAATGTCCATTTAGGAATCGAATGACAGAGGGGAAGAAGCTGCTCCTGAATCACTGAGTGTGTACCTTTAGGCTTCTGTACCTCCTACCTGATGGTAACAGTGAGAAAAGGGCATGCCCTGGGTGCTGGAGGTCCTTAATAATGGTCGCTGCCCTTCTGAGACACTGCTCCCTAAAGATGTCCTGGGTACTTTGTAGGCTAGTACCCAAGATGGAGCTGACTAGATTTACAACTTCTGCAGCTTCTTTCAGTCCTGTGCAGTAGCCCCTCCGTACCAGACAGTGATGCAGCCTGTCAGAATGCTCTCCACGGTACAACTATAGAAGTTTTTGAATGTATTTGTTGACGTGCCAAATCTCTTCAAACTCCTAATAAACTATAGCCGCTGTCTTGCCCTCTTTATAACTGCATCGACATATTGGGACCAGGTTAGACCCTCAGAGATCTTGGCAACCAGGAACTTGAAGCTGCTCACTCTCTCCACTTCTGATTCCTCTGTTAGGATATATATGTGTTCCTTTGTCTTACCCTTCCTGAAGTCCACAATCAGCTCTTTCGTCTTACTGACATTGAGTGCCAGGTTGTTGCTGGGACACAAAAAAAAGGTAAATCTGAGAAAGTAAATTTGGAACACAAAAGTAAGCTAGCCAATAATGTTAAATAGGATACCAAAAGTTTCTTCAGATATATAAAGTGTAAAAGGGAGGCGAGAGTGGATATCGAACTGCTGGAAAATGATGCTGGAGAGGTAATAATGGCGGGCAATGAAATAGTGCATAAATGTTTTGCATCAGTCTTCACTGTGGAAGACACCAACAGTGTAGTGGAAGTTCCAGGTGTCAGGGGGCATGAAGTTACCATAACCACAGAGAAGGTTGCTGAAAAACTGAAAGGTCCAAAGGTGGATAAGTCACTTGGACCAGATGATGTACACGCCAGATTTCTGAAAGATGTGGCTGAAGAGATTATGGAGACATTGGTAATGATCTTTCATGAATTATTAAATTGTGGAATGGTTCCGGATGAGTGGAAAATTGCAAATGTCATTCCACTCTTCAAGAAGGGAGAGAGCTGAAGAAAGGAATGTAATGGCCAGTTAGTCTGACTTCAGTGGTTGGGAAGACGTTGGAGTGGATTATTGAGGATGAGGTCTCAGGATATTGGAGGCACATGATAAAATAGGATGTAGTCAGCATGGCTTCCTCAAGAGAAAATCTTGACTGACAAATCAGTTGGAATTCTTTGAAGAAATAACAAGCAGGATAGAGAAAGGAAAACTGGTTGATGTTGTGTACTAGGAATTTCAGAAGGTCTTTAGTGAGGCTGCTTAACAAGCTACGAGCTTATGGTCTTACAGGAAAGATTCTAGCTTGGATAAAGTAGTGACTGATTGGCAGTAGGCAAAGAATGGGGAAGAAGGAGCTTTTCCTGGCTGGGTGCCTGTGACTAGTGGTGGTCCCACAGGGGTCTGTGATGGGGCTGATTCTTTTTACATTATATGTCAATGATTTGGATGACAGAATTGATGGCTTTGTTGCAAAGTTTGCAGATACAGTAATATGAAGATAGGTTAATGGGCAAGTAGCTTTGAGGAAGTGGAGAGGCTATAGAAGGATTTAGACAGATTAGAAGAATGGGCAAAGAAATGGTGGATGGAATACAGTGTCGGGAAGTGTACTTTGGTAGAAGTACATGCATACATGCACTTTGGTAGAAGAAATGAAAGGACTGACTGTTTTCTAAATGGAGAGAAAATAAAAAAACTAAGGTGCAAAGGGACTTGGGAGACCTTGTGCAGGATTCCCTAAAGCTTAATTTTCAGAATGAGTCTGTGACCATTCATTTCAAGAGGACTAGAATATAAAAGCAAGGATGTAATGTTGAGACTTTATAAAGCCCTAGTGAGGCCTCACTTGGTGTATAATGAGCAGTTTTGGGCCCCTTAGAAAGGATGTGCTGAAACTGGAGAGGGTTCAAAGGAGGTTCATGAAAATGATTCCAGGATTGAATGGCTTGTCATATGAAGAGCGTCTGATGGCTCTGGTCTTGTATTCACTGGAAGTCAGAAGAATGAATGGTGACCTCATTGAAACCTATCAAGTGGTGAAAGGCCTTGATAGAGTGGGTGTGGAGAGTATGTTCCCTATTGTGGGAGAGTCTAAGACCAGAGAACATAGCCTCAGGGTAGAGGGGCGTCCTTTTGGAACGTAGATGAGGAGGAATTTCTTTAGTCAGTGTGGGGTGAATCTGTGGAATTCTTTGCTACAGGCAGCTGTAGAGGCCAAGTCTTTATGTATATTTAAGGCAGAATTTGATAAATTCTTGATTGGTCAGGGCAGGAAGGGTTACGGGGAGAAGGCCGGAGGCTGGGACTAAGAGGGAAGATGGATCAGCCATGATAAAATGGTGGAGCAGACTCGATGGGTCAAAAGGCCTAATTTTGCTCCTATACCTACTGGTCTTATGGTCTAAAATTTTACTGAAGTAGGTAGAATGTACAGTACAATATCACTATTCTAAACCGAACACAAAGTCTTGCTGAGTTCTGCATCCTACTACACAAAGAAGCAGGATGAAATCAGGAAGAAAGGGAGAAAGAAAAGTTAGAAGGATAAATACACAGCCAATTCCAGATTCAAGCGCTGAACAGGGCTGAGTAGATTGTGTTAGTCTGAAGAAGGTAAGACTGTACAGTCATCAAAGAGAAAATCAGCACCAAGTAACCAACTTAGGGTTAACAGAGAATGTTACAATTAGGGTAAATTCAACCCTTTGGATGAGGATTGAGGATTGAGAAATGGGAATGGGGAAGGAAGAATCAGAATCATTTTAATATCACTGGCATATGTTGTGAAATTTGTTGTTTTGGGGCAGCAGTACATTGCAATACATAATGGTAAAAACTACACATGTTGCATGTAATTGATGAAGTGGTGCAAAAAGAGGGGGGGAAGTGAGCTAGTGTTCGTGGTTTCATTGTCCATTTAGAAATCTGATGGCAGAGGGGAGGTAGCTGTTCCTGAAATGTTGAGTGTGTGCCTTCATGCTCTTGTACCTCCTCTCTAATGGTAGCATGAGAAGAAGGCATGTCCTGGATGATTATGGGTCCTTAATAGTGGATGCCCCCATTTTGAGGCATCGCCTTTTGAACGTGTCCTCAATGCTGGGGAGGCGAGTGCCTATGATGAAGCTGGCTGTGTTTACAACTTTTGGCAGCTTTTTCCAATCCTGTACAGAGGCCCCTCCATACCAGATGGTGCTGCAACCAGCTAGGATGCTCTCCACAGCATACCTGTATAAATTTGCGAGAGTCTTTGATGACATACCAGCTCTCCTCAAACTCCAAATGAAATATAGCCACTCTCATGCTGGCTTTGTAATTGCATCAATATGTTGGGCCCAGGATAGATCTTCAGAGATGTTGACACCCAGAAACTTGAAACTGCTCATCCTTTCCACTGCTGATCCCTCAATGAGAACTTGTGTACGTTCTCTCTACTTCCCCCTTCCTGAAGTCCACAATCAGCTCCTTGGTCTTACTGACATTGAGTGCAAGATTGTTATTGCAACATCACTCACACAGCCGATCTATTTCAATCCTGTATACCTCCTTGTCTTTCATTCCTGTATACCTCCTTGTCATCATCTGATATTTTGCCACCAATGGTTGTGTCATTGGAGGCGCGGGTGAGGGCAGCATCATTGATGGAGGATGGGAAAGCCTGTTCTCCATGGGAGGACATCTCTGATGCTTTGGAAAACATCACCTCTCTCTCTAAGAACTTCAACAGGATCCTATCACCAAATCGGAAGAAGTGCTACACCTGTCTGTTCACCTCCTCACTCATCTCCATACAGGGCTGCAAACAGTGTTTCCAGGTGAGGTGTCACTTCCCTGGGAATCTGTTGGGGTCATCTGTTGTATCCGGTGCTCCAAATGCAGCCTCCTCTACAGTGGTGAACTTGATATATTATTGGCTCTCCTCCATCATGTCCTGTTTAAGTTTCAAGAAAATAAGAAGTCGGACATTTGATACATCCTTAAAATTTGAACAAATATGGCGACCTTTTATCCAATATTTTCATTTAATTTGATTTATTACTCTTTCAAGTTTTCTTTTCAAGGTTTTAGATTTGATCAGAAAGTTTTTCTCTCCTCTTTTTTTGGTTGTATCCTCAAAATGGACTGCCCAGTCCTTGTTTTGTTTTGTTTGTTCTGGTTTTTTTTATATAGTGCAGTGGGGGGTTTCTCTCTCTATTTAAAACCCAGTGTTTTTTTTTCCCTTTCTCCTTTTAACTGGTAAGAGGAGAATTGTTATTTTCTTTTTTTAATTATATATTTTATACTAGTTTAAAACCTATGATTCTTACAGTGTCTATTTTAATCTTGATTACTGATATATATTTGAACTAATTCTGCTCTTGATCGTATTTGATTATATCTATGTTTTTAAATCAATAAAAAGATTAATAAAGAAAGAAAGAAGAAAGAAAGATACAGGTTGGGGGGACTGCAATTTCTTTAGTCCGTCTGTAAAAAGCAGGATTTCCTGGTGGCAACCATCTTAATTCCAGTCCCCATTCCTAACTGACGTGTCAGTAGATGGCTTCCTCTACTGCATTGGTGATGCTGCTCTCAGGATAGAGGAGCAGCATCTATGTAGCCTCCAACCTGATGACATGAACATTAATTTCTTTAACTTCTAGTCAGTTTCCCCTCTCCCTTCCCTCTTTCTCCAGTCCCGACTCTGGATTTTCTCTCACCTCTTTTCCTTACCTGCCCATCACCTCCCCCTGGTGCCCCTCTGGATCCAATGGTGCACAAAAGAAACAATAAGGTGTAGAACACAGAATAAAAAACATAATAAATATAAATATGTAAGACAGTTTATATATGTAGATTGATTGTATGTACATAAAGTGGCGTCTCAATGGTCTAGCAACAAACCTTACATTTTGCGAGATTCTGCAGGAATTACCATGCCTGCGACTGTATCAAAACCGCTTCAAATTCAAGTAAGTATAATTATTAAAAGCCCTCACCACCTGGGACGTGCCCTCTTTGCTTTGCTATCGTTGGGGAGGAGCTGCTGGAGTCTGAAGACCACATTCAATGTTTTTAAAACAGCTGCTTTTCCTCGGGCAACCGATTTCTGAGTGGTCCACCAACACAGCCCCTTTTATTCATCTTTTGCACTTTTTATTTATTTTGTAACTTTCATAATTCTGACATCCTGCACTCTGCTGCTGCTGCAAAACCACAAACTTCACAACTGATGTCAGAGATGATGCACATGATTCCCATTCTAAGTATGTATAATAATGAACTGGGGCAAGGATGAGGTCAACTATATACAAGCTAATGGCTTGGTGATAGACTTGGTAAATTATTGCTTATGGGAGGACACTGAAAAATGGTCATTCCACTGGGTGGGTGAGCACAGTTGTGTGTTGTTTCAGGCAGGGGAACATATGACATATTTCAGGCAAGGGAAGGTATAAGTGAAAAGAAGTCCTGTGTGGAATAGAGCACTCTGGTGCAGGAGAGTGTGGCATTTGCCAACACCAATAGGAGAATAGGAGAATGCTGCATCTATTGGTGGCAGCCTATAGAAACCACACAGAAACAATGAAATTTCGCTAAAGAAGTAGGAAGAAATTCAAAGGTAGCAGTGAAGTCTCTCATAGACCAAGTGCTTTGGCAACTCACTTAAACCCACCAGTAGGAAACTGGATAGTTCATAGAGAATGCCAACTGATTATAGAGTATTAAATAAGGATGTTCCTGTGGTAGATTTAATCAGGGTCTAAGCAGTAGACACTGTGAATATCTCTGATGATAGAGACGATAAATACAAGGTTGTCTTTACCTTTGGAAGCTGTACACCTGGACATGCCGCCTGCAGGAATTCCATAACAGCCCACCTGTCTTCCATCAGCAAATGACTAAGTGTTTTCCAGCCGATTCAACACGTTGCTGACTTGGCACTCTTTGCAAACATGACTGAATGTTGCTTCACAAACTACTGCGGCTCCTAGCAAGGTGTGGGCAAAGGATAAACCTTACCAAGGCTCAGGTAGTGAAATACAACATTTAATGCCCATGTTAAGACCAGAAGAGTGGAGCAGTTGAGGTCAAGAGGAAAGCAGCACAGGAGCTACCAGCACTTGAGGTCGAGGCATTGATCATTTCTGGAACTTACAGGGAAATCTGTGGTTTCATGGAGGATTATGCAGATCGAGCTAGACCTTTATACTCATCATAGGTGAGTACAGTTGAATGGGAGTGGACAGAGATATGTGAGAAAGCTTCCCATGTGCTCAGGAAAAAATAACAATGTCTTCAGCACTGGGAACAAAAGATACCACACAGGGTGTAACCACCCTTTGCCCTTAAAATTACATCAATTCTGTTAGGTACACTCTTGTACAGTTTTACGTATACAAAAAAAATCAGCTGGTAGGTTGTTCCGAGCATCTTGCAGAACTTGCTGCAGTACTTCTGTGGACTTTGGCTGTCTTGTTTGCTTCTGTTTGTCCAAGTAATCCCAGACAGCCTTGATGATGTTGAGATCTGGGCTCTGTGGAGGCCATGCTATCTCAAACCATGTAAAAAAAATCTAGTGTGCTCAGTACTGTAGAAATGCATAAAATACACCTGGCATTTTGAGAAGTGGAGGAAACCATTGAGGAATTATACATAAGACCTGGAGTACAAATATAAGAAAGGAATGCTGTTTAATAAAAGGGAGGTTCCCACAACCTTGAGGGAAGACTTCCTTCATCTGGTACCTGGGAGGGAGAGGTCAGGGTTAGAACATCCTAGTTCAGAGCAAGTGGTGAAGGAATTGTAAGTGCAGTGGGAAGTCTCATCATAAAGAGTATGTGAAAGATTTTTGTTGCAGTTCTCTGATCTGTGCAACTCACGATACAGACCCTGTAGTGTTCTCGTGCAGTGTGTTGAAACTCTGACTAATCACCAAGTTAAACCGGAGCCAATGAAGGCAGAGTCGTAGTAAGGTTAACCATTTACTGTTCACTCATCCACATTAACATCATATGGTGAAAACTGCTGATAAAAAAATACAAACATATACAGCGTCTGTTTCATTCTGGAGACCACCCGCGCTCTCTTCTTTTAGCGAGTGTCTCCAGCCGCCCTGAGTAGCGGGCGAGGGGGGGGTTGCGTCAAAACGCTGCCAGGCTCGAGCCCACCCCCTGTTTGAAACTGAAAAGCCGGCACGTGCGCTGCCCTACCACTTCCTTAACAGAAACCGCGTTAATATTTTTACTTCAAATACTTTCTTGTGAACTTACGGCGTTGCTTCTATAATGTTTCTTTTTGGGTAGAAACGGAGCTCTTCACGGTCATGCTGCACGCATGGCACCCACCTTTCCACCTTCTCCGAACCGGAGGTTACACATAAAACGTGACGAAACCGGAGGTGACGTCATCATATGCCGCGATATACCATAGACAATGAATTTACCTTTGTTACACTGTAACATAGTTATCAACCTTTAACATGAACTAGAAAATAGTTACAAACAAATCATTTAAAGCATAGACCCAACAAAGTCAAATAAATGCCTTAAGGACAACACAACCCACAAAAGAGAAAAGCAGCTCTGGGGCACACCTGAAAATCAGAAGGACTCTTGCAGTGTAGATAGGTTTTGTTGAAACTTTTCCAACTTGCAGTAGGAGAAATAAATTCATTATCTAGTTTTTGTGAATAACTTCACATGAAATGAGTTGAAGGCTTTCTGTGCTAGGCAGCTCCACAAGCTAAGACATCAATGACACAAATCTTTCCTTGATGGGAACTATTGAGCTTTGTGGAATCAGATTAGGGACAGGTTACTCAAGTAACCTTGAAGCTATTGGTAATTGCAAGGAGGTGAGTAATTGAGTCATAATCGTCAGGAATTGCTGAGCATATGAATAAAATGATAAGAGCAAGGTTTAGGAAAGGGCTAAATGAAGAGAAGAAAAGTTGGGGTGAGATCTCACCTCAAGTGTTAATGAACATTCCATACAACAGGATATCAACACCGCAAGTGAATGATGCTGGTACTTCTCATAATACATACTCTGGTGATGAACAGGAGAAAAAACTAACTTTGGGCATAGTTGTAGAGGAACTAAAAAGATGGAGGGGCTTTATAAGATATCTACAAAACAAAACATGAAATAAATAAAATGGATTTAGAACCACATAAACCATAAAACTAGGACAATGGGTTCCAGATGATGGCAGGATTTATGTGTAGGTAGGACCATTTGAACCATTTTATAAGGAAACCATACAATTTTATGGAAAGAGCTAGTCAAATGGGTCCTTCTGTTCAGCGTCCCAAACAAAATACAGTGGTTCCACACCAGTTAGACGGAACTGCATAAACTATAAGGAACAACAGGAAACCGAGGGAATTGTTAGCAGTGTGAGCATGGTGAAATGGTGGATTGTAGAGGAGAATTTTCCCAAGGCAGCACGGTCACCATGATCAGCCCTATGTGGCAGAGAATAGGCAGCAGATATGACTTTGAGTCAAAGCAACCATATATAAGTCTTGCAAATAAACAGTTAATTTCAGCAGATCTGTATAGCTGAAGTTAAATATATATATATGTTAATTGGAACCCATCAGGACCAGTACATTTCCCCCCAGTTAGCTGAAGTTTCGTGGAAATAGTTCAAAAGGTATAAATAAAAGCCAAGCTACCATTTAACAGAGGAACAAATTATGCTCTAATGAAATACAGAACAAATTAGAACACTGCCAATACTATAATGGTTGTCTATCATGTCTGATAGATGGGAAACCTGCATGGGTGAGTTTTAAAGTGGAAAAACCATTGTGTTGGGACACTTTCACTCTTTCAGCTTTGTAAATCCAGGTCCAGTTTTACAAGTAGTCATTGCAATTGGGGTCTTCACTGGTTGCAGTGGATGACCCCATCATGCCCTTCGCTCTCCATGGAGCATTGTAGGATTGCCTTTCTGGCCATTGGATCTCTCTGTTGATCTCATCTGCCCAATCTGTTGGAGCTGACAGGCATGTCCCTATCTCAACAAGGTGTGAGGCCCACCTGTCGAAGTGGTGTACTGAGGTGTGGCTGTTCTCGCAGGCAAGCATCTACTTGGTGCCACAGGTGAGAGCTGAGTGTTGAGTGGGGACCAAAGGTAATATTCTAGATAATTGTCGATTATCTTCAAATTCTAAGTAGTTCTTAACATTTTGTAGTGAAATCATTTTATTTTCACTCTCAGACATCTCTGGCATTTTCAAGCCTGAATGCTTGAAACCACAGTGAGCAAAACGGTTCTGAATTGTCTTAATGTTTATATCTCATCAACTATCAGTGACAAAAACTACTGTTTTTTGAACACCAACACATGCAACTTAAAAATGGATCATTCTAAGAACTACGTGGTAGTAACGGCTACACAAGTTCATGTGACTGACGCTAGTTAGAAACTGTTCGGCAACAGCCTCCTGCTCCAATTAAGTAGCATAGTGTCCTAAGTAAATGAAGGGAGTCCCGTCCATTTTCTCAATTAGTTTTTGTTCTTTAAGAGTTGTCCCAAATAAGTGATTGCCCCAATTAGCCAAAGTTTCATGGAAATAGTTATGAAGGTATAAAAAAGACAGACTACTGTTTAGCTGAGGAACAAAATATGTACTTAAATACAAAACAAATTAGAACACTATCAATGCTACTACAGTACTATAAAACTGTGTATTAGCTCCTAATAGTTATTGATGGGGCAATTCAGCCTGTGTACACTGCAGTATACAGGCTGTCCAGGGAGGAGGAGCTCCTCTGGTGAAGGGGCTTGTCATGCCTATTCTGGGGCAGCCCCCTCACCTTTGGTCCCCACCAGACACTCAGCCCTCACCTGTGACTCCAAGTAGCTGTTTGTATGCAACAGCAGCCCTACTCCGGTACACCACTTCAACACAGGCTAAACCAGTTGAAGGTAGCCAGCAGGCTACGTACCCGAGTGAAATAGGGACATGTCTGCCCTAGCATGTGAACACAGCTCCAGCAGTCCGGAAAAATTAGATCAACAGTGAGATCTAAAATCAAGGTGGTGGTTCTTCAAAGCTTCATGGAGACGAAGGGCAAGATAAGACACAGAAGCAGTCAAGGTTATCTGTCGCAAACATGGAAGAACCCGGTTTGTGATGAATACTCTGACTACTGGGCCCGGACTTTAGAGGTTGAGAGAGTGGCAATGTTCCACTGAAGTGGCTTTTCCACTTTTATAAACTCTCCCACACAAGTTTCTCTGTCATTGTTTAATACGATGGACAACCATCATGCTGCCATGTTCTTTTGCTTGAGTGTAAATGAGCAAAGATAATGCAGGCAACAAGTACAGATATTGGACTGCCTTCATACAGTATGCTTGATGATTGTTTCCTCCAAAGCTTCATTTTCATTGTAACATTGAAGATAATGTCAATACCTTCAAATTCTTCATAGTGCTTAACTTGTTGAGTAGTGAAATTGGAACCGTTTCAATTTCACTTCCGGCTGTTTCCTGCATCTTCAAGACTGAATGCTTGAACCTGCAGTGAACAAAGCAATTCTAAATTGTCTTACTGCTTATTTCTCGTCAACTATCAGTGACAAAAATCACTGCTTTTTGAACACAAACAGATATAGGGTGCTATTTAAAAACTGTGTACACATATAAACTATATATATACCAGTACACAAGTCAGGGCAGTATGACATTGAAAACCAGCTGTTGCCCATGCAGCAGGTTCCCCCTCTCCAGGCAGCTTATGAATCCAGAGGAGACCAATACAGTTCGGCACCAGCGGGATCACAGGAGTTACCAGTCAATGTTAGACTGCCTTAGCGACTCCAGCTCTGGAATTTTCCACGGGGTTTACTCCGGAATCCTTCCCCATGAGTGGGTATAGGTGCAAGCAGCTCAGGTTTGAGATCAGAGTTTTTCTTCTCCTAGATGAGCTGACAACCTCAGCTGACAAGCCCCATCTGCTTGAAGCAACTAGTTTTAAGGCACCAGTAACCTGCCTTTGCCCCTTTTACTGTCAGTAGAAATGGTTCCCCTGGGCTTACTAGCTAATCCACACATAAAGGCCAGGACCGGAACTTGGCTGTCAGAGGCAATTTGAGATGCACACCATTGGGAGCCACTACCAGTCCCTGCTATGTCAACCTTAAGGAACCATGTATATAAATATAAAATATATTTTTAATTATTTTATAAATATAATATATGTAATACTATATATAATTATATATTTAAGAGTTGACCCAAATAAACAGCTGCCCTGACCAGCTGATGAACCAATTAACTGGAATCCACTATGTGTGTGTATCTGTCTGTCTGTCTGTCCATCTGTCTGTGTGTATTTGTGAGTTTAAAATATTTTTTTCATTTTTGTTTCTGTAAAGAAGAGTGTAAGGGCTGTAATTCCTCCTTTGAATTGCTGAAACTGATTGGCGTTCACACCTATCACTTATTTTACATGTTCCTTTAGCAGGTCTGGAGAAGGGAAAGGTAGCTTCGACACATATAATGCAGGTAAAGAAGAGGAAGTGGGTTCGTCTAAAAGACATTTTGAATTATCCATGGACAACTATAAGTGTATAGAACTTATATTCCCTCTGCTGCCTGTAAGAAGTTTGTACGTTCTCCTCGTGGCCACGTGGGTTTCCTCTCACAGTCCATAGATGTACCAGTTGATAGGTTAGTTGGTCATTGTAAATTGTCCTGTGATTAGGCTGGGGTTAAATCTGGGGATTGCAGGACAGTGTGGCTCAAAGGGCCAGAAGGGCCTATTCCATGGGGTATGTGAATAAACAAATAAATAAAAACTTACATTTTGAAGCACCACTGATATACTACCAGCCATACCGATCCCAGGAAGTTCTTGTGTGAGAGCTGAATGTGGAAGCTGCAACAACTGAGATCATCCATTCTGGTGTAGCACTGTGAACGGTATAGAGAACTGGAATAAACAATCAGGGGGAGCATTTATTGGAAATATCACAGATTCAGGGACAAGGCAGCAGGAATCAGTGTTGATATGTTTGAAGTAAACATCATATTATAACAACATAACAAATAAAACCGGAGTCAAAGAAGATGAGTCACCAAATACTGTAATGTTTCAACAGTGGATTCCAGGACATGAAAAGGAGGGGCACTGATGCCAACAAATCAAACTTTATATCAAAGTGTACTGTTTAAAACAGTTCCTGTTGGTATAAACTGACCAAGTTGAAATGGTTGGAATGATGGAAAAATAGTAACAGTGGCACAAAAGCTTAAAGGCACAACATGGAGACAAGTGGTTAAAGGTTTTCAGAGCAACATGGGGACTTAAAGTTTTAGGAAATCAATTTTGGGATATAGAAAGTTAAAATTCTTCATTCACCACTGCAGTCACAATCATATTCTACAAGGGAGGAGGAGTCAGGATATGAGCTTGCGTAAACTAAGGAAAGTATTCAAATCACATATGATGATCCTTCAAATGATATCATAAAGGTGTGGTATTAATACTCCTCTTATAACTCCAAACTATCGCTTATTTAGAGTGGAATAAATTGTATATTCATTAATGGAACACAACAATTACAGACTGCAAAGATAATGCTTTGTATTTATTAATATATTTGTGATTGGAGCAGATCCAGTGGGTTGTCAATAAGTAAGGGAAATAGAAATGGATGAAATTGCAAAGGGAGCTGGAAAGGGCATGTAATAAGGGTAATGCCACAATTGTGGTGGGAGACTTCAAATTGCAAGGGGATTATGAAGATCAGGTTGGTATCGGATCGCAAGAAAGGGAAATTTGTTGAATGCCTACAAAGATGGATTTTCAGAGCATCTTGTACTCGAACCTGCTAGGGGAAAGGCTATCTTAGATTGGGTGTTGTGTAATAACCTAGATGTTATTCATCACCTTAACGTAAAAGAACCCTTAGGAGGCAGAGATCATATATGATTGAACTCATACTATAATTTGAGAGGGAGAGGCATGTTACATGTATCAGTATGGCAATGGAATAAAGGGAATTACAGAGGCATGAGAGAGGAGCTTGCCCAGGTGGATTGGAGTAGGATACTGGTGGGGATGATGGCAGAACAGAGGTGGCTGAAGTTTCTGGGAATAGTTTGCAAAGTGCAGTATAGATATGTCTCTCAGAAGAAGTAATGGCAGGGCTAGGCAACTGTGGCTGACAAGGGAAGTTAAGGACTACATAAAAGACAAAGAAAGAGCATATAAAAGAGCAACACTGAGTGGGAAGTTGAATGACTGGGAAGCTTTTAAAATCCAACAAAAGGAAACTAACAAAGCTATAAGAAGAGAAAAGATGAAATATGAGGGCAAACTAGTCAATAATATAAAGCAGGTTTCTAAAAGTTTTTCAGTTACGTAAAGAATAAAAGGGAGGTAGGAGTTGATAATGGACCACTGGAAAATGATGCTGATGAGGCAATAATGGGGACAAAGAAATGGCAGATGAACTTAATAAGTACTTTGCTTCAGTCTTTACTGTGGGAGACACTAGCTGTGTGCCAGAAGTTCGTGAGTGTCATGGAGCAGGAGTGAGTGCCATTGCTATTACAGAGGAAAAAGTGCTAGGCAAACTGAAAGGCCTTAAGGTGGATAAGTCACCTGGACCAGATGACTACATCCCAGAATCCTGAAAGAGGTTGCTGAAGAGACAATGGATGCATTGTTCATGATCCCTAAAGAATTACTTGATTCTGGCATGATCACAGAGGACTGGAAAATTGCAAATGTCATTCCTATCTTTCCAAAGGGAGGAAGACAAAAGAGAGGAATTTAGCCTAACCTCAGCAATTGGGAAAGTGTTGGAGTCTATTATTAAGGATGAGGTTTGGGGTATTTGGAGACCAATGTATCAAAGTCAGCATGGCTTCAGTAAAGGGAAATCTTGCCTGACAAATCTGTTAGAATTCTAAGATGAAGTAACCAGCAGCGTGGACAAAGGAGAGGCAGTGAATGTCATTTACTTAGCTTTTCAGAAGGCATTTGATAAGGTGCTTAACAAGATAAAATCCTATGGTGTTACAGGAAATATACTGGCATGGATAGAGGAATGGCTGACAGGCAGGTGGCAGTGAGTGGGAGTAAAAGGGGCCTTTTCTGGTTAGCTGCCTGTGACTAGTGGTGTTCCTCAAGGGTCAGTATTGGGACCACTACTTTTCACATTGTTTGTGCATGACTTAGAAAGTGGAATTGATGGTTTTGTGGCAAAATTTGCGGATAATATAAAGATAGGTGGAGGAATAGGTAGTGCTGAGGAAGCGATGCAATTGTAACAGGACTTAGACAAATTGGAAGAATGGGCAAAAAATTGGCAGATAGTATACAGTGTTCGGAAATGTTCGATCATACATTTTTGGTTAAAAGAACAATAGTGGAGACTATTATCTAAATGGAGGAGAACATTCAAACATCAGAAGAGCAAAGGGACCTGGGAGTCCTTGGGAAAAACTCCCAGAAGGTTAATTTACAGGTTGAGACTGTGGTAAAGAAGGCAAATGCAATGTTGGCACTTAATTCAAGGGGAATAGAATGTAAAAACAAGGAGATAATCCTAAAGATTTATAAGACACTAGTCAGCCACACTTGGAATATTGTCAATGGTTTGGGCCCCTTATCGCAGAAAGGATGTATTGCCATTGCAGAGAGTCCAGAGGAGTTTCACAAGGATGATTCCAGGAATGAAGGGGTTAACATATGAGGACTGTTTGGCAGCTTTCAGCCTGTACTCTCTGGAATTTAGAAGAATGCATGGGGATCTCATTGAAACCTACAAAATGTTGAAAGGTCTAGATAAGGTGAATGTGGAGAGGATGTTTCCTCTGGTGGGGATATCTAGAGTTAGAGGACACAGCCTCAAATTTGAGGGGAGAGCTTTTAGAATGGAATTGAGACATTTTTTGAGCCAAAGAGTAGTGAATCTGAAGAATGCTCTGCCACAGACTGCGGTGGAGGTCAAATCCATGGGTATGTTTACAGCAGAAGTTGAATAGATTCCTTATTGGTCGAGGCATCAAGGTATATGGTGAGAGGGCAGGTGTATGAGGTTGAATGGGATCTGTGATCAGCCATGATGAAATGGAGGAGCGAACTCGATTGGTTGAATGGCCTATGTCTTATGGTCTTTACAGGAGAACTTTATTGATTGATTGTGCTACTGCGTGGAATAGACCCTGCCTGGCCCTTCAGGCCATGCTGTCCAGCAATTACCCAATGCCAATTAACGTACCAACCAATATGTCTTTGTACTGTGGAAGGAAATTGGAGCGCCTGGAGGAAGCCTACATGTGGAGATTGAACCTGAGTCACCTGTAATGCAAAGCGTTGTGCTAACTAGTACACCACCATGCCGCCTATGAATGTGGGTTCCCTGGAGTGAGGGCAAAATGTATAATGTAATTACATCAAGGAAGGATGGCATTCAGCCTATAGTGGAATAGGATGTACTGTGTAACCACAACCATAAAACTCCTTCAACTATGAAAATGTCTACGTATCCAGTGACACCCCACCTGTTCATTCTGTGTCACCATAATGCATGTCGATAGAACACAAAACCCTATAGCCCATACACCATGGAAAAGAAATGATTATCAATATTTCTGATCAATTGTCTAATTTAAACCTGGAGAAATGTGTTAACAAATTTGGATATGATATTGATCTTCTTGATGTATTAGATCCATAAACTAAACAAGCTCTTAAATGAACTTGACGTCACCCAGCGTGTGGAGTGTGAACTGAAACAGAGACAAAATGAAGTAGGACAACAGTAGAATCACTTCATGGTGGCAGCGACTGGTTGAGGACACTTGAGATAAATCCTTGAATAGCAATCGTTAGCTAGGTACTGGATGTAATCAGCTTGGTCCTTGTCACCAGCTAACAGTGAAGAAAGAAGATCAGCAAAGAAGAAAGCAGCAATGAGAATTAATGGTGATTTTCAGACTCAGCAAGAACATGGAGCATAGAACAGGCCATTCAATCCATAGTGTCTGTGATCACCATGATACCAATCTATTTAAAGTCCAAATTTCAAAGTCCAAAGTAAATTTATTATCAAAGTACATATGTCACCATATACAACCCTGAAATTTAATTTCTTGTGGGCATAATCAATAAACCTATAGAAGAGTAACCATAACAGAATCATTGAAAGACTGCCCAACTTGGGCATTCAACCAGAGTGCAGAAGGCAACATGCTGTTCAAATACAAAAAGAAAGAAATCATAATAATAAATAAATAAGCAATAAATATTGAGAACATGAGATGAAGAGTCCTTGAAAGAGAGCCCATAGGTCATGGGAACAGCTCAATGATGGGGCAAATGAAGTTGGGTGAAGTTATCCCTTCTGGTCCAGGAACCTGATGGCTGAAGGTATTAATTGTTCCTGAACCTGATGATGTGAGTCCTGAAGCTCTTGTACCTTCTTCATGATGAGAAGAGAGCAGGCCTTGGGTGTCTGGGTCCCTGATGATGGATGCTGCTTTCCTATGACAGTGTTTCATGTAGATATGCTCAATAGTTGGAAGGGCTTTGATGGACTGGTCCGTATCCACTACTTTTCCATTCAAGGGCATTGGTGTTTCTATACCAGGCTGTGATTCAGCCAGTCAATATACTCTCCAGTACACATGTATAGCTAATCCTATTTGCCTTCACATGGTCTGTATCTTTCTAATCATGTATCTGTTCATTGATCTGTTTAAATACCTATTAAGCATTGCTATCGTATCTTCTTCTACCTCCTCCCCAGTAGCATTGAGCATTAACTACCATTCTCTGTATTAAAAAAAAACTAGTCTTGCAAATCTTATTTCAGTTTTTCTCCTCTCACATAAAGATGTGCCCTCTAGTAGTTGTCAATTCCAACCTGGAAACAAGATCTTATCTACCCTTTCCATGATTCTTATAATTGAATATACTTCTTCTAGGTACTCGTTGGCCTCTGATAGTCCAGAGAAGAGAAACTACCTTTGTCCAAACTCTCCTTATAGCTAATACTTTACAATCCAGGTGAATCTCTTTTGTCTCCTTTCTAAAGCCTTCACATTCTTCTTGTAGTGTGGCAACTGCACAAATGTGACCTAACCAAAATTTTACACAGTTAGATTATGAGGACACTCGGTCCTCGTGTATTGTCATTTAGAAATGCATACATTAAAAAATAGTACAATGTTCCTCCAGTATGATATCACAGAAACACAAGACAGACCAAGACTAAAACTGACAAAACCACGTTATTATAATGTATAGTTACAACAGTGCAAAGCAATACCATAATTTGATAAGAGCAGACCATGGGCACGGTAAAAAAAAAGTCTCAAAGTCCCGATAGCCCCAACATCTCATGCAGATGGAAGAAGGGAGAAACTCTCCCTGCCTTGAGCTTCCAGCGCCGCAAACTTGCCGATGCAGCATCCTGGAAGCACCCGACCACAGTTCGACTCTGAGTCCATCCGAAAACTTTGAGCCTCCGACCAGCCCTCTGACACCAAGCACCATCTCTGCCAAGCACTTCGACCTTGCCCCGGCCACTGAGCAACAAACGAAGCTGAGGATTCGGGGCCTTCCCCTCTGGAGATTTCGGATCATTTCGGCAGCAAAACAGGCATTTCAGAAGTTTCACCAGATGTTCCTCCGTGCTCTCACATCTGTCTCGATCAAATCAGAATTGTGCATGGCATCCTACTTGACAGATAACAGATATCATCACCGGAGAGGCTGTATGCGCTGCATCGCGCCGCCATCTTCTCCTCCTCCTGTAACAAAACCTGCCAGTTTTTATGCTCAATGCCCAGAACAATGAAGGCAAACATACACTACATCTTATTTACTATCCTTTTCATCTGTTTTGCCACTTTCAGGGAGCTACAGTCTTCCACAATGTCTCTGCATATAGTCATAGTCATAGTCATACTTTATTGATCCCGGGGGAAATTGCTTTTTGTTACAGTTGCACCATAAATAATTAAATAGTAATATGTAAATTATGCCAGGAAATAAGTCCAGGACCGGCCTATTGGCTCAGGGTGTCTGACCCTCCAAGGGAGGAGTTGTAAAGTTTGATGGTCACAGGCAGGAATGGCTTCCTATGACGCTCTGTGTTGCATCTCAGTGGAATGAGTCTCTGGCTGAATGTACTCCTGTGCCCACCCAGTACATTATGTAGTGGATGGGAGACATTGTCCAAGATGGCATGCAACTTGGACAGCATCCTCTTTTCAGACACCACCGTCAGAGAGTCCAGTTCCATTCCCACACCATCACCGGCCTTACGAATGAGTTTGTTGATTCTGTTGGTGTCTGCTACCCTCAGCCTGCTGCCCCAGCACACAACAGCAAACATGATCGCACTGGCCACCACAGACTCGTAGAACATCCTCAGCATCGTCCGACAGATGTTAAAGGACCTCAGTCTCCTCAGGAAATAGAGAAGGCTCTGACCCTTCTTGTAGACAGACTCTGTGTTCTTTGACCAGTCCAGTTTATTGTCAAATCGTATCCCCAGGTATTTGTAATCCTCCACCATGTCCACACTGACCCCCTGGATGGAAACAGGGGTCACCGGTACCTTAGCTCTCCTCAGGTCTACCACCAGCTCCTTAGTCTTTTTCACATTAAGCTGCAGATAATTCTGCTAACACCATGTGACAAAGTTTCCTACCGTAGCCCTGTACTCAGCCTCATCTCCCTTGCTGATGCATCCAACTATGGCAGAGTCATCCGAAAACTTCTGAAGATGACAAGACTCTGTGCAATAGTTGAAGTCCGAGGTGTAAATAGTGAAGAGAAAGGGAGACAGGACAGTCCCCTGTGGAGCCCCAGTGCTGCTGATCACTCTGTCGGACACACAGTGTTGCAAGCACACGTACTGTGGTCTGCCAGTCAGGTAATCAAGAATCCATGACACCAGGAAAGCATCCACCTGCATCGCTGTCAGCTTCTCCCTCAGCAGAGCAGGGCGGATGGTATTGAACACACTGGAGAAGTCAAAAAACATGACCCTCACAGTGCTTCTCCTCGCTGGAGAAGTCAGAAAACATGACCCTCAATGCTGCTGAAGGTCCTGGCATTTACTCTATACTTTCCTCTTGAATTTAATTTCCCAAAATGCATCATGTCATATGATGGATTAAACTCCATCTGCCATTTCTCTACATTTCTAACTGAACTATACCTTCCTCACTATCCACAACTCCACCAATTTTTGTCCCACCTGCAAATTTACTAATCAGACCCCCAATGTTTTCATCCAAATAATTTATGCATATCACAAACAATAAAGGTCCCAGCAATGATCCTTGTGGATCACAGCTGGAATTATATCTCAAGTCAGGAAAACACCCCTCCACCAATACCCTCTGTCTTCTGTGACCAAGTCAATTTTGTATCCAATTTTTCAATTAACCATGGATCCCATGTGGCTAAATCTTCTGGACCTTATCTACTAAAGTCCAGCTAAAGCTTTACTAAAGTCCATCTAGACAACATCCACTGTCCTACCTTCATCAATCATTTTCATCACCTCCTCAAAACACGCAATTAATTTTGTGACGGACAACCAGTCCCACACAAAGCCATGCAGGCTATTCCTAAGAAATTCATGCTTTTCCAAATGTGAATAAATCTCGTCCCTAAAAGTTTTTTAAAAATAATTTCCTGATGCTGATGTAAGTTTGAGCAGTTTTCTGGATTATTCCTCATTGGCCTTCTTAAGCAAAGAAATGATATCAGAAAGACTGCAGATGCTGCAAATCCATAGCAACACACGCAAAATGCTGAAGGAACTCAGAAGCTCAGGCAGCAGCCATGGAAATGAATAGTTAGTTGATGTTTCTGGCCGAGACCGTTCTTCAGGACTGAGAAGAAGGGGGAAGATGCCAGAATAAAAAGGTGGGGAGAGGAGAAGGAGGCCAGCTGGAAGGTGATAGGTGAAGCCAGGTGGGTGGGAAAGATCAAGGTCTGGAAAAGAAGGAATCTGTTAGAAGAGGAGAATGGGAAGGAGGAAGGGACTTACGGGAAGTAATAAGCAGATAAGAAGTAACAGAGCAGAGCGGGGAATAGACGGGAGAGGTATTTGTTTACCAGAAGGAGAAGTCAATATTCATGCCATCAGGTTGGAAGGTATCCAGGGGGAATATAAGGTGTTGCTTCTCAACCCTCAGGGTGGCCTCATCTTGGCACAATAGGAGGCCATGGACTGACATGTTGGAATAGGAATAACATTGATATTCTTCCATCCTCTGGTACTTCTGTGATAGAAAGATAAAAAGATCTTGGTCAAGGACCCAGCAATCTCCTCCATTGCCTCCCTCATTATCCTGAAACAGATAACATCAGGCCCTGGGGACTGATCCACCTTAATGCTTTTCAAGATGCTTCTCTTCCTTCTCTATATCAGGGAGCCATAAAACATCAATGTTCTCCTCCCCATCTCACTACGATTTATGTCCTTTTCCTTAAAGAATACTGATACAAAGTACTCATTTAAGACCATGTCCATTTACTTTTCTTCCTTTATCTGGAAAGGATAAAGGGAAAAGGTGGACTTAACCTTTCCCTAACTACTTGCTTGCTTTTAATATAAAATGCCTTGGGAACTCCTTGATCCTGCTTGTCTATGAAGTTTCATGGCCACTAGTTGCCCTTCTAATTACTTATTTAAATTATTTTTGGCTTCTTTTCTATTTAGGAAAAGCCAACTGGAAGTAATGAAAGTGCTATGGCACCCGTCACTTGCATGGTGGACTCCTGTAGTCAGGTGACTTCAGAAATAATACAGAACTTGTGGTGAAACAGGGAAAGAAATAATTTAATTCCTGTTCATAGATATTGTGGGTAATTCTATGCCAGGCCTGAACTTTTCAAACAGTTTGTGAACTGGAAAGTTAACTGAAATATTTGCTTATGCAAGCAGATTTTTTTTCCTTCCAGCATGTGACAGTGTCATCACGACACCTCATCACATAAGAATCTCAAAGGCTCTGGTATGTCAAGTTCTGAATGCAACAGGTGCCCACAGGAATAAGAATCAGAATCAGTTTTATTATCACTGACATATGTTGTGAAATGTGTTGTTTTGCTGCAGCAGTGCAGGGCAAGGCATAAAAAAATATTATTAAGTTACAATATTATTAAATAGTTGTAAAGAGGAATGGCATGGTAGTGTTTGAGAGTTCAGGGACCTCTCAGAAATTTGATGATAGAGGAGAAAAAGTTGTTCCTAAAACGTTAAATTTGAATCTGTTAAGCTCCTTGTACCTCCACCTTGATGGTGGTAATGAGAAGAGGGCATGTCCCGGACAGTCCTCAATAATGGGTGCCGCCCTCTTAAGGCACCACCTTTTGAAGGTGCCCTTGACATGGGGTGCTTTGTGCCCATGATGGAGCTGGGTGATGAGGGTTGAATATCAGGAGAAATACTCAGTAATAAGTTTAGACTACTGTTACACTCCAACTTCTCTCCATCAAGACTGTTTTAGTATGCTGTCAATTGAACAAACAGGATGGACACGGTGCAGTGGGAAGTGCCAACTCCATCAATCAAATTGTCATGGGCGTGATTTTTGGATTATACTTAAAAAGGGCTGAAGCAAAGTAAGGAATCATGGGAAGAAAGTCCTGCATGGTCGCCATGGTGATATCTCTCTGAAATCATCAAGAGTTAAAGGATAAGTAATATTTGGAATTAAAAAATAAGGTTTGGAATATTTGGAATTAAGGAACCTGTTTTGGGGGACGGGGAAAGAGAAAAAAGAGAGATACAGAGAGAGAGATACGGTTAAGGGTTAAAGTGATGTAACAGCATATTAAAGTACAACTATTTGTAATATGTTATATCATGCCTTAGGTAATTTCATATGATGTCTGTGTGACTGACTAAAATGGAGCCACACGGAAGATATAACTGGAAATATAGAAGTCTAAATTCACACAGTGAACCTCTCACTGAAGAGGGAATCCAGAGGAAACCAAGAAAATCTCATTCTCCTGGCACAATATTTTATACTTCTTCAACACAAAGAGAACAATAGATGATTAACTTCAGTTTCAATTGCTATAATCATCTATTTTGAATATAGTCAGGGAATCTACAGAATTATATATTTACAATGGTAGCACATCCCAACTAGTTCAAGTTCTAGTTCAAATTCAGTTTTATTGTCATAACCAAGAGAAAATTTGCAGATGCTGGAAATCTGAGCAACACACACAAAATGCTGGAGGAACTCAACAGGCCAGGCAGCATCTGGGAAAAGAGTACAGTCGAAGGGTTTTGGCCGGAAACATCGACTGTACTCTTTTCCCTGATGATGCCTGGCTTGCTGAGTTCCTCCAGCACTTTGTGTGTGTTGCTCAATTTTATTGCCATTCAACAAAGACATGCATTCCATCTGGGTAGCCTCCAACCTGCTGTCATGAATATCGATTTCTCGAACTTCCAATAACTAATCCCCTGCCCCCTTCACCATTCCCATTCCCCCTTTTCCAGCCCTTTATCTCTTTCATCTATCAGCTTTCCAGCCCTTTACTTCCCCCTTACCCTCCCCTGGGTTCACCTATCATCTACCACCTTGTATTTCTTCCTCCCCTGCCCCTACTTCCTTGCTCTTAACTTCTCATCTTTTTTTTTTGCAGTCCTGATGAGGATCTTGGCCCGAAACGTCAACTGCTAACTCTTCTCCATAGATGCTGCCTGATCTGAGTTCCGCCATCATTTTGTGTGTGTTGCTTAGATTTCCAGCATCTGCAGAATTTCTCGTCGTTGTCCTGAACTATGTTTTAAGTGGCAGGGATGCATCGTTAACAATGTGCTAATAGTATAAATTTACATCTATTGTCTTCCCCCATGTAGTTTCAATAGGATAGAATCAGAAAGTTCTACACCCAATGTAGGACCCAACGTACTGACAATACTTTGTCACTAGCCACAATGTATCCATTAAGGAACATGCACAACACACTGGAGGAACTCAGCAGGTCGGGCAGCATCCGTGGAAATGATCAGTCAACGTTTCAGGGGAAACAGGGAGGGAATAGGCAGGAAAGGTGAAGAAGGAATAGGGTAAAGCGCAATGGGTAGTAGAAGGAGGCGGAACTATGAGGGAGGTGATAGGCAGCTGGGGGAGGGGGCAGAGTGAAATATGGATAGGGGAGGGAGGGGGAGGGAATTACTGGAAGTTGGAGAATTCAATGTTCATGCCAAGGGGCTGGAGACTACCCAGACAGTATATGAGGTGTTGCTCCTCCAACCTGAGTTTAGCCTCATCATGGCAGTAGAGGAGGCCTTGTACTGACATATCCGAATGGGAATGTGAAGCAGAGTTGAAGTGAGTTCCTGTCTGTTGTGGCGGACGGAGCGGAGGTGCTCGACGAAGCGGTCCCCCAGTCTGCGTCGGGTTTCACCAATGTAGAGGAGGCTGCAACAGGAGCACCAGATGCAACAGATGACCCCAACGGACTCACAAGTGAAGTGTTGCTTCACCTGGAAGGACTGTTTGGGGCCCTGAATGGTGGCAAGAGAGGAGGTGTAGGGACAGGGTAGCACATAACACTTACAGGGATAAGTGCCGGGTGGGAGATCCATGGGGAGGGATATTTCCCTCTCTACCCCTCTCCGCTTTCTACAGGGATCGTTCCCTCCACGACTCCCTGGTCCACACGTCTCTCCCCACGGATGCTGCCTGACCTGCTGAGTTCCTCCAGCGTGTTGTGCGTGTTGCTTTGACCCCAGCATCTGCAGAGTATTTTGTGTATCCATTAAGAGTTACATTATATACAGATTTAATTGCCTGAAGACCAGTTCTCATTTAGTTAATACATAATTATACTATCCATGATATCATAACTCCAGAGAGATCCCCAATAATGTTATATTTTCATAATTATTTATAATGTTTGTATTTAGTCAGGTTTTGTAAACTTTTGAAGTGTTCTAAGTGGACAGTGCTACACTGTCAATCTTAATTAATTTTCCCATTCAAAATAGGCTCAGATTAGATTTAGAGAATAGCTGTAAGAAAAATTCCTAGAGTTGTGTGTTCCATGTGAATATTAATCTCTGACGTCTCCCCCCCCCCCCAACACACACGTATGCACCTTCCTGCACAACAGTCACACACCCCTGACCCCACCTCTTCAGACTTTCTGTGGTAGGAGGACTAACTGAGGAATGAACTCTGTTACCTGTCCTCCTGTTTTGTTTCATTTTAAGTGCTTATACAGAAATTATGTTAAAAAAAAGTTTTGGGTCGGCGTAGTGTGGGACATCCTTGCTAAAGTTACTTGAACTCCAGGCTGAGTGATTTATTTTCTGCTTGGCACTAAGAAAAGGACTGTGCATGTCCTGTTCCTTGTCAGGAAGGAGAGGTGGCAGATTTGGACCCATGACATCAAGGGCTAACCAATTTCATCTGCTCTGCTTCCTTTCCTTTCCCCTTCGTTTGCTTCTGATCCTCTTTTTGAAAGTGGACCCATTTTTGTATTTGCACATAAGGGAAGCATGAACTTTGCATCTGAGTGGAAGTTGGCCCCAGGATTTCTGACGTTTTTGACAAGAAATAACAAACACCACACCAAATTTCTGAATCAAATGTTATTTTTTCTGTACCATCGTGTAAGCCCTTTTGTTTTGTTTATGGAGGTTAATACGGCATAGTTTATTATTGTAGCATACTTTATGCTTTCCTACAATATTCCGCATCAGGTGAGTTTATTGTCATGTTGCCATTATACTTTAAGAATTTAAACTGGTCCGGAATCTTCTAGGACAAAAACAGAACATGATCAGAATCAGTAAATTAAGCGCTGTGGAGTTTTTTTTCTTCTTTTCAAGGCTTATACTGATTCCCCTTGACTGTACAACTTGCCCCTTGAGGTACTCTCAAAATGAAAGGCATTGATTTTTTTTTTGTTTGCAGACAACTTTGTGACCAAATGAACAATAATGAGCTGCTGTATCCCAGACGCTTTGAATCCGCATGTTCAGCTCATGTCTTGTGTCTTTCCTTTTAAAAAATGAAGACAAAACAATTGTCAATACTGTTTGTGGCCTGGATACCGTGACCTCCAAAACCCAAGGTACTCTGCTCGTTACAGATACCATGTGATATCTCAGTCTGTGTTTCAGCTGATTCCCATCCCATTGATAATAGTGCTGCTGATTTCTTCCTCCTGTTGCTATCCGTTGGCGCAACTAGAAATTGATCTGTTGCCCGGCATGTAGTTAATTATATTGACTTTATCACAGCTGGGTTTTCCTTGAGCCTGTAGGTATAATATGGAGAGGCATGCAGCTGAAGCTTGCTGTGTTTTAACTCTCTTGTTACCAAACAAGAATAGATCAAAACTGGCTCAATATAATTTTGTGAAACTTATTTATTTAGAAGTGACTTTTCAAATGTGAAGTGCAGGTGAAATTGGAAGTAACCTTACAATATATGGTGAGTACATACATCAGGAGTGGATTCTCCTTTTGTGGTTTGACTAATGGAGCGAGTAAACTTATAACAGATATATTATTTCAGTAAGATTCTATAAAAATAGATCTTGCTGATAATGTTATCCTAAGCAACTTTTTTGTTAACTGGACCTGGGTGCTTTAGTTCCTGTAAATTAGCCAAGATGTGAGCAGTGGTTTGTTTATGGTCTTAATGCATTAAAACAAAACTTGGCAATTCTGAATCCGAAGGAAGTTCACATAAAGAATGAGTTTCCTAATAAATGCAAGGCATTAGGAAGCACTTAGCTTACAACAACCAGCTTGAGTTTGGGATTCAGCCAGTCACCAGGTGTAGCCACACTCCCTGGCCGGGAATTTGGTTCTATTCAGACCTCCTGTCCCAGGGTTTTAGGTTAAATAAGCCCACAAAGTCCCCTGAAACCTAGAAGTGTGATCCTTCAGCTTCTGAATGGGTGTCCATTTCAACTGAGTCTCATTCCATCCTTGCCTGGCACAGATCATCGATCAGCTTAGAGAAGCCAGGATCAAGAAGACTGGGCAGTTCAGCCTTAAGCCCAGGGACAATCAAGCTCCCTGAGCATTTGAGAGACACCTCTTAAGCAGGCAGTGACTTCTTGTACAAGAAGTTTTAAGTTTAATCTTCACTCTGGTCTTGCTAGTGCATTATAAGTTGACTGAAAGGTCCTATGGCATTATTTTGAAGATCAACCAAGGATATCTCTTCAGTATTTAATGTATAGTTTATTATTTATGGTTCCTTAAGGTTGTCATTGCTGAAGGAGAGTGATAGGAATAAGCCCCCACTACTTATTAAGTTCCCCCATCCCTTTGTCTTTCAAATTACTGGTCTATCAACTGACGCTACAAGTATTCTTCAAATCCTTCCCCATCTTTCATTCTTCAGTCCTGACGAAGGGTTCTGGCCCGAAACGTCGACTCATCATTTCTGACTGATGCTGCCCGACATGCTGAGTTCATCCAGCGTACTGAAAGTGTTCCTTTTATATTTATATACATGGTTCCTTAAGGTTGACATAGCAGGGACTCGTAGCGGCTCCCAACAGCGTGCATCTGAGATAGCCTCTGACAACCAAGTCCATCTCCTGGCCTTTATGTGTGGTTTAGCTACTAAGCCCGGTGGAACCGTTTCTACTGACAGGAGAAGGGGCAAAGGTGGGTTACTGGTGCCTTAAAACCAGTTGCTTTGGGCACATGGGGCTTGCCAGCTGTGGTTGGCAGCCCACCTAGAAGAAGGAAATCTTGGACCTCAAGCCTCCACTGCCTTGTGGCTACATCCACTCATGGGAAAGGCTTCGGGGGTAAACCCTGAGGAAAATTCCGGAGCTGGAGTCCTGCCTCTGCCGTGTCATTGAATTCATCAGTTGAGTGGGGGGGGGGGGGTGGTGCTGCTGCATAGGCAACAGCTTTCCCTCCAAATCTTTCTGTCCTGGCTAGACAGCTAGGACACAACATTCATGGTCAACCTCACTCAACGGAGAGCCGACATTTAATTTATCCTTCCAGTAATGCAATCAGAAATCAGCTTGTCTTCTCACTGTCATATTGTTGTGTGTGTTAAGGTTTCAGTATTTCCTAATTACTTTAATTTGTTGCCATATGAAGCAGGGGTAGGCTATTCAGCCCCTTACCTACTCTGCTATTTAGTAAAATAATCTCTGATCCTGTACTACTTTCCCATATGAACCCCATATCACTTGATCCTCTTACAATTCAACAGTCTGTTTATTTTGAATTCAACAACTAAGCTTTTTGGTTTGGGAACTTCCAGATATTTACCAATTATTGGCTAAAAATGTTTCTTTTCATCTCTTTTCTGAAAGCCCAATCCCTTATTTTGAGCAACACATAAAAAATACTGGTGAACGTAGCAGGCCAGGCAACATCTATAGGAAGAGGTACAGTCAACGTTGTCAGGACTAACTGAAAGAGGAGTTAGTAAGAGATTATTATATTCCCTTATTTTGAGGCCTTGACTCATAGCTCTAGACACTCCAAATTATCCCTATCAAGTCATGCTTTAATGAGATCAACTGTCATGCTTCAAAAATCCAAATTCTAGATGTATTATTTATCCCAGTCTGGTTAATCTCTTCTTCAATGCCATCTCAGGAACAAGGATGGTGAACCTCTGCAGTACTCCTTTGTAATGTAAGCATATCCTCCCTTGGGTAAGGGAACTACTCCTGCCCACAATATAACAGCAAATCTGAAATTTACCCCAGAATTGTAAGACTGCGTCTTTCTTGTCCTGCCGAGGGGTCGACTGCACTTTTTTCAGTCGATGCTGCCTGGCCTGCTGAGTTCCTCCAGCATTTGCTCAGATTCCCAGATCTTCTCTTGCTTGAGACTGCTCATTTCTTGGCGATCTGGTTGAATTAAAGGAGCTTTGACTGAAGGTGTCTCCCACGCTGTGAGCGAGCCGAGGTGTTCACACGGACTGCCCTTAAAATGCCAGAGATTAACTCACCGGACAATGAAAAAGCGTTGTAATTCTGAAACTTCAAATGAAGAGTCCTTCCTTTCCATTGCCCTTTCACCTAACTACCAGATTAGATCTAGGAATGGTTACGGTCTGCAAACAAAACATCTGCGAAAGTCTCCTGCTTAGTGTGCGCTCTCTTGGCATGGTTTTCCCAAAGCCAAAAGTAACTGACCGTTTTGCTATTTGATACAGTAGTCTGAACAGAGAAGTATTTGCACAGAACTGTCAGGATTTTTTTTCCCCCTCTGACATGCTCAGCCAGGTCAGTAAAACTGAAATAGTTGTTGAGGTGGGCGCTATGCAGACTTTCTGCTGGTGACCATCGTTGCATTGAGGTTGACATTAATGCTCATTAAAACGTTCACCTGAGTCACAAATGGGCTGTAAATATTTCACTGTGCCCAGTCAACACAGAAAGGATCCGCTAATCCTTGGAGTACATCAAATGTACTTTACATAATTCAGTGAGCGGCTGATGAGAATTTCTCATATATAGAGAGAAGAGTAGTTTTCCTTCTTGCGTTTGTGCTTTTTAAGTATTAAACTTCTTTTCCTTAAGACATCCTAATTAATGAAAAAAAGGCACATTACGTAAAAAAAAGTTCTTTCAACGTTGGCGGCAGATTGCAAACTAAATTGAGTGTGTATCTGCTTCAGCGGACGGGCCAGTTTCTCTGAAAAAGAAAGCAGAAAATAGCTACATTGATATGTCATTCTGCAGACAGAGCTGAGGTACAATTTGTTCTGACTGGATTTCGTGGGATGTCGAGGCAGCCAAGAGCCTCTGCGATTCTTTTTGATCAAATCTCTGTGAAAGATGAGTGTCATGCCCCGTTTCAGGCAGCTGCAGAGGGACTGCCCTACGACTCGAGGGACATGCTCAGAACACGCCAGGCTGGGGCAGAGAGGTGAGAGTTTGTTCTGGAGGTGAGCAGGAGATCCTGCCTCCCAACTCCAGAGTGTACCGAGTGGGAGGATCTCATTCCATCCCGTGAGGTATCGGAGAGGGGGGAAAAAGAAACAAAACTGAGGTTGAGACACCAGAAGGACACGTCGCTGGCTACTTGTACAGACCGGCAGAACTGATGCAAATCTCTTTAAATCAGCGCGGTATGGGAAACTGCTTGGTAGGTGAGGGGATTGATCGTCGCTGACAATGTCGGAGGTAAGTAATCTGCTGGAACTCTGTTTGTGAGAAGTGGGTTGTAACAGCGCCGGGGAGCACTGGAAGTTGCGGGCGAAGTGCTTGCTAGCTTTCGAAAAGAACATTACGTTAAATTGATTCTTGCCGAAGATAACTTAAATAGGACGGCTGACCATTAAATATTAGCTGTCTGGGTAGGGGAGCCCGCTGTGTGTGCGCGTGTGAAGTGAATTGCCTGCTTAATTAAAATGCAAAGATAATAATTGTTGCTAATAAGTCAGCAATTGGAATCGGTGTAGACTTTGGGTTGGTATTATGTACCAGTACAGGGTTTTCTTTGGGGCTGTGTGTCTCTGCTCAAACGTAGCAAGTTAACTGTTTGTCCTGCCTTCATATGTGCGGAAGGCCTTTGGGGCAAGATGTTGTTTCTTTGTGTATGTGTATTTTTTTTCGCGGCTTGCCGGAGCAGCCAGCTTCATTAGTTTCATGATAGCGCATCAGAATACGCTTGCTGCTGTTAACCGTGAGCCTGTCCTGCAGCACGAAGCGCTGTTTCTGGCTTTGGATGAGCTTGTAAGGATTTGTCAGCCAGATGTGACAAGATCATCAAGAGTCTGGGAAGAGGGATCTGATATTAATCAGCACATAGCTCCCAGCTAACTTTCTGATGTGCTGTGTAGTAACATGTTTTTCCCATTTACTACTCTTCATTGTGACCACAGCGCTGCCACAGTGTGATTGCCTCTTACTAGGCAGTTGCTTTTAAACCTTTATAGTGGCAGCAACACGCTACTGTACAAAACGCAGGTGACAACTTGCTGATTTGCACGTTGCCACTTCTATAGGATGCACAGTGGGTTTGATAGTGTGGGGTTATTTAAGACTTCCATCACGTGCCTTGAACATTTATTTGCTCCTTTTGATAGTTATCGCCATTTTCCCTCCATCTCGTGATCGGGTAAAGGTTTCCTTTCAGAATCATAACCATTAACTCCAATAAAATACCGCAGATTAACCAGTCCGACTCCACGCTTAACTGTCGTTACGCGCTTAAGGTGTTGGATTCAGAGAGATTAACTTTTGGCTGGCAGCTCAAGTTTTAATTGCGTTGAGGGGAAAAAAAACCTCTTAAAAGTCGCCTTGCCTTTTTAGTTATGAAAAAAATGCAGGTCGAGCTAAAAGTGTTAAACCTTTTTTACGCGCAACTTTGAACCGCCATCTGTTCAGTCAAAACAGTTGCATCTGTTCTACCTGCAGGTCCTTATTTAATTTAATATGCATAGTTTTACGGTCTTACTTAAATAAATGGATCTCAGCTAGGCCAAAACATGCTATTACAGATGTGAATTTGTTTTCGAAAGTTTAGGTGTAAGAAGCCCCGTGGCTGAATCTTATTAAATGATATTGTCTACTTTATACCCAGGCATTTTTGCAGAAATTGATGGCGAGAGTTGCTCTCAGTTAATCCCTTTAATACATTGTGGAGTGTATTTCTGTAGGCTTCTATACTGGTATCTCTTTACTGCATACTTGCCAATTAGCATGTTAGAAAATGATGAAACTGGAGCAGTCTGTTAGAATACTCCCTTACATAGACTGCAGTAACATGGATTAAATAGCAAGAAATTTCACATTTATAAACTTGTATCATTTCAAAACTCAATAAAACAATTAGGATGCTATTCTTTCTCGATAGAATATTTTCTCAAATGTTGAAAATCTTTAATGCCAGAAAATGACTTTTTGTTGAAATCATGATTCCAAAATGCCCTTTATCACACTCATTTTAATGGACTACAAATAAAATGCTTCCTCACGTCTATCTGATTTCCTCAAACCCCATTATGCTTTATCTAGTGTATTAACTGCTAAATAGCTGAAAAGTAAAGGCTAACAGGGTAGCTGATGATTGAGGCTGGCTATAGACTGTAGTTTGAACCATGATCAAAGTTACTTTAAAAAGGATCATGGGCTTTAAGAAAGGATAGAATATTTTGTGTAGTTTTAAACATGAGCTGTGAATAAAAAGCCAATTATCTACAAAAGTGACGTTTGCACTGAAATTGAAATTCAGTAACAAGAAGCAAAATTCTGTACAAGAAAGTGAATACATATGAAACTAAATAGAGAGCACTCCCAGCATGCTACACATAATTTAGCATCAGTTGAATTTCCCTGTAGGTCTCACTTTCAGGCACAAACTCTTTGCAATTTGAGGATTATTCAGATAAGTGGGAAAAAAAAACACTTGGTAATTTATATATCGTCTTAGTGAAGGGACATAGTATCACAAGAAGAGGAAAAACATGATTTTGAAATACTTTAAAATTATATGATTATGAGCCTACATCCATTGACTACAATTCCATATTTTATAATGAATGCATTAAATAAAGGAATAATAAATTGATTTAAAATTTTAGAATATAGGATGTAATTCATAAATCAATTGTATTCCTTGTCTATTGGGATAACACTTGTTATGGGAAAATTGATAATTTATTTTGAACGTCTAATCCTAACCTTGAAGATTATTTCTTAAAGTAATCATCAAATGTGCATTTACAGGTTTCCTTGCCTGTTTGATTCTTCTTGTTACTCTCAAGACCATATGACCGCCTTTGTAAAGTAGCCACCCTGATTGTTCTTGTCAGTGACCTAGATTTCCTTGGCTGTGTACCCCAGGCCAATATTTACCGTAGCAAATCACATAATGCATGGTAAAGTTTGATGTGTATATATCTGAGGAAAAGTTATGTTCCCTTGTTTTGTAACGTTGATTTAACTTTTATCAACTGGGGTACCTTGCTCCAGTTATAACTCAAGGCAGTAACAGTCAAATGTATCGACATAAAACTTCCTTAAAACCAGAGTCAATAAATGAATGAATTTTTACCTAGATGAACTTAGCCTAAATAGGAATGAGAAGAAATAATGTCTGCACTCTCAAGAATGTATAGTGGGTTGAGGAAATGCACGTAATAATTCTTGTGGTGGCTTATGAACGTATACCTCCAAATATTTCCAGATATTTTAACTCTCCATCTACCCAAGCTGGTTCCATTAGGTATTCTTTAAGGTGATTTTGTACTTAAGGTAATATGGGCAATGTAATAGAGCACATTTTGACTGCAGTGTTAGAAACATAAAGACCCAGCACACCCATAAATCTCCTCAAACCTGCCTTATAGATGTGGTTACACTACAGTGATTTTTTTTTAACAACATCTTGGTGATGTTTCTTCCATTCCTTTAACCAGTCACACTGTGGCCTTTTTGATTCAGTATCTCAGCTTAGGTTCTGTGACCTGCAATGACTTGAGGCCGCACAAGCACACGTCATGTAGTATCTGGTAGTTTTCTGTTCAAAGACATTTGTGTCTCTGAATTGGTTAGAGGTTTAAGCTAGATCAGAGGTGTAAACTGTGCCTACCAGTGCTCCAGTGAATTCCTGCAAACTTTTTATGCATAACAGGAGCTGATATAAAGTATGTTAAAACCAGATACAATAGATGTTATGCCTGTTTTTCATTGGCATAGTCAGAAGAGAAACAGGCCCTTCGGCCCACCACATTCAACCCCTTCTATTCTCATCGCATTTGCTTGCATTAAGACCATGTCCTTCTTTGCTTTGCTTAGTTATGTGTTTATGAAATGCATTTTAAACATAGTATTTGTATCTGATTCCACGACCTCTTCTGAAAGAATGTTCCAGAAATAAACCATGTGGAGCGAAAACTTATCCTTAATATACCCTTTAATCTCCTAACTCAGAATTTAAGATTATACCCTTTGTTTTTAATAACTCAATCATGGGGAGGGGGAATTGACTAACTATTCTATAAGTGCTTGTTTTACATGTTTCCTTAATACTGAGTAATGTCAGATTTGTGGTTTGAATATTTTTTTTGCTGTGAATTTCAATTTTCAGAGTTTGAATTTACTCTGAATACTTAGTTTCCTGCCATTGTACCAAATTTTATGTAAGTGTGTATTCCAAAGCTATTGCAAAGAAAGTTAAAATAACTAACCATCTGAAGAATTGTCTCAGCCTGAAATGTCGGCTATCCATTCTTTTCCATGGATGCTGCCGGGCCTGCTGAGTTCCTCCGTCATTTTGTATGTGTTGCTTTGAATTTCCAGCATCTGCAGACTTTGTTGTGTTTATGATTTGACTTGCCATTTAATACCAAATGAGTGATCTCCCTAACTGGGATTAATATACAAAAAAAAAACTCTTTTAACAGAGCTTTAGATGAAAGCATTAACTTTTGATGAAGTTCTTCACATCCCAATTTACACCCTTTAAACTCACTTACTGTTACTATGTGAGTTGAGGTTGCCATCAAAATTATCCCAAATTTGTGGAATGCTGAAAATTGTAACACATTGCTTGTGTTTGGAACCCAGCTTCTTTAATCTGAAAATCTATTGCAGAAAATTAATTGGCCACTCTAACCTCTCTGGCCTTCCATTTTTTAAAAAAAGAACATGCGGCAGGTGAATGTCTGTACAATGCAGTGGTTTAGATGTCAAGTTGCTACAGTATTTTTAAGCAGTTTATAAGCCAAGGCCAAGGTTTCTTCCAGTTGTTATCAAGTGTTTACAAAGCTGAAGTGTATTTTTTTTTAAATTACCACTAACTACTGGAGTTATTATGTTCTATTTATTAGTCATTACTTTTATGTATCTGAAAGAGTTTCTCATCCCTGCACTGATATTTCATAGTATACATATAGTTTGCTTTGTATTACAAACTGTACTCCAAATTTAATTTTTGCAGCACATATTTAAATTTAAAATTGGATATATGTTTACAGTGTAAGCAGTTCAAACCCATTACGTGCACTTAAGGTTTCCTCTTGAGAACTATCTTGTTCTAAAAGCACAAATACATCAATCAATATAATGGGAAATGATGCAATAATTGTTGTAAAATGTGTTTGCAATATTGGCTGGGATGTGGCAACACTTCAGTAACATTGGTCATAATGTTATTCATCTCCTGTTTTTGCAGTGAGTGTGAATATATTGAAATTCCTTTGTATTGCCTCGGTAGGTCTATAGGTTCAAGAGTGGGAGGGATCGTTCATTGTGGCAATCCTTAGGCATGGTGAAAAGGCCACATCTAGACTCACCTCAGTGCACACCCTGAATTTCCTGGCATTCTCTATTTTTAAGTCAACTTATCTCTGCCCCTAGTGCCAAGGCACTTGAAGAACTCTGATCCAATAGCTGGTGTCAGGGCAGCTGTAGATCAGGGCCAGGCTGAAGATATTCCAGACAACCGCTCAATCTTTGATAAATACTCTTTCTTCAGGCTGTATGGTTCCTGGCTTCTGTTCATCAGCAGCAGCCAGTAAGCCTTGTTCCCTACTGATTTATTGATACTTGGACAGGGCTGCCAACCCTCTAGGTTTGCACCAGATTCATTGAGGATTAATCTTTTGGGCATTGCTGTTTAAAAAAAAAAACAAGGAAAACATCGTTAAAAGTTTGAAATAAAATTTTTATTGAAGATTTTCCAATATTTTTATATATAAAATGCAATGGGCAGTACATACGATGATGGGTATGGCAGTTGGAAGAGACACTTCACGTCTAACGAAAACTCCAGGCAAAGTTGGCAACCAATCTGAGAGGTAGGTCAGTAATGGAAACTTGCCCATGCATTCAAAGTGGCCCGGAGTGGAGGTGGAACATCATGACTCTCATTCCAAGCGTGAAAACAGCTCCTCTGTATTAACTATTACATCTTTCCTTCTATCGAGTGCTGGCATTGTATTAGAATCCTGTTAGTTTGTATTTATCTAGCTGGTGTCTGATAATATGTGAATACTTAAATCTGCAAAGCGAAATCAAAACAAGATACTAGGTCCCCTCCGCCTTCTCTTTCTCCACTCTCCTATCCTGTCCTCTTCGATTCCTTCCTCTCCAGGCCTTTACCTTTCCTACCCTCCCAGCTTCACCTATCAGCTTCTAGCTATCCTCCTTCCCCTTTCCCAACCTTTTTATTCTGGTGTCTTTCCCCTTCCTATCCGGTCCTGATAAAGGGTCTTGGCCTGAATCGTCGACTGTTTATTCGATTCCATAGATGTTGCTTGACCTGCTGAGTTCCTCCAGCATTTTGTGTGTGTTGCTTTGGATTTCCAGCATCTGCAGAGCAGCCCATGTTTATAAGTCACATTTCTGTTTGCCTTATATAATGTGCACACACTCTCCCACATGGGCACACCCCATTTAACCTACCCCAAGGCAAAGTGGCCCAGGAATTCTCTGTCGGCTTGAAAGTCATGTTAAAGGCACACAGCATGGAAGCTGGTTCCTTTCTGGCATACAGTGCCCTGTCATGAATATTCAAGGCATTCTGAGTGACAGATTTGGCCTTGAATTGGGCATGTGCAGAGAGAGCTTTCTTCTCTGGTTAAGTGTAAGAAGATATAGAAGTAGGCCTTTGGGCCCTTCAAGCCTGCTGTGCTGTTCTTTAAGATCACGGCTGATCTACTCCCTTAACTCCATTTTTCTACGCTGTGCCAATGTCTCGTGATTCCCTTACTGTCTGGACATCTATTGATCAGTGCCTTGAATGAACACAACATCCAAGTCTCCAGTGCCTCCAGGGTAGAGAATTCCAAAGATTCACCACTCTGAGTGAAGAAATTTGTTCTTGTGTTTTTTAATAATATGGAGAGGAGGCCAGTTGATTTTTATTTTTATTTTATTGATATAAGGCGCGGAATAGGCCCTTCCAGCACTTTGAGTCACGCCACCGAGTAATCCCCCAACTTAATCCTAGCTTAATCACAGGACAATTCACAATGATCAATTATCCTACCAGCTGGTATATCTTTGGACTGTGTAAGGAAACAGGAGCACCTAGAAGAATCACATGCGGTCACGGGGGGGAAGGCACAAACGCCTTACAGGTAGCGGAGGAAATTGAACCCGGCTTGCCTTTACTGTAAAGCATTGTGCTAACCACTAACACTACCATGTTGGCCCAGTGCAGTCTGCACCGGCTGCCTCTACTTACTTAACAGTAACCTATTCTTTCTCAGAAGGTTCTCTTCTGCTTCTTCCACCTACTTATTAAACTTTTAGTGTTTAATTAACCTGCCAACCAGTAGGTTATTGGCATGCAGAAGGAAAAGCAGAGGGCCTAGGGAAACTGAGTTATAGGGAGAACGTGGAAACTCTGCACTGGTAGCCCCAAACATTGTCCCTCATCTCAGTCCAAAACAACTTTGCTCTTATTTTAAATTTCTTTGCCTAGTCATAGATTCCTCTCCATAAACACCGTCTCTGCATCCGTCAAGCTCTTTAAGAAATTTACAAAGAAAAGCACAGAAATCAGGTGAGCCACATACCACTGGGTCTGAGCAATGACTGTAAGAAGATGACAAGGACTGGGTCAACATAAGTAGTTCATGGGGACAAGGTCAAGAGATGTCACAATGGGAGGAAAGAAAGTTGATGAGGGGAATGGTAATATGAGCAGCTGGGCTGGAACCTGTGACGAGAAGGACATAAATGGGGGCCATCATGACATCAACAGCAAATGGGAGAAATGAATGCCACACAAAATACTTAGAGGATCTTTCTGCCAGCAGATCGGTGTACAGCTGGAACTCTCCAATTAATGCTAACGCAGGCCTCAACTTTCTAGTTGGGGGTGTTCCTGTGTGATGGAGCCATGCTGTTCGCAGGCCTCCATTGCACAAACACTTGTCATCACCCCACACATCTGAGCATCTCCAATCATATGTGCGTCACACGCATGGAGGGTCTGGAATGAATTTTCAAAATTGTATGAACTGCATTTTTTTTTAGAATTTCAGTCCCAACGGACCACAAAAGTGCTAGAGTTTAATGCTTCATTCATGAATTAATCAGTACTGAAAAACTGCCTCTACAGTGGTGTAGCCAGAGGCACCAAATCCAGTAGAAAATGAGTGAGTAAATTATCACCGTTGAGTTCTCACCAGTGGCAGGGGTACTTCTCTGAGGTCCCATCAATGAGTTTAAATGAGTGGCTGGTCTTCACAGGGGCTCAAGTTTGGAGCTGCCCGTCTAAGACATTCAACTACTCCAACTGGGGTAACGATCACCTCAGTGCTGCAACTGAAGGTCATCATGCAATCATCTCAATTCTAAAGCGACTCAATCTCGGTACCATTTGCTCTTTTATCCACGTTTATGGCTTAACTACGTCTCCTGTGAACTAGTGAAGTGCAAGAGAATTACTGTCTTTCTCCGGCAACTGAAATTGATTATGATAAGGTACTGCACAAAGAGGCATGGGATCCTCACCAGTAGACTGGGTGAAATATGCAGTGTAAAGCTACAGAGACCGTGCAACTCCTGACATGTTCCTGACAAAGAACCATCTCAGAAGTGAAGGTGCATGACATTCCATACCAGAGTCAGAGATTTATAGTATACTTAAGTGTATTAGTTGTTTAAAAGGGTTAAATATTTCAGTTTGCCCATCTTTTCTTTTGAAGTTTGTTATGTAGACAGCTTTGCTTATGGAACTCTATTCATTCTCCAAGTATCTGCAGTGAAATGGAAACTTGCGTAAACACTGAGAAGAGTTACATACATTATGATGGATTGAATGTCTCTATTGTTAGAAATCATAAAAAGGCAAGACTTTTAGTCATTCTTTATGGAACTTTGTGTCTGGTCTGTATGGTGATTACTTTAAAATTGTTACAACATGGCCAAGAGCAGCCAGTCCAGATGGTATACAGACATTATCTGAATGAGGCTCCTGCATTCTGGGGTCTATTGTTATGGAATTTGGGCATCATTTTGTTCTTTTTTTTAAAGTCTGGCAACTTTATTTACATTTGAATTTATCCATGACTAAACAGTAAATATAATGTTGGAGATTTTTTTCCCATTAGGTTGCCCTGGCTGCATAATGATCAGGTAGTTAAAAAGAGTGAGGACATCCAGGTAGTTTTTAGCTGGATACAGTGGCTGTCAACACTCTTTCCTTCCTTCTGCCCAATGACAGAGCACGCCAGATTCTTTTGTGCATATGGTCACCTTTAATGATCATAGTACCCTTAACTATGGAAGCAAAGTATATCTTGCATTTAAGGAAATACACCAGAACTGTGTCGGAATGAGGACAATTTCTCCCTTCTACAATATGACCAATCATTAACTAACAATCTTAATACCTTTCACCACAATGAGTTAACTCCTTGTAACAGTTTGCCTGGCCTGTGACAGTTTTCTTCTTAACAGTTATTCTTTATTAACAACTAAGAATAGCAGAGCATTGACTTTTCATATGCAGTAAATCTGCTCTCTTCAAAGAATGTTGTCTCAGCATCAGATTAAATTGAAGTGAGGAATTGACACCTGGTTCTCTATATGACATACATAGGTACATGACACAAATGGACATTTCATTAAATATGCCCTCTCCGTGTCATCTTTGGAGTGAAATTCACTCTTAAAATTCCAAAGGGCTACCACTGTGACACTGCAGATAGAGTGATTGTCTTGGAGTTCTTAGGACCCCTTGTCAGTTTAGGTCTCTTATACAGTTTATGGAGTCTGCAGGTTCGCCGGTGACTGTTTTCGTTTCCCTGGGTGCTGCACTTTCCTTCCACGTCTCAAAAACATCTATTCTGCCATTAGTACAGGTGTTTGAGGAAATCAGCGGGTGTTAATGGACAAGTGTGGGGGGGGGGGGAGGAAGTCAGCTGTATGAAAAAATAAATGAGGAAAAAAGATAGGTAAGATTATTTTGTTTGCTGGTATGGTCTAGAAAGGTGGAATACTCTCCTCCTTAAAAAGAAATATAAATATAAAAATCTTCTCTGGAATCAAATTGTCCAAATTTTTTGATGAATATTGTTTGGAACTGTTTGAAAATGTGCTTTTGGTGTTCTAATGGTTGCATGTATGCCCAGAACTTTATATTGTAAATATTTTACTGTACTATACAGTAAATTAAGATATCTCGTCTTAGCACTTATTAATATGAGTGATTTAGCTAATCCATCATTCTAAATGGCCATAAGAAATGTTAATTCATATTGCCTTTTAATAGACTTAACCATATCCTCTAAGAGATTTGACTCTTCCCAACAACTAATCTTTCAACTATTAATGTGCTTCAAAATAGCCAATGATGACTTCTGCATTTTTCTGTTAAAATTGCTGATGGTGGAAACATTTTATTAAAGAACTAATTAGAATTCTGTGTGATTTCTGAATACAGCAAAACTTGTACTGTTTAAAGTTCAGAAAACACTGGGGTGGGTATATATGTTTCATGAATAAGTAATTCAAATTATTCATTAACAGCCCTTTGCATCTGCAATATCCCTACCAAGGGAGAGAAAGGCACTCAAGATATACATACAAGTCATCCTATATGTTGTATACAATAAGATGTAAAGCTTAAAATTATGATCTTGCTGTGCAGTATCAATAAAGTGATGTTTTTCTCGTATTAAGTAAGAAATAAAATTTCCATCAGATTATTGAAAGGAAATGTATCCATGCCATTATATTTTAGCCATTAAGCCACTACAGGTACTCCCATTTTCACAACTTAGGTGTACATCCATTGTTCAAAGCACCATTTCTATCTGGGATCTTAAAGTCTATGCATCAGGACCTAATCCTGGAGTTCCCAACCTTTTTTATGCCATGGACCCCTCTCATTAACTGAGGGTTCCATGCAGCCTAGGTTGGGAACCCCTCAATTCTCTTAAGGAAACAGGTGCATGGATAGTCACTGGCCTTCTAGTCTGCCCTGCTATTCAATATGACACTAACTAGTCTGTCCCAGCACTCAATTCTTCTGTGATGGTTCACCGTAAGCTTAAATTACCCAAGCTTTCAAGAAAGTTGATCACCTCCTCTTTCCTCAGTGTTAACATCTCCGAAGACCTATCCTGGGCCCAGCACATAAGTGCAATTATAAAGGGAGCATGCCAGTGCCTCTATTTCCTTAGAAGTTTGAGAAGATTTGGCATTACAACTAATACTGTGACAAACTTCCACAGATGTGTGGTGGAGAGTATATTGACTGGCTGCATCACAACCTAGCATGGAGACACCAATGCTCTTGAATGGAAAATCCTACAAAAAATAGTGGATACGGCCCAGTCCATCACAGGTAAAGCCCTCCCTCCATTGAGTACATCTACACGGAGTGTTGTTGCAGGAAAGCAGCATCCATCTTAAGGGACCCCCACCACCCAGGTAATGCTCTCTTTTCACTGCTGCCATCAGGAAGAAGGTACAGGACTCACACCGCTGGGTTCAGGAACAGTTATTACCCCTCAATCATCAGGCTCAAAGCAGAGGAGATAACTTCACTTGCCCCCATCACTCAACTGTTCCCACAACCTATGGACTCACTTTCAAGGACACTTTATCACATGTTTTGGGTATTTATTGCTTATCTGTTTATTATTATTATTATTATTTGTATTTGCACAGTTTGTTGTTTGCACAATGGTTGCTGCCCAGTTGGTGTGGTCATTTATTGATTCTCTTATTGTTGTTGGATTTATTGACTATGCCCAGAAGAAAATGAATCTCAGGGTTGTGTATAGTCACATATATGTACTTTGATAATAAATATACTTTGAACTTTAAATACAATGCTGTGCAAAAGAATTAGACACATATATATAGCTAGGATTCCTAAGACTTAAACACAGAACTGTATTAATTTTATGTATTGCCTTATACTGCTGCCACAAAAAAATCATGACATCTGTGATTAATGATAAACCTGATACTGATATGGGTCTCTGTTGTGGACTGAGAGTGGGAAGGGGGCACAGTGAGGGGAATCGTGGTTGCGAGTGGGGAGGGAGTGGGAAGCACCAGAACGACATTCTGTAATGATCAATAAACCAATTGTTTGGAATCAAATGCCCTTGCCTAGTGTCTAACGGCTGGGTGCGTTTTTACCCATGCCACTCCCCACCCCACCCCCACTCCTAGCACTTCTCCTCTGCTGCCACTTGTCCCACCCCCTCCCGCAGTGCTCCACCCTCACCATTCCCAACATCGTTCGCTTCTGTTAGATATACAAACTCCCTCTCTGCTCCGTGTTGACAACTGCAGTACCGTGCATAAGTCTTGGGCACCCTAGCTATACTGTATATATGTGCTAAGACCTTTGCACAGTACTGTACCTACAACGTTCTGTCCTCCCGAACCCCTCTGGTACAGCGATTTACCAGCCACTGCGAGGAAACAAAAGCCTGTGCTGTTCAGATTTAGGCCTCTTTATCTGGTAATCTACCCACCATTCAGATTGTATCCTCCTCCATTGCATCCAGGAGGGCACTGGTTCTGCAGCAGGGAAAAAACTGGAGCCCGCTGAAGAAAACAAAACTTTCTTGATTTAAAGTTCCCGCCAAAAGAGATGGTGCACACAATTAATACAAAGCTTTCAAGTTGACAGTGAAGAGCGAAGTGGATTGTAACTGAACAACTGATGGAGGAAAATTCCAGTCTGGCCTGGGCATGTCCTTCTTCCTGCAGAAGTTAATTGCATTGACTGGCAGACTTCCCTTTCCCACTCACTTATATGCCTGTCACCTAGAGCAACACATGGCATTAATGATTACTTATGGGATTCCATGGGTTAGACCCACACAACAATCAATCTTTGTCATGTCTTTATATAACTTGTTCAGTATTAGTAGAGGACTGTTATTGATAGGGGGGGGGGGGTTATCTTGTGATTTTTATTCCTTTCTTGTACATTGTAACTGTTTGCAAATATTACTTTGAAAACAATGCCAGCCCTAAAATGTTCAAAGTTGTTGCCACAATTTCATAAAATAACAGGGTTTACTGCCAGTTGTACTTTTTAAAACTAACCTTACAAGTTCTTATAGGTGCTTAGCTAATCCATTATTGAGATTATTGAGTGGGAGTGACATATCTGTGAGCTGATACATGCTAGTATTTTAATCATTGGATCTTACTACATCCATTTAGGGAAAGAAAACATGAAAGATTTGTTTTGAAAGTGCAATCAGAAGTTGGAACCATAAACTCATTTTAGGTCACTTTTATTTTTTTTTGTTCCTTACTTGCACTTTAGGTTGTGTTGATTGAAGTTGGCAAAACCATTACAGTAGGAATTAAAAATGCTACCACATGCTCTGGGTTAATTTTATATCCCTGTGTTATTTTTCTTGTAGTACACTTCCACCATTGAATACAGTGTGTATCGTGTTTCTAAAAGCTGTTGCGAGATCGGAGATGTTTAAAGCTGTGGTTCACATAGATTTTATTCACACACTGTACGTGCCTCTGATATTGTGCAAATGATAATGCTACCATGAAGAATTGTGGTTCAGCTCTGCTCCAGGGATCTAGACGCGATCTTGATCTCTGGTACTGTCTGTGTGGAGTTCTTTGTTTTCCCTGTGGGTTTCTTCCAGGTTTTACAGCTCCCCTGCCCCCCCAACCCTAAAGAGGTGCTGATAGCTTAGTTGCCTTCTGTATATTGCCCCCAGTAAGTTGCAAAAGAATACAGAAAGGGCATGTGAGAGAAAATAAAGATGCAGAGTTACAGGGAAATAAGATGAGAGTGATTGGGACTGCTCTGCTTGGAATCAGCATGGATTCAGCAGGTTGAATAGCCTTTAAATATGCAATTAGAATGTTTCTAGTATACACTTGCTGTGGTCTATTTTAATTACAGAGAGCATAGCCTTCGCTATCAGTTCACATTAACTCCTGGGCATGCCTATGTTTCATTACATCACCCTTTGGGAATAGGATTGATCAAAATACCTTTGTGCAGCATTTGCAGCAAAGGTGGAGAAAATCGTTACATTTAAATTTGCAGGAACCTAACTATTGCTAAGTTATGTCTCAGGATATTCACATTATCCAATGAGATGTTTCGATTCATGGTAATGATATAAACACTGTTTGCTGTGGATTGTTATCTGAATTTTCGTATCTCTCTGGGATATGCCCTCCCTTTTGGCAAACACGTAACATCTGCATTTTATGTGGTGGAATATTTTTTCAAGCGCCCAGGGTACATTTGAAAGGTACTAAATGCAGCATTAATTTTGCTGCTGTTGCAGGGTAAGAACGATTGTCCAGAATGCGTGTGTTAACTGAATACGCAAAATAACTGACTTCCTAAAGCAATCTTAGTATGTTTTTTTTTCTGGAGTCTTAGTCTGAGCAATTGTTATGGTTACTATCTCTTTTTCTGCTCACTGGTACCCTACAGATCCCCAAAATATTTGCAACTAGCCTGCATTCAGAGGGCAGATTGTGCAGGATGCCATATTAGCAGACATGTTAGCTTGCATGCGTACTAAATGGCTGGTGGATAAATACAGCGCAAGCGGATCATGACATTGACCAGTGTTAACGTTTTGTAACTCAACACTTTGTCCTTTCTCAGTGTAAGCACTCATTCAGCGGCAGGAAGGACACCCACCAAAGGGATCATCAGCTAACGCAAGGTTAGTTGCTGGGTGATTTCTTCTGACTGTTGCGACAATTCTGCGATTATTTGCCGCTTTCTGTATTTTACTGCAAAGGTCCATAGGGAGTAGAGTGCCAGATGCTGAATGAGTTTTTCCTTACTTCAAGACTTCCACACAGACCAGTTGATCTCAGACAAGGGAGCATTGATAGACATCAATGAAGAAATACATAGAGGTATACATAGAAAACAAGAACAGGAGCAGGCTATTTGGCACTTGCAGCCTGCTCCACCATTTGCTACGATTAAGGCTGATCATTCAAATTTGTTAAGCTGTTCCAGCTTTTTCCCCAGACCCCTTGATTCCCCAAGCCCTAAGAACAGTATCTAATTCCTGCTTGGATATATTTAACAATTTGGCTTCAACTACTTTCTGTGGTAGGACAGAGATCAAAGACTGGAAGAGGAGGAGGGGAAGAAGGGTTCTCAGCAGAAGTCTGTTCAGGGAGCAATACGCCTGAATAAAATTCATTAAGGAGCAACATTTGATGCATCTGCACATCACTGAATTCTCACCTACTGCAGCCACACTAACCTCAGAGCAGAAGGACTACGTTTCCAGTGGCTGTCAAGTTGACTGTGGCAATGAACTTTTATGCCACTTGTCATATTGACAATTGAGATATTTGAAAAGTTTCTTCATTTAGTGTTGTGTAAGGGCAGTCATCTAGGTACTCTTTTCAAAGACAATATGACAAAAGTAACTTTGATTTACAACTCATTACCTTGACGTCACATGCTGTTTCATGAATAACCCTTCTTCAAATAGTTCTTCTTTTTCTGCAGGTGCTACAGAGCGAAGTTCACACTCCATACTTTCTCAGGGTGATGTTGTGAATCTTGCACATGTTTTTAACCACTGTTTCCAATGTCTGGATATATCAGGTACCTGGCCCAAATTCACTTTCTTCTCACCAAGCAACCTTTCTCACAGAAGCAAGTTTTGGATCCCATAAATAAGCCATCTTGAAACATCTCCTCCAAATTTGTACCATATTTATAGAGCCTGTCTCAATCTGCCAAGAAGTTTCCAAGAGGCATATCCGATGCTAACTCTGACACCCATATTGTTGTACTGTAGATGTTTAGCAAGCTTAACTAATTCTTTAAATGCCTTGCCTCCTGGTTTGGGTAGATCCTGCCAGAACTTGTATGCAGGAGTATCCACAAATGCAAGCAAAGTAAATAACGAACTCCCTTGCAGTGAAAAAGTGTTCTTTCCACATATTCTTTCCATATTTCATAGATTGAAAATAAGTGCCTGTTATGGCTATCTGGAGTCGTAGAGTGCCTCGATGTGTAAAGGATGGAATCAATGAAATCCAACTGAGTCTTGGTAAAGCCTAGAATCCCATGAAAGGCAAGCAGCACTTGCTTCTGTAATCATCCTGGATAAAGTGTCATTCATGTCACCAGTTATCAGAACAGCATTGTTTACTGTTAGCAAGCTCTATGTAAATAAAAAAAATACAGCTCAGCAGCTTTCACCATGTGTTTTTCTATGTGGGAAGGCATTTTATTTTGTAAGTCATCCGACCACTAGAGGGAGGTGATAGAATAGCAAAAACTCTTTAAGGGACCTCTCCCAACAAGGATTCCACCAACAAACAAACTCATCTCTTGCTGGAGATGAGAAAGTGGAGTAAGCCTGTGGGTTTACTGTGATTTGGAAACTTCTCCATTGCACAGAGTGCCATTGACTGCATGCATGTTACTTTCTGGGTACAGCATGGTAGATCTGGTCTATCCCAGTACCAAAAGGGATTTCATTCACTTGACTGTCCAGCTAAGCATGTGATCAGACAAGGACAGCCAGGCAATCTGATACTCCGCAGCAGAGGTGATGCCTTCAGTCTTCAGTAAGGGTCTACATCCGAAAGTGCTTGAGCCATGGTCCAAGGGATACTTGTTGGGTGTTTAGAGTTTTTTTGACTCTGCTGCCTTTCCCACCACACCTGGCCAGTGAAAGGCTTGCTGACCACCCAAGTTCTAGTGTAGCAGTCTATGCCTTGCTGGAACAGAATTGTTCCTGTCATCTGAACTGTTCTTGAACATACCTCCAGGGCTTTGGTTCAGGATTGCTGATGGCAGAGTATATGGTGCACCCACTGTGGTTGCCACCTTTTGTACGCAATAGTTGAGGGCTAGAGCACATGGAGGAGCTAATGTAGAGAGTTTTGCTGGACTGTCTCAAATTGAGTGTGATATCAGTAAACAGACCCCTTTCTCCATTCACCACCAGTGACACATCTTGCATGCTTACAGACTATTGTTGAGCCTGTAACTTGGCCATTATACCAAAGTAACATGCACAAAAGAAATATAAGAACAATACTTATAATTAAATTACACCATCATGCTTTCAAAAACCATTTATTCAAATGGTTGGTTACCTTTAGCACTTTCCTCTTACTATTGCTTCTCTGCGGTGTTGCCTTGGTAACCACAGTGTGGCGGGTGGAGGATTCCTGAGGTTCAACAATATTGGGAGAAGACAGTTATGGGCCTAGCGCGTTGGCAGCATCCAGCACTGTCCGGATGCACCCCTGCTGGCTGTAGGTGATGGCAAGCAGCAGAAAGGGGAAGAGGCTGCATTGTTCCTGAGTATTGTGTTCTATGCTTAGGAGGTGCAAGCTTAATGATCTGTTGGAAGAGAGATTGCTGAACAGTTGTGGCAGACAGCAAACCCCGTTGCATGTAATACACAAAGCATTTCAATTTGCATATCTTTCAACCTTCCACAGTAATCAATCAGAAGAAATAATACAGATGCTGGAAGTCTGAGACAAAAATTCATCACTGGTTAATTTCTTGGAACATGTTTGTCTTCTCACTTTTCCAGTTCTGATGAAAGCTCTAACTGGAAGCCTTGGGAGGAATGCATGGTCTTTCCCTTCCTGACACTCTCTGTTGCCCTCAAAGTTAATTCTGCTTCTCTTCCATCTGACACTGTCTGACATGCTGACTGTTTCTGGTGTTTCTACTTTAGTGGCCTGGCACATTGCAGCTCTCATCCTATTCTTCAGCAAAAACAGTGGTTTGTGTTGTCCAAATCCTTTGCATCATCACTGATGCTTGGTACATAACCATATGCTTGCCCTGCCTCTGAGCATCTCAGTGACTGAGCTGGTGGCTTGAACTATGACCTTGACTAGTGGTATGTCTTAACCATCACTGCCCCACTGCTGCTCCCAGACTGCCTGTCCACACCAGTTCTTGAATATCTGAAAGATGAATGGAGCAGAGTGAAGGTTGTTTGGTGCACCAGGAGAAGGGAAAGAATGTGGCTCACTGTGCAGACTGAAAGGCTTTGTTTCAGGAGAAAGCATAACACAAGGGTGCAGATTGGGTATGAGAATGCCACCATCTTTCAGTCCCAACCTTGCTATTGGCTATAGGCCTATAATGGCCATTTCCTCATGAAAGATTAAGGCATGAAGGCATAGCCTCCCCATTCTTGTCTGCTCCTGCTACCTGCCCTACCCTGTTTCCCATGTTTCTGCAAAAGAAAAGTAATTGCCAGTGAGTTCCATACTGACGATAGCTGATAGGGTAATGTGGCTCTCATAGTTTAATAGTTAGCAAGTTGAAACATGAGGGTATAAGGCATGCATCTGTGGAGTTCCTGAATGAGAGGCATGAATCCTGACTGGTACATTGACTATGACTGATGGGAGTGCAGTATATAGAGAAGAGTGTTACTGTTGGTTGGATATGACTTTTGAGGATTGATCTGCCAATCTTGATAATTTAGATCTTTGCACTTCATGCCCAATTGCATCAGGGTTGTCTGGACTTGATCCTTGATGTTGACTTCAATGGCTAACTGTTTTTTCTGCCTTTTGGCGGTGACTAGAGAGCCTCTTGGCTGCTGGGGACATGGGACATGGAAGACACTTCACCTTGTGTCCTCTGGTTCATCGCTCAACTTAAATAACTTCAGAACCTGTTTACTCTTACATTGTGACATAAATTTGTTTCCTGAACCAAATTTACTTATGAAATAACTATCAATACTCAGGTAATTGTAATGTACTCACCCCCCCCCCCCGCCCGTTAGAGACACAGGCTAACTTAAATCCAATCAATGGCTCAAGGTTCCATTTAATATCGGAGAATGTATATAGTATACAACCTGAAATTCTTACTCTTCACAGACAACCATGTAACAGAAAACCCCAAAGAATGAATGACAGAAAAATAACGTTAGAACCCCAAAGGTTCTCCCATGCACAAGCAGCAGCGAAGCATGAACCCTCTTCTTCCCCCCAACCCCACACATCGCTCACCATCTAGCCAATGAACTGCATGGTTATCACCAATTGTATCCAATCATCATTCCTAAAGCAGATACGCACAGTTGGCATTAGGTTCAGGTTTATTCGTACCTACATTGGAATTTACTGGAGTAGTAGATTAACTGTGAATTAATTGTAGACATTGAAATGGAGAGATGCAGTAAAGAAATGGCCTTCAGCCCAGGAGTCCACACCAACAATCCAACACCCGTTTGTGCACTTATCCTACACTGAACCTATTTTATTGTCCTCACTTCCCTCCTCAGGCTTGACCACTCACCTGTACACCAGAGGCAATTTACTCTGACCAATTAACCTTCCAGCCCACGTTTTTGGGATATGGGAAGAAAACAGAGCAGACGGTGGAAACCCACTTGGTCACTGCAAACTCCACACGGACAGCACTCGAGGTCAGGGTCGAGTGTGGATCGCTGGAGCTGTGAGACGTGCAGGCATGTGATTGCAGCGTCTGGCCTTAGGTTCCATGCAGCTCAGCAGATATTACCTTCCCCCTTTTTTTTCCCCCCAAAGGATCTTGTGATCCTGAACTCCCAGAAATAGTTGAGCACTATTGGGTGGCATGGCGCCAACGACCCTGGTTCAATGCCCATCACTGTCCGTAAGGAGCTTGTACGTTCTCCCCGCAACCACGCGAGTTTCCTTCCACAGTCCAAAGACATGCCATTTGGTAGGTTAATTGATCATTGTACATTGACCCGAGGTTAGGATAGGGTTAAATCAGGGGTTGCTGGGTGGCATGGCTCAAAGGGCTGGAAGGATCTGTTCTGCTCTGTATGTCAATAAATGAATCAATTAAATAATCACATAAATTGGATTGAAGCTATTTTGGATACATGGTAACATTGGTAATTGGCCCATTTACATTATTCAGTATGAGGGACACAGATTATGGACCAATAAACACATTATAGATTATGGATTGTTCCCCACAGATTGGACAACTGTAAGGTCAGTTTGGGGGAAAAGATTTTTTGAAAGATTAGCTTTGTCACATGTACATCGAAAAATACAGTGAAATGCTTCATTTGCATCAGTGGCCAGGACAGTCCGAGTATGTGATGAGACAACTACCAACTGTCATCATGCTTTCGGTGTCAGCATAGCACGCCCACAACTTACTGACCCTAATCTGTATGTCTTTGGAAAAGGAGGTAGCAAGAAAACAAGGAAATGCAGACAAATCAGCCTGAAAATACTAGAATCTATTTTAAAGGATATAACAAGATACTTAGAAAATATCAACAGGATTAGACAAAGTCAACATAGATTCATGAAACGGAAATGGCAATTGACAAGTCTCCTGGAGTTTTTCTGGTTGAATTGATAAGGGATAACCTGGGGATGCGATACAAATCTTCAGAAGGTCTTTGATAAAGCTCACGTAAAAGTTTTAGCGTGAAATGTAACAGCGCATTGGACTGGAGATAATGTAGTGATTTGCACTAAAGATTGGTTGACATGCAAGAAGGAGATAGTAGAAATAAATTGGCCTTTTAGGTGGTGGCAGGGAGTGACATTTTAGTACCAGTCTTGATCTATTTGACACAATGTTGCACTTCACCTCCAGCCCACTTTTTGCAAAGTTGATCTCAAGAACTAATTGTAAAGTGTTCAACTGTGGGGACTATACTTAAGAATTAAGGTCATTCAAATCTCATTGGTCAGGCTGCAGTGCTTTAGCCATGCTTGCATGTGTGCATTCGGGGCTGAGCTCAAAGATATCATTGAGGCATTAGCTGAAGCTTATGAAAGGATGGACTTTACTATTAATATTCAAAAATCAAGATTCTCTACGGCCGTAGCCTCTGCACCATACCGTCTTAGCTAAGTAAGTGTTCATGGTGAGATGTTGGAAACTATGGTCCATTTCCATATCTCAGAACTATCTCTTGGCAAAGGCAGACGAAGAGGAAGAAATTCATTACTGATTTCAATGTGTCAGAGCAGCATTTGGTCAAACGAGAAACAGGGTGTTTGAAAATTAAGTCTCTGGACCTGGTACAAATTTCATGGTGTACCAAGCAGTAGTGATCCCTTCAGCTTGTGTGCTTCTGATACCTGTTTGATTGACAGCAAGCATGTCAAGCCACTGTTGACATACCACCTACCCAAGCAATCATTGAGATTCATTAATTGTCAATGAACCAATATCACAGCTCTCTCTCGGGCCAACATCTTCAACGTTCAGACTGTAATCAATCTCCGTTAACTCTGTAAAGTATGAATGCCAAGCAGACTACTGAACCAGACCTTCGATTCCAAGCTCTGTTATGGGAAGAGATCAACAGGCAAACAGAATGAAAGCTTCAAAGCCTCCATGAATTAGTGTCACATCCCCACTCGGACTGCTGAGGATCTCCATCCATGATTTCTCAAAGTGACGAAGAAGTGGGTGGCATTGAGAATGTTGAGGGCATGCATTGGGAGTACACAAAAGCCCTGCGAGAGTAATGTAGTAAGTGACCTACCTCCGATACAATACATCTGCTTTTCCTTCTAGGACCTCCTCCCTTGTCTGTGGAGGAGCTTACTCTTCCTACTTTAACTTCATCATCCAGGTCAGAAACCACAAACCAGAGAGGAAGCAAATCACTTTTAATTCCAAGTGACTTCTGGGATTAAAGCGTGGAGCCTGATGCACAATAAATGTCTGATTTTTAGTGAGGGGCCTGAATGTAACATTTCTACATTTGCCATTGACAGGAAACTTGCTGGGGTTGTCAGGAGGATGTAAAGGATCTTCAAGGTGATTTGGACATGTTGAACGAGTGGGAAATTTTATTGTAGATGCATTATAAGATGGATGAATGGAACATTATTTACTTTGGTGGGGGGAAAACAGAAGTAGGTTATGCTGATAGATTGGGAAATATTGATACAGAAGGATCTGTGTATCACAAATTACAATAAGTAAGGATGCAAGTACAAGAAGCAATTAAGTATGTTGACCACCTCTGCAAGAGAATAATCACAGCAATTACATTTGGAGTACTGTGTGTAGTTTTGGTGTCTGTAACCAGGACAAGATATACTTACCATAGAGGAAATAGTTCTGGGTTGGCTGAACAGTTGTGTGAGAAATGATTGGATTGACAAGGCTTGTATTCATTAGAATTTAGAAGAACGAGAGGAGATCACATTCAAACATGCAAAGTTCTGAGGATAAAGTGAGGGATTTTCTCCTAGCCAAGATGTTTAAAACTAGGGATCACAGATCATAGGGTAAATATTTAGGACTGAGTTGAGAAAGAATTTCTTCACTTGGAGACCAGTAAACCTATGGGATCCTCTACCACAGAGGGATGCAAAGGCCAAGTAGCTGAATATATTTGAGACAATTACGGCTCAGAAGGCATTGGGAGAAAGTGAAAATTTGATATTGAAGCTAGTTTAGGAGCTGAGAGGTAACGTTGCAGCTATATAGGACCCTGGTCAGACCCCAGTTGGAGTACTGTGCTCAGTTCTGGTCACCTCACTACAAGAAGGATTTGGAAGCCATAGAAAGGGTGCAGAGGAGATTTACAAGGATGTCCCCTGGATTGGGGAGCATACCTTATGAAAACAGGTTGAGTGAACTCGGCCTTTTCTCCTTGGAGCAACGGAGGATGAGAGGTGACCTGATAGAGGTGTATGATAAGAGGCATTGATTGTGTGGATAGTCAGAGGCTTTTTCCCAGGGCTGAAATGGTTGGCACAAGAGGACACAGGTTTAAGGTGCTGGAGAGTAGGTACAGAGGAGATGTCAGGGGTAAGTTTTTTACACAGAGAGTAGTGAGTGCATGGAAAGGGCTGCCGGCAATGGTGGTGGAGACGGATAGGATAGGGTCTTTTAAGAGACTTTTGGATAGGTACACGGAGCTTAGAAAAATAAAGGGCTATGGGTAAGTCTAGTAATTTCTAAGGTAGGGACATGTTCGGCACAACTTTATGGGCCGAAGGGCCTGTATTGTGCTGTAGGTTTTCTATGTTTCTAATGATCAGGCATGATTTTATTGAATGGTGGAGTAGTCTCAAAGGATCAAATAGCTTGCTCTTTGCCATTCTCATTGCTTCTATGATGGTTCCAGTGGACATAGAAGGTCCCATGGTTGGACTTTGAAAATAGCAGCATGGTTCTGGACCACTTATGTACCCACTATTTATCGGCCAATCATCATTATTAAGGCAAACCATCTTTTCATCATTAAATTGCAGTTTGAGGAAGTTTGTTGTGTGCATATTGACAATGGCATTACAACTGTGATTACATTTTCAAAGTACTTCATTGACTCTTGAGCACTTTAGGATGTTTAGAGGTTCTGAAAAGCCTAACAAACACAATTTCTTTTTAAGTAACAGACAAAAAATGCTGGAGGAACAGCACATAGGTAGTATGTATGGCAAATGATAAGGAGGTGATGTTTTGGGCTGAAACCCTTCATCAGGACTGGAAAGGAAAGGGAGGAAGCCAGAATAAGAAGGTGTGGTGGTTGTTGGGGGGTGGGGTGGAAGGAATACTATCCAGGAGGTGATAGGTGAAACCAGGTGAGGAGGAAGATAGATGGGTGGTGGAGGGAGGATGAAATGGAAGCTGGGAGGTGATAGGTGGAAACGGTAAATGGCTGATGAAGGAAGAATCTGATAGAAGGGGAGAGTGGATATGGGAGATAGGGAAGGAGGATGGATACCACAGGGAGGTGATAGACAGCTGAGGAGAAGAGAAGAGGTGAGAGGGGAGGCTGAATGGAGAATACAAAAAGAGATTTAGGCTTTGCTTGCAGGTGAACACACCAACAATTGCTAGTTTATTTAAATCTTATCAATGGAATATTTTTCATACAGATTTCTGCCATCTTTGATAAACTATACTACCTGTAACAGGGTAAATACAATTTAGTTGATTAGAGCTCTAATGTTCTCAAAAAGGCTTAAGAGCTTTAGCAGAACCCTGAGATTGAATTAATCTTCCAGTATAATTAATCACAAGGATGTTCTAATGATGGCCATTATGAACTCATATTGCAAAATTATTTAATTTGAAAGAAAGCTACAATAAACGTTAATGGAGTAGAAATTCATCCCTTGCTAGAAGCACAATGTAGTTGAAGTTGGACAACGCTTCTGAAACGGTTCGATAGAATCAAATTTCCCAAGTGGAGTTCAACACATCCTCTACATCACTTTGCTGTATAGTTTTGATCATGTAGTATCACAATTTAAGTTTGGTTCAGCTGAGATCCAATTCTGAGGTCTTAGTTTATGTGAGACCTCTGTCTTCTGCTGTCACATTGACCATCAGCTGAACAGTGAAGACTTGTGCATTGCACTCACATGTCCTTCTCAGTCTGCTCAATTGGGAAAAAAAATGACTAAGTGTCATTGAAGGAGGACTTGGATTATTTTTAGATTGTTGTGAGAAGAGTGAGAGAGAGAGAGAGACAGAAATAATTTGGTAGTTTTCATGTCTTTGCATAATGGGTCTTAAACTCAGCATGTGGAAATATTCAAAAGAATCTTTGTAATCATTGTAAATTGTTAGGTCACCACTGTGGCATAGCAGTTGGCACAGTGCAATTACTGCTTGAGGCATCAGAGTTCCGAGTTCAACCTGAATGTCCTCTCTGAGGAGTCTCCGTACACCTTCCTCATTGATTGCATGGGTTTTCGTTGGGTCCTTCAGTTTCCTGCCACAGTCCAAAGACGTACTGGGTCCAGTAATTGGTCATTATAAATTGTCCCCTGATTAGGTGAGAATTATATCGGGGATGTCGGGGGTTGCTGTGCGTTGGGGCTCAAAGGGTTGGAAGGGCCTATTGTGCGCTATATCTCTAACTAAATAAATAAATGATCAAAGATTATAAGAGAACGGATCACAAAAAAAAATACAGCAGAATAGAAGAGATAGTGGATGAGGTGGGGAAAAAGATGAGCCTTCGTGGCAGGGCTACTGAAGTGCTATCAGACAGACCATCCCGAATGTGGATTTAACATTCCTGACACATTTAATTTAGTGCTATTAAGTCAAGGTGAAATATGCAGGAAAAGGGAAGTTAAATTCCTTGGAAGCAGCTTCAGAGATGAAGATCAAATTGCTGTTCCGATTGAGGTCACAGTGAAGAGTGTCTCGGATGCTTGCAGACAGAAGAGAGAGTAGTGGACTAGTCAGTGCTTAACAAAGCAAGGATAAGGGTTCCTAATGCATTTAAAAAGAGGATCCCATTCTGTTGTTCTGTCACTTCTAGATCAAGGGTGATTGCTGAGTAGCGGTCGTAGGGAGGACAGATCAGATTAGGTGCCTTGCAGTTGCACAATGGGGAGGATTACTTGGAGAGATGTGTCTGAAATCATTTCCTTACCTTCCACCTCAGATTTCTATTAAATCTTTTTCCTTACATCTTAAACCTTTGCTCTCTAGTTCTTGATTGCCCAGCCACGGGGATAAAGATTGAGTGTGTTCATTATATCTATGCCCCTCATGGTTTTATACATCTGTACAAGGTCACTTCTCAGTCTCCTATGCTCTACGGAATAATATCCTAGCCGGTCCAACCTTTCGCTGTAACCCAGTTCCATTGTTCTTTTAGTTTTACTAGGGCGAAACCTCTTGGTCACTTGCTTAGAAGCACTTATTGAAAGTTATGTGACATTATCTTCCATAAGCAAAGTTATGCTGACTACCCCTAATCAGTCCTAGCCTTTCCAAATGCAAAAATACCTTTTGTTTGCCAGTGTTCCTCTGCAGAATCTTACAGTGTGTATTTTATGATGGTGAATATTGGTAGCTCGGTTTGAGGAGTTTGGTGTTAAGGTGCCAAGCTTTGCAATTAACCTGCTGACATTTCATCACCAGTTGAGGTGACATCATCTGTGCAGAGCTGTTGGTGTTTCTCTCTGGGAGTGAGCGCGTTTACGTAGCCCTCCCATTCGCTTGCCTCAGTCCTGATTGGCTACCCTTTGGGTTGACCTTTGAATTCTATTGGTTCGAGTTTCTTTGCCTCTCAGGGGTTCATCGAGGGCTTCCATTTCGATTAAGTTTGTTTACGGAGTTATCAGAAGAGAACCAGGCTTCTAAAAATTCTCGTGCCTGCACCAGATACTGTGTAGTCCTAATCAACATACTGCATTCAGTAATAGTATTGAAAAGGTCATGGAGAAATTTATGGACTGTTCAGCAGGTCTGGAAAATTAGTGTATAACCGGTGAGGTTATACTACCATTTTTTTGGAACAAAGGTGAAACTATTATGCAGAGAACAAGTTGATAAAAGGATCAGAGAAAGGATGAGGAAAGAATATTTTCATCTCAGGAGTCTGCCCCTTGGTTATTGATCTCTCTGTCAAGAAAAATGGATCCTTAATATGCACCCTGTCTAAACTGCTCATTATTTTATTCACCTTAAATAAGTCTTCCCCCAGTCTCTTTTGTATTCTGTGCTTCAGTTAATAACAGTAAGAACCCTATCTTCTTAAATACGTTTTCCTTCTGGGATCTGTGAACATGTGTTCCAATATCCTTCTGTTCCTCTGCGCAGCTTAGTATCCTGCCATTTATTGTATATTCTCTCACAGATTTTCCATTCCCAGCTGCATGATCGCTCACTTTTCTGGATTTACTACCACTGGCCATTTTGAACCTTACTCCATTGACATCTTCCCACAGACTTGAACTTTCTAAATGGCTGCCAACCACACTGCTAACGTTAGCATAATCTGCAAACTTCTTAAGCATGGCTCCAAGGGCCAATCTTGAAAGTGTTGTATGCGAAACAGTGCACCATTCCTGTGCCCAGTAGAATCCCACTGCATGTATCCTTCCAGTCCTAAAATTGCCATTTTCTTTCACCCATTGAGCAAGTTTAAATGCAACTTGCCATTTTCAGATGGGAAGTTGCTTTTAAACTTTCCTGATTAATCCATTATCAAGATTTAAACTGTGTGGTCAACCACTTCCCCTCCCCTTCCCCCTTTAAATCTCAGCACAGCATTGGCATTGAAGCTTCTTAGTTGTGACTCCTAGCTACAGTCTCCTTCTAAATAAAAGTATCCTTGTGTTGACCATATCAAAATCCTTCATGATGTAAACAGCAGGCCAATCTTTCCGAATACGTATAATCTTTTAAATCTGATATCTTAGTTGTAAATTATTTTTCTGCAGTGCTTGAGTATCCTTTTAGTATTAGGCCAGATGACACAGATCGATAGTCAGCAATTCTGTGAAGAAACACTGTTAGCTACAGGATTCACTTGCATTTGGAAAGGCAAGGATCAACAGCATACATTCTGAATTTGAATGAGTTTTTTGAGGAGCTGCCCAAGAGGATTAGTGTGGGCAGGGCAGTGGACATTGCCTTCATGGACTTTGCCTAGGTCCCACCTAGCAGGTTGTTCTGGAAGGTTAGAATAGGTGGGATCCAGAGTGAGATGGCAAATTGACTGCAAAATTGACTTGGTGGTAGTGGATGATTACCTTTCAGAATGGAAATATGTTGCCCCTAAACTGTGGAACAGCATTCCCATCAGATCTGCCCCCTCCATTGACTCTTCTAAGTCTAGACTCAAAACATACCTTTATTCACTAGCATTTGAATCTCCCTGATGTGGCAGATTTTTGGCTTGTGCCTAGGCTCCTGTGTTGTTTATTTTGTGCCTATAAGCTGTTGTTTATATCTGTGTTTCTTGTATTTGTGATTTTAGCTACCTGTTATGGTTCTTACAGCACTTTGGTTAACTTGGGTTGTTTTTAAATGTGCTTTATAAATAAATTTGACTTGACTTGACTATTAAGCTAAAAAGGATCAGGAAAGGGAGGCTGCAGTGTGACTTTAGAGTGATTTGTAAAATCGTAAGGGGTGTAGGTAATATAGATTGTCACAGTCAATTTCTGAGTGTAAGGGAGTCTAAGACTAGATAGCTTTAAGGTGGTGGGTATATAGAATGAGGTGTCAGAGCCAGTGGTTAAGGCAGGTACAATTACAACTTTTAATAGACACTTGAACAGATACAGGGGTGGAAAATGATAGGGATATCGGACAAATACAGGAAAACGAGATTAGTGTTGATAGGCATCTTGGTCGGCTGGACAAATTAGGTTTGTTTCTGTGCTGTATAACTCTATGAAAGCGACGGTTTTGACATATTTCTGACAAGTATGTCTGCACACAGTGGCATGTCAGGACTCGTGCTCTGCTCCGAACTTGCTGCTAAATTCACTGTATCTAATCTGTTGGCCTTCTGCCAGCTACGATAGGGGAATTTAGCATAGCCCACTTATTTGAATGAGTTTGTCGATCCACACTAAAAAGGTGAGTAAAGGTGCTTTGTTTTACTTTATTTAAAATAAAAACGTGGAATGCAGTTTGAAATTAATTTATTATTTTCCTTAATTTAGTTATTTGGAAATTTTCTATCCCTGGTCAACAGAGACATTTTGGAAATAGCAGAAAATGCCTTTGAGGGGTTGAGCTGCAGAGGACAATTGAAGTCTCGAAAGGAGGGGGTTTTATTTTCACTTTCTATGGGCTAGTTACCACTCTCAGCCTATTCCACTGCAGTAATTTCAACTGCTGCATCCCACAAGTGATGAACTTAAGGCAAGGGCTGAGATCAGGGCAATATTGCTTGATGTTCTCATTGCTACCATAAGGAAGAAGGTACAGGAGCCAGAAGCCACACATTCAGTGATTCAGGAACAGGATCTTCCCCTTTGCCATCCGATTTCTGAATAGACATCGAAACCATGAACCCGACCTCACTGCTTTTTTATTTTTGTTTTTGCATTATTTATTTAACTTAACTATTTATACATACACTGTAATTCACAGTTTTAAAAATTTCATTATTATATATTGCATTGTACTGCTGCTGCAGAGACAACAAATTTCATGACACATGCCGGTGATATTTAATCTGATTCTGATCATTAGAGCAGGGAACAGATGGGCTTGCATTTATAGGAAACTCCTTTCACAAGTTTAGACCGGTCAGGGGAGACCTAAGAGCAATTTCCAGCAAATTGAATGATTTTATATGTAGTCAATACTGTGGCAAATGGACCAGCCAAGTTGTGTAGAGCAAGTTCCCACAAGCAATCGTCTGATCATCCATTTCATTGATGCTTGTTAAGCTATTAATATTGGGTGATATCTGTGAAAGAAACCTCAACCTGTCTTCACTTGGACGTTGGTTGTAGGGGATTCGTAGCCCATTCTTTAGTTAGAGCCTTCAGCATTTTGGGCATCGAGGGAGAGAGGAAGAGGAGAGCCATCCTCAGTACCACCGATGCGGCAGAGAGGGCCTCAAGATGGCTGTGGCTCGAAAGAGGGGAGCCATGGAGTCATAAGTAGCTAGCCATCTGGACACAAGCTGGGGTCTGATCAGCCCCGGCTGGGTCACCTGGAGGAGGTTGTATGATGTTGAAAGACCCGAAACACCCGATGACTCCAGCAACATCACTGAAGATGAGTCCAGAAGCATCAACAGATGTATGTACACAGTTTATTTTCACCTGAGAAGGTGAATGCGATATAGCCTCCTAAGTTACCCAAAAGACAGCTGTTCCTTTAAGGCAACTCTGGACTAAAATGTCTATGTAAATTTTATGTTTGTCTCTGGAGTGGGACGTGAACCTTTAACCTACTGACCCACAGACAAGTGCTACTAATCATGACTCATTTGGAGCTACATTATAGATGTTCATGACTTAAGTACATTTTGTGCAAGCACGCAAAATTATCACGCCTCAGTGCCTTATTTTGCTTTGGAAGGAGAGAGCAAATATAAGAGGCAATGTAAGCATAGACTCAACAACTTGAGATCAGATGGCAAAACCCATAGCAGTGACCTGCTTGATGTCTGAGAACTGATCTCCAGAAGCGTCATGGTAGATATTGCAGACGAGACAGATCACATAATTCAAGCAACAAGCTGCCAAAATTTGTCATGACTCCACAGAGCTTTTTGGCCAATCTTTCTTGGCCCTCAGTCAATAATCTATTTTTTTCATGCATCTAACACACACATATTTGACTTAGATTTATTTATTCATTATGCTACATTTTTTAAAAGTTTTCTGTTTAGAATATGTAAGTTTAGTTTTGGAAGGTGTTGTAGTTTTGTTGGAAATTGAAAATAGAGAATGTACCAAAAGATGATACATGCTCTCCAAAGGAAGATAGTAGATACCAAAGCTGGGATAACATACAGCCTGCAGGACTGATGAAGAAACTGGAGCAAGAATAGTCCAGATGGCCTCCCAAACATGTTCCATCACTTGGTGATAACATGACTAATCTGATTGTGACATCAACTCCAATTTTCTACATGTTACTCAAATCCCTTGATTTCCCTGAGGTCCAAGCTTCTGACACAACAGTCTTGAATGTGTGCCTTTGTCTCCACTGCTCTCTTGGGTGGAGAACTCTAAAAATTTAGTTCCTTATGTAAATAAAAATAGATGGGTCTTGAAATCCCTAAAGTTCTGTATTCACAAGGGAAAATATCTCTCACAGTATCTCAGAATCAGAATCAGGTTTAATTTCACTGGCATATATCGTGAAATTTATTGTTTTGCGGCAGCAGTACATTTCAATACATAATCATAAAAAGCTATAAATTACAATAAGCAATAGGTACTGTATGAAAATTAAGTAGTTCCAAAAGAGAACAAAAAACAAAAAAAGAGTGAGGTAGTGATCATGGGTTCACTGTCCATTCTGAAATTTGATGGTGGAGGGGAAGAAGCTGTTCCTAAAACATTGAATGTGTGTCTTCAGGCTTCTGTATCTCACCCTGGATGGTATCAGTGGGAAGGGGGTATGTCCTGGATGGTGGTGGTCTTTAATGACGGATGCTGCATTTATGAGGCATCAAGTTTTAAAGGTGTCCCAAATGCTGGGGAGGCCATTGTCCATGGTGGAGCTGACTGAATTTACAGCCCTCTGCAGCTTTTCCCGATCTTGTACAGGGCTACTCCTTGCCAGACAGTTAGAATGCTCTCCATGGTGCATCTATAGAAACTTGTGAGAGTACTTGAAGACATACCAAGTCTCCTCAAACTCCTAATGAAATAAGCTGTTGTGCTTTCTTTGAAATTGCAATCATTATTTAGGCCCAGGATAGATCTTAACACCTAGGAACTTGAAACTGCTCATCCTTTTCACTGCTGATCCCTCGATGAAGACTGGTGGGTGTTCCCTCAACTTCCCCTTCCTGAAGTCTACAATCAATTCCTTGGTCTTACTAATGTTGCGTGCAAGGTTGTTGTTGTGACACCACTCCACCAGCTGATCTATCTTGCCCCTGGAAACTTCCTCATCACCATCTGAAATTCTGTCAACAAGTTGCATTATGGGCAAATTTATAGATGGTGGTTGAGCTGTGCCCACACAGTCATGCATGTAGAGAGACTGGAGCAGTGGGTTAAACACGCATCCGTGAGATGCGCTAGTGTTGATTGTCAGAGAGGGGGAGATGTTATTCCTGATCCACAATGACTGTCATCTCCCAGTGAGGAAGTCAAGGATCCAATTGCAGAGGGAGGTACCGAGGCCTTGTTGTCTGAAAGATTATCTACATGCTGGTGATGTCCAGCAGAGAATTCTGAACAAAGAACTTTACAGAGATTTTTTTTAAGAAATCTTACAGATTGTGACATGGGACTTATTAATGCTTTTTGGCTACTTTTATTTGCCAGCAGTTATGTAGTCCAAGATGACTTGAGTTAAAAGCTGCCAAAAATGTATATAAATGTCACAGTAACTGGAAATAAGGAGTTGCCGGATAGGAATAACAGAATGATCTTCCCAGGGGAGGCAGGGAATGAGTAGAACTAATTTATAAGGTTCCTGCAAAGTATTTGTTGAAACAATAGCCTATGCTTAAGATGCTCCAGGCTAACCGAGCAGCTCCCAAAATATGTCGGCAAGTGCCATGGAAATTTCACTGGCATTTATAATCAAATCCAAATTTTACTTTGAGATCTTTTTAATTGATTTTGCAGTTGGGTCCCACTAACCTACGTCCACAAATTCCATAAAACACCTCTTTAGATTCCTTGCATGACTACAAAGAACTTTCAAAGAAGGCAGAATTCTAAAAAAAATTATTTTCTTTGCGTTTTTGGGAGATGACTTGCCATTTCCGTGTCTCTCTACCCGAAGGTGAGGACTAATGCTTGGTTAATCTTCATATATTCCTCAGAGAAAATGGTATTTTTTATTTTTATTTATTAGCCTACTTAGCAAGAGTTAGTAGGTGGATGTTTGCCTGCCTGACACCAGATTCTCCAATAACCCCAAGCCCTAACATGGGAAGTGATTATGAGGTGAACAGAGAAGAAGATTCAAGGATGTGCTGAGAGTTCTTTGAGGAAATGCAACATGGTCTTCTGACTCCTGGAGATTCTGGTTCAAGGTTATTTAGTAAAATAGAAACATTTGGAATGATATTAAGAATCTCGAGGCCATGCGGTTAAATCAACGGATTATCTGACAAACGATGCATCGCGTGCCAATCAACTTCTGCCGTATCTGTGGAACAGAGTATGTGCCCTACATTGGCCTCAGATCTCCCAAAATCACAGCAGAACCAAGTAATCCTCCATCCTGTACAAATGTCTGAGAAGAATCAGTGGGGCAAAATGGCCTAAAACCATTAATTCTGCAACTGTTCAGGGTAGAAGATGCATGAGAACACCATAAATTTCAAAATTCCAGTCATGTCACAAGCCATCATAATTCAGGAACCAATATCATCATTCCTCTTGTGGAAATTCGGACGTGGTACATAATAGCAAAATCTGTAGCAGAGGGATCAAAATGACTGAAGAAAGCATCTCACCACTATCTTGTTAAGTATATTGTATCTGGTGACACATATGCAATTTGATAATGAACTTGCTTTGAACTCTTCTTGGGCAAATGGGAATAGACAAGAGATGCCAGCTTTGTCAGTGACACATACTGACCAAGGAGTTTGTTTGTTTCTTTTATTTTATTGAGATACAGTGTAGATAGCCCTTCCAGTCCTTGAGCTGTGCGACCAGTAATCCCCTAATTTAACCCTAGCCTAATTACTGGACAATTTACAATGACCAATTAACCTACCAGCCAGTACACCTTTGGATTGTGGGAGGAATTCGTAGCACCTTGAGGCAACCCAAGCGGTCATGGAAAAACTGTACAAACTCCCTCCAGGCAGTGCCAGGAATTGAATCCAGGTTGCCTATCCTGTAAAGAAATGTGCTAACCATGACTCTACCAGGCTCCTCTCACCCCTCCTCTGACCCCTGCGTCCTCTGACCACCCTCTACTCTGACCACCCTCTCTCCTCACCACCCCCTCTCCTCACCACCCCCTCTCCTCACCCCCCTCTCCTCACCCCCCTCTCCTCACCCCCCCTCCTCACCCCCCCTCCTCACCCCCCCTCCTCACCCCCCCTCCTCACCCCCCTCTCCTCACCCCCCTCTCCTCACCCCCCTCTCCTCACCCCCCTCTCCTCATTCCCCCCCTCTCCTCATCCCCCTCTCCTCATCCCCCCCCCTCCTCATCCCCCCCCTCTCCTCATCCCCCCCTCTCCTCATCCCCCCTCTCCTCATCCCCCCTCTCCTCATCCCCCCCCCCTCTCCTCACACACCTCCTCCCCTGACAGTGTTGCTTATTGCCTGTCCTGATATTGCCTCAAGGGCTCAGTGTCAAATATTCATCGGAACTCTTTGAATGGAATACCTTGTCGTGTTGTTTTTCTCCATGTTGAAAGTGGGGAAAAATGCAAGCCTTTTGTTTCTGATTGGGCCTCACTAGTTCTTTAGTCAGCTGGTTGTCACGGGGAACAGCTGTGTTTAGAATTGGAAGGTGTGCTAACTTGAGTCATGCAGAAGCCTTCACTCACTCTCTAGTGGGTGAAGCTTTGACCTGCTTGTGTCACCAGTCACAATTGTTGTGATTTCCCTGGATATTGGTCGAAGCGGCTCTGTTAGCATTTCAAGCTCTTTTACTATACTGGATACCTCAGCCTGCACTTGTTTTCATGTGGCTTCTTGCATTAAGGTTTGTTCAACTATCAGAGAAGGCTTTGATCTTTAAGTGACAATTCACCTGGAAGTTACTTTTACCTTGCCCTTTTGGAAAGTTCTAGAAAGGCTGAATGATTGCTGAAATATCTATAGGTACATGCCCTTCTGTTCATCTGCCCAAGCATCTTAAGATGTGCTCTGTGGAACTGTGCGAGATACATAATGTGTTGAGGTACATCTTCCTAACTGGAATCTAATCTGCTGGCATCCTACGGGTTGTTAATGGTGACATATATGTACTTTGATAGTAAATTTACTTTGAAAATTTATTTTGAAATACACCATTTCTCCTTTATCATTGATCCAAGTTTTAGAAATTCTTTTCGACTGGAGGAGAGCACCTTCAGCAGAAGCATTGCAGCAGGGCAATTCACTACCAACTACTCGGGCAATTTTGGGAGACAATAAGTGTTTGCCCAAGATTCCAAACAAATAAATCATTAAAAGAAATACAAAAACATCTTGAGATAATTAAAATTGTCAAACCAAACTAAAATAATTCAAATAAAGTTACCATACTCTATAGGATCTGAGATCCCATAGATGCTATGCTGAAGTTGGGTCCATTAAAGGACATGAAAGGTGACAGAACATCAGGGAATTCCAATAACACTAGGCTCTATCCTTGTAGAGTCCATGTAGAGGGCATACTCAGTAAATCCATAATAGAATAATAACCATAACAGGATTAATTTAAAAAAAGCACATAATTTGGGTGTTTAACCAGTGTGCAAACTATGACAGACTGTATAAATATAAAAATAATAATAAATAGGCAGTAAACATCGAGAATGTGAGATGAAGATTCCTTAAAAGTGAGTTCATAGATTGAGGGAACATTTCAATGATGAGGCGAGTGAAGTTATCCCCTTTGGTTCAAGAGCTTGATGGTTGAGGGGTTGTAACTGTTCCTGAACCTGGTGCTGTGAGTCCTGAGGTTCGTCTACCACCTTCCTGATGGTAACAGTGAGCAGTATGCCCTGGATAGTGGAGGTCCCTGATGATGGATGCCGCTTTCCTGTGACAATATTCCATGTAAATGTGGTCTGTGGTGGGGAGGACTTTTACCTGTGATGGAGTGGGCTGTATCCATTGCACTTTGTAGGATTTTGCATGCAAGAGCTTTGGTATTTCCACAGCAGGCCGTGATGCAACCAGTCAATATATTCTTCACCACACATGTGTAAAAGTGTTTCCAAGTTTTAGATGTCATGCCAAATCTTTGCAAACTCCTAAGAAAGTGGGGGCTTTCACTTACGTGCTGAAACCAGGACAGGTCCTCCGAAATACGAACACCAAGGAATTTAAAGTTGCTGACCTTCTCCACCTCTGATCCTCATGAGGACTGGCTAATGGACCGCTGGTTTCCTCCTGCTGAAGTCAATAATTGGTTCCTTGGTTTTACTGGCGTTGAGTAAAAGATTGTTATGGCACCACCCAGCCAGGTTTTCAATCTCCCTCCTATATGCTGATCCATCACCACCTTTCATTTGGCCTACAACAGTGGCATCATTAGCAAACTTGAATATGGCATTGGAGTTGTGTTTAGCCACACAGTCACAAGTGTAAAGTGACTAGAGCAGGGACTGAGCACGCAGCCTTGTGGTGCATCCGTTCTGATGGAGATTGTGGAGGAAATGTTGCTGCCAGCCTGAACTAACTGGGGTCTACATGTGAGGAAATTGAGGATCCAATTCCACATGGAGCTATTGAGGCCAAGGTCTTGAAACTTATTAATTAGTTTTGAGGGGACGATGGTGTTGAATGCTGTGCTGTAGTCAATGGAGAGCATTCGGATGTATGTATCTTTGCTGTTCAGATGTTTCAGGGTTGAGTAGAGAGCCAGTGAGGTGGCATCTTGTGTTGATCTGTTGCTCCAATAGGCAAATTGGAGCAGATCCATATCACTTCTCAGGCAGGAGTGGATATGTTCCATCACCTACCTCCCAAAACACTTCATCACTGGATGTAAGTGCTACTGGACAACCCTCATTGAAGCAGGTTACCACTTTCTTCTTAGGCACTGTTAGAATTGAAGCCTGTCTGAAGCAGGTGGGTTTCTCAGACTGCCGAGGTGAGAGGTTAAAGATTTCAGTGAAGGTTCCAGCCAGCTGATTGGCACAGGTATTCAGTTCTTGCCCAGGTACCCCATCTGGGCTGGATGCTTTCCGTGGGTTCACCTGCTTGCACGTCAGCCTCAGAGACTGCAATCACAGGATAACCGGGGACTGTGGGAGTTTGTGATGGTTCCTCCATGTTTTTACGGTCAAAGCGAGCGGTCAATGGGAGGGGGAGGGGCATTGAGCTCACCTGGAAGCAAAGCCCTGCTGTCACCTATGTCGCTTGATTTAACTTTGTTAGTATTCAAGCCCTGCCACAACTGTTGAGCATCCTTCATTGATTCAAGTTTTATCTGGAACTGCCACTTCGCCCATAAAATGGTTTACCGGAGGTTATATCTGGTCCTTTTGTACCTTTCTTGGTCACCAGGATGCTTCTGATCTGGCCCTCAGCAGATTGCAAATCTCATGGTTCATTTAGGGCTTCTAGTTGGGGAAGACTCTGAATGAATGTGGGGGCACACTCATTTACAACTGTTTTAATAAAATCCATGGCAAACATGGCATATTCATTCAGATCCACAGAGGAGTCCCTGAACACGGCCTAGTCCACCAATTTGAAGCAATCTCGTAGCCGACTCTCTACCTCCCACAACCACCTCTTTGTTGTCCTAATCTCTGGAGCTTTGCCCTTTAGTCTCTGCCTGTAAGCAGGGAGGAGAAGGACAGACAAGTGTTCTGATTTACCGAAATGTGGTCTGGACATGGGATGGTAGGCAATCCTTATCTGTGTGGCCTAGTGTGTTGGGACCTCTGGTGCTACAGGTTATATGCTGATGGCAATTAGGCATAGTTTTCTTCAAATAAAAACGTGGTTGAAGTCCCGGACTGTGATTTGAAATGAAATTCCCAGTCAGGATGATATTCTATATGTTTGAGAACTTGCAGGGAAGTAACTGCTGTTCGTTTTTTAGATGGTCCATCTGTTTTATGTGCAACTGGTGAAGGGAAGGAATAGTTAGTCGCTGATGGGGTGCCAATCATGCGGGCTCCTTAGAAATTGAATGAATCAAGCTTCTAGTGAACTCTTGAGCTGCTCTAACCTAAGCAAGGACAGAATATGTAAATATGTATATATTAGAGATAAAGCAGGGGAACAGGGTCTTCCTGTCCAATGAGTCTGTACTGCCCAATTAGACTCATGACCAATTAACCTACTAACGTCTTTGGAATTTGGGAAGAAATCTAAGCTTCTGATCTGCACATATTAGATTAGATTTATGAATCATATTTACTTCAAGGCAAATACTGAAATGTATCATTTGCATTAACAAGCAACACGATCTGAGGATGTGCTTGGGGCAGCCAGCAAAAGTGTCGCCACATGTTCTGTTGTCAACGTAGCATGCCCACAGTGTCCAGCTGAATGACATGCAGCTAGTATACTGTACAACAAGTAAAGACAGAGAAATAAATCCCCACTGCCCCACGACTGCACACAAAGACAGACCTCCAACCATAGGACAGGACACCTCCGGGCCCATGACCACCTGACAATGGCCCCGGACTCAGGCCTCCGATCTCCAAACTTGTTTGGGTAGACTGGTAGATGGTGGACAGGCATTGCCTTGTCAGGAGGTGGGCCACCCACCAGAGGATATCTAGCCTCTGGCCTGCTCTTGGAGTCTTACAGCAAGGGAACAGGCCCTTCTGCTTACCGTCCTTGAACCAGCTATCAAATACCCTTTGACCCTGTTTCGCTAATTTTGTGTTTCCTCCTCATGTCCTCATCAGCTTTCACCACCCTTCCCTCCTGTCACCCGTTCGCACTCGTTGGCAGCGTACAAAATCCAGTTAAGCTCCCGTCCAGCACTTCTGGGCATGTGGAGGGAAATGAGAGGACCTCGGGCCAACCCACCTCATTGAAGGGAGAATGTGCAAGCTCCACATAAACAGTACCCGAGGTCAGGATTGAGCCAGACCTTCTGGAGCTTCGAGGTTGCAAAGCTAGCCACCGTGCCACAGCACATCTGTGGCCACAATTTCTGTAGTTGCTCTACTTGAGATTCTGGGCAATATGTCCTCCCTCTCCAAAACCCCAAAACGAACAGTTGATGTTGGGGACTTGGTGATGGTAATGTATTTGAATGTGAAGTACAGATGGTTAAAATATCTCTTGTTGAAGATGGACATTATCCGGCACTTTAATGCCATTGCTAGTTACCAACCCATGTTTCTTCAATTGACTTTACTTAAAAAAAACAGAAGCCACAATTGTCAGTATTAATTCATTTTGATAATTTTTAAAATCAGAGTCGGCTGTTAAAATGTTGATATATCCAGCCCTTTGGTCAAGGTTTGCTAGGCCTCTTCAGAAGCTGGGCATCCTTTTATGTAGCACTGCTTTGAGCCTACTTAACATCTGAATTTTGATGCACAACTTGTGAATATGGCAAAAGCTTTCCTCATCTGATCGAGGGAAGTGCAGGTCTATGGGGACCAGAACCAGCAGACTTTCCAACAGCCGTTCAGGGGTGGAGTTATGTATTTTGTGTTTGACTGGCCCATTACCCTGGCATTTAGATTTCTCGTTTCAGTCAAGGTCCATGATGTCTGCTCAGCGTTTATGAAGCATACGCAGCAAGAAACCTGCACTAAGCACCAATCAAACACACTGTTGCATCCATAGGTCACTGGGCTACATGCATGAAATTCAAGGATTTCCTGGTTGTTGTCCCTGGACCAACACAATCTAATGGGAAGGCGGTGATCATCCGCAGGTTTCCGTCCCTGTACTGCAGATGGTCTGCTGTGAATTGTCTTCAATTCCTTCACTAATTGATAGCATGGCAGATGTTCATTATTTTTCCTGCTGGACATGAGGTGGAATTGTTCCCTGGTCAGCTGTGACACCTGTGCTTATCCTGTTTCGTCTGCAAAAGCCTTCTGTATCTGAAAGAACAAACCATCAGTGCCTGCCTCTTAATGTCCCCTCAGATTGTGACGGTTTCTCCCACTGTATTGCATGAGACTCCGGGATTTGTTGACGATTTACAGTTAAGTGTGATAGTTGCAGAATGACTTGAGTTTATTCAATCTTAACTCAGAAAGCTTTCTTTAAATTACAAGTGCAGAGAACACAAAATCAATTGCAAAATGCGGTCAGCATAGTGGCGAATGGTAAACTGAAATGATTTCCGTACATGTAGACGTTTGACCCACAGATGCAGTTATCCGTGGGACTTCAGCTTTGACAGGTGCATGTTACTCATTGTTGATGCCGCACCGAAGCGACACTCACACTGAAAAACAGTGTAGCCTTGACGGAATAAGTCAACAAGCTAATGTGCCACTCACGTGCGGAACACAGAATAGTCCTTCCATGAGTTTGGGGAATCTTCTCCACTGGACTTGATGTCTCCATGTCTTTCAGGCAAGTTTGTTTCAGTGCTTCCTTATGATGTAAGTATTCCTGCTGCCACTCATTGTTAGGACAGCAAATTCAGCTCATTACTTGAACCACCTCATCAGCAGCTCCCACACCGGACAGTGGTCGTGCAAGTAAATTTGTTCTTCACTCATGCTGCTTGAAGCTACTTGTAGTTCACATGGGACCGGCAGTATGTATATACAGAACTCCTTGGATGTTGTGCACGTAGGAGAATTACTCGCATAACATCCCTTTCCCGCCCAAATCACTGCCCAGTAATGTCAGGATGCGTTTCACTGTGCTTTACAGTCTCTGGCCCATCACCATCAATGTGTGAATCTTTATTGCTTCCTGCTTGAATCAGTATTATCATTTGTACAGCAGGCGACAGAAAAAAAATCTTTTTTTTCAGAATCAGATTTAATATTAACGGCATATGTCATGAAATTTGTTAGCTTTACAGCAAAAGTAAAATGAAATTCATCATAAGTATAGAGAAAAATAAGTTACATAAATATATATTAAAAAATAGGTAATACAAAATAACAGAAATAAAGAATAAGTAGTGAGGTAGTGTTCACGGGTCGATGTCCCTTTAGAAATCGGATGGCAGAGGGGAAGAAGCTGTTCCTAAATTGCTGAGTGTGTGCCTTCAGGCTTCTGTACCTCCTTGCCAACAGTAGCAGAGTGAAGAGGGCATGTCCTGGGTGGTGGCGATCCTTTAACGGTGGACACTACCTTCCTAAGGCACCGCTCCTTCAAGATGTCTTGGATACTACGGAGGTTAGTACCCGTGATAAAGCGGAGTAATTTTACAAGTTTCTGCAATTTATTTCGATCTTGTGCAGTAGCCCTACCTCCCCCCCACCAGACGGCGATGCAGCCAGTCAGAATGCTCTCCATGGTACATTTGTAGAAGTTTTCCAGTGTTCTAGTTGACAAATTAAATCTCCTCAAACTCCTGATGAAATATAGCTGCTGTCTTGCCTTCTTTATAGCTGCTTCAATGTGTTGGGTCCAGGTTAGGTTCTCAGAGATACTGACACCCAGGAACCTGAAATTGCTCACTCTAGAGGGATCTACTTCTGATCCCTCTATGAAGATTGGTTTGTGTTCCCTCATCCACAATCAGCTCTTTGGTCTTGCTGACGTCGAGTGCAAGGTTGTTACTGCGACGCCACTCAACTAACTGGTGTATCTCGCTCCTGTACACCCTTTCGTCACATAGAAACATAGAAAATAGGTGCAGGACTAGGCCATTCGGCCCTTCGAGCCTGCACCGCCATTCAAATGATCATGGCTGATTATCCAACTCAGAACACTGTACTAGCCTTCCCTCCATACCCCCTGATCCCTTTAGCCACAAGGGCCATATCTAACTCCCTCTTAAATATAGCCAATGAACTGGCCTCAACTGTTTCCTGAGGCAGAGAATTCCACAGATTCACCACTCTCTGTGTGAAGAAGTTTTTCCTAATCTCGGTCCTAAAAGGCTTCCCCTCTATCCTCAAACTGTGACCCCTCGTTCTGGACTTCCCCAACATCGGGAACAATCTTCCTGCATCTAGCCTGTCCAATCCCTTTAGGATTTTATACGTTTCAATAAGATCCCCCCTCAATCTTCTAAATTCCAACGAGTATAAGCCTAGTTCATCCAGTCTTTCATCATATGAAGGGCCTGCCATCCCAGGAATCAATCTGGTGAACCTTCTTTGTACTCCCTCTATGGCAAGGATGTCTTTCCTCAGATTAGGGGACCAAAACTGCACACAATACTCCAGGTGTGGTCTCACCAAGGCCTTGTACAACTGCAGTAGTACCTCCCTGCTCCTGTACTCGAATCCTCTTGCTATAAATGCCAGTATACCATTCGCCTTTTTCACCGCCTGCTGTACCTGCATGCCCACTTTCAATGACTGGTGTATAATGACACCCAGGTCTCGTTGCACCTCCCCTTTTCCTAATCGGCCACCATTCAGATAATAATCTGTTTTCCTGTTTTTGCCAGCAAAGTGGATAACTTCACATTTATCCACATTAAATTGCATCTGCCATGAATTTGCCCACTCACCTAACCTATCCAAGTCACCCTGCATCCTCTTAGCATCCTCCTCACAGCTAACACTGCCACCCAGCTTCGTGTCATCCGCAAACTTGGAGATGCTGCATTTAATTCCCTCATCCAAGTCATTAATATATATTGTAAACAACTGGGGTCCTAGCACCGAGCCTTGTGGTACCCCACTAGTCACTGCCTGCCATTCTGAAAAGGTCCCGTTTATTCCCACTTTGCTTCCTGTCTGCCAACCAATCCTCTATCCACATCAATACCTTACCCCCAATACCGTGTGCTTTAAGTTTGCACACTAATCTCCTGTGTGGGACCTTGCAAAAGCCTTTTGAAAATCCAAATATACCACATCCACTGGTTCTCCCCTATCCACTCTACGAGATACATCCTCAAAAAATTCTGTGAGATTCGTCAGACATGATTTTCCTTTCACAAATCCATGCTGACTTTGTCCAATGATTTCACCGCTTTCCAAATGTGCTGTTATCACATCTTTGATAACTGACTCTTGCAGTTTCCCCACCACCGATGTTAGGCTAACCAGTCTATAATTCCCTGGTTTCTCTCTCCCTCCTTTTTTAAAAAGTGGGGTTCATTAGCCACCCTCCAATCCTCAGGAACTAGTCCAGAATCTAAAGAGTTTTGAAAAATTATCAGTAATGCATCCACTATTTCTTGGGCTACTTCCTTAAGCACTCTGGGATGCAGACCATCTGGCCCTGGGGATTTATCCGCCTTTAATCCCTTCAATTTACCTAACACCACTTCCCTACTAACATGTATTTCCCTCAGTTCCTCCATCTCACTGGACCCTCTGTCCCCTACTATTTCCGGAAGATTATTTATGTCCTCCTTAGTGAAGACAGAACCAAAGTAATTATTCAATTGGTCTGCCATGTCCTTGCTCCCCATAATCAATTCACCTGTTTCTGTCCGTAGGGGACCTACATTTGTCTTAACCAATCTTTTTCTTTTCACATATCTATCAAAGCTTTTACAGTCAGTTTTTATGTTCCCTGCCAGTTTTCTCTCATAATCTTTTTTCCCCTTCCTAATTAAGCCCTTTGTCCTCCTCTGCTGAACTCTGAATTTCTCCCAATCCTCTGGTGAGCCACTTTTTCTGGCTAATTTGTACGCTGCTTCTTTGGAATTGATACTATCCCTAATTTCCCTTGTCAGCCATGGGTGCACTACCTTCCTTGATTTATTCTTTTGCCAAACAGGGATGAACAATTGTTGTAGTTCATCCATGCGATTTTTAAATGCTTGCCATTGCATATCCACCATCAACCCTTTAAGTGTCATTTGCCAGTTTATCTTAGCTAATTCACGTCTCATACCTTCAAAGTTACCCTTCTTTAAGTTCAGAACCTTTGTTTCTGAATTAACTATGTCACTCTCCACCTTAATGAAGAATTCCACCATATTATGGTCACTCTTACCCAAGGGGCCTCTCACGACAAGATTGCTAATTAACCCTTCCTCATTGCTCAATACCCAGTCTAGAATAGCCTGCTTTCTACTTGGTTCCTCAACATGTTGGTTCAAAAAACCATCCCATATACATTCCAAGAAATCCTCTTCCTCAGCGCCCTTACCAATTTGGTTCACCCAATCTACATGTAGATTGAAGTCACCCATTATAACTGCTGTTCCTTTATTGCACACATTTCTAATTTCCTGTTTAATACCATCCCCAACCTCACTACTACTGTTAGGTGGCCTGTACACAACTCCCACCAGCGTTTTCTGCCCCTTAGTGTTATGCAGCTCTACCCATATCGATTCCACATCCTCCTGGTTTATGTCCTTCCTTTCTATTGCGTTAATCTCCTCTTTAACCAGCAACGCCACCCCACCTCCTTTTCTTTCATGTCTATCCCTCCTGAATATTAAATATCCCTGAATGTTGAGCTCCCATCCTTGGTCACCCCGAGCCATGTCTCTGTGATCCCAACTATATCATAATCATTAATAACAATCTGCACTTTTAATTCATCCACCTTGTTACGAATGCTCCTTGCATTGACACCCAAAGCCTTCAGGCGCTCTTTTACAACTCTCTTAGCCCTTATACAATTATGTTGCAAAGTGGCCCTTTTTGATGCTTGCCCTGGATTTGTCGGCCTGCCACTTTTACTTTTCACCTTACTAATTTTTGCTTCTACCCTCATTTTACACCCCTCTGTCTCTCTGCACTGGTTCCCATCCCCCTGTTGTGAACTAACCTCCTCTCGCCTAGCCTCTTTAAATTGATTCCCACCCCTTTCATTCTAGTTTAAAGTCACCTCAGTAGCCCTCGCTAATCTCCCTGCCAGGATATTGGTTCCCCTAGGATTCAAGTGTAACCCGTCTTTTTGGTACAGGTCACACCTGCGCCAAAAGGGGTCCCAATGATCCAAAAACTTGAATCCCTTCCCCCTGCTCCAATCCCTCAGCCACGCATTTATCCTCCACCTCATTGCATTCCTACTCTCACTGTCGCGTGGCACAGGCAGTAATCCCAAGATTACTACCTTTGCGGTCCTTTTTCTCAACTCCCTTCCTAGCTCCCTATATTCTCCTTTCAGGACCTCTTCCCTTTTCCTACCTATGTCATTGGTACCTATATGTACCACGACCTCTGGCTCCTTACCCTCCCACTTCAGGATATCTTGGACACGATCAGAAATATCCCGGACCCTGGCACCAGGGAGGCAAACTACCATCCGGGTCTCTGGACTGCGTCCACAGAATTGCCTATCTGACCCCCTTACTATCGAGTCCCCTATTACAACTGCCCTCCTCTTCCTTGCCCTACCCTTCTGAGCTACAGGGCCGGACTCTGTGCCGGAGGCACGGCCACTGTCGCTTCCCCTGGGTAAGCTGTCCCCCCCAACTGTACTCAAACAGGAGTACCTATTGTCAAGGGGCACAGCCACCGGGGTACTCTCTATTACCTGACTCTTCCCCTTCACCCTCCTAACTGTAACCGACTGGTCTGCCTCCCGTGGCCCCGGTGTGACCACCTGCCTGTAACTCCTCTCTATCAACTCCTCACTCTCCCTAACCAGACGAAGGTCATCGAGCTGCAGCTCCAGTTCCCTAACGCGGTCCCTTAGGAGCTGCAGCTCAGCGCACCTGGCGCAGATGTGGACATCCGGGAGGCTTGGAGACTCCAGGGCCTCCCACATCCGGCACCGAGAACAACAAACTGCCCTCACACTCATACTGCCCCTCTCTTCAAATAACAACAAAAAAAAATGAATACAAAACCTTCCTCGCCTCGCCCGTTTCCGCCTAAGCCCGTTGAGCCGAAGCCCTTAAGCCTTCACTCTGCTCCCGGCTCACTCCGCAGCCCGCAAACTACGCTGCCCACTGTATGAGGCTCTGTTCCTTTTAAATCTTCCGCGCTTCACTGCCCGATGTCACACGCCTGCGCAATCCCGCCTCTCTGAACGCCGATGAAAAACGAAAAATTCAAAATCTGAAATTCTGCCAACAATGGTTGTATCATCGGCAAATTTATTGATGCTGTTTGAGTTGTGCCTAGCCACACTGTCAGAGGTGTAGAGAGAGTAGAGCAGTGGGCTAAGCACACATCCCTGTGGAATGCCTATGTTAATTGTCAGTGAGGTAGAAATGTTATTTCCAATCCACACCGTTTGTGGTCTTCCAATTAGGAAGTCAGGGATCCATTTGCGGAGGGAGTTACGGAGGCCCAGGACTGTAGGCACAATGGTGTTAAATGCTGAGCTGTAGTCACCAAACAACATCCTGACATAGATGTTTGCATTGCCCAGGTGATCCAAGGTGGCATGGAGAGCCATTGAGATTGCATCTACTGTAGACCTATTGTGGCAATAGGCAAATTGCAGTGGGTCCAGGTCCTTCCTGGACAGGTGTTGGTTCTAGCCACGAATGACCTCTCAAAGCATTTCATCACTGTGAATGTGAGTGCTGCTAGACGATAGTCATTGAGGCTCTTCACACTGCTCCTCTTGGGCACTGGTATATTTGTTGTCCTTTTAAAGCAGGTGGGAACTTCCGGCTGTAGCAGTGAGAGATTGAAACTGTCTTTGAATGCTCCCGCCAGTTGATTGGCACAGATTTTCAGAGCCTTACCTGGTACTCCAATGGGCTCTGTTTCCTTGCAAGAGTTTACCCTCTTGAAAGACAGTCCGATGTCGGCCTCCAAGACAGAGATCACAGGCTCATCAGGTGGTGCAGGGATCCTCATAGCTGTGTTTTTTTTCTCCCTTTCAAAGCGAGCGTAAAATGTGTTGAGCTCATCTAGTAGTGAAGCATTGCTACCATTCATGATGTTGGGTTTTGCTTTGGAAGGAATAATGGCCTGCAAACCCTGCCAGAGTTGACGTGCATCTGGTGTTGCTTCTAATCTCTCTCAGACTTGTTTCTTGTCTCCTGAAATAGTGCTGTGCAACTCAATACCTGGTTTTCTTATACGGACCTAGATTGCCAGACCTAAATCTAGCCCTCAGCAGACTATGAACCTCCTGGTTCATCCATGGCTTTTGGTTTGGGAATGTACGGTATGTTTTCGTAGGCACACACTCATCCACACAGGTTTTAATGATGTCAGTGACAACTGTGGAATACTCATCCAGGCTTGAAGATGACTCCCTGAACACAGTTCAGTCCACCGATTCAAAGTGGTCCTGTAAGTACTTCTGTACTTCCCTGTACCTTCTTGATCCTCACCTTCTTGGTCCTCACTACTAGTGCTGCAATCTTCAGTTTCTGCTTATACTCAGTGAGTACAGCCAGATGTATGGGGTGTCAGGGAGGGGTAGCACCTCTGGTGGGGGAACATGTCGCGTCCTTTTCAAGGCAGTTAGTCCACCTTTGGTCCCCACCTGGCACTCAGCTCTCATCTGTGGCTCCCCGTAGCTGTTTGCATGCGACAGCGGCCACACCCCAGGCAACGGCTTCGACAAGCTGGCTAAACCAGGTGAGGGTAGCCGACGGGTCTCAAACCCTCAATGAGATAGGGAGTTGTCTATCCCAGCATGTGAAGACAGACTCTGACAGATTGAGTGGATGAGACCAATGGAAGGTCCAAAGGTCAAGAAGGCGGTCTCTGCAAGCGTCGTGGAAGGTGTAGAGCAGGACAAGACACAGAAGACGTCCTGGTCATCCACTGCACCTCGTCCCATCTCCAGCCATCTCGACTCTGTCTTGCCACTGGATCCAGATGGGAATTGGGAAGAGAGAGTGAGGCTGACGCTGCGCAACTTTCCCTCACTTAAATCGAAATCAAGCGCTGGTCTCGACACCATCGAGGTCCTCATCGACGTTAACGATGGACGAACAACAACAGCCAAATGAACAGACTTACGAAAGTGTGGGCATGGGATAACATGGTAGGCTTGGTCTTAGTGTAACAGTGGTCTAGTGTGTTATTTTAAGTATTTATTTAAGGGACATACATATTGCAGGCAAGGTCAGTACATCCATCCCTAATTGTCCCGAATGTGCTAGCTTGCTAATAAACTTACAAACTTTCAGAGAGTGGTTTGGCAAGACCTCAGGGCTCTGCAGAATGCTTTGCACTAATGAAGTGCAGCCACTGTTGTAATGTAAGTAACATAAGAAATCTAATATTTGGAGCTAAGGACAGGTGTTTGATCTGCAGTGGGCAATGTCCAGTTCCAGGCCCATACTACTGGATGTCTGGAGTGGTGGGACATAGAGTACTGTTAAAGCTTTCAGCGAATTTTACCCCCAACCTACATGGGTGTGAAAATTATTTAATTTGCTTCTGGCTGTTGTTTGTGATTGGTCTTCCAAGCTCCGCTAATTAAGTACTTGCAAATAGCTTTTATTCACTTAGCTGTTGTGCTGCCAGGATAATTGCAGTTCCTCATTCACAGTCTGGATGGCAGCTACAAAGCTTTATTTAATTGTAGTGTGACCTCCCTAGGGAGGAGGAGTGTTGGGAACAACACCTTCAAGCTGCCAATTTCCTTTTTTTTGTATTTTTCTTCTGGCTGCTTCTGAGATTCATTTTATGAAACAAATAGGGTCCTGGTGTCTAGTCGTGTTTTGTCTTGCAGAGGAGTATCTGAGGAAGTCGACAATGGGGCCCAAGCATCAAATGGCCAGGTTGTGATACCAGCTGAGGAGCTGGGCTCCAGTCAGTTTTCTGGACCGGAGGGTCAAGGAAGGGGATCAGTTTCACCGGGAAGCAGTGGGCAGTTACAGCAAGCAGTTAACCTGTTATATGTCTAAAAGGGAGGAAAATTGATGACGATAATAGCTTTGGTGATCGATTGTGATCTTCCTTAGCTCATCACTTGCGTTCCCAGGAATGAGAGCAATAATGGGGCCAGTGCTACAGGGCGACATTGATACTTCTGGGAGGGCCTGCTCTCCCCACATTGGGCTCATCAGTCTCTCCAGGACCCACCCTAATGGCATGAACACTCACTTCTCTAACTTTCGGTAATTTCTCCCTGTCCCCCCTTCTCCCTCTTTCAATCAGCTTATTATGGCTCCCCTATCTTAACCATTACCTTCTTATCACCTCTCTCCTCCTTCCCTTTCTCCCATGGACCACTTTCCTCTCCTATCAGATTCCTTCTTCAGTCCGTTACATTCTCCACGTATCACCTCCAGCTTCTCACTTCATCTCTCGCCTGGCTTCACCTATCACCTGCCAGTTTGTATCCTTTCTCCTCCCCCCACCTTCTTATTCTGGCTTCTTCCCCCTTCCTTTTCAGTCCTGATAATGGGTCTTGGCTCAAAACTGTGACTGCTTATTCCCCTCCATAGATCCCTCTCCTGACCTGCTGAGTTCTGCCAGTATTTTGTGTGTTGCTATGGAAGGGCCACCTTTCTCATGCCAAGGGAATGTCTAAGAAGAAGATGACCAGTTCTGCTCAGCCATCTGCAGAGGCCCGAAGGCCAGGAAGTTGTAGCACTCAGTAGCAGCACTGAGCAAGGAGAGTTGGCAGGAATCCTTGCCCTTTCCACAAATGCCGTGTTAGGTACCTGTCTTGGTGCTCCGCTGTGTGCTTCTGTGGCATTGAAATGGTCTCATTGATCTCTGGCTTGCTGAGGAGTGAAGTACCCAAGGCAACGTGGCTGTCTGTAGGGGGAGGTGTTGGGTGCGCTCAGGCGACTCAGCAATCACAGAACGGAGTGGACCGTCTCACCAGCAACCTATCAGCCCTTTGGCATTTATGGAAGAATCCATGGTCCCCACATCGAGCTCATCGGTCACCTCCAAGCCCACCAAACCAGAGTGCAAGGAAGTCCTTTTCTATCCTAGGGGGAGAAGATGATCACTGTAACTCAGTCAGCTGCAGTTGCCCCAATGCCAGCAATCCATCTGATGAATTGTTGGAGGCCATATCTTTTAATTTGTCACAGTCATATGTATCATATTAGAACAGGTTTCTTTTGGCACAGAGCAGGCAGGATAAGAATGTCGGTAATCTTTTGAGGAACTGCGCTTTATTAAAGATAGAGAAGTTTGTAAACAGGTACCGCCAGATTTGAAGTCTGCTTCTATCCTTCTGCTGCTGTTAACAGATGCTTGATTGAACCTCTCATATCATAAAGATGAATTCTCGACCTCTCAATCTACCCATCCGTAGCCCTTGCTTTATTTATTTGTTACACATGCACTGCACATTCTCTGTAGCTGCTCTGTGTATTTTGTATTCTGTTTTCTTTTACTTCCTTGCTGTACTTGTGTATGCATGATCTGCCTGCTTGCCATGCAAACAAAAGATTTTCATTGCATCTTGGTATACTTGACAATAACGAACCAATTCCAATTCCAATTCCAGTGAATCAACTTTTTTTTTTGCATCCTCATGATACATATTACACGCTGTCATATTGTGAAGGTTGTAACTTCAAACTCCTGTGTCTAGAATTTCTATGAAGTAGATTATTGCACAGGTGGCATATGAGAAGCTCATTAATATGGATTCGCCAGACTGAACGTTGGGAGTTCTGCTCAGAAATGGTGGCCTTGCTTGACAAACTGTGCAGGGTTTGAAACTCCTGTGTGAAGGTGAAAGTCCAGGTGCAGACTTCCACTCTAGTAGTGAAGCACAAACGTCCTCCCATGGATTCCCAGTGTTTAGGGTCTAGAATCTGCATGGTGAACCAGACTGGTTGGTGTAAGTTGAGCCAGCCCATTCATTTGAATGAGAAAGGATGGAGAAAATGTCAAGAACAAGTTAATGTCCTTGATTTAAGTGTAATTTATTGATTGTAACTGTGACCTAGATTTTTTATGAGTTAAAATTAAAACTTTAGATATTTTTATTTTTTTGAATGTTTTGAGAATTTCAGGACCTTTTTCAATGACGGTCTTGACAGCTGGAAAGCCTGAGGCAAGAGCTTCACTGACTCTTAAAACAATTTTTGGGATTGCAGCTGTACAGCCACACTCAAAGGCCCTATTCTGTGCCAGGACTGCTGAGAAGCTGCGACTTCGCTCTCTAGATAAGAGTGAACTTCAAAGCGAGGCAAGTGACGAGTTTGGGTGGACAGCCAATTTTAGCAAAATTGGACAAAGTTTTGGAGTTCTGTAGTATATTTTACAACTCAACTAGCCTTTTAAAATTTTATTGCAACTCTTAATAATACTTTTTTGTTAAAATTGATTTCTCCAATCAGTAGAAATCTCATCCAACTAAGTTCCTTTGCAACAGTCCCCCAGTTTCTGATGAGTTTCCATTATGTGAAACTTTGTAGTTTGAAAAGACTGGGCTAGGTGTATTATGGTTATTTCGGTTCATTGTGATCTTATACACAGAAAACGTGGAGAACTATTTGTAATAGTGAAATATAGCTTTGTTAATTGAAGACATGTGTCCCAAAAGGGTCCATGCATTGTTGTGAAAACTTGTAAATGAGCATTAATAAAACTGTAGCTTTAAGCTCTCAGTATAAATTCATAACACTCAATTAGCAGGTTTCTATTGTCTCGTAACACTTAATTTGATACGAAGTGGATAATACTATTTTATTGGCTGAAATTTCATGAACTGTTCACATACATCTTAAACAATGATAGTGGACAATGGCAACATCATTCACTGCTTGAAGAGACAAATTCTGACCATGTAAAACTACTTGCTTGCAGATATGATCAATACTTCCTTTGTGTCTCTCAATAATGTGAATGTGTTGCACTTAGATTTAAACTGCCTGAGTTTAAAATACTTTGCTGGGAATGGGTCAAAAGCAATCAATAAACTGAAATGTACAAAACTTAAGAATTATTTATATTCATTTTCTCATGTTATGCTTTATAATTAAGTGCTGCAATGAAATTCAGTATTTTTTAAATAATTGGAGCAGCTGAGAAGTTGAACCTGCAAACTGTGACAGATACGTAAATGTAACAATTCACGGCTGCCTTGTTTATCTGGGTTCACATCTCTCACTTGGACAGTGTTTCCCATGTCACTTCAAATGTAACAACACCTATTATGTCAGGTTGCTTGTTTTGAATTGAGGGACTATAGATTTGCTAACTTTTTTTTGGTTTAAAAAAAATCTTCCCCTCCCCCCCCCCCACACCCTCAGAATATAGGGTATGCCTCATATAAAATTTCACCGATCCCCATTGATGGGACAGCATTGGAAAGGCTGTGCAGTTTCAAGTTCTTTGCCAGTCCTATATTTGATTAAGAGTTTGAGGTGATTTCGTAGTCGTGGGATCATAAGAGGCTTCAGAGGGTTGTAGACGCAGACAGATCATAGTTAAAAGCCTCCCCACCATCAAGAACATCTTCCAAAGGCGATGCCTTGAGAAGGCAACATCTATCACAAAGGACCTTCACTACCAGGGACATGCCCCTTTCTCATTACTACCTGAAGACCCATACTCAACATTTCATGAACATCTTCCCCTCTGCCACCAAATTTCTGAACGGTGCATGAGCACTACCTCCTCTTTATGTTCTATTGATTTATATTTGATGTAACCTATTATAATTTCTTATGCCAGCGCTGTCCTGCTGCTACAAAGCAACAACTTTTATGACTTGAAGTTAAACCAGACTTGGGTTCTAATAAGGCCGACACAACTGATCTGTGAGCTGCTCTTACTTTCCAAGCCAGGCCTGCGTCCGTTCAGTCCAGTCTTAATGTAAAGTATCCGAGAATTCCTCTGTTGGTTTGTTATGAATGTGGTTTTGTTTAAATTATTGGATCAGTCACATATTTTTATTGCAAATAGTGACCTTGCTTTGCTAGTAGACTGTGCTTTAAATGTTCCTGTTGTTTTGCTCAGGAATGCTCGACTGTGCTGGAAGAAAATATTGTACCATTTGACTGTGCAATTGAAGACTGGTCTCATAACCCTATTTAATAACATAAACCAGAACATAATAGCCTTCCTCAAACCTTTTCAATGAAGGTTGTTTGTCATCTGAGGGATTAAGCATAGAATGAATCTCATTTACTGTGCCTTTGGACAACTAACAAATGGTAGAAAACAAAACAAACTTTAAACTGGAAATTATCCATTTTTAGAAATGAGCATAGTATTTGCATTCTATTTATTCCTTTCTTGGCAGTTTTTACTTCAGTAATCCTCATAAATTCTGGATGGCTTAGTGGCACAGCTAGTAGGGCTACTGCCTCACAGCATCAGAGGCCTGAGTTCAGTCCTGGCTTAGGGTGTTGTCTGTGTGGGGTTTGCCCATTCTTCCTGTGACTACATTGTGTGTGCACTGGTTTTCTTCCATATCCCAAAGATTCGTGGATTTGTATGTTTATTGGCCTTCTAAATTGCCTCCAGTGTGCAGGTGATTGATAGAATCTAGGCTGAGTTGAGAACAGGAGTAAACTAAATATGGAGTCAATATGGAATTAGTAGGTACGGGTGGTTGATGGCAGTGCAGAATCAGTCGGCCTGTGAGCCTGTTTCTTGCTGTAACTCTATAAATTTCCTGAAGGAATTCTTTCGTGGATTTTAATGTCATTTATTGTTATGCTTTCTATTTATGAAAGTAAATAGGAATGTAAATAAGAATTGCAAATGCAATATTAGTAGTGATTTTGAGAGGACTAGGACAGACATTCCACCCTGCAAAAACTCATTTCAGGGAGGTAGCACCATCAATTTGCGGGAGACTCCCGGAACTTCCGGGAGAGGTGGGATGTCTGCAATAGAGTAGCTCCTTAGCAGCCAGCCAGCTAGTTTAAATAACGTTAGCTATGCTAATGAACGAATGACACCTGTTAAACTCACCTCAACATGTCTTTTACAGTTTTAACCCACCATGGGCAGTAGAAAAGTCACTGTTGCAAACAGTGCAGCGAGCAACACTGTCATTATTTTTGACCCCTATTAGGCAGGGGTACACTTTAGTGTAGTCTGAGGTGAAGTGCGTTTTATATTTTCGTTTTTTGAAACACTCTGCCATGGTGGTGCAGGACATGAAACTGAATTGATGGAGAGGCAGAAGTCGACTGTAGAGCCCACCCACAGAGATAACTGATAGGTCTACTTAGCACAAAGAGAGACCAATCAGGATGCCCGCTCCCGCTCTCATTTCCGGGATATTGTATATAATTTGCGGGTGTCAGGGAGCTGCTGTTAATATGCGGGAGACTTCCGGAACTTCCGGGAGAGGTGGCATGTCTGCTGGAATATAAAAGCAAGGATGTAATGCTGAGGCTGTATAAAGCATTGGACTATGGTGAGCAGGTCTGGACCCTTTATGTAAGATGTACTGACAGTGGAGCGGATCCGGGTGGGGGGCGGTGGGGGGGGGGGGGTTCATGAGAATGATCCCAGGAATAAAGGGGCTAATATATGAAGAGCTTTTGATGGTTCTGGGCCTGTACTCACTGGAGTTCAGTAAAAAAACAGGGGGATCTCATAGAAACCTATCAAATATTGAAAGACTGAGATAGAGTTTCCTATAGTGAGGGAGTCTAGGACCAGAGGGCACAGCCTCAAAATTGAAGGATATGCCGTTAGAACAGAGGTGAGGAGGAATCCAGTTATTGGGTATATTTAAAGTTGTGATTAATAGGTTCTTGGTTAGTCAGAGCATCAGTTACGGGGACAATGGGGTTGTGGGGGATAGTATATCAGCCACGGCAGAGCAGACTCGATGAACTGAATGGCCTAGTTCTGCTACTACATCTTATGGTCTTTTCCAGTGTGTGTGGAAAAACGAACAGTCAGAGTTGGGGATGAAAGGAAGTGTCTATTTTGATAGAGATGTTAAAGGTTTTGCATCAGCCTTTTCAGAGGTGGTGAAAATGAAAACATAAAAAGAATCTGTGAAAGGTACAGAACAATTGTAAGAGCAAAATGTAGAGAAGGAATTGCTTCTGGGGGAAAAGTATGAACAGAGCCCCCAAGGCTGAGAAGTCAACATGATATGATAGCAGCTTGCTGAGCTGTTGAAAGATGTAAGAGAGGAGATAGCACTATGCATATTTCATCCTTCAGTTATGCAAATTATTCTATTGGACAGGAGATTCCTACTGCAGGTACCATGGGTTTGCCATATGCTCATTGACGCATAACAGCAGTGCTGCACGTGGGAGAAGGCCATGCATGTCGAGGTGATGGATACCTTCACTTTAGTCAGGCAACCTTCCACTGTTATGTTCAGAGTGAGGTCATTTCTCTTTGTAGTCCTGTTGCTATATTTGCCTCCTGTTTAAAAGTCGGGTGCCTGTTCCACAGCAGATGGCCCCTTGTCAGCCACCAATGAGTTTCCTTCTTACCTGTGCTTGGTAATTCATCAAAACCTTTTATTCTGAATATCACAGTGGACTTATCATCATTGTATGCCAACTTCTGTTCCTATAGACTCTAGGTTGCATGTTCTGGGTTTGGGTGGAGATTGGCTTAGATAAGTTCAGTCATGTACTCAGATGATGTGTTCATTAAGCATCTGAACGTTCTGAGATCTCCCATGGTCCTTGCCCTCCAATCTTCACAGATTTCTATTTTTTCAATGGTCCCAGTCAGGCAAACCAACTAATTTTTCCCTTTCTGTTCGTCCTCTTCAATACATTTCCAATGATGACTGTCATCAATATTTCAGGTTTATTTCAGATCGTACAAACACACTGTACTCAAAAAGAAAATGTCCGATTTTCTTACTAATTCTTCTGGTTATTTCAAATTTGTGACCTAAAGGTACTAAACCACTTAGAATTTTAAAAAAGCGGAAGTAATCCATATGTCAAGAAGACCATTGAAGTTCATGATCAATTCTTGGCTGATTTGACATGTCACTGACCAGTTAGTGCCCCACTAGCCAGAGGAAACAGGTTTGCAGTGTCATTAAGACTCCTCCTCCTCCTAATTTTGAATGTATGTGCAGGTATTAGATTTTGTCGTACCCTTCTCTGCTCTGCAGAAAACAATTATGTGCGTATCCCACTTAGCCAAGGTCCTTCGTCCTGGAAGATGTCTATCCTTGTGGCAGGCAATGTGAGATGACCTATGTTCTTGCAGGGCAGCTGGAGATGGAAGTCACGTGGTGACTCTTGAAAGAATATCGATGTTGAGAAGTTGCTAAGGATTGCAGGACCTGGGTAGCTAATTTAATTTGAGCCCTTTTTAAAAGTACATCCTTGCACTTCGCAGCTTTAGCTAACCTAATAGCTTCCATTGAAGGTGTTTGTAGTGCTGTAATCCAAATAGGAATTATCGAGAATCAGTGGGTTAAAATATACAAAGCTGTGCAGCGGTTTGTCTGTGTGTGGGAATACTTGGTCAGCTGCATACATAATAGGATCACCTAGCTCCTTCAAAATGACAGGTCATTCCTAATTATTGCTACCCATGTGTGATGATGCTTAGGATATTATTTTCATTGCAGGAGGAATAGTTGAGTTAAGAGGGAAGTTGCACAGCAGCAGATCTCCTGAATAATATACTTTCCCTGATTCTTTTAAAATTATTAACCAAAACATCCTCTACATGAAAATCCTTGACTTTGGGTCTGTATACTCAGCTGCAGGATTTGGTGTAATTAGCAGCAATTTTCTTTTAGACTGCATTGTGACCTAGGAGCTTCTCGTGAAACCATGGAAAGTCTCTTTCTTAGAAGAAAGTAGCATGGCAACACTTTGTGTTCCGTCGACTGCCTGCCTTCGGAGCAGGAATCTGAACGTAAAGCATCCTTGTTTGCAAGCATTTCAAGAGCGCTTGTTGTTGGCAGCGGGGCTTTTGAACATAACTCCTCCGCACAGTAAGTGAGATGAAACAGCACAGCGTAGTGGGGGGATAAAAAAGACAGAAATTGCTAATCTTGCCAGACACAGATACCAAGGGATTATACTTTCGTAATCGCACAGAAACCTCCTTGCCAGTAAATCACATCAGTGGAGTGATGAAATGCTCAGCAGATGCAAAACAGAGCAAGCACAGCTGACTGACGTTTCGACTGTGCTGGAGGAGGATGGCAGCTCTGATGAGAACTGAATAACCGCACAGAATAATACTGAAGACCAATTGAAAATGTGCATCGTGTTGGTCTTGTTGTAGTAGCTATGCAAGGCCATCAAGCAGAAAAAAAATCATGTTTAGTGCAATGCATATTGCGACACTGTTCCAAACTCTGAATTACTTACCCCCACCTAAACATCTTATTAATTGAGGAATCTTACCACGCTAATAGGTGCCATTAGCTCATCAAACCCCTCATAGTTGTCTGAAAGAACTATCAACCATTTCTAATTTGATTTTTTGCAACAGTTCATTAGTTCATCCAAAAACTAAAATCCCAATCTAAACTTAAGGGGAGCATGAGGGGAATCTTCTTCACTCAGAGGGTTGTGAGAGTGTGGAACAAACTGTCAACACAAGTGGTGCATGTGAGCTCGATTTTGACATTTAAGCGAAGTTTGAATAGGTACATGGATGGTAGTGGTATGGTTGGCTGTGATCCTGGTGCAGGTCAATGGGAGGAAGCAGTTTAAGAGACTTCAACATGATCTAGATGGGCCAAAGGGCCTGTTTCTGTGCTGTACGTTTCTATTACTCCGTGATTGTAATCTCTTCGCCAGGCTATTTTGTTTCCGTAAGTTTTAACGGCTTCTCAAATTTATGCCTGCTTCCTATATTTTACTGAAGGAATAATTTTTAGATTGAAATAGTGACCAGGATTTATGGACTTCCTGATGGTGTTTACTAAAATGGCTCTTAATGGGTTGTTAGATAAAGTTGAAATTCATAGTACAAAAGCTAGCTGAGTGCTATGTGGAAAGTGGGCTGATTAGCTGGAGGCAGAGTGTAAGGAAAATGGCAGATGATTAAATGGGTAGGGTGGGATAGTTGTGTTGTGGAGAGATAGGATGGGAACACAGGGAAAGGCTGGGACAGTTGATAGAGAGAGTCAGAAGGTTCTGTGATTAGTGATGCAACTACTCAGAGCGATTATGATGGATGGTTTACACAATGCTAGGGAGTAATAAAATCATAAGACATGGGAGCAAAATTAGGACACAGGAGCATAAAGGGACTATTCGGTCTGCTCTGCCATTCCATCGTGGCAGATTTATTGTCCCTCTCAACCACATTCTCCTGCCTTCTCCCCGTAACCTTTGACGTTGTTACTAATCAAGATCCTACTAACCTCTAAATTTTTTCAGTAGTTGATTTGCTGCTGTTGTAGATATTTTGTATGCGGTATATATTCCCAAAGGAGCAAACAAAATAAAGAACTTGTTAGTCTATTTCCAATAATGTTGCCGTTGTCTGTAAGGAGTTTGTATGATCTCCCTGTGACCGCGTATGTTTCCTCTGGGTGCTCCAGTTTCTTCCTACAGTCCAAAGATGTACCAGTTGGTAGGTTAATTGGTCATTGTAAATTATCCCGTGAATGGGCTAGGGTAATTTAACCTCAAATTAAATTAGAGGGTTGATGGACAGCACAGCTCAAAGGGCCGGAAGGGCCTTTTCTGTGTGGTATCTCAATAAATAAATGTTAGTTGAGGGAGATTTATTGGCTGTAGAAAAGACAAAAGGAGTCTCCCCTCAACCTTTTGATAGCTATAGACTCTTAAACTGCAGCAATCTCATAGCTGCTTCATATTAATAAAGCTCATTTAAATATTAATTTAAAGTGGACTTGAATCCATTGCTTTCCTACTTGGATGAAGATTTTAAAAGTCACGCAGACTTTTTTTTGTGAAGTTTGAAATCCAGCTAACAATTTTACTTATTTAGCAGAAAAAACTTGTGGTCCCCTAAAGACAATTCTCTTCTTAATGAAGAAGTTTTTAGTCAGCAGATTGATTCATCCCTGTTAGATTAGTTTAACCCAAGTAAAGTACTTATAAAGTCATGGGAGTTAGAGTGAAGAAGAATGAACTTCTGAGGTCATCTTGCTGTACATTAGCATGATTTTAAAGTAATTTCATATGTGTATAACTTGTTATGTCTCTGTGTCATGGCAGTTCCATTGCCATATTAAAGCCTGCAGTTTTATAGTCATGACATTGAACTGGTTGACTAAAATTACAAAACATGTTTTTATTTAAGTACACAGTGTCCTGGAACACTAAACGTCTATTAACCTGAATAAGAGCTCAGACCCTGTCACTGTGGCTCCACTGACTCAAGATACCACTCTCACAACTCTTGCTTCTGTCTGACTTCACAATTTCCAGATATGACTGGTTTTGTCTCACATACTTGAATTAGATGCTGGTAAGTTTATCTTAGTTCCGAGGTGTGGTCAAGTCCTGTAAGAGGTGTTTTCTCTGCAGGAAGCCCCTTGATTTTTCTCTGACAGGGAACATAATTTTTTTAAAAAATCTCTTTGATCTTGAGCTGTAGTTCCTGTGAGAAAGAGAGCATTCAGCCAGTTCAAGGGCTGTTTTGTTCATCTGGACAAAATAAAAAAAAGTGACTTTTTTAATGACCCCAACGTATGTTACTCAGGCAATATCCCTATTGTGCAGCAGTGAGTAAGTACAGAGGGAATGAAATTCCATTAGTCAAAATCCACTGAACTACTGGGAGATGTTTTTGGTATTGAATCACACCTAAATAAAACATGTACTGTGTCACTTTCAATTATTAATTGCCCACATGATATATTCAACAGCTAGTATGCATTATATTAGATTAAACTCTGTTGTGTATATAGTTATTGTTACAAATCAAAGTAAGTAGTATTATTGTAGTGTTTTCTGTCTTGAGGTTTCTTGTAGAATGTACTACTTTGTCAAGTGATATTCTCCTGCTGAATCACATCTGTTTGCAATTTCATTGAAAGGGAACCTGACACTCTGTAGTTAAGGGTTAAACCTTGGAACTACAGTAAATGTCTATTCCTGTAAAGATACAGCTTGCTATTTTGGAGATACCAGAGGAATTAGAGTCATAGTCATAGAGAAGTACAGCACAGAAATAGGCCCTTCAGGCCACTTAGTCCATGCTGAAACTATTTGGACTGCCTAGTCCTATCCACCTAGACTGGGGACCATTGCCCTCCATGCCCCAACAATCAGGATTTATCAGGATATGTGTTTATAAATCCATCCTTTTGCTAGTGCACTGATTTAACTAGGAATTCTCACAAGTAGACTGATGTTCCTGATCTGTAGCGTTGCAGGTATGTGTGCTTATGCACATGTATGTGAACAAACCAGTGAACTTCAGTTTGCTCTGAAGTTCGTAATCAATTAATCGATTCTGTTGGAAGGTTTTCCACAATGTTTGCGTTGAATGAGTAAAATATACACACTTAACAAGTAAGAGATTGCTGGGATAACACCGTAAACCAAAGGACATTTCTCTTCATAAAATATCCAGACCCCAGAGACTTCAGCCTACATTTGAATCAATCATGCATATACCTTGTACCAGGTTTTCACCAGACCATTTTTTACTTCATTCTGCTGAAGGAGAAGTATAAAGCAGCTGAAAAACAAACTCTTCGATTGAAAAGGGAGAATTGGGAAATTGATGTAAACCTTTTTGCATTATAATATTTGGGAAAAAGGACTACAAAGACTCATCTGAATTCTATCTTGCTGGAAACAATGTAAATATAAGTACATCATCCACAACTGTGTTGGAATGCTGGAGGACAATATAGATTTTTTAAAAATCTATGAATCCCTAAACAGTTAAAAGTAGGAATAAAATAATTCTGGATTATACTGATTGAAGTGTTCTCAGTTAGTTGCTTACAGTCCTGTGATTACATACAATTCATAACACAGAAAAAGGCCAGCAGTCCTACTGGTTGGCTCTAATGTCTAAAGGATGTCTGATGTCCTCATCTGTCTTATTATGGAAATTACCTATATTTTTTTAAATTCTTAATTCATCACTTCAATTCTTAATCATAAATGACTAATCTGAAGATGTTTTTCCAAAATTGTCAAACGTCAAAGTTACTGGAACTTTATTTAAAGAATGGAGTGTCAAAAGCACTTCATAAAGTGTCAACATTTCTTAATTACAATTCATCGACAAGAAGTTCTTAATCAAACACTAAACTTATATTAATAATTTTGGCATGTTTAGTGAAGGTGATAATCTTTCCTAAAAGGCACTGTAAAAAAAATTACATTTTTTTTCTCTAAATCCTGCAAGTGGAGCCCAAGATACTGTATGTGCAGCTCAAAGATAATTGGACATAATACTATCTGGTGCTTGCTAAAGTACAAGTTTCAATGGGAAGTTTAAATCAAACGTTGCCTCCAAGATGCTTTGCTACAAAGTTTTGCCCTGTTGCTTTACAATGGGAATCTTAATATGTGTGTTTATAGTAAATCTCTGATAAATAAGGTTTGCAATGGCCGAGTGGTTAAGGTGTTAGACTTGAAATCCAGTGGAGGCTTTCTATGTAGATTCAAACCCTGCTCCCGGTACCATCTTTTGAGGTACAGGACTGCCTGTCCCTCACACTTTCTGGAGCAGACTCGATAGGCCAACTAGCCTAATTCTGCTCCTATATCTCATGGTCCTGCACTCTAATCCAGCACCCTCTATATTTTGCATGTTCAAACTGGCAGGTTTTCTGAACTATTAGATATGGTTCCTATAAGAATACACTTTTAGTTAACTTTTTTTTTCAGAAGATGGCAGTCATATAAACTTTCCATTGGACTTGGTGACTCCTAGATGGGCTACCAACCATGGTTGAGGAGCCCCATCTGCCCAAAGCAACTGGTTTTAAGGCACCAGTAACGTGCCTTTACCCCTTCTCCTGTCAGTAGAAATAGTTCCGCCGGGCTTAGTAGCCAAGCCACGCGTGAAGGCCAGGAGCTGGACTTGGTTGTCAGAGGCTATTTGAGGCGCATGCCATTGGGAGCATTTAATAGGTAGTGGGAGCTTGTCCCCATTGCCACCCCCCCCACCTATAACAACCTTAAGAACCAGTAAGTATATAGATGTATATTAAGTAGTTAAATTAAAAATAGTGCAAAAACAGAAATAATAAAAATATGAGGTTAGTGTTCATGGGTTCAATGTCCATTTAGGAACCGGATGGCAGAGGGAAGAAGCTGTTCCTAAATCGCTGAGTGTTCACCTTCAGGCTCCTGTATCTATACCAGAGTCAAAACAGATGTTGTCGCAAGTGTAGGTGACTGACCAGTCACACAATATTACCAGCATTATTTTTAAATGAAAATTGTAAATTCTAACTCACTAATTGCCACTCTAAATAATCCAGTTAATTTTGATGAAGACTTATGTGGAAAAGTGATTAAATAAATTTAACACTTAAGATATATCAATGTATTTTATATGTTTACTTTAACAGTACTGCCATTCGTGCTATGTGGATGAAGACTTTATCTGCATTGGACGACTGTGTAAAATTCTCTCTCTGTTTCCAGGCTATTCGCTGCACACTGGTGAACTGTAACTGTGAGTGCTATCAAGCTGGGAAGATCAACGTGCGTCAATGTGACCATTGCAAACATGGATGGGTGGTGCATGGTAAGGAGAACGGGAGATGCCGGCATCCTTCGGCAATCTTGGGCACCCTTGCAAAGGTGGAACAGTTTGCCTATCCAGTTGACAATGCATGGTATGCATTGCAACATTCTGACCACTGATATTATATAGCCGTTCATCTCAATGCATGTTCTCTCAACCCATAGTTCCACACAAGTCTATGTTTATATAGATCCTTTCCTGTCCCCTTCAGAATGTTTCCAAGTGCTTAACATTTAAAGGTATCCTTTTAAAGGGGATTCACGGTTATAATGTGGGAAAGGGAGCAGGGGGCATGGCTGATGGATCAAGTCTGGTTAAGTCTGCCCAAACTTTAAGGATGATGATTTACACAAATGGATCATAAATCAAAAAAAAACATTATATACTAGAAACTCGCATCAGGTTGGGCAGCACCACCAGGCTGAGAAGTAAGGATTCAGGTTAAAATCATCAGAACTGCAAAGGTGAGAAGTCAAGCATGCTTTAAGGTGCAGAGAGGAGGGGCACAGACCAATGTAGAAAATCACTTTTAAAAAGTGGCTGGAGCAAAATGATACCATGACAAATTGAAACAAAGACACAGCCACACTTAATTTAATTTAAAGCCAAAATGGTTTAAATTAAATTGTTAAAGTCATTTGTTAACCTCTTCAACATCTGTTCTCAAACCCTCACCCCTTAGTCAGAGAATGTTCAAAGTAAATTTATTATCAAATTACATGTATGTCATCATACACAGCCCTGAGATTCATTCTCTTGAGGGTCCTCACAGACGCAATAGAAATCAATGAAAGACCGCACCCAACAGGATGCACAAACAACCAATGTGCAAAAGGCAACAAACTGCAAATAAGAAAAAGAAAGAAAGGAAGTGTTCTTGAAAGTGAAGCCACAGATTGCGGGAACAGTCCAGTCCTGGGGCGACTGAAGTTGTCCCCTCTGGTTCAAAAGCCTGATGATTTGAGGGGTAATAAGTGTTCCTGAACTTGGAGGTGTGGGACCTAAGGCTCCTGTACCTTCCTGATGGTAGCAGTGAGAAGGAGGAATTGCCTGGATGGTTGGGGTCTTTGATTATAGATCCTGCTTTCCTGTTACAGCACTCTGCATGGATGTGTCAGTTGTGGGAGGGATTGAGCCATATCCACTTCCTTTTGTAGGTGTTTCCATACCAGACCATGAGCAGCTAGTCAATATACCAACAGAGGCACTGCTGTGCTTTTTACCCCAACAGCTCTTACGCAGTGGACCTGGGATAGGTCCTCTGAAATGATAACACCGATGAATTTAACGTTGTTGTCCTTCTCTACCTGTGATCCTCCAATGAGGACAGTCTCATGGACCACCTGTTTCCTCCTCCTAAAATCAATAATCAGCTCCTTGGCCTCGCTGATATTGAGTGAGAGGTTGTTGTTGTGGCACCACTCGACCAGATTTTCAATCTCCCTCCTATATGCTGATTCATCAACACCTTTGATTTGGCCAGCGGCAGAGGTGCCATCAGCAAACTTAAATATGGCATTGCAGCTGTGCTTAATCTCATAGACATAAGTCAAGTAGAGCAGGAGAGCTAAGCACACAGCCTGTGGTGCACCTGTACTGATGGAGATCGTGGAGAAGATGTTGTTGCCAATCCAATCTGACTGGGCTCTGCAAGTGAGGAAATTGAGGATCCAATTGCACAAGGGTAATGTCTTGAAGCTTATTGATGAATTCTGAGGGGATGATAGTACTGAATGCCGAGCTATGGTCAATGAAGGGCATCCTCATGTATGGATCTTCAGTGTCCAGATGTTCCAGGGCTGAGTGAAGACCTAATGAAATAACATCTGCTGTCTGCCTGCTGTGACAGAAGGCAAATCAGCTGGGAAGCAAGTCACTTCTCAGATAAGGAGTTGATATGTTTCATCAGCAACCCCTCGAAGCACTTTATCATAGTGGATGTAAGTGTTACTGGACGATAGTCACTGAAGCAGCTTAAGCACCAGTATAATTGAAGCCTGCCTGAAGCAGACTGCCGAAGCGATAGGTTAAAGATATTGATGAACCCTCCAGCCAGTTAATCAGCACAGGCCTTTAGTACTCGGCAAAGTGCCCTGTCTGATCGGGATGCTTTCTGTGAGCCCACCGTCCCGAAGGATGTTCTCATGTGTGCCTTGGAGACCGAAGTCACAGGGTCATCGGGAGCTGAGGGAGTCCGTGAAGGTTTCTCCATGTTTTCATGGTCAAAGCGAGCATAAATGACTTTGAGGTTAACTGGGAGCAAAGCCTTGTTGCCACCTATGTCACTTGGTTTCACTTTATAAGAGGTGGTAGCATTCAAGCTCTGCAGAGCTGTTGAGCATCCTTTGGTGATTCAAGTTTAGTCCAGAATTGCCACCTCGCACAAGACGGCTTTCCGGAGGTCGTACCTTGACCTCTTGTATTTTACTTGGTCACCAGCCCAGAATGCTACTAATATGGCAGATTGTAGATGTGGAGTGGAGTTTTCCTTGTCCACTTCCCACCCAATCAGCCTCCATATTCAACAGGTCATCTTCCCCATCTTCAGCCACCTCAAACTGCATTCCATCACCAGATACATCATCATTCTTCCTGTTTCAGTATTATGAGGTGACTGTTCCTTTGACTCTCTGCTCCACTCTGCTGTCTCCACCAGCCACGCTCTTTTCACAGCTCTTTCTCGTGCAACTGAGGGAGAGGTAACGTCAGCCCCTTTACCCATTCCTATCCCTCCTTGCAGGTAAAGTAGAAATCCCTGCACCTCTTTCAATACAGCGTTCACAGTGTGGACTCCTGGGCTTTGGAGAATACAAATGTAGATTGGGCCACCACTTTGCAGAATATAGCTGTTCACTTTGTAGGGACAGACCTGAGGTTTCAGTCTCCTGCTATTTAAAAGCACCGTTTTAGTTTAACTGTCTGTCGTCAGATCACCATGTTGCAATGCTGCACAGTATAACTTTAAACAATCTGACTCAACCTCTGCCTTGGGCACAAACATTGGCAAACTAATACTGAGCTTAACAATTTTAAGTGAACCCATTTATTTTCACAGATGTGGCAGAATTTATTTCAATTTTTCTCTGTATCATTTGTTCTATCTGCTGTTTTTTAAAAAAGAAAATACTGTCTTAATAAATTTGGCTTGGATCCTATGACAGACTTTCCCTCTTTTCACTTAAGCCCATATTTGTAGCTTAAAACACTTGCCTTTTCCTTTTTCCAGTTCTACGAGGGTCTTTTACCTGAAATACTGATTCGTCCCCAGCTGGTGCTGCCTGACTAAGGGCTTCCAGCATTCTCTGATTTTATTTCAGGTTTTCAGTATCTGCATTTTTAAAAAAACTGGAATGCATAATAAAAAATGGTTGTAGTGACGTTGTTTAACAGGGAATTGAGGAAATTGAAAAAAACATGATGAAAAGTAGAACTGGAGTAGATTAATGAAGACTTGCCATTACTGTACAGAAGACTAAATTATATCCACTGCCATAAACTTTAACATAAATGTTACTGAAAGAAGAAAATGGGTAAAAAAAAAAGGAAAATCCCAATTTTATTAATTTCAAGCAGAGGGACATGAAGGTGAAGAACAAAATATAAAAACTGAGGATGAGTGGAGTCATAGAAAAATACAGCCCAGAAAAAGGCCATTCGGCCCATCTAGTCCATGCTGAACCATTTAAGCTGCCTTCTCCCATTGACTCCCACCCAGACCATAGCCCTCCATAAACCTCTCACTCGTATACCTATCCAAAATTCTGTTAAACATTGAAATCAAGCTTGAATGCATCATTGCAATTGAAAACAAGAAGAAAATGCTGGGAATAGGCAGCAGGTAAGGCTGCATTTGTGGGAGGAGAAACAGAGTCAATGTTTCAGCAGGGTGATCTATCATCAGAACAGTAACGAAGATAAAAGCTGTCTGGGGGTGAGAGGTGCGATGTCTCTGATAGTGTAAAATAGGCGGAACCATGGAGATAAACTGTGAATCAGATTGTCTGTGCTGTGAATGAATGGGAGCAGTCAGAGGGTGAGAACATTGACAAAAGAATGTGGACATTTCAGACTGCAGAGGAGGAGGACTTGCCCAACATAGCAGGATGGGCACGAGTGAGTGAGTGAGAGAGAGCGAGAGAGAATGAATGAGACTGCTGAACTATTATCACAGATGGATGACTGATGTAAGCTGAGAAATCAAGTTACTTTAAAGTTGTATTGCGTGCAGAAGACTACAACATGCCCAGAAAGAAAATGACGTGGTTTTTCCTCAAACTCGTGTTGAGCCTCACTGTGACGTACAGACCAATGGCTTGGAGTGGGATGTAGAATTAAAGTGGCTGGCACACTGAATTCGGGTGTTCTGCAAAGCAATTGCCCAATTTGCAATTGGTTTCTGCAATGGAGAACAAACTACATTGTGAACGCTGAAGGTAGGACCCTGCATTGGAAGAAAGGCAAGTGAGTCACTGCATCACTGGGAAGGACTGTTTGGGGTCATGAATAGTGAGAGGGAAGAGGTGATGAACATCACCTGCCATTGCAGGGTAAGTGGCACAAGAAGTGTTGGAGTGGGGAGTGGGTATGTAGTTATGGGAAGAGAGTAGACCAGTAAGTCATGAAGGGAAAGGTCCCAATGAAATACTGAATGGGTAGAAAAGGAAAGATGTATCTGGCGGTGGAATCTCTTTGAAGGTGGTGAATATTGTGGAGAATGATCTTTTGAAAACAGAGGCTGGTGGGGTAGAAGGTGAGGACAGGAGACTCCATCCTTAGTTTGTCTCGGAAGAGAGGAGTTGAAAGCAGAGGTATAGAAAATGGATGAGATCTGGTCAAGCGCTTTGTAAGCAATTGTAGGGCGGGAAGTTGCAATGCAGACAGATAGAAGATATTTCAAAAATTCTCTGTATGGAAAGTCTCATCATCGGAGGACATAAGACGGAAATGGAAGAACTGAGAGAATGGAATAGAGTCCTTACAGGAGCTAGTATGGGACAAAGAGCGGTGGAGATGCTTGTTGTGTCATTAGGCTTGTAATAGATGTGAGTGGCTAGCCTATCGTGTGAGATGGAAACTGAGGAAGGAAGGGAAAAGGCAGAGAATAACCTCATGAAGGTGAAGAAGCTAGTAAAAATTCACAGCAAAAGTAATGCCACTGTTGGGTTCTGCATGAGTGCAGTGAGGAAGCATCAATGCCCCTTGCCCCACCCTCCCTGCTGTTTTACAACTACCTTCCTCATCTTTTCAATTCTGACGAAGCGTCTCTGAACTGAACCATCTGCTCTGTTTTTTTTCTCATCTATACTAGCTGAGCATTTCCAGTATCTTCTGTTTTTGATTAAGTGCAGGGAATCATGCATAAGATGTACATTTTTATTAATTGTGCAGCTATAAAATATTTTAATTTAAAATATAATGAGCATGTTTTATTTGGAGTAAAAGTCCATTATAGAATTGGAATTCTCCTTAGTCCTGAAGTAGCTGAGCATATTTCTGGACCCTTTGGGAAGCTCTATTTTCAACATTGACGTATTAAAAGTTTAATCTGACTGGAAGTAATTAGTAATTCAAATGATCAGTGCATTTCCCAGTCCTTAACCTGCCTCTAAGATTGCTCTGTTGTGGAGATAATTCATTTAACTTATCTGTTTGCTGTAGTGAACAAAAAATGCTGTATTTATGGATAGATTCCAACACAAGAAACATCTTTCTAAAATTTGCAATTTTGAGCCTCTGAAAAAGGGCTGACTGAAAAACCAGGAAACCTAACGTTGAGGAGGAACCCATTGCTACCGCCTGTCTTCCCTATGTTTCCATGGTTTCCGGAGGATCCCCAGGGTCCTGAAGAAACATCAGTTTAATACCATCTACAAGCCATAATGAAGCTCAGGTTATAGCTTATGCAGGTCAAAGATGGCGTTTACAGGATTCCCTGTGAATGTGGAGCAGCGTATGTCGGCCAGACAGGATGCGCGGTGTAAACCCACTTCAAGGAGCACAGGAAGTGTGTCTGTTTGGGTTACCCAGAGAAATTGGTGATAGCAGAACACTGCATTTCCAATGGCCATAGGATTAACTTCAACGGCACCTCACTCTAAGTAGGAACTGGAATTCAATTGTAAACGAGAGTGGAAAGCTGATTGAGTGAGGACTGACCAATCAGGAGGGACGGAAAACAGGGGTGTAATTACCACTGGACTACACTTGCCCAGGCGTCGTCCCTGAAGAAGATGGCAGAGTTTGTCATAGAAACATTGGTTATAATCGATACTTGCACCCAGCTTGAAGCCCGAGAAGAGTTTATTTCTCATAAGCACCGTGAAAGCACGAGATCCTTTTTGAGCCTCTGTATTTATTATTACTTGTTGACAGTGTGCAAGATAGTGACTTTGCATAGTTTGTCATGTAACATTATTTTTAATGGTGTGTTTGAGTAACAAAATAAAAATTCAATTGTTTATCGGCTGGAATTTTTGTCTTTACTGTGGTGCGATTGGGCAGAGTCATGAATGAGGAGGACTTCAATGTGTTCCTTCCATAGGCATGCATGCTCTCTCTGTCCTTGTTACATTCCCCTCCATTCTTACCTCTCAATGTGGTGGGTCTTAGATGATTTAGTCATTGGTAAGCTTAACACTGTTTAAAAACTTCAGCATGTCATGGCTGTCAACCGGTCACTGAGCAGCCTCTTATGCTCTTTCCATCCATCATCGGTGCTTAAGGTCATGGATTTTCTGCTGGAGCAAGGTCTTCACTTGACTTTAAGGTTGTTACTTTTTCTATGGGGCATGGTGGAGCTTCCAAACTAGGAACACCTTTTGTCTGAAATTACTTAGCTTGTGGATCTTATAGAAACATAGAAACATAGAAAATAGGTGCAGGAGTAGGCCATTCGGCCCTTCAAGCCTGCACCGCCATTTATTATGATCATGGCTGATCATCCAACTCAGAACCCTGCCCCAGCCTTCCCTCCATACCCCCTGACCCCCGTAGCCACAAGGGCCATATCTAACTCCCTCTTAAATATAGCCAATGAACTGGCCTCAACTGTTTCCTGTGGCAGAGAATTCCACAGATTCACCACTCTCTGTGTGAAGAAGTTTTTCCTCATCTCGGTCCTAAAAGGCTTCCCCTCTATCCTCAAACTGTGACCCCTCGTTCTGGACTTCCCCAACATTGGGAACAATCTTCCTGCATCTAGCCTGTCCAATCCCTTTAGGATTTTATACATTTCAATCAGATCCACCCTCAATCTTCTAAATTCCAATGAGTACAAGCCCAGTTCATCCAGTCTTTCTTCATATGAAAGTCCTGCCATCCCAGGAATCAATCTGGTGAACCTTCTTTGTACTCCCTTTATGGCAAGGATGTCTTTCCTCAGATTAGGGGACCAAAACTGCACACAATACTCCAGGTGTGGTCTCACCAAGGCCTTGTACAACTGCAGTAGTACCTCCCTGCTCCTGTACTCGAATCCTCTTGCTATAAATGCCAGCATACCATTCGCCTTTTTCACCGCATGCTGTACCTGCATGCCCACTTTCAATGCCTGGTGTATAATGACACCCAGGTCTCGTTGCACCTCCCCTTTTCCTAATCGGCCACCATTCAGATAATAATCTGTTTTCCTATTTTTGCCACCAAAGTGGATAACTTCACATTTATCCACATTAAATTGCATCTGCCATGAATTTGCCCACTCACCCAACCTATCCAAGTCACCCTGCATCCTCTTAGCATCCCCCTCACAGCTAACACTGCCACCCAGCTTCGTGTCATCCGCAAACTTGGAGATACTGCATTTAATTCCCTCATCCAAGTCATTAATATATATTGTAAACAACTGGGGTCCCGGCACTGAGCTTTGCGGTACCCCACTATTCACCGCCTGCCATTCTGAAAAGGTCCCATTTATTCCCACTCTTTGCTTCCTGTCTGCTAACCAATTCTCCACCCACACCAATACCTTACCCCCAATACCGTGTGCTTTAAGATTGCACACTAATCTCCTGTGTGGGACCTTGTCAAAAGCCTTTTGAAAATCCAAATATACCACATCCACTGGTTCTCCCCTATCCACTCTACGAGATACATCCTCAAAAAATTCTGTGAGATTCGTCAGACATGATTTTCCTTTCGCAAATCCATGCTGACTTTGTCCGATGATTTCACCGCTTTCCAAATGTGCTGTTATCACATCCTTGATAACTGACTCCAGCAGTTTCCCCACCACCGACGTTAGGCGAACCGGTCTATAATTCCCCGGTTTCTCTCTCCCTCCTTTTTTAAAAAGTGGAGTTACATTAGCCACCCTCCAATCCTCAGGAACTAGTCCAGGATCTAACGAGTTTTGAAAAATTATCACTAATGCATCCACTATTTCTTGGGCTACTTCCTTAAGCACTCTAGGATGCAGACCATCTGGCCCTGGGGATTTATCTGCCTTCAATCCCTTCAATTTACCTAACACCACTTCCCTACTAACATGTATTTCACTCAGTTCCTCCATCTCACCGGACCCTCTGTCCCCTACTATTTCTGGAAGATTATTTATGTCCTCCTTAGTGAAGACAGAACCAAAGTAATTATTCAATTGGTCCGCCATGTCCTTGCTCCCCATAATCAATTCACCTGTTTCTGTCTGCAGGGGACCTACATATGTCTTTACCAGTCTTTTCCTTTTTACATATCTATAAAAGCTTTTACAGTCCGTTTTTATGTTCCCTGCCAGTTTTCTCTCATAATCTTTTTTCCCCTTCCTAATTAAGCCCTTTGTCCTTCTCTGCTGAACTCTGAATTTCTCCCAGTCCTCAGGTGAGCCACTTTCTCTGGCTAATTTGTATGCTTCTTCTTTGGAATTGATACTATCCCTAATTTCTCTTGTCAGCCACGGGTGCACTACCTTCCTTGATTTATTCTTCTTTTTGATTGTTCTCATCAAACTAATCCTGCTTGTGAAAGAGGTGCTACCTGTTCGCTGTTCCCAATGTTAGTGCCTTTCAGGCCAACTCTTCTATAGCTTGACTTCTGTAGATGTAACTCTTCTACAGCATGTTTTCCTTAAGGGAAAGTCTTGCCTGACAAATCTGTTGGAATTCTTTGAGGAAGTTACAGGCAAGGTAGACAGAGGAGAATCTGTGGATGTTGTGCACTTGGATTTTCATAAGGCCTACGACAAGGTGCCACACGTGAGGATGCTGAACTAGTTAGGAGCCCGTGGTATTATGGGAAGACACCAGCATGGATAGAGCGTTGGCTGATTGGCAGAAGGCAAAGAGTGGAAATAAGGGGAGCTTTTTCTGGTTGGCTACTAGTGACTAGTGCTGTTCCATAGGGGTCTGGGTTGGGACTAATACTTTTTACGTTATATATCAATGATTTGGATAATGGAATTGATGGCTTTGTGGCCAAGTTAGAAGATAGGTGGAGGGGCAGATAGTAGTGAGGACGTAGGGATGCCATAGAAGGACTTGGACATAGACAGGAGAATGGGCAAAGATGTGGCATTTGGAATACAGTGTCTGGAAGTGTATGGTCATGCACTTCGGTAGGAGAAACAAAAACATAACCTATTTTCTAAATGGAAGGAAAATTCAAAGATCTTGGGTGCAAAGGGACTTGTGAGTCTCCGTGCAGGATTCCCTAAAGGTTAATTTGCAAGTTGAGTCAGTGGTGAGGAAGGCAAATGCAATGTTAGTATTCATTTTGAGAAGATTAGAATTAAAATCAAGGATGCAATGTTGAGGCTTTATAAGGTACTGGTGAGGCCTCATGGAGTATTGCAAGCAGTTTTGGGCCCCTCTACGAAAGGATGTGCTGACATTGGAGAAAGTTCATAGGAGGTTCACAAGAATGATTTCAGGAATGAAAGGATTACCATATGAGGACCACTTGATGGCTCGGGGCCTGTACGCACTGGAATTCAAAAGAATGAGGGGGGATCTCATTGAAAACTACGATTGTTGAAAGGGCTCGATAGAGTGAATGTGGAGAGGATGTCTCCAATGGTGGGGAGTCTTGGACCAGAGAGCACAGACTCAGAATAGAGTGACATCCATTTAGAATGGAAATGAGGAAGAAATGCGTATGGAATTCACCAAGTGGTGAATCTGTGGAATTCATTGCTATAGGCAGCTGTGGAAGCCGTTATTGGGTATATTTAATGCAGAAATTGATAGTTCTTTGATTATTCAGGACATGAAGGAATATGGGGAGAAGGCAGAAGATTGGGGCTGAGAGGGAAATGGATCAGCCATGATGAAATGGTGGAGCAGACTCAATGGGCCAAATGGCCTAATTTTGCTCCTATATCTTATGGTTTGACCATTAGCATCTAAATTGACTAAGTCCCTTGAAATCAACATTGAGAATCAAAGACAATATTCATTATTATCTTTACGTATTATGGTGGGACCGCAGAAAGCCTAGAAAGAAGTTGTAAATAAGACTAATATCATTTAGAGTGCATTATTTAAAGAAGCAGTGAGGATGTTGAATTTTTGAGATCTATTATATAGAATAAGGATTGAGTATCACGCCTTTGAAACTTTGGTCAAAATTATACATTGTTCTTCAATAGGCTTGGCAACAACGTACATAAATATTTGCCTTTATTGTGTAGATATTTATGTACATAGTTGTGAAGGAGAAATTTCACCTGATTAAGCATATCGTCAATTCTGTAAGATAATGCGTTTACAAGGCTGAAGTTGTCAGAATTAAAGACTTTCTCTAGGTTGGGAATTGTTTCTTAATGTTTTCTCTTTTATTTCTTTGCAGCCCTCGACAAACTACGAGTGAATCACCTATATCAACAAAGCCAGGTTGAGATAGTCCAGTCAAATGTAGTATTTGACATAAGTAGTCTTATGCTGTATGGAACCCAGGCCATTCCCATTCGCCTCAAAATCCTACTGGATCGTCTTTTCAGTGTTCTCAAGCAAGAGGAAGTTCTCCAGATCTTGCATTCTCTGGGATGGACACTGCAAGATTACATCCGTGGTTACATTCTGCAGGTAACTCAGCCTTGGCATCTGGCCTTGATACTTAAGATTTCAGCCCACTGGGATGCTATATTTAGTGTAGTAAAATAACACAGAAATAGGAGGCAACTACTTCCCACATTTTAACACTCCTTACAATCTCCATTCAATATACACAGTGGATTCTGGTTAACTAGGACACATCAGGACCGGTATATTTTGGCCCAATGAAGTAAGTGGCTACCTCAATGAGCCGAAATTTATGAAAATAGTTTAAAAAAAAAACAAACTACAGTCTAACTGAGTAAGAAATTATGCACTTGAACAATGAAATACAGAACAATTGATAACACTACTAATACTACTACAGTACTGTAAAACTGTGTCTTAGTTGCTAATAGGTATCCGCAATGTAATTCATCCGATATACGCAGCCTTGCATGGAGTGTAGAGGGAGGGGTAGCACCTCTGGGAGCCCAGTACAGATAATGGACTGCCTTCATACAGTGCTTTCAATGATTGCATCCTGAAACTGTTCTTTTTCATTGTAACATTCAAAATGGTTGTCAATACCTTCAAATTCTTTGTAATTCTTAACTTGTTGAAATAGTGAAATCGTTTCATTTTCACTCCCAGCTGCTTCTGGCATCTCCAAGCCTGAATTAATGAAACCGCAGTGAGAAAAATTGTTCTGAATTATCTTACTGCTTATTTCTCACCTACTATCAGTGAGTTCACTGCTTTTCAAACATAAACACACACAATTGGCGCTATTTAAAATCTTCGCTCTAAGCACGAGTAGAGGGCGAGTCTAACGGCCACACAAGTGATGCTAGTTAGAAACTGTTCGACAACAACCTCCTGTCCCCAATTGAGCAGTAGAGTGTCCCAAATAAACGAAGGGAATCCTGGATATTTTCGATTAGTTTTTGTTCTTCTTGGGTTAGCACAATGCTTTAAAGTAACAATGACATGGGTTCAAATCCCTCCACTGCCTGCAAGGAGTTCATACTTTTTCCCCATGACCGCAATGGTTTCCTCTGAGTGCTCTGGTTTCCTCCCACAGTCCAAAGACATACTAGTTATCAGGTTAATTGGTCATTGTAAATTGTCCTGTGTTTAGGCTAGGGTTAAATCTGGGGACTAATGGGTGGTGCAGCTTGAAGGGCCTATTCCACACTATACCTCAATAAGTAAATAAATAGAGTTGTTCCAAATAAGCGGCTGCCCCAATTAACCAATGGCCCAATTAAACAGAATCCTCTGTAGTAGGTAATTATTTCAGTGTAATAAAATGAAGAGAATCATGGTACATTTCCCATCTTCTACCTCATTTTACAGCATCCTACAGAACTGTTAAACAATGGTAGAAATATAAAGAACAGGTCCATTGAGAAATTCCAGCCATCAAGCATCCATTGAAAACAAATCCTATTTTTCTAGTAAGTAGTAGAAGCAGATACAAAAGCAAGATTTAAAGACATTTAGACAGACACGTTAACAGGCAGGGAACAGAAGTATACAGACCTTGCTTAGCAGATGAAATTGGTTGAGATTGACAACATACTTGCTGCAGACATGGAGAGCCAAAGGCCCTAATCCTGTGCCTTACTGTTCTTTATTCCTTATTAGAAAATCATTTGTATGATGTTTGCAGGGTGTCCAATATCAGATATGATCTAAGGGGGAGAAGGTGGAAGCTTATCTAGTAAGTTGATGATCTGCTTAGTATTTCCAACAAACTGTTTTATTTTAGTTTCCCATTGTTCTTCCTGTTTTACATCTCTCTTGCTTTTCTGTTTTCACTCATCTCTTCCAATTTACAACTCTTCCACATAAATCAATTGTCATCAGCAAGCCTTCACTACCATCTCTCAGATGGTACCAATGTCAAATGTAATATTTAACCTCCTCTTGTCCCCATCCTATCTCCCTCCCTTTCCTTATCACATCCAGTCCCTCTACAAATTAAAAATATTCCTAATGTTTCCTTGGTCTGCTGAAAAGTCCCCGAGATGAAACATAAACTCAATTTCTGTCTCCAAAGATGCTCCTTGTCTTGCTGAGTATTTCCATCATTTTCTGTTTTTTATAATCAATTAAATGAATCTTTTTCAGACGCTTGTGTGTGAAAGGAAAGGTGTGAGATCTCTGTTCTTGAATAAATTACAAACATTAACAAATCACATGCAATGAATGATACATAATTATGCAGTAGTAGCAATGATTGCTGACGTAATAAAAACATAAAATACTGGAAACACTCAGCAGTTCAGGCAGCATCTGTAGAAAGAGATGCAGTTAAAGCTTCAGGTCCGGGATCCTTTATTACCACTGGGGAACAACAGCAAGCCACAATAGTTTCAGCTCCTGAGAAGGTTGACAATAGTGGAGGTGTAGAGAGAGGGAATATCTTTGATAGGTTAAGACCAGCTGACTTTTTGTGGCAGTTTCATGGTAGTATGTTGTTAGTATCAAATTTGTGGGGTGTGTCCAGCGGACTTACAGGTAACAAAGAAAAACTGAACCAGTCTGATAACAGACAGAAATGGCCAATTCTGACACAGAGAAAGACCAAGTTTCCTAAAGCAAGAGAATTTCAATATTAAGGCCATGAGCACAAGAAAGCCTGCATTTGCTGGAAATCCAAAGCAGCACAGACAAAAAGCTGGAGAAACTCAGTAAGTCAAGCAGCATCCGTGGAAAAGAGTAAACAGTTGATGTTTCAGGCCTAGATCCTTCTTCAGGACTGAGAAGGAAGGAGGAAGGATTCCAGAATAAAAAGGTGGGGGAGAGGGAACAGGCTAGCTGAAAAATAATAGATGAAGCTGGGTGGGTAGGAAAGGTCAAGGGCTAGAGAAGAAAGTATCTGCTAGGAGAGGAGAGTGGACAGTAGGAGAAAAGGAAGGGGAGGGGGACCCAGGGGGAAGTTAATTGGCAGGTGTAATTCGGCAGAAGTAAAAGGTTAGAGTAGGAATAGAGGAAGGGAGGGGATGGGATTGGGGAAATTGGAGGGTACCCAGATGGAATGTAAGGTGTTGCTCCTCCACCCTGAGGGTGGCCTCATCTTGACACAAGAGAATGCCATGGTTCAACCTTGGCACAAAAGGAGACCATGAGGTTGTAATTTGCCAAAATGGCAGATGAAGTTCTTTCCTCACCTTTGATTGGGCCTCTAAGAGTGAAGGAAGCAAGAGAGAGATAGGTCAGAGTGGGAGTGGCATGGGAAATTAAAGCAGTGGTCAGGCAAAAGCTCAGGATATGCATGCAGACTGGTCACCGGTGTTCATAAAATCATCACCTAATCAGCACTGGTTTTTCCACTGTTCAGGACTCAGCACTGTAAACAAATATAGTATGTTAGATTGGACGAAACGTCGGTGAATCACTGTTTCACTGGGAATGAGTGTTTGGGTGCCTGGATGGTAGGAAGGCATGGGGTGAAAAGATGGGTGTTGTACTTCCTGCTATCATTTCAGAGGGCATGTCCTTGTCCTAATGCATAAAGTGCAGTTGTGGAGAAAGCCTAGAAGCGTTTCTACTTCCTTAGAAGCTTGCAAAGATTCGCCATGACATCTGATACTTTGACAAACTTCTATAGACTTCAATGTCGCAAAAACAAAGGAGCTGGTTGTGGATTACAGGAGGAATGGAGACGGGCTAACCCTATTGACATCAATGGATCTAGGGTTGACTAGTTGTATCGACTAGTTGCATCACAGCCTGGTCTGACAACACCAGTGCCCTTGAACGGCAAATCCACAAAAAGTTGTCATGGTTCAGAAAATCACGTGTAAAGCCCTCCGCTCTATTGAGCACGTCTACATGGAGAGCTGTCGTAGGAAATCAGCATCCATCATCAAGGACCCCTACCACCTAGTTCATGCACTCTTCTCACTGCTGCCATCACAAAGAAGATACAGGAGCCTCAGGACTCAAACCACCAGGTTCAGGAACAGTTATTACTTTTCAACCAACAGGCTTTTGAACCTGCAGGAATAACTTCATTCAACTTCACTTGCCTCATCACTGAACTGTTCCCACAACCTATCGACTCACTTTCAAGGATTCTTCATCTCATGTTCTAGATATATATTGTTCTGCCTTCTTTTTTATTTGCACAGTTTGTTGTTGTTAGCATATCGGTTGTATGTCCGCCCAGTTGGGCATGGTCTTTCATTGATTCTATCATGATTCCAGTGATATATATTCACTTAGATAATAAATTTACTTTGAAATTTGAATGTGAACTTTTATTACACAGGAAAGTGCCATAAATTACAATAAGACATGGATAGGGAGGGTGATAAGTGGTCCAGGGACATGCAGAGGGGAGAAATCCCTTTAAGGTGCTGGAAAGGGAGAGTAATATGTCTCAGCTACAATGGTGTAATGATTCTCTTCCAAAGTAAAAATGCAAGACCCATCATAGTGATTTTGATAGTTTTATTTTTGAAGAAAATATTTTCCTTTTTATGGTTGCTTAATGCATAAGTTAATTACGTAAGCTAAATGGATATGCCCAAAGCGATGCACACTACATGGGATTTGTCTATTTTTCCTTCAAAAAAGTCTCCTGAAGATCTGAATCCAACAGACTGCATTGAAGTCACAATTTCTTAAACTCAATGTTCTAAATTTATTGATGCTTTTAATGCCATGGTCTGATTGAGAAAATTAACCCGAATCGTACCCATTTTGTTAAAACTGGGCTCTTGTGTGCTCCTGAAAGAAATGTTTTCCCATAATCTCTCGATGCATCAAAGACCTGGATGCAGTTCTTTTGTCTGTTAGCAGCTGTGATTTTATGCCTGTCATGAGTCTATTTGGAAAATATCTTAAAACTCACCCAGACTGTAACCTGAGGTGTAAGAACAGCCTATAAAGATCCATTGATTGTGCTTCTTATGAAGGAGAAGGTGAAATTACCTCAGCATATAAAGAGACAGCACTATTGCTCTAAATTGTAATTATCAGGGTAAGTGCGCACATGCAGAGATTGGGGAAAAATAAACCTAAAATGCTCCAAGTAGGTCTTTCTCCTTGTCAAAGGCTATATATTAAAAATATATATGGGAATCGGCAACCTAGAGGCCCGAAACACATTACAAAGCCATTGTTATTGACCGTGTTGATAGTAATGGATTAATATATCTCAAGCATTGGCATTGATGGTGACTTGCTTTCGCTATGTTTCTTTGGGTTCTGAGGTGACCAGTGGGGCCAAGCAGATAGGGCAGGTCATGGCTGATATGGCAAGAGGTAGTTTGTTAGGTCGACTGCTCCTTCCACTGCTCAGTCGGGGGGTTTTCTGTTCCTGACGCCATCCCTAATCTCTGCACTTCACTTTGGGCAATCATGGCCAGGAATTCTTCAGTGCGAAGTTCAATGTAAATTTATTATTAAAGTACATAGTTATCACCGTATACAACCTTGAGATTCATTGTTTTTGCAGACATTCACGTAAATACAAGAAACACAATAGAATCAATGAGAGACCACGCCCAACAGGATGCAAAAACAACCAATGTGCAAAAGAAAACCACCTGCAATTACAAAGAGAAATCATAATAATAAATAAATAAATAAGCAATAACTACCGAGAACATGATATGAAGAGTCATTGAAAGTGAGTCCATAGGTTGTGGGAACAGTTTAGTGATGGGGCAAGTGTAGTTGAATGAAGTTAGCCCCTTTGGTTCCAGAGCCTGCTGGTTGAGGGTAATAATTGTTCCTGATCCTGATGGTGTGAGTCCTGAGGCTCCTGTACCTTCATCCTGATGGCAGCGGTGAGAACAGAGCACGGCCTGGAAGGTGAAGTTCCTTGATGATGGATGCTACTTTCCTGCAACTGCACTCTGTGTAGACATGCTCAATGTGTCAATGGCGGGGGAGGGCTTTGCCCATGATGGACTGGGCCGAATTCACTATTTTTGTAGGCTTTTCTGTTCAAAGGCATTGGTGTTCTATACCAAGCTGTGATGTAACTAGTTAATCTCCACTACACATCTATAGAAGTTTGCCAAAGTTTTAGACACATGCTGAATCTTTGCAAACTTCCAAGAATGTAGAGACGATGCTCTGCTTTCTTCATAATGGCATGTATATGCTGGAAACAGGACAGATCCCATGAAATGATAATATCGAGGAATTTAAAGCTGCTGACTTTCCCCACCTCTGGTCCCCCAATGGTGATTGGCTCGTGGACCTCTGGTATCCTCCTACTGAAGTCAATAGTAAGCTCCTTTGTCTTGCTGACATTGAGAGGTTGTTGTTGTGCCAGCACTCAGCCAGATTTTCAATCTGTCTCCTAAGTGCTGATTCGTTCTGCCTCCTACCTTTGATTCAGCCTACAACAGTGGTGAAACTGGCAGATATGGCATTGGGGGAGGAGAAGATGGTGGCGCGAAGCAGCTTGCAGTGGCCACTCCAGAGAATGATATGTGTTATCTGTCAAGTAGGGTGCCGTGCACAAACCTGTTTTGATGGAAACAGATGTGAGAGCACAGAGGAATGTTTGATGAAACTTCTGAAATGCCTGTTTCGCTGCCGCTGCTACTGTGTGATCCAGAATCTCCGGAGGGGAAGGCCCTGAGCCCTCAGCTTTGCTTGTTGCTCTGCGGCCGGGGCAGGGTCGAGGTGCTCGGTGTCGGAGGGCTGATCGGAGGCTCGAAGTTTTCAGATGGACTAGGAGTCGGCTGCAGTCGGGTGCTTCCAATGCATCGGCAAGTTTGTGGTGCTTGGAGGTTCATGGCAGGGAGAGTTCCTCCCTTCTACCGTCTGCGTGAGGTGATGGAGCTATCGGGACTTGAGACGTATTTTACCGTGCCCATGGTCTGCTCGTTATCAAATTACAGTATTGCTTTGCACTGTTGCAACTATATGTTATAATTATGTGGTTTTGTCAGTTTTAGTTCTTGGTTTGTCCTGTGTTTTTGTGATATCTTTCTGGAGGAACATTGTATCATTTTTTAATGCATGCATTTCTAAATGACAATAAACGAGGACTGAGTGTCCTCATAATCTAATCTAATCTAATCTAATCTGTGCTTAGCCTTATAGATACACGTACTAAGTGAGTAGAGCAGGGGACTAGGCACACAGCCTTGTGGTACACCTGTGCTGATAGAGATCGTTGAGGAGGTGGTGTTGCCTATTTGATCTGACTAAGGTCTGCAAGTGAGGAAATAGAGGATCCGGTTGCACAAGGAGGTATTGACACCAAGGTCTTGAAGCTTATTGGTTAGTTTTTTGTGGATGATGGTATTGAATGCTGAGCTGTAGACGATAAAGAACTTCCTGGTGTATGCATCTTTGCTGTCCAGATGTTCCAGGTTTGAGTGAAGACCCAGTGCGGTGGCATCTTCTGTTGACCTGTTCTGAAATTAGGCAATTTGGAGAGGTTCCAAGTCACTTCTCTGGCAGGAGTTGGTATGTTTCATCTCCAGCCTCTCAAAGCACTTCGTCACAGTGGATGTCCTGTAAATGCTACTAGAAGATAATCATTGAGGCAGTTTGCCATGTTCTTCTTGGACACTGGTATAATCGAAGCCTGCTTGAAGCAAGTGGGTACCTCAGACTGCCAAAGCAAGAGGTTAAAGATATCAAGGAACACAACAGCCAGTTGATTAGCAAAGGTCCTTAGTACTCAGCCGGGTTTCCCGTCTGGGCCTATCCTGAAGGATGCTCTTCCATTGGCCTCAGAGACTAAGATCACATGGTCATTGGGGGTGTGGGAATTCGTGAAGGTGGCTTCTATGTTTCAACAGTCAAGGTGAGTATAAAAGGCATTGACCTCATCTGGAAGCAAAGCCATGTTGTCACCTACGTCGTGTGGTGCAGATGTTATATTCCTCTAAGGAGAGTTTAGGCACATCCTTAAATTATTTTTTGGGTTATCTTGGTAACTTCTTACCATGATATAGCTAGGATTGGGTTGTCTGTTTTGCGTGTCTGGGGCTGCACATGCAAGTAATGTGGCCTACCTAACAAAGCCAGCTAAATGTAAGTACTGAGGATGCTTACTTTGGAGAGGACACTCTTGGCTTGAATTTTTCCAGTGAATTTGGAGGATCTAGTGGAGAAAGCAGCCAAAGCAGCAGGACATAAGTGAGAAGATATCGTTGCCGAATTCTTCACCAATTAGAACACGCCCTGATTAGTTTGTGCACATTTCATCAGCGTGTGGCAGGAAATCTGTCTTCATGGAAAAGGACATGAGTATTGGAAAGTGTTTGTGAACCTAGCATCTAATGAAGGTGAAAAACTAAATGAAATTAGTAAAGTTGTAATCATGGAGCCATTAATGCACAGAAAATTGATAAATGCCCGGAGCTGATTATCTTGCATCCCTGAGAACTAAAGGAGTTAGGCATGGAAACGGTGAATACTCTGGTTACCATTTCCCAGCATTCTAAGATTGTGGAATAGTATGAGATAGGAGGGAACCCCTTAGAAAACATTGATTTATCAAGGGGAAATTGTGCTTGACAAACTATTTGATTTTTGAGGATTGGATCACCAGATTAGATAAAGGGGAAGGAGGACAGTGGAGGTGATGGACTTTCTTTATCAAAAGAAAGCTTTTGATAAAGTTCCACATCATAGGTTCTTACTCAAAATGCTATTACTGTTAAAGTTTCTCCAAGCTAATTCCCAGGCTGCTGAGAATGTTTATAAGGAGAGACTATGTCAACTGGCTTTCTATTCACTGAAGCCTAAAAGAATATGAAAATAAACCTAATTCAAACTTGGAAAATTCCCTCAGTGTTGGTCTGAAAGATGCTTTTCCTGGCTGGGGTGTCCAGAAAAAGAGGTTAGTGTTAGGAGATCATGCAAGCAATGTAGGAATGAGATCCCATGAAGTCTTTCATTTTGTGGGTGGTGAATTTATGGAATTCACTAACATGAGAGATGTGTTTTCTCTAAACCCGCCTTACTCATTCGACATGAATCTACTATTATTCAATGAACAATGTAGTAATCAGTTTCTGGAGCTTTTCTGATCTTGGAACAGGGGTTCACAACCTTTTTTTTTAATGCCATAGACCAATACCATTAAGCAGGGGGTCCGTGGATCCCAGGTTAGGAACCCCTGCCTTAAAGGATTTGGTGTCAAATTAACGTTTGGACTGCTTATATCTGAACTTAAAGGAGAACTGTTCACCAGATATAATTGAGTATGTTTAGTTTGCTTCCTGAAGACTACTATGGATCTAGTGTGAACACAACTTCATAATCAAATGGTTTACCATCCAGACTTGGTTCAGCTCCAGCAGGGATCACTTGGTCTACAAAAACATACATTTTGTCGTCAGCTTCGGTAAGATATTTCTTGGTTGCTCAAACCTCCACTGTGGTTTGTGTCTGCCACTTGCATGAACTAAGCTTGCCAGCTTCACTGGGAACTCAAGTACACCTGTTTTACCTCAAGACGTTTTTCTCTTTCTGGTGTCCATGGCGCCATTTTCAATTCAACTGCACTTTGGATTTAACTTTAGAAGCCAGGCTTGGTGAATCATGTTCCAGACCTGTCTCCATTAAGATTTCTGTCGGGTGTACTATGTGTCTAATAAACACACAGTAGTGCATGAAATTGCTGTGCGTGTCAGGAAATTGACCAAACAATATTTCATGTTGATTTTTGCATATCCTTGCAAACTTTACTTCTTGAGGGCTTTCTTAACTATTCTGAGTGACAGTAGCTTTGATATCATTCAACTTCATAAATTTTACAGAGGTGAAGAAACTGGAGGGAAGGGACATTCATAGAAACATGCTCTTCAAATAAGCATGACCTCAATTCATCCATTGTAAATTCAGCTGTGGCAAATGAAGCCATGGTTCAGTTCAATCCACTTTGAATCTTTACTGATCAGAACCAAGACATTTTTGTTCCCATATACAGTATAAAATAAGTCTCCATACACACATCCAACATTGGCTGTGATCCATTCCACAAGAGAGTATCTGGTGGCTTGTTATTGCAACTTCAGCAGATACTGTGTTTGCTTATCAATTATTAAAGGTCAATGTCAAAAGAAAGCCAATAATCAGTGTTCCTTGTGAATATTTTCATTAAAGGTCTAAATTGAAATGGCTTTGTTCAGGTTTTAAGTTCCAAAAATTTTGAGAATTTTTGTAGACATCCAAAATTGCCTTTGACAATGACAGCGAAAGGGCACATTGGATACAGAGAAAGAACCCACAAATTTTCTGGAGGCTGTCAGTGAAATTAAATGAATGAAGCTTAGGGGAGTATTTCCAATATCATTTACCAATAAATATTGGGTTGTATTGGACAAGTTTGGTGCAGTTTATCCACCTGCAAATGATGCCAGAACTCATTGCCAGGATGATCCAAATTCCTGTAATTGCTAACACAGCTACCACTGCTGGGTAATGCTTTACAGAATACAAAGTACTTCAGTATGTGCTGTATTAGATACAGGTGCTCACCCTGAAGCATCTTTAAATGAAAAATGTGCTTCCTTCAGAATTCCTACTCGACATCAATAAATAGGGGAACCTTCAAACATTTTTTTTCCATCTGGTTTTCCTTGGGATAAGAATGATCCAGAGCATTTTTGACAACATCAGATTTAAATGAAACAATGTTGGCTTCTCTGTTGAAAGCTGGTTATCTGATCTTTGGAAGCTGGACATCCTGATGTTCAGATGCCCTTTTCAAAATGTTGTTTCTATCTCGGAAAGAGTTGAGTCTATTAGAGTTTCTCCTTTGATCATCTGAAGTTAGGATGAACCTCCTGAGGAAAAGAAAAGGGAATGTACTTTAATTGTAGATACATTCATGGAATCCAAGGCTTCTGAGCCAACAGCTCACATTGTGGCCCCAGTGGCCCACCATTGGCTCTGTCAGACATGCCACATTGTTAGAGTGCCCTACAATAGCCAACACGAAAGAGACATGCTGCCCTGAGCTCTGTCATAGGAGGAGGTTGCCAATTAGACAGAGAAAAATATTTAAGGATGTACTTAAGGCTTCCTTAAGGACATACACCTTCCCCAACGTTTGTTGGCGATCTTGGACCATGATTACTTAAAGTAGTGAAGTAACATTCAGGATGATATTGAGAAACAAGCTCATGCAACGGGACTACATGGAGATACACTGTGTATGTGTTGGGAGCTGTGTACCACCTCACAAGTTACCAAAATGACTATTGAGAAATCTGAATGTTCCCACATTGACCTTATTAGCAGCAGCAGCCAAGTGGCACCTTGAAACTTCTTAGTCATTCAGCATTATCACGGCAAAACGAACCTTGGTCTGTACTTCTCCTGCTCTCTCCCAAATTCTGTTGACTCACTTATAGTTCAAATGTCTGTCAATCTTTATCTCAAATAAATGTAATAACCTCTCTTTCATGCTTCCCTGGCATAGAGAATTCCAAAGATTCATGTTCTAGATATTTATTGCCTATTTATTTCTTCCTTTTTTTTTGTATTTGCACAGTTTTCTGTCTTTTGCTCATTGGTTTTTTGTCCATCCTGTTGAATGTGGTCTTTCACTGATTCTATTATGTTTCTTGGATTTACTGAGCATGCCCACAAGAAAACTAATCTCAAGGTTGTATATGGTGACATATCTGTGCATTGATAAAAATTTACTTTGAACTTTAATTGGAAAAGTTGGCTTCTTATTAAATTGTGAGTGTCCCCCTCTTCAGAAACTTTTGTATTCTGTTCCCCAAATGCTAGATTATCTCAACATCTGCTGTGTTATTTCTCTTCAAATCTTGTATGTTTCATCTCTCCATCTTCTGAAATCCATTGAGCATAGGCACGATAAACTCAACTTTTGGTTTCATTTCATCACATTTATCTCAGGAATCAGCCTAGTGAATCTTCTCTGCATTCTATATAAACGCAGCCTTCCATAAATATAGAAACATAAATTCTACAATGAAATCTCACTAGTGCCTCGTTGGATAGGAAAATCAAAATTTCCCTATCTTTATAATCCAGACCCCTTGCAAAAAAGGCCACCATTCCCTTCACCTTCCTCATTACGTGCTATACCCACACACTAACATCTTTATGCAAAAAAGACTTGAAGGATTCCAAATTCCTTTTTATCTTAACATTTAGTTGTCCCAGTCCATTTAAACAATAATTTCGTTCTTATTTCCAAAGCAGGTAACTTCACATATTCCCATATTATTAGTCATCTTCCATATTTTGTTCTTTCTCTGATATATTAATGTTTGTTATAACGTAGCCCCCCGGCCACCCTCAGGGTCGCTCGGCTCACTATCGTCTAGGGAAACAACCCTCGGCCCCGCCAAACTGGGTAATTAGTTTGTGTGGATGCTGTGTGATGTACCTCACCCCGCCCAAATAACAATACATCAGATACAATTAAATGATTTACAGTTTATAGATATTACTGGAACTATATAATTAATAGAGAATAAAATGTAAAAGGAAAATAAAAGGCGCCACACTTATCAAAGTTCAATCTCTTCGTGCACAAAACAGTTGGAGCTCAAGAACCTTCTTCTCCACCCTGCGACCCTTCAGACCACCTCGACCGGCCGCCTGGGACCAACAACGGTGGTCGACCAGACGCTCCACATGAGTCCGTCTCCGTCTCCTCGCCGAACGCCTTCCTCGGGGTCCGACCCCGTTAGCGGAGATACAGCACCTGATTCATCCTCTGTCTCGCTCTCCCGCCTTCTGCCCCAAAACCCCGCACATACAAAAACTTCCAGATACACCAAAGTCATAACAACTATCCCAATTGGTTCATAACATCCTCTTATCACCCTCTAACCCACAACAAGCTGCTAGCGCAAAGCTTTCTCAGCGTTTAACATAACAAAGAAGCCATTTTAATTAGCCTCCGCAGTAACATAAAAGACGAAACCCCCTTACAATAGTCAGATGAATTGTCAGCACCAATCACTGTGGTATAGTATAAGCTTATGATTACCAAACTCAAAATGACCCACTCAGCCCAATTCTATACTTCCTGTTAGTTTACCTACACCAGACCCTATCCCTCCCTGCCAATAAATCACCCTGATCTAGAGCTCTCTTGCACAGCAATCTTTTATGTGGCACCTTACTGAATGTTGGGCATGTGGCCAAGTGGTTAAGGCATTTGTCTAGTGATTTGAAGGTCACTAGTTTGAGCCTCAGCTGTGGCAGCATGTTTGAGTCCTTGAGCAAGGCACTTAATCACACATTGCTCTAGTCTGTGCCCCACACAGATTTCCAGTCTGCGCCTTGTAAGGCATAAAAATGCCCAACGCAGGCCTCTCATGGTCTGAGTCGACGTTCCCCTTACTGAATGGCTTCTGGATGCTCAAATAAACTACATCTGCATTTATCCGTCTCACCTTTTCAAAGGGCTCCAGAGAAATGTGACAGATTTGATTTTCCTTTCATGAAATTGTGTTCACTCTGCTTGTCCTAGTATAACTTTAGCATTTTCTGATTGACATTGTTAATCCAACTGGCCTCTGATTTCCTGCTTTTTGTCTCCTTTCCTTTGGAGTGGTGCTAGAGTTGTGACTTTCCAATTCTCTGGTTAGAAGAGCAGAGTGGGCTTTGAGGAGAATGAAGAAATACTTTAGGGGCCTATCGACAGGCAAAATGATGGGCAAGGATGTGGCCTGTGAAATATAACATGAAAGGTCAGCCGTTGTTGTTGAAAAATTATGTGGAACAGTCAGTGATTGAAAAGTGGTGATATTTTGGGTGATAGGGATACAGTATATGACCCAATGAAGGTTAGCATGTAAAAATAGAAAACTGGTTGGGAACACAATGATCTTCTGGGCTTTATTGCAAGACGGTATGAGTACAAGTCTAGGGATGTCTTGCTAGAATTATATAGGGGACAAGGAATTATATGGGCCCATAAGCAGAAGATGTTTCCAATACTGGGAGAGTCTAGGACCAGAGGGTGGTGAAAATGTGGAATTCATTTTTTAAAATTTATTTATTAAGATATAATGTGGAATAGGCCCTTCCAGCCCTTCAAGCCACACTGCCCAGCAATCCCCCGATTTAACCGTGGCCTAATCATGGGACAAGTTACAATCATCAATTAACCTACCAACCAGTACATCTTTGGACTGTGAGAAGAAATCGGAGCACCCAGAGGAAACCCACGCGGTCATGGGGAGAACGTACAAACTTCTTACAGGAAGTGGCAGGAATTGAACCTAGATCGCTGGTACTGTAAAGCGTTGTGCTAACCACTATGCTACTGCAAATTCCTTACTACAGATGATTGTGAAAGCCAAATCATTGGGTATATTAAATGTGGAGATTGTTAAGGTTTTTGATTAGTAGGAGCGTATAAGGTTATGGGGAAAACAGAGGCAAATGGGTGGAGGGGGAAAATAAATCAGCCATGATCAAATGGTAGAGCATACTCAAAGGGCTGAATGGCCTAATTCTGCTCCCATGTCTTATGATTTTCCCGTTTTTTCTATAAGATGGTTTAGATAATTTTGTTATATAGAACCAATAATAGCTGAATATAAAAGAATTACAAATATGATATTGCTTTCTTAATTTCTGACGTTTGTAGTTTATAGCATAACTTTCCATCTGCTAATTATTATGCATTTAATCTAAAATATATGGACATTATATTTAAGATTCTTTGCCAAAATTTTGTTGTACTACAAATTGCTTGCATTAATAAGCAACGTGTTTCTGTGAAGAGTTGTGCGAGGGACTGCAAACAAGAGGGGAAATAAACTACTGAAAATACAGATTGGGGAGCTGGGCTAAGTGTAGTAAATATAACTCAACACGTGCATGTGTGAACCTTGGTGACTGGAAAGTAATAACAATTAAACGCATTGTAAACCCAGTGGGGTTATTCTGCAGGTGGTTTGCATGTGTATATGCATGGCTGTGTTACTGTGCATATCATCGTGTGTGTGTGGGTGGGTGTATATTGTCTATCTGCACAAGAACGAGTGTCAGTGTGGGTCTGTGTCTGTGTGCCATATTACAATGTGCAACTGCCTGACAAGAGAATGAAAGTTTGACTGTAACACCCAATTTGACTCTACAAATAGTATCTATGTTTGTGACTTTTCTGCCGATCAAGCCACTTACTTAATTGTAGGTAACCTTAAGCTAGTTTCTTCCTGCAATGTAAGCTAGTCATTCATTCAGAGAACTACATCCATAAACAGAAAATACCTCATTAGCATAGAAAACAAGCGTATTTTCTTTCAAAACAGAGCAAGGAAAAGCCAGATATTTAATTCTAAATGTAAAAATTACATGCAATTAAATGTTGAGAGTCATCATCTACTATTGTCCTGGTCAGAAGCTATTAAACTCTGATTGACAGATAACACTGTTTTCTAATTATACTGTGTGGTTTTCAAGGAGGAAATACTGCTTTCCCAACAGTATTATATTCATATTTCATTCAAAGTGCAGTTTAACATTTGTGCTCTTATGAAAGAGCATATTATCTGTTACATCATAACCAATATAGTAGGGGATCTGCTGAGAATTTGGATGTGTGCAGTTGTACATATTTTCAGATTCACACTTCTTGTGTTTCTTTTTACATTTATTCTTTCATGTTTTTTTTAATTTGTTTTCACTTAGAACAGCATATAATGCTGTTTGAGCTCATGAAAAGGCTGCTAATAACCAAATAAGACTAAGGAACTAGAAATGATGAAGAAAGGAGAGTTAACCAAGAAACAGAGGTTGATCAGGTGCAATCGATCAAACACAGCGTTGAAGTATTCTTTCATCTCAAAGCTTTACGAGTTGAGAAACGTAGCTCTGAAGATAACGTTTGAAACACGTTTCTGTTGAAGTATGGGGATGGGGTGAAACACCTACTAGATAGGGTCATTGCCAAAATAATGTACTTGTCTCATAGTTTAGTCTTTGGTCCTAATTGCTGATTGCTACAATTTAAACTTGCTTGGTGATGTTAAATCAGTGACATTTGTGGTCTGGTAATGTAGTACTCCAGTCATGCACTTCCGGTGAACATGTGATCCTAGCTCCCTAAACACAGTAGGAGATGTTGGAAACATCTGGAGAGAGCTGGAGGGAAGGGAAGGGAACAAAGCGCAAACAAGTTGTATGGAGTGGCCCTGGAGGTGAATCAGGCCCAGAGATGAAATCCATTCCCCCCACTCCCTTTAGCCTTATCACCTTCTCCTTCTCTTCCTCATATTGCCAACTTTCTTCCTGCTGCTATGGAAATGGCCTGTCATTATCATCATTTTGGACATGTGTAATAAGCCATCATGCACCTGACCCTCCTGCTGGCCTGGCGTCCTTTCCTCTTCTTCCTCCTACAGACCAGGATACTGATGAGCAAGCAGTCATTTCTCCTGGGAGCTCCTCTAAGGTTAAAGAGACAAACATACTTTTGTTTGTCAAAATGCCCGGAGAGTTGCATGCAGAGATATTGATAAGAATATTCCACAATGTGAACAGGGTGCCCCACAAAGTTCCTTGAGGTATTTCAATTTCTTGTTCAAATCTCCATGAGCAAATTAACCCCATAATGATCTATCCTTGTACAAAACTTCCACCGTTCCCTGGAGAGGTCACAAATGCTTACAGGTTTGTTTGGGTTATCTTGGAATGGAAGTAAGGTGATTAAAGTCCAAGTTGCATAAGCAAAGGTCTTACTGGGCTCCATCAAGATTAAGAACAGGGAAGGATGATGAGATGAGGCAGGGCAGTCTTCCCAAGGAGGTTGGTGAGGGTTCTAGACAAGGGTTATCTGGAGGCAGCACTAGGAGCTATGATTCTGAAGTAAATGGTCACTGAAATGTGGCAACTTCTGCAGGCAGTTCCCCAGTCCCAAACCCATAGCTCAGCAGATGGAGGTGAAAGGAACAATGGTCCTTAATTTCTTTCCAACACACACAGAATGCTGGAGGAACTCAGCAGGCCAGGTAGCGTCTGGGGAAAAGAGTAAGCAGTCGATATTTCGGGTAGCAACAGCCGACGCTGGCCACATTTTACTATGTGTGCCTTAACCATTTATTTGAAAGATGAGCATATCTGACAGTGTTACCAGGAGCCGAAACACAGGCTTCATTGCCTGAAGCACCCTAAGTGCCTGCGGTGCACTTTAAAGTGGGATTCCCCTTTGTTGTTTCCTGCTGAATCGTCTATGATCTGGCTATTATTGGAGAACAGTGTTTGCCCACCGTACAATAACAGCAGGCGGCATATGTGGAGGAGGAGAAACATGGCAAATAACAATACAGATGACAATGGATGTACTGTCAAAGAATGCTTTGTGAAACTTTAAGTGAGGCTGAGTGCGTGGTGGAGGCACATGATAAGAATGTTGATTGACAGGTCTGTTGCCAGGTGACCTGTGGAGGTACAGTGCATGAAGCAGCCCATAAATAAAATTGTGCGGTTTCTGGGAGGTGAAATTTGATGGCATGTTCACTGATGAGAGCTTCTTTCAGCACCAGGTCCTGGAGATGATGATCCAAGCACTGACCTTTTTTAGTCTCCTGGCTCCGTCAGTGAAGCTCATGTCCAAAGTGCCTCCTGATCCACTCATTATGTCTGTTCCTTCTCTCAGCTACAACCTTTTTAGTGCAGGTTACATTCTGCAGAAAATGCTCTCCAGTTTTTGTACACTGAAGTTTAAACTATGTTATATACCGAAATATTTATCTGAAGGATTTATGATCCATGGATATAAACTTATAGCAGACATGCTAAACAACAATTATGGCTCAGAACCACTTCAACACAGACACCACCAATAATATTTCCAGGATCTTTTGCAGTGAGTGTACTATATAAATGCCTTAAGTTCTTGCTAGATTGTTGATTGTCAAAGGCTGTGTTGGATGAGACTGAAGAACTGCACACCCCGTACAGGAGATGGGCAAGGAAACACAGCAATGTATGGGTTTTCCTATTTAACTCTTGCATTTTGTATGAAGTGTTTAGTTTCACAGTGTAAAGATGATGCAGCTTCGCAGAATTGCTGACATAACTGCAATATCCCCAGGAAAGGATAGCTAAGCCTCAGGAAACAGTGGCTGCAGTTCCATCCCCCTCCTCCTCCGCCCCCCCCCCCGTTAGAAGGGATCAGAGAAGAATATTGAATTACTCAATAGCCTCACTTATCAATTTCTGATAAACAATGAGAACTCTACAATCAGAGTAAGACCAATGCCACTAGACCCACTGTTAATCTCAATCTAGAATAAACTTCACTTTTTTTTGCCAATTTCCAAACACCGTCTTGCAGAAATTTCATTTTTCTCTTTTCTATCTTGAATTGCCCAAAGACTTAGTATTATCAAGGACCCCACGCATCCATTCAGCATCCCTTTTGACATTCCGCCATCAGGCAGGAGACCCGGATGCATAAAAACAAGAATGGTCACGGTAGGAAACAGCTTTTTCCCTCTGGCCATTAGGCTTCTGAACTCCCTGCTGCATGTCATTCGAAGTGTCACTGGAAAATTTGTACTGTACCCTACAATATTTAATTTATGCACTTTACTTTTTTATCTATGCATAGTTCATTTGTGGATTTAATTCTTGCTTTCCTAAGTTATTGTGCTTTACAACCTGGTCCAGGGAAACACTGTCTCATTTGGCGGTATGCATGTACAGTACATAGTTAAATGACAATAAACTTGACTTGACTGATTTGCTATTCCCTCAGTCTAGTTGGTGTGACTAAATTATAAAGCTTTCTTCCTTATTTTAAGTTTGCAACCCCCCCACCCAACCACCACCAGATCCTAGCATCCTTTCCTGCCCTGCAGTTTGCATGCTCTTAATCATTCAATGCTAGCTTGCTGTGGATTTCTTTTCCCTGCCTGCCCCTATTCCATCTTCAGTGCAGCCCTAGACCATGATATGTCTCTGCAGTTTGCATGCTCTTAATCATTCAATGCTAGCTTGCTGTGGATTTCTTTTCCCTGCCTGCCCCTATTCCATCTTCAGTGCAGCCCTAGACCATGATATGTCTCTACTTTCAACTTCTCTCCTTTGTCCCCTTCTAACTTAGTGTAACTCTGCATCCTCAACAAGCTAACAATGTATATTTGATTTGCAGTTTATTTGAGTATGTGTTGGAAAATCATATCAGTTGTGTTTTGGATGGACTTGATCTATGAAGAATTCTTTCTCTCATGAGTTTATGTAATGGCAAGACTTTAGGAAATGTTGATGTTAAAAGCTCGAGGCTGTCATGCAAGTGCAGCAGGCAGTTAGGGAGGTTAAAGGCATGTTCTTGGTTATTGTTAGGGGTTTTTGAATACTAGATGAAAGATGCCTGCTGCAATTATATCGGCTTTGGAGGGACTACACATCAAGTATTGTGTACTTGGTCCAACCAAGCAGAGTTCACTGCCAAGAAGTCCCACCAGCACTTTTACTTCCTGAGAAAACTATAGAAATTTGGCCTGTCCCCTAAAACCCTCACTAATTTTTATAGATGCACCATAGAAAGCATTCTTCTAGGATGCATCACAACCTGGTATGGAAGCTGCCCTGTCCAGGACCGAAAGAAGCTGCAGAAGATCGTGATCACTGCGCAGCACATCACACAAACCAATCTTCCATCCTGGACTCACTTTACACCACACGCTGTCGGAGCAGTGCTGCCAAGATAAACAAGGACACGACCCACCCAGCCAACACACTTTTCATCCCTCTTACCTCCGGGAGAAGGCTCAGGAGCTTGAAGACTCGTACGGCCAGATTTGGGAACAGCTTCTTTCCAACTGTGATAAGACTGCTGCACGGATCCTGACCTGGATCTGGGCTGTCCCCTCCAAATATCCGGACCTGCCTCTCGGTTTTTTTGCACTACCTTACTTTTCATTTTTCTATTTTCTATTTATGATTTATAAATTAAATTTACTAATATTTACTATTTTCAATATTTAATATTTGTAATTCAGAGAGCGGAAAGCACAGAATCAAATATTGCTGTGATGATTGTACGTTCTAGTATCAATTGTTTGGCGACAATAAAGTATAAAGTACTATTTTTTTATCTTCTTATCTATAAAATGAGAATGTATTTGCTATTGATGGAGTCCAATGTAGATTTATCAGACTGGCTCCAGGAAGAAATTGTGCACAATTGTTAATCTTTAGAATTTAGAAGAATGCGATTCTTAGAATGTGCACAATTCATATCTTTTGAATTTCGAAGATTGAGTTTCCTAGAAGATTGAATGAATGATTATGTTTTTTTTGTATTTGCACAGATTGTCTTCTTTTGCACATTGGATGTTTGTCAGTCTGTGTGTCGGTTTTCATTGAATCTATTGTATTTCTTTGTTCTACTGTGAATGCCTGCAAGAAAATGAATCTCAGGGCAGTATATGCTGACATATATGTACTTTAATAATACATTTACTTTGAACTTCAAGATGACTTCAATGAAGCACATAGTATACATTTTTAAATAACCTCAAACAAAGATGTGGAAAAGATGCTTTTCCTGGCTAAGAAGTTCAGAGACTCAAAATAGGACTGAATTGAGAAGTATTTTAACTGAGAAAGTGGGAATTCTCTACCCTGGATGGGTCCAGAATTTCAGTTATTAATTCTAGTCAGAGCAGAGATTGATAGATTATCAATGCAATTGAAGGAAATAAGAATAGGATACAAAAAAGACCATAAGACAGAGGAGCAGAATTAGACAATTCAGCCCATCAAGTAATTGGTATTCGAGGTTGAAAATCCCCAACCCTAATGCAATATCACGGTGTTGGATGGAATGCTACTGCTTCTTGATCTTATCTAATAAAATCGTATTACACTTCTTTTCCATTTGACCACTCCACATTGCTGCACCTAGGAAGAAAGCATGAGACTAGTTAAAAACTAACAATGTGCACTAATTATCATAGAAGGAACAGATAGAGATACAATAAGAGTGTGATACAACTGACTTGATTGTGCCTTTGCCTTGATTTTTTCAACTTTCTCTGTAGCATGAATAAAGACTGAAAGGGTGTCATCTAACTAAAACAAAATAATAAACTTCCTATAGGATATGCAAAACTTTTGGATCAATTGTCATTCAACATGTTTGAAAACTGGGTAATCTGTTTTTTTTAAATAAAAACGGGCCATCGTCTTCTGCAACTGCTATAATGATTATATTCTTTTAAGAGTTCCTACTGATGATTGAGAATAAAACTGAATGCCAACATGTATTAGGGAAAAAGTCCGCAGTATTTGAATATGACCCCTTCAATCCCCACGTTTCCCATCACCAGCATGCATTTGGAAGATTAACAAGCATGAGGACATAAAACTATATTTAGCAAGTTAATAATTAAGTAATTCATATTAAGTTGTAAGAGATTTAATCCACACTAATTTTTGTGCCATAGGATGCCTCAGGAAAAGTACTTGATCGGTGGAATATGATGACATACGATGAAGAAATGGTGTCTCTGCATCAATTCCTTCGTTTTGGAGAAACCAAGTCCATCGTTGAACTTATGGCGATTCAAGAAAAGGAAGGAAATGCCATTGTTGTTCCATCCGCCAAGAGTAACTCTGATATCAGAGCATTTATAGAAAGTAGCAATCAAACTCGAAATCCCAGTCTGTCCACACATTCGGAAAAAGTAAATCCAAGCAGTATTCATCACTTCGAGAAAATCGTGAACAACCTGGCTTTTATGCTGCCCTTCCAATTTTTTAATCCTATTCCAATGCCTCTATTAGGGACATCTCCCAATAGTTTCCTCCTTGATCAACTTCAAGAGAAACCAAGGGAAACCAAGCAAGAAATTCCACTTCCCATCAGCAAGAGTTTTCTTACAAGCCCTGGTGCTGACTCATATCATAGTGCTGAAGAAAATAGTCAGAATTCCCAAGATAAGATTAACCTAGACATAAAGAATGACTCCACCAATGACTCTAGCATTGTGACATCCCCGTCACTAAGTGTAACGCCCAACCCAGAGCTTGAACAAGCACAACAGCCCTCTCATACCACCAGAGTCAAGTCCATGGAAAAGTCAGGCAGTCTAACTACCAAGGGGCGAGTTTACTGCAGTGCGTGTGAGAAGACCTTTTATGACAAAGGCACGTTGAAGATTCATTACAACGCTGTTCACCTGAAAATTAAACATAAATGCACTGTTGAGGGTTGTAATATGGTTTTCAGTTCTCTGCGAAGTCGCAACCGCCACAGTTCAAACCCCAATCCCAGGCTTCATATGCCAACCATGAAAAACAATCGAGACAAGGATCTGAGAAATTGCTCTTTGTCCACAGTTATCCAAGTCAATGATAAAAGGCTGGATACCAGCAACTGCTCTGGCACTGATACCCATTCTCTCGCAGGATTTGATAACCCCCTTGCAGAGTCAAATGCTCAGAGTAATGCTCAGATTAGCATTGCGAACCCTGGGCATGGCGCAGCCTTTCAGAACCTGAAGACAGTGCAGCCAGTTTTCCCCTTCTATCGCAGTCTGGTTACACCAGCCGAACTCACTATTCCGCAAGCAGTGCTCCCATCTTTACCAAATGCAGCTCCTTCATTCCAAGAGCATTTTACGGCAAGAGAGCCAATAGCAGATCCTGTGCCAAAAAAGAAGTCCCGAAAATCCAGCATGCCGGTAAAAATTGAGAAGGAAACGATGGAGGAACTGGAAGATTCTGAGAGTGGAGTTTCTAACTGTGATATGGCTGCACAATTTAGAAGTGATAAGTTCAAGAACATGAAATATGAGTTGGAAAATACAGAAAGTGGTGCTAGTTACTTGTCTGACATGGAGGAACAGGACCCCAAAGTGCGGCAGCAAGACGTGATGACCACGGATGCCCGAGCAAATTCCAATGGAAAATCAGGCAGTGATCCTCACCACTTGGAGAACGGTGATGCTCATGTGAAAGCAAAAACTGTAATAATTTCTTCCTTTGGGGACGAGCAAAGGGAGGGTGAAACGGACAATGGCAAGAATTTGTTACCCAAATCAGAAGGTTGGTTGCAGGCAGACGTGCTGATGAACAGTTATAAAGAAGTGCAACACAGTCTGATCAATGGAGACTTCGGCAGGGCTTTAATACAGCAGAGGGCCAGATCACTGTGCTTTGACAGCCCAGCGGTGAATGGCTGCACGTGTCCACAGCCAGATGCCGATAAGGGGGATAATCAGGGTACTTCTAATCCTAACTATTGCTTTGTCTGCAAGAAGGTGTTTAAAAGTTCTTACAGTGTTAAATTGCATTACAAAAATGTGCATCTAAAGGAGATGCACATGTGCACAGTTGGAGGTTGTAACGCAGCTTTCCCTTCAAGGCGCAGTAGGGACAGGTCAGTGCAAAGTTGCTTCTTGTCTTGTTTTTACAACCTGATGGCAGTTGGTTCAATAATGTACTGATTCACTTCACCTTGTGTTCTCAAACTGGCCCTCACATTTGCATGTTTTGAAAACCTTTTGCCTGGATTTTCCTTGGCAAGCGCCCGATGTGTCTGGCACGGTTACAGAAATCAGAGTTTGTGCCTGAGACGGTGCTGTTGGAATTTTGGCCGTCCCACCTGCATTGGCCTGAGGGATCCTGAAGCGCAGCTGTGCGGTCTGCGGGAGCGGGCTGCAAGTAAAGTACTTGAGGGAGAGATCAGCCCTTTGAGCAGCTTACCTGCAATTTTGTCTTCTAATTGTTACATTAAAACAAAACTTGCCAAATTGCTTTCACATGTGAAGTGTAGGGCTTTACATTATGTTGTCTTAAAATGAAAATAATGGCTTTGGGACACAATTAGTGAAATAATTTTTAAGTTGATTTCAGGGTTCCCTGTTATTCTATTGAATGTATTCAATGAGCAGGTAAACCTGGAGCTGGTTAGTGATAACAGCACTAGGTTAGAAACAGTCAATGGTCTTGTCACTGGAGAGAAAATCAGAGCAATGAGAGAACTCTTGCACTGCACATCCCTGTCAGTTTCCCACCTGAAATAGATCACAGGGATTCAAATTGCACGTGCCTGAGATACTGAAAGGATCCCATCACTTGGGGGAAGAGTGTTCCAGGATAAATTCATGTCTTCAAAACAGGAGACATGTATGGCTGACAACGCTTGGAATCTTGGTGACAAAGTTGTTTTTTTGTTTCTTTCTGCCACTAATTAGACACCCACACATACGCAAGGAGATCCAAGTGTGCAAATTGTTATTTAGATGGTATTTAAATGCTTTCCAGTCACTCACTTTGGATATTGCTGAGGTTAAGTTACTGTTTTGGCATTCTAGCCACTGAAGGACGTTAGGCTGATAGCATTCCATCATCAGTTTTGTCGTGATGATTATTTTAGATGGACTGGCAGCACTAAGATACATCAAGAGATAATTACTTCATTTCTCCTTTTCAAAAGGACATTTATTTGTTGATCGCAACATCACATTATTGCCATACTACAATATTCCATAATTCACATGATTTACAGTTTCAAATTATAACATAGTCATCTCTGTCCAGAATGTCCTTGGGCCCCTGTGGCACCCACCGCTCCCAAAAATCTTGCATTGTACTCGTGGATATCGTGTGCTTCTTCTCCAGGGAATCTTAGACACAGGTGTAAGCCCAGTAACACACAAAAAATGCTGGTGAACGCAGCAGGCCAGGCGGCATCTCTAGGAAGAGGTACAGTCAATGTTTCGAACCGAGACCCTTCGTCAGGACTAACTGAAAGAAGAGATAGAAAGAGATTTGAAAGTGGGAGGGGGAGGGGGAGATCCGAAATGATAGGAGAAGACAGGAGGGGGAAGGATGGAGCTAAGAGCTGGAAAGTTGATTGGCAAAAGGGATACGAGGCTGGAGAAGGGAGAGGATCATGGGATGGGAGGCCAAGGGAGAAAGAAAGGGGAGGGGAGCCCGAGGATGGGCAAGGAGTTATAGTGAGAGGGACAGAGGGAGAAAAAAAAGAGAATAAATAAATAGATAGATAGATAAATAACAGATGGGGTACGAGGGGGAGGTGTGGCATTAACGGAAGTTAGAGAAGTCAATGTTCATGCCATCAGGTTGGAGGCTAGCCAGACGGAATATAAGGTGTTGTTCCTCCAACCTGAGTGTGGCTTCATCTTGACAGTAGAGGAGGCCGTGGATAGACAAATCAGAATGGGAATGGGACATGGAATTAAAATGTGTGGCCACTGGGAGATCCTGCTCAGAGAAAGCAGGATCTCCCAGTGACAGAGAAAGCAGGATCTCCCAGTGGCCACATATTTTATTCCACGTCCCATTCCCATTCTGACATGTCTATCCACGGCCTCTTCTACTGTAAAGACGAAGCCACATTCAGGTTGGAGGAACACCACCTTATATTCCATCTGGGTAGCCTCCAACCTGATGGCATGAACATTGACTCCCCTAATTTCCATTAATGCCCCACCTCCCCTTCATACCCCATCCCTTAGTTATTTATTTATTTATTCATTCATTCATTCATTCATTCATTCTCTCTTTTTTCTCCCTCTGTCCCTCTCACTATAACTCCTTGCCCATCCTCTGGTCTCCCCTCCCCCTTCTTTCTCCCTAGGCTTCCTGTCCCATGAACCTCTCCCTTCTCCAGCCTCGTATTACTTTTGCCAATCAGCTTTCCAGCTCTTAGCTCCATCCCTCACCCTCCTGTCTTCTCCTATCATTTTGGATCTCCCTCTCCTCCTCCCACTTTCAACTCTCTTTCTATCTCTTCTTTCAGTTAGTCCTGACGAAGGGTCTCGGCCCGAAACATTGACTGTACCTCTTCCTAGAGATGCCGCCTGGCCTGCTGCGTTCACCAGCATTTTTTATGTGTGTTGCTTGAATTTCCAGCATCTGCAGATTTCCTCATGTAAGCCCAGTAGATAGCTCATTTGGATTCTCAGACACCGTTGCCTGCTGTGCTGTAGCTGACACGGTCTGACATATTCTGTTACCTTCTTGCCTTTATACACCTGGAGAATTAATCAGTCTTTTTAACATTATTCCATTAACACCAAGCCTGATGCAGTCCTTATCTATTATCTATTATCCTTATCGATGTTCCCTCATTTATTAAAGTTCCTAAGTTATTCACAGACTAAGCAACTAAATCAATCAAAGTACAGTCTGGTGGATAGAATATCAGAAGATGTTTGAGGTCTGTGAAAATACTCATAAGTTGGTGCAGAACCAAATGATTTTTAGCGGTGATACAGTTTTATTGGGGAAAGGCATAATTGCCCATGAAAAAGGCAAAGCGAAAGAGGTTGCACAGAAGCCAGTATGGGGATTTCTGGATGAAAGATGAATTACTTTCGGTTTAGAGGAGGTTACAAACGTAGGGTCATTATACCATCGGCCAATTAAAATGCGACAAGGCGCTTGAAATTTCTGTAGTAGATGGAGAGGCAGCTTAAGTCAGTAAGAACAAAAGTGGGGACTGTAGTTGACAATCAGCTAGGAGCAGATTAGGTACTTTGAGAGAAGAGAGGATGCAAGTTGGCCAGAATATTTGAATCATTGGATTTTGAGATGGAAGTGGCACAGATGAGCATTTTGACAATCAAGGGGGAGCCAACAAAATTAAGATGGAAGTTGTCTGTCTTTCTGATGGAAAAATATATTAGAATAGCAGGACAAATTTGACTTAAGTAGGACATCAAAGTTATACCATACTTTTACAACCAAGGTGGTGACTATTAAAGAGGTATAGAATTAATGGCAAGAGTAATCATACACAGTATCCCTTCTTCCTTACCAAAGATAGTAGCATTTTGGTGATCTGTAATAAGTCTGGCAGCACAGAAACAGTGGAGAGATTAAACAACTAGTGTTACTATAAAACTAAATAGTTGTCAGGATATAGAAGGTGACCCTTCATCTTTGGATTATGTTAGCAGGCGGCAGCATGCTGATAGAAAGGAGAACCAATTTCTGGGTGCTTCATGTCTAATCCAACTATAGAAAAGTTTGATTTCATGGAGACATTAAAATCAAGTATAAGGAATTATTATGAAGAGGGTATGGTGTACATCCAAGGCTATAGAAAGGTGACAAGGATTCATCATTTATCACATTCACAAAGACATATCATTCATAACTTTGATTTGTTGCAATGCCTTGTTGAGCTGAATCTTAATTGGAGAGAATTAAACAAACAGCATAGAAATAACAGTTTTGACAATAACGTGTTTAATGACTTTGGAAAGAGGTTGAGGATGGATTTTTGAGGAGGATACTAATGGCATGAGAGGTAAATACAACTGTGACAGTGTCATATGGTATGAAGGCCATGAAGAGGAGTTTGGTCAGCAGGTTAGTTGTGCATGGGCTGGGTTGGAGAGTGAAAAGGTGGATGGAAGCATAGGAAAGAAATTTATTTGTTGGGCCAAGAAGCAATCAATTGATTACCTCCATCCTGGTGGATAAGTCTCGAGTCACATTTTCATAGTAGTTGAGATGGGAAGGTGGGACTTAGGAGATATTTACTGGTGTAGGCTTTTTCTTCATTGCAATTTAGCTTTTACATTCTACAATGACCTAGGAGTAGAGAGCTACTGTGATGGTAAGAGTAGACCCAGTAGTACTCGAGTTACTTTTGGACAGCTCTGTCAGTGGATAGCAAAACCAGTTAGCACTCAGAATACAGATTCACTCAAATCTGGGAGCTCTGAGGGACCAAAAATGAATCCTTTGCCTGTGGGTTCTGCATGAAGTTGAAGCACATTTACAGCACAAAAACTGATCATTCACATGAACTGGTCTGTGCTGATGAATGTACTCAACTCCTCTTCCCAAGACTCTATCTTGTCTGCATATCTCTTCCTTTCTCCTTTGTATAGACGTCTGGATATTTATTGATTATGATCAGAATAGGATCAAGTAGAAGACAGGCAATGACATCACAGTGGAGGTGAGGCTATGGTTAAGCAGATGAATAGTTGTAGAAACATAAGGGCAAATGGAATACCAACAGCAGTTAGATATTTAAACGTCTATCTGTAACACAGAATTTTCTGGACTGTACAGTCAAAATTTGGTGTGTGGAAAAAAAGGTTAAAAAGTAATGGCTGAAAAATGATACAAAGGTATTCAGAGCCATCCAGCAGTCGTGCCAGTGGCTGAGTCTGTGAGGGAAAATAGGCGACAGCTGTATAGGGATCACATCTGGAGTATTGCATGCAATTCTGGTCACTTGACTCCAACTGTCTGTAGGGGCAGTGCAGAAAAGATTTTTCAGTATGGCCTGTGATGATGTCTTCCAGATGCACTGGAAGATTAGACTGGAGAAGCCGGGATTATTCTGCATAGAGCAAAGAAAACTGAGAGGATATGCAATAGATTATGATTGTTTTCACTTTTTTTTTGTTTAGTATAAGGAAGATGGCTAAAGGACCAGTGGACACATATTTAAAATCTTGGGAAAAATACAAGTGTATGAGATATTTTTCCATTTCAGAGTGAGGGGGATCTGGAATTCACTGTCTGTAAGGATGGTGGAAACAGAATCAATCAGTATTTTGGTTGGAACAGGCACCCAAGGGAACCATATGGAATGAGTGAGGGAATGGGACTGATTAGATTGTTAAACCAGGAGCTGATGCGAACCTGATTTGACAAACGGTTTCTTTTTGTGTGGCAACAAGTCTTATGGCTCTGTGGCATGGTTGACGATAAAGCCAGCAGAGTGCTTTGAAAATAGGTAAGTGTGTTTACATGAAGAGAAAGATGCAAGGAGGATAGTGAATTCAGCAGAGGGTTGGAAAAGATGGGTTCAATTGGGGAGTTATTCAATTGAGGCTGGAGTTGCTAGTGTGGACCAGGGGATGGTAAAAGCAATGATTTTGAAGGAGAGATGTGAGGTATGCAACAAGATGCATTAGCACACTGTGTGAACGGCATATTGTTAAACTCGACAGAATCAATAATTAGGTTCAAATCTCATCACGTACATTAGAAAATTTCAATTGGTATAGTTTTTAAACAATTTGATTATAAAAACAGCTGTTATAATTGGAGTTATCAGTTTGTTACAAGATGCCCCAAGTTCACAGATTGTCTTTCAGAGAGAAATCCACCATGTCTACCCACCTTGTGCTATACAGTATGTAACTCCAGCCCCAGGCCAATGCAGTAAATACTTACTTGCCTTCTGAAGTAAACCATTCAATTGTTTAAAGTCACCACCAGCAATTGCAAGAAAGGATTCCCCACCATTAGTATCACAAGCACTACCACTTCGCAAATACAATCAAGGGTATATAATAAACTCTAGCCTTAGAATTATGTGGAGAAATCAGAGAACAAGAGATTTCTCTACCAGGCCAAGGTCTGATCAAATGAAATGGTCACATATTTTGAGCATTCTGGTCACACATGGGTAATCAGGTATGAAGGTGTCAGCGTTGGTCAGGGTGCCATTACCCCACGAACCAAGTTTTAGTCAGTATGATGGAGAGTGGAGTAGTCTCTGCTTCACTTGGCCAACACTCATATGCACAGATATTATAGCAGGATCCTGGAATGGCTAATTTCCCCATTTCCAATTCTCACAATGGAGCTGTGGCTATTTACTTTTTCCTTACTGCTGCTCTTTAAATGAAATCCAGTGATTACTACAGATCTAAATTTAGATCATGCACTTCATTTTTATCTTATTCTCGGGTCATCCTAAATTAATTTTGATTACAAATTAAGTGTGTAATCAATTAATCTTTTGAAAATCCAGTTGCAATAAACCAATTATCACTCAGTGTTTTACTTGCATATCAGCTGACCTTGCCACATTTGGAAGAGGGTAGAAAGTATTCAGTTTATTAGTTTTTTTTAAGAACAATAGTTTGCAGAATCAGTTGGACTGTGTGAAAGGTTGTGTAGCTCCAGGGAGACGACTCATAGCTCAGGACTGACCCCTGCAGGAGATGATCATAATCACTGGTTTGTTGTCCATATTTGCTAGCCGTGCAGTTCATGTATCACAGGACAGAGGTCATCTTGACGGTGAGGTCATGTGCCAGTGGCCCAGCCATGACCTAAAACTGTTCTGAGTGATTTGCAATTAAACCTTCCTTTGTGTACAGAGGTGACAAATAGATCTTTAGTACAAAAGAGGCTTAAAATAAAACCTGGAGGAATGGTTGGAAGCAGTCCAGTTTAGTCAGAACACCCATTTCCATGAACCTTCCACTCACTTGACCCTCAACATTGGGATCACCTCTCTGTTACCAAACACTGCTAAAGTAGAATGGCAGGTCTGCCTCCTCCCCCACTAATGGCAGAATGCAAGATCTGTGTTCAGGCACAGCACACACACACGGGGCTTTTATTTTATTTTTATTTAGAGATACAGTGCAGAATAGGCCCTTCCAGCCCTTCAAGCTGCACTGCCCCGCAACCCCCAACAACCCTGATTTAACTCTAACCAAATCACAGGACAATTTACAATGACCAACTAATCTACCCAGTGCACCTTTGGACTGTGACAGGAAACCCGAGGGCATGGAGAAAACGCGCACATTCTACAGGGAGGATGCACAGGGATTCCTTGCAGAGGATGCTGGGAGTGAACTCTGACCTCTGCCCCAAGCTGTAATACTGTGGTGCCCAACCTTTCGTCCCATTTAACTACACTTCACAACATTTCTTGGTAGCATTCACCAATCTAGCTGCTGGACAGCCAAAGTTTATCTCACTGTTCAAGATGCAAACACCATTTTAAATCTACAGTTTTTGCCAAACTGTCTTTTGCTGGACCTTCTCTGATGCTCCCAACTCTGTGATGCTTCCCATCTTGCTTCCATCCCCCAACAGTCCCTTACACCTTCCAGCCTTGCAAAAACCTACTGGCTGTCCCGTGGGAAGCAGAAACAGAAATCACTCAAACATCAAAACACACATTCCATTTACAAGTTCCAACAAAACTCGGATTCCTCTCCTGTAGTGCTGTCTTTCCCTGGGTACAATCCCCTCTGCAAACAATACCTACTAATCCTTCATCTCCAAGTTGCAATAAACCCACCCATATCACAACAATGCTTTTCCTTTGATTGAAGAATGCTTTGGGACAGTCAGGATGTAATAAGGCACTATCGAAGTGGAAGCTATTATCTTATATTTCACTGCTGCTCTATGCACTGTTGTAAAACTTAAGACATTTTGTCTGCAATACTGAGCTACAAGAAGGGATAAAAGCTAAATTCAAATCTATGGGATGATTAGTCTTTACAATTTCCATGAGCGAATTAACAAATAGCTCAATCTTCAATCGTCTATAAAAATCTCCGTTTCCCCTGTGCTGAAATTGGCAATCCCAACCATTCTGCAAAATTTCCTTGGAAGACTGTTAAACTTTGATAGACTAAGATCTCTTTTTAAATGGAAAGCTCATAATCCTAATGGAATGATATGTCACTTGTTATAGGTTGGAGTGCTATAAAATATACACATTAATTAGCATAGTGCTGGCAAAATCTACTTGTATATGTATCTGGTTTTTGTCTGTGTCCATTATTTTTCAGATGCTATGTTGTCATAATTTTGTGTCACATCTTTCTAAAAAAAACTTACCTAATCTTTATTGACCTAAATAAAGACTGAAGCCTCCAATTATCCTGAAGATTGCTGAGTAAATGTATTTGCTAGTCTTTTGAAAGATGAGGAAAGTTACTCGTAGTGTGGCAGAGTATAATGTAGCAAGGTATAATATAAAGTGATATACCCTTCAACTTCTGACATTTACCACAGGAGATCCAACAGTCAAATTAACACAAACTATAAAGAAATACATGGATATGGAAATTACAGAAATAAAATAAGTTAGCAGAATATTTGCAGGTAACTTTGCACCTTTTGATGCATCATGAAATGCTACCAGTGGAATCTTAATTCAATTCTGGACCTTAGACTCACTTGTTTGTTGTCTTGTTTGTTTTCTTTAGACATAGTGCGAACATCAATCTTCATCACAAACTTCTGACTAAAGGATCACATGAATCCCAGAAAGACTTCTTCAACAGTACTGCTTTGTCAAAGGAACTTTGTGAAGATCTTCTGGTGAGAACCCAAATGGAACAGAGTCCAGTGATACTGAGAGGGAAGAACAGAAATGAACATTTTGGGTTTTCTATCCTCACCACCCAGGAGCCACCCAGTGAGGCCCAAGGAGGGGACAGTTTTTACAACGAGACTGTGTTGGATCTGAGCACCACATCTAGTGTCAAGTCCGAAAGTAGCATCCATTCATGGGATTCAGACGGTGGGAGTGAAGAAGGTGTTCCTGTAAATAGTGATGAGGGTTTTGAGCAGGCTGATATGATGATGAAAGATAAGTTCTACCAACTTTCTGCTGTGGTTGAGGAGCCAATTGACTGTTTGTTACAATCCTCTTCTGCTAACTCACCCATCATGTGCAACATTTGCCAGAAGATGTATAGTAACAAAGGGACCTTCAGGGCTCATTACAAAACTGTGCACCTTCGTCAGTTGCACAAGTGTAAGGTGCTTGGTTGCAACACCATGTTCTCTTCAGTTCGGAGTCGAAATCGACACAGTCAGAATCCTAATTTGCACAAAGACATGTTCTACAGTTCCAACGAGAGTCATTGAACTAACTTTTTTGGGATGATGGATTCTGAAGTTAGTATTAATTTGTTTTTCTCATGTTTGTTGCAGTGATAGAAGGTGACTTTCAAACTCTTTCAGAAAACTGCCAAGACTTTGTATTGCTTAGTGATATCGGCATGTTTTGCTCCCTTCTGGTCCTCAAGAGTAATGGAATGCAGTTTTCCAACATTCCTGTTTTATAGGTGATGAAGATAGGAATCAAATGGACACCGTTGTCCCAGGACAATATTTTATGAATTAGATTTTTTTTATAGCATGAAAGGTTCTTTGTTGCAATTCTTTGATTATCTGGATCAAAAGGCACTTTTGATACTAGCTTTTGGCTTGCGCTCTGTTTGACTAAAGATGCCTTTTCATGTGCACTTATGCCATCTTTTTCACATTCCAGTTTCTTAGCGTATGGATAGGTAAATGAGGCATAAAGACACAATAAGATATTTTAATTTTCAAACACCTGCACCCTAAGTCATTCAACAGCTCTGATTCCAAGTGCTATTGTCACAGTTTTCCTGAAATCTGTGAATGTAATACCCAAAAACGTGCAAAAAAAAGAAGCATTTTATTAAGCTTCCTTTGTTTTTAATGTTTCCTCCATTTCATTTGAATGCTTTTAGGTAAGTGAAGGATCAGAAAGTATTCTGGAGTGAGAACAGTGTATTTCAGGTTGTTGTAAGGCTTCTTGGACTTAATGAAAATTAACATTATAATGTGTTTTGCTGGTTGGTTTCTTAGTGCTTTAAGTTATTCCATAGCATTGTGAATGTTAAAACATTTTGCTTTTGTGATATGTAATGATATTTGCTATTGGGCTATCTTAATGCTCACAAGAAGCTTAAAAATCACAGCTTGCCAAAGATGTATCCAATGTGATAATCTGTAAATAAATCAACAAGTAATATTCTTGAACAACAAATTCTGCTTAAAATAATGAACATTTTTTTGTTAATTACAAATATTCCTTTGCAAGATTAAACATGATTTTAAAAATGTATTGTATTTCCATTTAATGTATGTTAATGTATTGTATTCAATTACTCAAGTTTAGGTTTTCCTTTTTATAAGCATTAATTTGACAGGGCAGTTTGTCTTAATAATTTGTTTCTAACTCTAATATTTTGCACAAATGCCTCATTGTACTAAAGTATTCTTTGAGGGAAGAAATAAGGTCCAGTCCCATTCAAGAAACTCGGCAGAACAATCTAGTCTGACACCTCAATGTCATACTTGGAGAGTACTGTATTAGGATGAAACACTGCATTCCACAGATTTGTAGAAAAAGAACGTTGCAACAATCAAATTAGAACATGGGAGTACTCCTGTTATCTTGATCTGTATTTAATATTCGAAAAACAAAATGTATAAAGTATAGCCATACTGAGGGATCTATAACTCCCTAAAAGTGACAACATGTCCATAAAGTGGTAAGGAAGGTGTATGGCATTCTCTGTTGGACAAGACATTGGGTATAGGTCAGCAAGTCACATTCCGTCTGTATACTGTGAAGCTTTGGTTAGGCTACACATGGAGTGTCATGTGCAATTCTGGTTGCTGCAGGGGTTAGCACATATAGCAAATAACTTCAGCCTCTTATCTTCAAATCTGAATATGGACTGTAGATTAAATTAAAAATGCAGCTCTGGACAATAGGTTTCTAAGTTCCATGAATTACAGTTAATGGGAAGACCAGACAATGCTGGTTAAAATTCATTTGGGTGTCTGTGGTCTGGGTGTGAAGCAAGAGGTATGAAGGTTGTGTGTAGTTCAAAGGGAGCACTATGAATGCATTGTAAATATGGAATTGTCCTTTGATTCTTAGCACATAAAACGTCGTGTAGTTTTGGGTCAAGCAGGCCTCTTCCTCTGAAAGGGGTCTCAATATGATGGCTGCAGTGTCTCATTTTGTCAACTAAAGAGAATGCTTCATATCTACCAGTACTTCTCTCCAATGACTTTGTTACAGACTATTCTCCAGGCTGCTTGGACTGGAGAATATTAGCCATCAGGAGAGGTTAGATAAACTTGGGCTGTTTTCTCTGAAGTGCTGAGGCAGAAGGGAGTTCTGATAAAAAGTTTCTGAGATTATGAGAGGCATAGTTAGTCAGAGTCTTTTTCCTAGAGTGGAAATGTCAAATAGAAGACATAACTCTGAGGTGAGGGGGAAAGTTAAAAGGGGAAGCATGAAGCAAGGTTTTTATGCAGAGAGTGCTAAGTGCCTGGAATGCACTACCAGAGGGGGGCAGGTCAGGAGAAAGCAGATACGATAAAACATCTAAGAGGCACTTGGGCAGCCACAAAAACGCACAGGAAATGGAGAGGTGCAGACCACATGCAGATAGGTGAAATTAGTTTAATTTAGCTTCCGAGTCCAAAGGCTTGTTCATGTGCTGTGCTGTGTTCCATAACGTCACAGTTAGCAAATTTATTTTTCTGGGTAAAAATTGATTCCAATAAATGTGACATTTAGTCAGTAATATAGCTCATAAGATTTGATAAATATTGTATACCAAAGTTGTTTGATCATTCCAACAAAAAAAAGTTCAGGTTGAGTGAGTATGTCAAGCAAACTCTCTCACCATAGTGCAACAGCTGGTAGACAAGTCATATGGCTGGTTATAATTAAGCTTAATTTTTTTTTAATTAATTGCCACATTTTTTGTTAATGACAATATTTCTTTAAAACTCATTTCTGTAAATAAATTCTTCACAGCAGTGTTAGACCCTATCCACTCTCACTTACTTACACAACTGGCGTTCAGGGCAGCAATGAATTTCCTCTATCTCTGTCTGTCCTTGGCCATCTTCTCTACTGTGCCCCAGGTGTGGTTTGGGGTCTTCAGTCGCACACAGATATAGAAGGATTCTTCATTGTTGTTTCCATGACAATTGTTTTTTGACCAGTCAGAGTCGTTAGCCCGGAACTGAACCCCCAAACCTGGAGGACTGGTGGACCACTCTTCGCACAAAGCCCTGACTCCAGCCAACATAAGTCTCTGAGTCATTGAGGCACACAGGCCTCTAAACCCTATGGCAAGGCTGTGTCTTCTTGGAGGATCCACTCTCACTGATGTCATTTATTGCAAACACTAAGTTCAGAGAAAGCTGGAAGTGCTCAGCATCAGTGGGGGAATGAAATTGTCGATGGACCCCGTAAAGAAGCCTTCATCAGATCTAGAGATGTGAGAAGTCAAGCACGCTAAAAGTTGCAGAGAGATAAATGTGGAAAAATGTGATAAAGTGCAGATGAATATTGTCAAGGTAGCTGTTGCTTTAAAACTGGCTGTTAGAATAAAATAACAGATGCAACTAGATTATTGCTGCTTTGCAGATAATCCACCATTCGTTTCATATCTCATTTGAACATGTACTCTAGGGCTGGGGTTCCCAATCATTTCTATCATTAACCGAGGGGTCCGTGAACTTTGGGAAACTTTGCCCGAGTGTTTTTGTTCAGGATGGTACTCGTGTATTTTTGGTAAAAGGCAAGGAGAAAAGTAATACCTCAAACCCAGAAAAATCCAGCTGTCTCTTCGGAAGTTAACTGTTTCTCATTTAAGAAATTATAACAGTGATTGTTAAAAGCTGCTTTACATTATGATCATACCTATGATGTTAGTTAAACTTATATGAGCAAAATTAAATTTGGAAGAGCATTAAGGTGCTTCATGTACGAAAAGGTGTGTGTATTTGACAGGACTGGGCTCGACTCAATGTGCTCCTGCTGCCTTGCTATACAACTAAGAGGAGTGTCAACCAATAAAAATACAAGTGAAGAGAGTGCAGGGGAGAGGGAGGGGTTTCTAAATTCATTCATAATGATATGTAAGTCCTAGTCCACGTATTCAAGCAAAGGGCGATGCCAAAGATCTTACATGTCAGTGAAGCCAAGAGGCCTGCCAAAACCAGCATAGGAAGAGCTTGAGGGAAAGAGCTCAGGAACCAAAAACTGGATCTCCTCACAGCATGTTTTTCTCAGTACCACATGATCTAATTTCTAAGCAGATGCTTTCCTCATTGTCGAATTCAAGTCAAACATTAAAATGTCTACTGAAGTCATGTCAAAACATCTTATAAGCCTTATCACATGATCCAAATACGATTTTAAAAGGAATGACAACTGGAATTAAACCAGAGTATTACTGGTTGTTTCAGGCTTCACTGAAAAAAAATGGCAAGGCCTGATATTTTTTATCTTCTGTCTGCAATAAATTGAAGACGGTGATGTTATAAGGCTCACTTTTTTACTGCCAGTGACTTAAGTAACCAATATTATTATTGCCAGAACTTGTAGGTAAGAACCCTATCCTTTCTCTGTAGTTAATACAAGCTTGTTGAAAAGCTTTAATTTCATAGAATGATTCACTACTCTTAGGCTGTGTCTAAACCACGACCAGACAAGGATAGTCTGGGTGAGGATTTAAGTAAAGCATGGTTTTGTGTTTTGTCATAGTAACTCATCACCAGATAGACTCAAGAGGGATGTGGGTAGGACTACGATACCAGCGGGTTGTGAATTCAATTTAAGTAAAAATGTGAGTGACCCACATGGATGAACTCCATTAGCCAGACTTGCAAAGACTCAGCAGTATGGTCAGAAAAAGCTGAGGTAAGCACGCACATTTTAATGTATTCATTGTAGGCCAGAAGGGGAAAGTGCTCCATTATAAGTCCTTTGATCTCCCATCCTCAACTGGGCCTCTTGCTCCTAGCATTAGCATCTGTAACCAATTCATCACAGCGCTAATGTCAGTCTGGATTCCTAGTGCACCTGGTACCCCTTCCAAATTCCCATCATGCCTGCTGGTTCTGATGTCACTCTCGCCTATCTCAATCAGGAGAATGCAGCATTTAAGTTAGCTCAAGGGTTAAAACATATTCAACATTAAAAATTGTTTAATGTCATTTCAAGTACACAAGTGTAAGGAAAATGAAATAATTGTTACTCTGGATCCAATGCAACACACAAAAACACCAAGAATATAAACACTAATAAAAACACAATAAATATAAATACATGAGATAGCTTATATACATTGATTGATAAAATAACACTAGGCTGTACATAAGGTGACTGATGGGAAATAATACTGTAGTGGTGGAGTCACATGGGCACGTGGCCAAGTGATTAAGGCATTGGATTAGCGACCTGAAGGTCGTGGGTTCCAGCCCCAGCCGAGGCAGCGTGTTGTGTCCTTGAGCAAGGCACTTAACCACACATTGCTCTGCGATGACACTGGTGCCAAGCTGTATCGGCCCTTGCCCCTCCCTTCGACAACATCGGTATCGTGGAGAGGGGAGACTTGCAGCATGGGCAACTACCGGTCTTCCATACAACCTTGCCCAGGCCTATGCCCTGGAGAGTGAAGACTTTCCAGGCGCAGATCCATGGTCTCGTAAGATTAACGGATGTCTTAAATGGTGGAGTCAGTGAGTGGAGGTGTTGATCAGCCTTATTGCTTGGGGACAGTAACTGATTTTGAGTCTGGTGGTCCCGGTGTGGATGCTACGCAGCCTTCTTGATGGGAGTGAAGCAGGGTGTGTGGGATCTTTCATGACGTTACTCGTTCTTTTCTGACACCTTTCTGTATATACTGTATGTCCATGATGGCAGGTAGGCTCTTGCCAGTGATGTGTTGGGCAGTTTTGACTGCCCACTGTAGAGCCTTCCTGTCTGCCACAGTGCAGTTTCCGTGCCAAGCAGCGACGCAGCTTGTTAGAATGCTCTCTACTGTACATCTGTAAAACGATGTGAGTGTGGATGTGCATTGTCCAGCTCTCTTCGGCCTCCTCAGAAAGTAGAGATGTTGGTGAGCTTTCTTGACTGTGTAGGATGTGTCTTAGGACATGAGAGATTGTGTGTGATGTGTGCTCCCAGGGATTTGAACTGTTCTCAGTTTCCAGTGCTGTAAAGGAGGGTGTGAGTGGTATCAGTTCTCCTGAAGTCGATAAGGAAGACATTACTTGCCTGGCACCAGGCCTCGAGCTCTTCCACCTCCTCTCTGAGGTCCATTTCATCGTTGTTGGTGATGAGCCCCAGCGCTGTTGTGTCATTGGTGAACCTGACAATGTGATTGCTTCAGTGTTTGGCCGTGCAGTCACGTGTGAGCAAAGTGTACAGCAGTGGGCCCAGCACACAGCCCTAGGGGTACACCCATGGTGGGAAGTGAGGAGTGGTAGTGCACCCTGACTGCCTGAGGTCTATTCATTCAGAAGTCCAACACCCAGTTGTACAGTGGCCAAACGTTTTAATTTTAATTCTCATTCCCATTCCAACATGTCAGTCCATGGCCTCCTCTTTTGCCAAGATGAGGCCACCCTCAGGGTGGAGGGTCAACCTTATATTCCATATGGGTAGCCTCTGGCCTGACGGCATGGATACTGATTTCTCCTTCCAGTTTAAAAAAAGAAATCCCCCTCTTCCACTTTTCCTCTATTCTCCACTCTGGCCTCGTACCTCTTCTCACCCCCCGCCCCCGGTCCCCTCCCCCTTCCTTTCTCCTATGGTCCGCTGTCCTCTCCTATCAGATTCCTCCTACTTTCCCCCACCTGGCTTCATCTGTCACCTTCCAGCTAGCGTCCTTCCCCTCCCCCCAAACTTTTCATTCTGGTGCCTTGCCCTTTCCTTTCCAGTCCTGGAGAAGGGTCTCGGCCTATCATGTTGACTGCTTATTCATTTCCATAGATGCTGCCTGACCTGCCTTGTTGCTCCAGCATTTTGTATGCGTTGCTTTGAAGCAGATTCCTCGACCTAGTCTCTTAAGTGTTCAGTGGCACCGCTCAGGATATTGTAGACACAAGAGGTCCCATCCTGATGCAGGGTCCTCCTGACCCCAAAAAATAATTTGGTTAGTAGCTTATTGTTGTTGCATGTGCCATGATGCAGATGAAAATTTTGTTTTGTACGCTATCCAGACAGATCATGCCACTACACCACCAGCAGGCTAAGTCTCCAGAGCTTAGACACCCCGATTCTCTGGAGTATGGATAACTGGCGTGGGCCTTTTAAAGATTCTGGCCTGCTCCACTAACTGGCAGCCATGTTTTGGGGCCAGGTTTTGGATATTCAAAGAGCACCTGAACTTAGTCTCGGTGTTCACTCGTCAGCACAACTTCGGTTCAGTCTGTGATTGCGTTTAGGTTTTTCTGTCTTGCCTAGTCTCATCTAACATCTGTAGTCAAGAACCCTGCTCTTGGATCAATCTCGAAATCGTGTCTCGATTTTAGTCTTGGATACTCCATCTCTTGGGTCCTTACCGTCCTCGCCTGGGTCTCGTCACAGGAACAGCTTCCTGTTGACTAATTCTGTGTGGAATTTAACTTCAGCTTCCCTCTCCCTCACAAGTAATAACCTCAACATTAGTCCTTTCATATTCCACTATGGTCCTGTCCATCCCTCACTCTGTGTCATCTTCAAGTTCCATGGGTATTCTACACCCAGTGGCCACTTTATTAGAAAATAGAGCATAGAAATTACAAGCCTTTCGGCCCACAATGTTGTGCCAACCATGTAACCTACTCTAGAAACTACCTAGAATTTCCCTAAAAATAGCCCTCTATTTTTCCAAGCTCCATATACCTATTTAAGAGTCTTAAAAGACCCTATTGTATCCGCCTCTACCACCATTGCTGGCAGTGCATTCCATGCACCCACGACTTTCTGTGTGAAAAACTTGCCTCTGACGTCACCCCATAAGAAGGAGGAAGATGGCAGCGTGATGCAGTGGGCGCGGCCGTTCCAAGTGAATATCGATATGTGTAACTAGGGGCCGTGCACAATCCGGATTTGATGGAGACAGCCATGAGAAGCGCAGAGGAACATCTGATGTAACTTCTGAAATGCCCGCTTCGCTGCCGCTGCTACTGTGTGATCAAGAATCTCCGGAGACGAAGGCCCCAAATCCTCAGCTTTGCCTATCGCCTGTTGCTGGGGCCGGGGTCGAAGCGCTTGCCAGAGATGGTGCTCAGTGCTTGGTGTCGAAGAGATGGTCGGTGGTTCGGAGTTTTTTGGACGGATTCGAAGTTGGACTATGGTCGGATGCTTCCAGGATGCTGCACTGGCAAGTTGGCGGCGCTGGAGGTTTACCGTCTGCGTGAGATGATGGGACTTTCGAGAGACTTTGAGACTTTTACTGTGCCATGGTCTGTTCTTATCAAATTACAGTATTGCTTTGCACGGTTGTAACTATATGGTATAATTATGTGGTTTTTGTCAGTTTTTAAGTCGGTTTGTCATGTGTTTTTATGATATCATTCTGGAAAAACATTTTATCATTTCTTAATGCATGCATTACTAAATGGCAATAAAAGGGGACTGCGTGACCTCATAATCATAATCATAATACCTACTTACAAGCACCTTAAAACTATTCCCCCTTGTGTTAGCTATTTCAGCCCTGGGAAAAAGCCTCTGGCTATCCACATAATCAATGCCTCTCATCATCTAATACACCTCTATCAGGTCACCTCTCATCCTCTGTCACTCCAAGGAGAAAAGCCCAAGTTTACTCTTAACTACTCTCATAAGGCACAGTCTCCAATCCGGGCAACATCCTTGTAAAATCCTCTGCACTCTCTCTATAGAATCCATATCCTTCCTGTAGTGATGAACTGAACACGGTACTCCATGTGGGGTCTAACTAAGGTTTTATATAGTTGAAACATTACCTCACAGCTCTTAAACTCAGTCCCATGGTTGATGAAGGCCAAGACACCATATGCCTTCTTAACACTGTCAACCTGCACAGCAGATTTGAGCATCCTATGGACAGGAACCCCAAAATCTCACTGATCCGCCACACGGCTAAGAGCCTTACCATTAATATTATATTCTGCCTTCAAGTCTGACCTATCAAAATGAACCACTTCACACTTACCTGGGCTGAAATCCATCTGCCACTTCTCAGCCCAGTTCTGCATCCTATTGACAACCCTCCAGTCTATCCACAACACCCCCAACTTTTGTGTCATCAGCAAACTTACTAACCCACCCTTCTACTTCCTCATCCAGGTCATTTATAAAAATCACAAAGAGGAGGGGTCCCAGAACGAATCCCTGTGGAATGCCACTAGTCACCGAACTCCATACAGAATACGAACCATCCACGACCACCCTCTGCCTTCTGAGTGCAAGCCAAAGCAAGGTCTTGACTCCCATGCCTCCTTACTTACTGAATGACCCTTATCTGGAAGGGGAACCTTATCAAATGCCTTACTGAAATCCATATACATTACACCCACTGCTCTACCTTCATCAATGTGTTTTGTTCCATCCTCAAAGAATTCAATCAGTCTCATAAGGCACAACCTGCCCTTGACAAAGCTATGCTGACTATTCCTAATCAGATTATGTCTCTCCAAATGCTCACAAGTCCTGCCTCTCAGGATCTTCTCCTGTACCTAGTAAAGTGGTGACTGAGAGTATGTTTGTGGTCTTCTCCTGCCGTATTTGTCATCATTCTGTTCCCTGAAATATGATGTCGGTGATCGTTGAATAGTGACCATAATTGCCCTTGGCAAATGTTTCTACAGAAGTGGTTTGCCATTGTCAATACTTTTCAGAGATTATCTGCCTAACATCGGTGGTAGCACAACCAGGACTTGTGACATGCACCAGCTGCTCCCATGGCTTCACGTGACCCTGATCTGGGGGCAAAGCAGGTTCCATACCTTGCACAAAGGTGACCTGCAGTCTACCAGAGGGAAATGCACTTTACACCTCCTTTAGTAGAGATGCATCTCCACCCCTCCACCTCTTTGCTGCTGTAGCCTATCCATTTCAAGATTCGACGTGTTATGAATTCAGAGATACTCTTCGGCACACCACTGTTGCATGGTTACTTGAGTTACTATCGCCTTCCTGTCAGCTTAAACCATTCTGGCCATTCTCCTCTAACCTCTCTCATTTAACAAGACATTTTCATCCACAGAACTGCCATTCACTGGGTGGCTTTGTTTCTCGCAGCATTCTCTGCAAAACTCTACAGGCTGTTATGGGCGAAATTCCCAGGAGATCGACAGTTTCTGAGATGTATGAACAACTCCATCTGGTACCAACAATCATTCCAGGGTCAAAGTCATTTAGATCACATTTCTTCCCCATTCTGATGTTTGGTCCAAACAACAACTTGACCATGTCTGCATGCTTTTGTGGTTTGAGTTGCTGCCACGTGATTGACTGATTAATGAGCTGGTGTACCGATGTACCTAATAAAATGTCTACTAAGTGTCCGGTGCTTTAAGTTCACAATCCCTGAAGGTAATCGTGTGTCTTCTGCTGCGAAGGAGCTATGCTCTGGTAATTTCACCATAGAAGTGGCAGATGGAGTTAATTCTGGAAAGTGTAAAGTGATACATTTTGGAAGGTTAAACCTGAAGACGGAGTATAAGGGTAATGCAAAATATAGTGCTACAGTTGCAGAGGAAGTTCAGTGCAGGTTAGACAAGTGCGGTGCAAAGGCCATGGTAAAGTAGACTGAGGGGTCAAGAGTTCATCTTTATCTTACAAGAGGTCCATTCAAGAGTTTCATAACAGTGGGAGAGAAGATGTTCTTGAGCTTGTTGGTCTACGTTCTCAAGCTTTTCTACCTTCTGCCCAATGGAATGGAAAAGACGAAAGCCGACCGTTCTTTCCCTCTACAGATGCCACCCACCTGCTGAGGTTCTTGACCCACTGAGTTGCTCCAGCAGCCTTTCTTTTATCCCCAACATAATTTTTTTTATATTTAGAGATACAGTACGGTCACAGTTCTTTCTGGCCCGACAAGCCCACGCCACCCAAGTGAACAATTAACCTACTAACCCGTACACCTTTGGAATGTGGGAGGAAACCGGAGCACACGGAGGAAATACACATGGTCACAGGGAGAATATACAAATTCCTTACAGACAGTGGCCAGGTCACTGGTGCTGTAATAGCATTATGCTAGCCATTACACTACCATGTCACCACAATATTTGGGCCATGGTGGGGGAGGTAGGTTTAATGATAGCAAACATACTGAACACCAAGAGTAGGTGGTTATACCCTGTTAAATGTTGGTGGCCTTTTCCAGCTACTAATGTAGTACGAACATTACCTGAAATGCATCAGTCTGAATCCATTTCCAGACTTTTTGAAACATTTATCAATTATTGCAAGTCAATGAATTAAATGATTAAAATATACGCACTTAAAATACCTATATGCAATTAAATGTTTATTTAAATTCAGCTCCATGACAAAGAATGTCTCTTAAAGCCATTCCTTTCCATTAAAATGAGCAGGCTTTGTTCCATGCACCACTTCAGCAGATAACTACAGGGGTAGTTCACCTTCCATTAGATCCCATGAGGAGCGCAACATTGCAGAATAACCACAATTTGCTGACAAACTTTGGCCAGCAAGTTTCAGGTGCCACATTGATCAGGGGGATACTGGACTGAGAAATGCTACTGTGTCCAGGACGTTCTGGCTCAATAACTCAGGTGGAGAATGCTGCATTTGAATAGAGTTGACCATCTACATTAAAAGCAAAGAAACAATCATCTTTCTCTATTGTCTATCTCTCAATTAATTACAGAAAGTCTATTGCAGCTGTCCATAAGTTTTGTTATTTTTGTAATATAATTTTTGTCTATGAGCAGTTTGTTTTAATACTATTGGAAATTTCAAACCACACATTTAAACACTGCAGGGGGATGGGGCGATCTTTATAAAGTCTTATTAAGATGACAAGAAGAGATGTGTTGGAATGTTAAATATAATTTAAATTCCACTGTTTACATTGAAGAGAAGTACATTAATGTGGAAATGAAATGAATAAAAATAACCAAATGGAACTTTAAAGTGGCTTTAAGAGCTGATTATAATTATAACCACCTGTGCAACAAGAATTCCACACTGAGGCAGCTGAGAGACTCTTACTGTGTCCTGTGTTCGTGTGAACTATCTACCTACAGTAGCTATTAACATTTTAACAGAAGTGCCATACAACTGTATATTGTTAACAGAACTTGTGACTGCAAAGATAGATGGATATATTAGTACATAATTATCCCAGTGACAAAGAATTCTTTGTTTCCCTTCTCCCCCACAATTCAGGTCAAATATGTAATCTGCACAAAAATATTAACATCGTGATTTGAACTCTGATTTGGTCTGTGCATGAAAAATACTCCAGGCAAAAATACTCAGGATCACATGCAACATGACTTTCAAAGTCATTGCTCTTAAAATCTCTTTGAACTTACAACATGTGGATTTTTCAATTACTTCAGTCTCTGAATTGCGGAAAATGCCATTTCAATTGAACCATTGCAGTCCTGCATTAATGTCTACAGTAGATGAGTGGCATTTATGATGGATGGAAATTAAAAACAATGTGTCTAGGCTGTTTTCTCAACTCTCGACCATGGTTTAATGAAAAGCCAGAATGCTCCAGATCTCGGCTAATTTTCATCAAAGGCAAGAGGCAGATTATTGCAATTGGCTTCAGTGTCTTTAAGCTAAGGAGAAAAGTCAGCCCAGGTCCCTTGTCTTGAGCAGGATCTGATAATGCTTAAAAAGAAGAACATCTATGGGGATTTGGCAAGGCCAAATTGCCTGTGGCTCAGTTCAGAATACTTCTGTCTCTGAATCAGAAGGTCAGAGAATCAAGGCCCACCTAAGAAGTTTCAGTTGAAGATCTATTCTGACACACGAGTGTGGTTCTGAGATCCTACCACACTGGAGTTGTTTTCGTACATTGGAGTCAATACGTCCATTGTCTAAGATGGTGCCTATAAGTCGCAACTCTGCATGCAGCTCCGATGGGAATCAACCAATATTCCCAGTTCAGTCTACTACAGCTGAAATCCGTGGGTACTTCAGTAAGCAGCATTGTTTAAAGGCAATTAAATATATCTACCAACAGTCAAAATCAATGGATCCTGGACTGCAGACTTAGATTGCAAGTGCAGTTCCCTTTTAAGAAAATGGAAAAAGGGAAGGCAGACTAATTGAAACACCGAGGCCTCAGACCCCCACTCCCAGATATCCTGCTGGTAACGTACAGCCTCTGGAAAATAAATTTAAAGACATCAGAGCAAGATTGCAATACCAGACGGACATCAGAGACTGGAGTGTACTTTGCTTCACAGAAACATGGCAGTTCTCTTCCATTTCAGAGGCAGCACCGCAGACCAATGGCTTCACCATTCTCCACAGCTCAGCCTTTTAAATTGGAGGAGGTGGAGTATGCTTTATGATTAACTTATTGTGGTGCACAGACATGAGGGTTCTGTCTCTGTCCTGCTCACCTAAACTGGAATATCTAGCCTCAAGTATCATCTGCCGAGGGAGATTTCCGCCATCATCTGGTGGTAATGTACAATCCACCTCAGCCCTGCACTGGAGAAGCTGAACATTGTAATCAGCGGGCACAAAACAACATACCCTCATGTCCTCCCTATCATTGCAGGGGATTTCAACCCAGGCCAGCTTGAAGAGGTCTTGAAACAACTACCACCAATATCTCACCTATGGAGCAGAGGAATTAATCCACTTGACCACTGTTAAACCACCAACAAGAATCCTTACCATGCCATCCCTCACCCACAATTTGGAAAGTCCAATCACCTGGCTGTACTTGAATTCACAGCATATAGGCAGAGACTAAAGACAGCTGCATCTGTGGTGAGGACCAATTAGGTATGGAAAAGGGAGGTGGAGGAGTGTTTAAAAGACTGATTTGAGTCAGTGGACTGGACAATATTCAGGGATTAATCTTCAGATCTGAATCAATATGCCACAGTTGTCACCGACTTCATCGAGATCTGTGTGGATGAGTGTGTGTCTTCAAGGACATTCCAGACATACTGTATCCAAACCAAAAGCCGTAGATGAACCAGGAGATTCATATTCTGCTGAAGGATAGATCTGTGGATTTCAAGATCGGTGATCCAGAACTGTACAATAAGCCCAAGTATGGAAGGTTGTTTTAAGAGTGAATAAGCAATTCCAATTGAGGTTAGAGATGGAATCAGATGTACACCGGCTCTGGCAGGGGTTTCAGGCCATTACTTCCTAGAGTAACTGAGCACCTTTTAGGTGTGCTTTGAAAGGGAGAATAGAACTCCACTTGTGCAAGTCTCTGCAGCATTTGATGACCCTGTGTCTGGAAGGCTGATGTCAGAACATCCTTCAAGAGAGTGAACTTTCGCAGGCATCAGGCCCTAGTAAGGCTCTGAGAACCCGTTCAAGGAAATCTTCAATCTTTCACTGTTGCAATTTGTGGTTCCCACCTGCTTCAAAAGGGTGACAATCATACCAGTGCCAAAGAAGAGCAGGGTGAGCAGCCTCAAAGACTATCACCCGTGGCACTCACATCTACACATGATGCGCTTTGGGAAGTTGGTCATCGCTGGAATCAACTCCTGCCTAAGCGAGGACCTGGATACACTGCAATTTGTACATATCCACAATAGGTGTACAGTGGATACAATATCGCTGGCTCTTTACTCAGCCTTCGATCACCTGGACAACGGTGATATCTATGTCAGACTGCTGTTTATTGATTATATCCCAGCATTCCACACCATCATACTCTCAGTTCTAATCAACAAACTCAAAAACTGGGCCCCTGTACCTCCCTCTGCAGCTAAACCCTTCACCTTCTCACCATGAGACCACAGACTGTATGGATCAGAAATAACATCTCCTCACTGGCGGTCAACACTGGCACACTTCGAGGATGCATGCTTAGCCCGCTGTTGTACTCTCTCTTCACCCGTGAGGTTATGGCTAGGTACAGCTTAAACAGCATCTATAAATTTGCTTATGATGCAACTATCGTTGGCAGACTCACAGATGGTGACGAGGAGGTGTACAGGAGAGAGATAGATCAGCTGGTCGAGTGGTGTCACAACAATAACCTTGCACTCAGCATCAGTGAGACCAAGGAATTGATTGTGGACTTCAGGAAGGCAAAGTTGTGGGAACACACACCAGCCCTTATCAAGCGATCAGCAGTGGAAAGGGTGAGCAGCTTTAAGTTCCTGGGTTTCAATACCTCTGAAGATCTAACCTCAGCCCAACATATTGATGCAACTTCAAAGAAGGCACGACAGAGGTTATATTTCATTAGGAGTTTGAGGAAACTTGGTTCGTCACCAAAGACACTTTCAGATTTCTACAGATACACCATGGAGAGCATTCTAACTGGTTGCATCACCACCTGGTACGAAGGGGCCACTAGACAGAATCAGAAAAAGCTGCAGGAAGTTGTAAACTTGGCCAACTCCATCATGACCCATGTTCCCCAGCATCGAGGACACCCTCAAAAGGCAATGCCTCAAAAAGGCAGCATCCATCACTAAAAGCCCCCATCACTGAGGATGTGCCCTCTTCCCATTGCTACCATCAAGGAGGAAGTATAGGAGCCTGAAAACACAAACTCATTTGTTCAGCAACAGCTTCTCACCCTTCACCGTCAGATTTCTGAATGGACAATGATTCCATGAACACTACTTCACTTTTTTCCACTCTTTTTACACTGCTTACTTAATTAATTTTTATATATGCTTCTTATTGTAATTTATAGTTTTATTATTATTATTTATTGCATTATACTGCTGCCAAAAAACAACAAATTTCACAACATATGTCAGTAATATTAAACAATTAATTCATTAAGGATTCACTTGCAATGACTAGTTAATTTACCAGACCAGTGATCCAGATTCCTGGACAAACAAGTCAGAGATACAAGTTCAAACCCCACCCCAGCAGCTTTGGAAGTTAACTTGTTAATAAACTGAGATTTGGAAAAGTACGTCAACTTTTTGTAAAAGAACATCAGATACACTAGTGTGCTTTCCATGGCAAGACATTTGCTGCTCTTGTATTGGCTGGCCTATATTATCACTCAAGACCAATCTCAAATGGTAGACCAATAACTTCAGAGGTAGCCTCACAATCTGCTCCGTTGTTCTATTATCACTAAAATGGATACAGCCTCTAGGTATCAATCGAGACGTTCCATTAGGACATGGCAACTGATATTGTCAAAGTCCATCTCACAAATATAAGGGGCTGGTGCATAAATTGGAATTGTTTCACAAACTAGTCAAGTAACAGTCTGATATAGACAGACTCCTATCTTTTTGACAAAGAGCCAAGCTCCTCCGTCACAATCTTTGAGCATGCCTTATCCTAGCAGAATGATATGCCCTCCAGAGGGTGCAGTATAGCAGCAGTGGTATGATAGAAGGGAGTAGCTCTCAGAGTCCTCAATGCTGACTTCTGCTCCCAGTTAGAATCACGACATCAGGTGAAACATGGGAAAGAAAGTGAATTATTGAATAACCAGTTACTGCCTACCTCTGGCATTTGGAAGTATCCAAGGCACACAATGGCTTGGTAGCTCCTCCATAGACCATGCTGGCCAAATGTTGAGCATAAGTGTCAGCTTGGATGCCAGAGATGAATGAACCAACAGTGCAGATAGGCCTGCTTCATCTCATCACCACCAAGCTCCCTGTGGTGGATGCATCTGTCTATGATTGCATTGGTAGCAGTGAGCACAGAACTTTCCTAGTCTTTGCCCAGGAAATATTGTTTGTTACTAGAAAAGAGCTCAATAGGATAGACAAACACAGATGTGGCAGTTCAAAACTGGACATCCACAAGGCAAATGAGGTGACCAGGAATGGCAAAAGTGTACACCAACACTGTCTGTAAATTCACCCCAAGCATATGCTTTACCCCGCTCTTGATATCAAGGCAGAGTTCAATGGTTCAGTGGGGAGTGCAAAGGGATGTGCAGGGAGCAGCATCACGCAGACCCAAAGTGATGATGTGGCTGCCTGCTGAACAGGAGAAGGTATACAGAAACAGTGCTGAATGACTTTCCAAAACCACTGGATCAGATTGACATTCTGCACTCTTAGCACATCGCGTTGTGAACGACGGAGCACAATCAAGCAACTTACAGTTCGGCAAGATTCCAAGGGCATCCCATTGCCTTCGGTGCCGGGCTCCTCCACGTGGGTGCTAAAGAATAGGCAGAAGTATTCACAACCATGTTCAGCCAGAAGTGCTGAGAGGGTGATCCACTTCTGCTTCCTCCTATGGTCCCCTTTATCTCAGAAGGTCAGACTTTGGACAAGACAGTTCACTACATACAATTACCTCCCCTCAATTTCCATACGAGTTAAGGTTAATAAATTATGGGCATACTATGTTGGCATTGGAAGCATGGCGCCACTTGCAAGCTACCCCCAGCACATCCGTGGACTATGTTGGTCATTGACACAAAAGATGCATTTCACTGGATGTTGCAATTTTCGTGTGATAAATCTTTATTTTTATCCTTAAGAAAGGGCTGAGAACTGTGGATACAGCAAAGGCTTCAGGATCAGAGGGCACAGCCGCAGAATAGAAAGATGTCCCTTTAGAACAGAGGAGGAATTTCTTTAGCTGGCAGGTGGTGAAAGTGTGGAACTTTTTTGCCACAGGATGGCAGGAGGATGGGACTGAGTGGGATTCTATATCAGCCAGGACTGAATGGTGGAGCAGACTGGGTGGACCAAATGGCATAACCTTGCTCCAAGGTCTAAAGATCTTATGGTCTATATCCCAGCCGGATTATTGAATATCTGCACTCCAGAACTAGTTGTGCATCCAGCTAATCTGCTTCAGGCCTGCTACAGCACCAGCATCTACTGACAAGGTAGACAATCACCTGATAAGCTCTGTTCACAATGAGTAGCTAGTCCATCCCAATCACCAGCAAAGTGATGGAAGTAGCTATCAACAATGCTGTTAAATGGCACTTACTCCCACTCATTGATGTCCACTTTGAATTTGCCAAGGCCACTTGTCTTCATGAATCACCCCAGCCTTGGTCCAAACTTAAACCAAAGAATGAAAATCCACATCTGACGCAAGAGTGCTTTGAGACCAAGGCACCATTTGACCCTTTGTAGCATCATGGCACAGCAAAAGAAAACAGTGATCAGATAAATGCTTTTTTTTTTCTGGACTATTAGTATGTGGCTGGGATCTGTCCAGGGCCTCAGCAACTTATAATCTGTTGTGATGACTTTGAAGAAGGATTGAGTGTTCTGTAGCCAAGTTTGCTGGTGGTGGAAAGACTTGTGGGTTTGCAAGTTGTGAGCAGGGATATCGATAGATTAAATGAGTGGACAGATGGTGTATAATGTATGAAAAAGTGAATTTATCCGCGTTGGAAGGAGAAATAAAACAGCAAATTGTTATTAAATTAAGAGAAATTACAACATGATGCACTTCAAAGGAAACTGAAAATCACAGAGCATAAAACACAGACAATGAGCATGTAACCACAATTAGCAATTAGAAAGGCTAATGAAATTCTGGCCTTAATTGCAAGGGTATGAAGGGATATAAAATGAGTCAAGTTTTTGAAATTTTACAGGGTGCTGGTGAGATCACATCTGTGTGCGTTTTGGTCTCCATCTTAAGGCAGGATATTTTTGCTTTGAAGGTTGTGCAGATATGGTTTATTGAGTTAATTCCTTGCAAGTATTATCATAGAGAGACACAGATGCATAGAATATTGGAGGATGGCTGACATTGTTCTGTTGCTTAAGAAATGTTCTAAGTATAAATCAGGAAATTATAGGCTGGTGAGCCTAACCTCGGTAGTAGGTAAATTATTAGAAGGTATTCTAAAAGAATGGATATATAAGTACTTGAATTGGGGGGGGGGGACTGATTAGGGATAGTCAACATGGTTTTGTGCATGGTAGACAGTGTCAATCAATATTATGGAGTTTTTTTTAGGAAGTTGAAGAAGGCAAAGCAGTAGAAGTAGTCAACGTGGACTTTAGCAAGGCCTTTTATAGGGTCCTGCATGGGAGGTTGATCAAGAAGGTTTAGTCACTTGGCATTCAACATGAGGTAGTAAACTGGATTAGACATTGACTTTACGGGAGAGGCCATAGAGTGGCTGTAGAGGTTGCTTCTCTGACTGGAATCCTGTGACTAGTGGTGTGCTGCAGGGATCAGTGCTGGGTTGTTGTTGTTTGTCATCGGTATTAATAATCTGGGTGATAATGTGATAAACTGGACCAACAAATTTGCAGACTGCGCCAGGATTATGGCTGTAGTGTATAGCCTGCAAAATGATCTGGACCAGCTGGAGAAATGGGCTAAAAATAGCAGATGGAATTTAATGCAGACAAGTGTGAAGTGTTGCACTTTGGAAGCACAAACCAGGGTAGGACATACACAGTGGGCAATAGAGCACTAAGGAGTACAGTAGAACAGATCTAGGAATGCCTGTCCATAATTCCTTGAAAGTGGCATCACAGGTAGATAGGGTCAGAAAGAAAGCTTTTGGCATACTGGCCTTCATAAATCAAAGTATTAAACACAGGCGTTGGGATTTACGTTTGTATGTTGAAGTTGTATACCATGTTGTTGAGGCTTCATTTGGAGTGTTATGTGCGGTTTTGTTCACGTACTTAAAAAAAGATATCCATAAGATTGAAAGAGAGAAAATTTGCAAGAATGTTGCCAGGTCTTGAGGACTGGAGTTACAGGGAAAGATTAAATAGGTAAGGCTTTATTCTGTAGAGCATAGAAGAATGATGGGGGATTTCATAGAGGGATACAAAATTATGAGGGGTATAGATAGGGTAAATGCAAGTCAGCTTTTTCCACGGAGGTTTGGTGAGATCTAAAGGTCATGGATTAAGAGTGAAAGGTAAAATGTTTAAGGGGAACAGGAGGATGATCTACTTCACTCAGAGGGTCGTGAGAGTGTGGAGCAAGCTGCCAGTTCAAATAGTGGATGTGGGTTCGATTTCAACATTTAAGAGAAATTTGGATAGGAAATGGATGGGAGAGGTATGGTGCCATGGTCCCCAACCACCGGCCCGCGGACCGGTATTGGGCCGCAAAGCATGTGCTCCCGGGCTGTGAGGAAACGATATGATTTAGCGATATGAAACGATATGAGTTAGCTGCTGCACCTTTCCTCATTCCCTGTCACGCACTGTTGAACTTGAACACCGCCTCCCCCCCCCCCCGAGCTTCGGCTGGTCCGCGGTGGAAAAAAGGTTGGGAACCCCTGGTATGGAAGGATATGGTCCAGGTGTAGGTTGATGGGTCCAGGAAAATTAACAACTTGGCACAGACTAGATGGGCCGATGGGCCTGTTTCTGTGCCATAGTGCTCTATGACTCCATTACAGCACAGTAAGGCCCTTCAGCCCACAATGTTGTGCCGACCTTTTAACCTACTGTAAGATCAATCTTATAACCATATAACCATATAACAATTACAGCACGGTAACAGGCCATCTTGGCCCTTCTAGTCTGTGCCGAACTCTTACCCTATCCTAGTCCCACCGACCTGCACTCAGCCCACAACACTCCATTCCTTTCCTGTCCATATATCTATCCAATTTAACTTTAAACGACAACATAGAACCTGCCTCAACCATTTCTGCTGGAAGCTCATTCCACACAGCTACCACTCTCTGAATAAAGAAGTTCCCCCTCATGTTACCCCTAAACTTTTGTCCTCTAACTCTCAACCCATGTCCTCTTGTTTGAATCTTCCCCACTCTCAATGGAAAAAGTCTAACCATGTCAACTCTATCAATCCCCCTCATAATTTTAAACACCTCTATCAAGTCCCCTCTCAACCTTCTACTCTCCAAAGAATAAAGACCTAACTTGTTCAACCTTTCTCTGTAACTTAGGAGATGAAACCCAGGCAACATTTTAGTAAACTTCCTCTGTACTCTCTCAATTTTATTGACATCTTTCCTATAATTTGGTGACCAGAACTGTACACAGTACTCCAGATTTGGCCTTATCAATGCCTTATACAAATTCAACATTACATCCCAACTCCTATACTCAATGCTCTGATTAATAAAGGCCAGCAAACCAAAAGCTTTCTTCACCACCCTATCCACATGAAATTCCATCTTTAGAGAACTATGCACCATTATTCCTAGATCCCTCTGTTCTACAGCATTCTTCAATGCCCTACCATTTACCATGTATGTCCTATTTTGATCAGTTCTACCAAAATGTAGCACCTCACATTTTTCAGCATTAAACTCCATCTGCCATCTCGCAGCCCACTCTTCTAACTGTCCTAAATCTCTCTGCAAGTTTTGAAAACCTACCTCATCATCCACAACTCCACCTATCTTAGTATTATCTGCATACTTACTAATCCAATTTACCACCCCATCATCCAGATCATTAATATATATGACAAACAACATTGGACCCAGTACAGATCCCTGAGGCACACCGCTATACACCGTCCTCCAATCTGACACACAGTTATCCACCACTACTCTCTGGTGTCTCCCATCTAGCCACTGCTGAATCCATTTTACTACTTCCATATTAATGCCTAACAATCGAATCTTGCCCTCTGGTAATGTTGTCAATACATCATAGTATTGACATCATAATCTTGCCCTCCCTCCCTTCCCATTTTCCTATCATCCATGTGCCTATCCTGAAGCCTCTTAAATGTCCCTGTCATATTTCTCATATGAAGAAAAACTGAGCTGATTTGATCAACAAGCGTTGGAGCATAAAAGGAGGAGAGATGATCTATTAGATTATGAGGGGAATGATGAGGTGGATGCTGAGAGTTAAAAGCAGGGGGCTTAATTCAGAATAAGGGGTTATTCATTGAAGATGGAGGTGACTCAGAGCATCCCAAGTCTTTGAGTGTTCTACCGCTGAGAGCTGTGGAGGACGAGTTATTGAACCTGTTAAAGGAAGAGAGTAACAAACTTTTAAACTACAAGGTGGTGAAGTGATATCGGGAAAAGTTGAAAAGTGGTGCCAAGGATTTGAATCAGCCATGATCTACTGAATGGTGGAACAGTCTTAAGGGTTGAAAAGGCTTCTCCCGCTCTTGCTTCATATGCTGTAAATGATGGTACTCCCAATGCCTGCTGTCCTTGCCTTTTTCCTGATGGTAGAGTTTCCAGGTTTGAGTTGCTGCAGCACCTTGTGTGGCTGGTGTAGTGTTATATGAAGAAAGACTGAGCTGATATGATCGATGATCATTTGAGAATAGAAGTCAGAGTTTGCTGGTGGTGGAGGCAATATGAATTCCGGTGGAGCTTTGTGGGAAATTCTGTGATGGAAACACTTTAGTTCAAAGGGGTGGGGGGGCAGATAGACTCTTTGTCTGAAGAATGCTATTTATCTGCACCTGCCTGTATGTCCTCCACACTTAGGGCTTTTCTCTTTAGCACGAAGGAGGATGAGAAGTGACTTAAAAGAGTGTATAGTATTAAAAGAGGCATAGAAAAAGTGGACAACCAGCAACTTTTTCCCAGGATAGCAAAGGCTACTACCTTTCTGTGTACTACTACTATCTTAGTTTTAAGGTGAGTGGAGGAAGGTTAGGGGAGATGTAAGAGGTAGGTTTTTACAGAGTGGGAAGTGACTGGAATGCTGAGGCTCATACATTAGGGACATTTAAGAGACTGCGAGAGAGGCACGTGGATGAAAGAAAAATACATGGGCTATGTAGGACGGAGGGATTAGATTGATCATTGAAACAACACACACAAAAAATGCTGGTGAACGCAGCAGGCCAGGCAGCATCTATAGGGAGAGGTACAGTCGACGTTTCGGGCCGAGACCCTTCGTCGGGACTAACTGAAAGAAGAGATAGTAAGAGATTTGAAAGTGGGAGGGGGAGGCGGAGATCCGAAATGATAGAAGAGGACAGGAGGGGGAGGGATGGAGCTAAGAGCTGGAAAGTTGATTGGCAAAAGGGATACGAGGCTGGAGAAGGGAGAGGATCATGGGATGGGAGGCCGAGGGAGAAAGAAAGGGGGAGGGGGAAAGCCCAGAGGATGAGCAAGGAGTTATAGTGAGAGGGACAGAGGGAGAAAAAAAAGAGAAAAAAGGGGTAAAAGGAAAAAAAATTATAATAAATAAATAAATAGATAGATAGATAGATAGATAGATAGATAGATAGATAGATAGATAAATAAGGGATGGGGTACGAAGGGGAGGTGGGGCATTAATGGAAGTTAGAGAAGTTAATGTTCATGCCATCAAGTTGGAGGCTAACAGAAGTTTTCCCCCTTCTTTTCTCTCTTTTTTTCTCCCTCTGTCCCTCTCACTATAACTCCTTGCCCATCCTCTGGGCTTCCGCCCCCTTTCTTTCTCCCTCGGCCTCCGATCCCATGATCCTCTCCCTTCTCCAGCCTCGTATCCCTTTTGCCAATCAACTTTCCAGCTCTTGGCTCCATCCCTCCCCCTCCTGTCTTCTCCTATCATTTCGGATCTCCCCCTCCCCCTCCCACTTTCAAATCTCTTACTATCTCTTCTTTCAGTTAGTCCTGACGAAGGGTCCCAGCCTGAAACGTCAACCATACCTCTTCTTATAGATGCTACCTGGCCTGCTGCGTTCACCAGCATTTTTTGCGTGTGTTGCTTGAATTTCGGGCATCTGCCAATTTCCTTGTGTTTGCGTTTTTGGATTGATCATTGAGTAGGTTTTATATACATCGGCACAACATCATGGGCTGAAGGGCCCATACTGTGCTCTACTGTTCTATGTTCTATGATCTTATCTTCCCTGCAGGTATGGGCTACTTCACTTCCTAGGATTCTGCAAGTGGACTTGGGTATTGTGCAACCAAAGAGCATCTTCCCTGACCTCATGATGAGAGAAATGTCAATAACTTTTAGCCAGCTGAATGTTAGGCTGAGGAGATTGCCCTGAGGAATTGCAGCAGTGGTGCCCTGAGCAGTGATACAGTTGACCTCCAGCAATGATGTTTGTGGAATGTATGATGCCAGCCAGTGTAAGATTTCCTCCTGACTTCCATTGCATTTACTTCTGCCAGGACTTCTTGAAGTCACACTTGGTCAAACTTTGCTCATACTTCAAAGCCTCTCACTATTACCTCATTTTGGGTTTCAAATGTTTGTATCAGAATCAGAATCAGGTTTAATATCATCGCATGTGTTGTGAGATTTGTTAACTTTACGGCAGCAGTACAATGCAATACATGATAACAGAGAGAGAAAAAACTGAATTATAGTACATATATATATATAGCTAAATCAGTTGTGCACAAAGAAGAAATAAAAAAAATTAGTGAGATAGTGTTCATGGGTTCAAAGTCCATTCAGAAATCAGATGGGAGAGGGGAAGAAGCAGTTCCTGAATCATTGAGTGCGTGCCTTCAGGACTTTGTACCTCCTACCTGATGGTAGCAGTGAGAGGAGGGCATAGCCTGAGAAGTGGTGTCTTTAAAGATGGATGCTGCTTTTCTGAGGCATCGCTCCTTGAAGACGTGCTGGATACTACGATGGCTAGTGCCCAAGATGGAGCTGACTACTTTTACAGCTCCTTAAGGCTTGGTCTGGGAAATGGAAGCTACAGCTGAACCTTCTTGTTTTCTCACTGTGTAGTTAAGTTTCAAAGTGATAGCAGATTCTATATCAGTGTAAACCATCTAGTGATTTAGTTTTACCCTGTGATTGATGAGGGTTAATAGGGGCTGGCTGCATTTACCAATAGCTTTTCCATTTTTAACAGCATTCAAACCACCCGATTTCATTCTTTGACACCAAGGACAAAAACACTAGAGCAAAACAAAATAAATGTTTTTTGTCTCCAGCTTACATGAAACCCAGTAAGTGTTAGAGGCAAAATGTGTTATCTCCTCCTCCTTCACTAAATTCCTCTCCCTTGCTGTTTAAGTACTCAGTTTGATGCATTCTTATCCATTTAATATATACACACTTCCCAGGGCATGTTATGGTGCAATGTGTAGCATTTACATAGTGGACTACAGCAGCACCCGAAAGTTGTTTTCAACATCATCTTCCAAGACCTCTGTCAGCTAAGAGTAAAATGATAGTAGGCATGTTCTGGACCGGTGGACCACTCTTAGTCTGGCCTCTACCCTTTGACCTGTTGGTAAGTTACCCTCCAAGGAACATACTACCTTGGCCCACATAAATATCTTCAATCCTTCATCGACACCGGATCTCTTTAATTAACATCACTAACGGAGTTGCTTCATCATGCAAACTGTAGCTATTTAAAAGGTGCATCTCCGCTGCTTTCTCATGGGCAAATTGGTAAGGCCAAAAAATGCTGCCCTCCAAGAGGCCTTGTTGTAAGGTTTGGAGGCTTGCGTGCCTCAATGAACAGGAGACCTATGTTGGCCGGAGTCAGAGCCTCATGTTTTGGCTCTTGGTAGTGTCACCCATGCCAAACAGGTCAAAGGGTAGAGGTCAGACTAAGAGTGGTCCACTGGTCCTCCAGGTTTCAGGGGTTCAACTCAGGGCTAACAACCCTGACAGGTCAAAAAAGTAAATTGTTATGGAAACAGCAATGAAGCATCCTTCTGTATCTGTGCCTATGGACAGAGAGAGATGGAGGACCTTTAATACTGCCCCAAAGGCCGGCGGCATAACGGACAGTAAACAAGTCAGTGAAAAATGCTGCACGTGCCAGCAAAACCCACATCTGTGTATAGATTTTTTCTTAAATGTTCTGCTTGCTGTTTGGTCCATTGCTTTTGTGTCTTTGGTCTAATCTGGCTGTTTGCCCGTATTCCTGGCTCTGTTTCTAATCTCTGTTTACAGCTAGATGAAAGTTCAATCTTCAAAAACACAACAGTCAAGAAAATACTCTTGTTCTGCAAGAGAATTATCAATAAGGTCCAGTTTATTGAATAAACTGCACAGTCTCTTGCCATTGTAGGCTGTCTACCAGCCTTCTGACTGATGATAACACATTCTGTCAGCCTTTCTCCGTCAAAGCCTACAGACGTCACTAGAAACTGCAATCAAGCAGGTAAATAAAAATCATTCTTAATTACTCTAATGTGGAATCAGGAGAAAGGGCAGTGCAAATGCTGGGTTGTTTTGTGTAACTTCTGCTATCCCTGGAAACACTCAGCAGGTCAGACAGCATCTCTGAAAAGAGCAACAGTTAATGCTTCAACACTTGCCAGAACTGTTGCCATGAGGAGTCCCAACTCTAAAATTTTTGCTGTCTCTTTTTCCATAAACACACTGATGAGTTCTCTAGCATTTTTTAATTAGTTCAATTTGCTGTGTTTTTTTCCCTAACTTTTGATATACAGTATCTCCAATGGATATTGCCATGGGTTCAAAGGTTCACTCTACAGCTTTCTGCTGATCTAGGAAAATATTCCATTATACATGCAATCAAGGCAAAGGGACTGCTATATGAGAACTTAGTAGGTTAGAGAGGCTAGATTTAATGATGTCTTGATAGAGGATGTACATTTAAAAGGTGAAGGCATTTAGGAGACGAATGAGTGTGAGGCTATGACGAGAAAAAGCACAGGATCCTGGGGTGAAATGAACAAGAGATGTTATAAACCTGATGCCAGAGTTGGAAGGGTTGGAGGGGGTTATAGGAAAAAGAGGTGTGAGGCAAAAGAGGATCAAAATGCATGGACAAGAATCTGAAACTAGAGGCTTTGGGAAAGCAGGAAACAGCAAACGTCAGAGGAATACTGTTATTGATCAAGTCAAGTGATAACAAACCCTTCTTCTCAGAATTAGCTCTGTGCCTAGTAATAGTTAACCCTGTGCTCAGTAATAATTGGGAGAGATTTAGCACAAGACATGACTCCTTTAATCTAGAATGGTTTGTATAGAGCTGACAGAAGAGAGAGTACAGAGAAGACTTACTAGAATGTTACCTGGGTTTCATCATCAAAGTTATAGAGAAAGGTTGAACAAGTTGGGTCTTTATTCTTTGGAACGTAGAAGGTTGAGGGGGGACTTGATAGAGGTATTTAAAATTATGAGGGGGATAGATAGAGTTGACGTGGATAGGCTATTTCCATTGAGAGTGGGGGAGATTCAAACAAGAGGACATGAGTTGAGAGTTAGGGGGCAAAAGTTTAGGGGTAACATGAGGGGGAACTTCTTTACTCAGAGAGTGGTAGCTGTGTGGAACAAGCTTCTAGCAGAAGTGGTTGAGGCAGGTTCGATGTTGTCATTTAAATTTAAATTGGACAGCTATATGGACAGGAAAGGAATGGAGGGTTATGGGCTGACTGCAGGTCGGTGGAACTAGATGAGATTAAGAGTTCAGCATGGACTAGAATGGCCGAGATGGCCTGTTTCCGTGCTGTAGTTGTTATATGGTTATATAGAATGAATGATTAGGGGTGGCATGGTAGTGTAGTGGTTAGCACGTCACTTTACAGTACAGGTGACCCAGGTTCAATTCCCGCCACTGCATGTAAGGAGTTTGTGGGTTCTTCACGTGACTGCATGGGTTCCCTCCAGCAGCTTCAGTTCCCTCTCACTGTCCAAAGGCGTACAGGTTGGTAGGTCAATTGCTCATTGTAAATTGTCCGCTGTTTAGGTAAGGATTAAATCAGGGGATGCTGGGCGGTGCGGGTCAAAGGGCCAGAACGGCCTACCATGCTGTATCTCAACAAGCAAACAAACAAATAGAACAAATGATGTTAAAGTTGAATTTATTATCATATGCACAAGTACATATATACACAGGTACAGTGAAAAACTTGCTTGCTGCTGCATCACAGGCACATAACAGCATTCACAAAACAAAAACAAATCATAAGCATAAAGGTGCAGAAGTATAATTGTGATTAGAAAGCTAAAGGGCGAGCAAATGGCTTTTAAATACTGTATATCGTTATAACTGATATGGTAGAGAGATGGAAAACTAATTATGAATTGAGGGTAGTGAAGAATACAAGACGGAGGTTGTAGACGGCCCTGCCTGTAATCGAGATATAGGAGTCGAGCATTCTCCGAGATTAGTGGCCAGCCTCTACTGATATTCACAAAGAGACAGCAGGGGAGAAAAAGCAAGTCAATCACGAGGCTGCAAATATTGATGCAAGGGTCCAGAGGAGGCACATAGAAGCCTTGATGTTAGCAGAGAGCACCCGTGTTCCAGTCTAAGAGAAAGAGATAGCAGGAATGGAATCTATAAAAGCAAATACCTCTCAGGGTTATTGCAGATCAAAGGAGTAGTCAGCTGTGAGAAGATAAAGAGCATGTACAACCAACAGCAGCAGCAGGAGCTTCAGAAGCCAGTTCAGACCAGCCCAACAAAAAAGTAGTGTAGTTAACAGCCATAGGGAGATGGCAAGAGGGCAACAAAACTGAGGCCACCTGTAGTAGTGGGGGAAAGCTCCAAAGCACTCCAGAAACAAGAGAGGGAAAAGAAACAAAGTTAGCTAAGGGCAGGATGAAATGGCAGCAATGGGGAAGCTGAAAATGGGGCCTGATTTGATCTCAGGGAGAGAGGAAATCCATCAGAAAAATCAATCATTGAGGAAAGATGCAGGGAAAGTGGTTCCTGCATTTGAACCCAAAAGCCAGCAGAAAAATGGACTCTGGCCCAGAAGGAAGCAGATTTCTGGCTAGCCACAGAGTAAAAGTGAAGTGCATGTTTATGTGTCCTTAGACTTAAACAGTAAATCTTTGATCTAATCTGAACTGTAATCTGAGCTGTTGGGAGACTAAACTCTCTCGTGACATGTTTTTTGGAATGTGCATTCTGTTGTGTTGAGCTCTGATCATCCGTATAGATTGTGCTCTATTTCACAGAGCCACCAAGTCATTACAGCAAAGCCGCAGGCCATTTGGAACATCTTGTCCATGCAAGCAATGCTGCAAATTTATTTCCTTCAAGTGCTGTCTAATCTGCTCTTAAAATCTTTGATCACCTCCACTTCCACCATGTTCAAAGACAACCAGTTATAGGTCTTAACCAATTTCTACACAAGAAATTCTTTTCCATGTCCTTCCATTCCTCTTGCCCAGACTGTAACTTTATGTCCCCTGGTCCTCCTATCATCAAAAAAGGAATAGTTTTTCTTTGCTCCTTACTTCATCTTGCCCTACCCTTCTCTATTCAATTTCCTCACAATAGTACCTTCACTCCAAGGATAAGCGCCTCACATAACTTTGTAAATAAAATTCTTCATTCTTGGAACCACCTCCTTGGATTCTCCTCTGCAAGAATCTTCATATCCTTCCTAATGTGGTGCTGGGCAGAATGGGCACAATTCTCTGGATATGGCCGAGTCAGAGCTTTATAAATGTTTGGCAACACTTCTGTATTCTTTGCCTATACATGAACTTGAAGGTGTTTCCTAAACTAACCTGCCAACTTCAAAGATCTATGAACATAAACTTATGCATCATCATGCTTCCCTATTAAGTTATAGCTGCCTGCTCTGCTCAGTTATCTATGTTCTTTTGCCAAGGACTCACAGTCTATCATAGCCTGAAGTCTGGTTTTATAAGCAAATTTCAAAATAGTTCTCTGAATTCTAATATCGAAGTTATTAATCTGTATCAAAAATGTCCCGGCTCTAACCCTCAGGAACACCAACATCTATCATCATCCAGTCTGAAAAATAACAATTTGCCATGCCTTGTTGTTTGCTCTTCTAAATTCAATATTTTTCATCCAAGTTGATATTAACCCTCTTATCACATGAATTTAAATTTTGCTCAGCCTTTCATGTTCCAGGCACAAGGTTAAATTTTATTATATACAGATTTCAACATTCACATACACAAAGCTCACTTGATAGACATAGAACTATTAAAATCCATTAAACTCCATTAAAAATGTTGGACGCAAGTGTCACCGATGAGAACCAAAAAGCTTCTGATTCCATAGCACAATGTCCACTATTCCTGGCATTTGACCAAATATCTCAGCAGCAAGACTCAAGTATCAATGAGATCAAGATGACTACCATTGATATTGGATTCAATATTGTTATGTACAAATTGATGGAATAAGGCTCATTATTATTGAACACAGAACATGAAGGTGCAGCCTGGAATCAATATTTGAATCAAATACTAAAGGCTGTTTGTAAGTCTTTAAACTACAGAAGGAGACAGTTTTCTAAAGATATTTGATTAGGTCTCACATGAAAGTTCAGTACACAAAGTTTAATATCATCGGCATATGTCATGAAATTTGTTAACTTAGTGGCAGCAGTACAGTGCAATACATGATAAATATAGAAAAATGAATTACAGTAACTTTATATATGTATATTAAATAGTTAAATAAAAAATAGTGCAAAAACAGAAATAATAAGAAGTGAGGTTGTGCTTATGGGTTCAATGTCCATTTAGAAATCAGATGGCAGAGGGGAAGAAGATGTTCCTGAATTGCTGAGTGTGTGCCTTCAGGCTTCTGTACCCCCTCCTTCAATGAGAAGAGGGCATGTCCTGGGTGATGGAGTCCTTAATAATGAACTCTGCCTTTCTGAGGCATTGCTCCTTGAAGATGTCTTGGGTACAACAGAATCTAGTACCCATGATGGAGCTGACTAATTTTACAACTTTCTGCAGCTTTGTTTGATCCTGTGCAGTAGCCCCCCCTCCCCCATACCAGACGGTGATGCAGCCTGTCAGAATGTAGTGTTGAGGGCAAAATATTAACAAGGATGTTAGTTAAAATACAGAATATAGCGTATGGGAATTAGTGGGCTATTTTCAGTTGTGATGGCTGGTTATTAATGAGGTGTTACAAGAATTGGTACCGAGACTCAGCTATTTATCACATTAATGGCTTGGAAGGATTCAAATGTAAAGTACCTAAGACCACTGATAATATACAAAGTTAGTCGAGCTTTGTGCATGACAGACCGCCAAGCTTAAGTAAGCAGGTAAAAAGATGCCTTATGGAGCATAGTCTTGGGATAGGGTGAGATGAACTGCTTTGGTAGTGAGAACAGCAAATAGAAAGTAAATTAAATAGAAAGACACACTCAAGTGTAGGTGATGAGAGAGAGGTTTAGTGAACATGGTAGGTTAATATGCAAGTAGAAAAATTTGAAAGATGAAGGAGCAGAGGTGCTCAATGTCTTGGCAAGGTTAAAGGTGGATAAACTCCCAGACTGCGTGAGATTATCCCAGCCTGCCACGGGAGAAAAAAGAAAAGGTCGCTGGGGCGCTGCCTGAGACTTTGAAATTTTCACTGGATGAAAGTGAAACACCAGGTGACTGGAGGACAGCAAACACAATACCCTTTTTAGGACAGCAAGGAAAACTCTGTTACTATTGGCAATGAACATCAGTGGTAGGGAAAAATAAAACTGGATAAACTTACAAAGAAGAGGATTCATGCTCACTTGTGAAGGTTGGGACTATTTAGGGACAACCAGCATGGGCAGATCCTTTCACTTGACAAGTCTGAATGAATTCTCTAACACTAGAGTTTCTGTAGATGCTGAAAATCTTGGACAATATACATCACATACTAGAGAAGTTCAGCAGGTCAGATAGCATCTATGGAGGGAAACTGTTAACGTTTCAGACTAAGACACTTCATCTGTACTGTGTATGAATGAATTTTTGGAAGGGGTAATGAACTGTTACTGATGGGGAGTCAGGACAGTAGATCTGATTTCTGGTGGTTTTTCATCATATCCAACGATGACAGGAAACTTGGGTGGAAGAGTTATTCAAGTTTAAAAGCCATTGTACTGGGGCAGTTCCATTCTCTCAACCTCAGAAATCCAGGTCTTGTGGTACAAACAAGTGTCACAAACTGGGGTTTTCCTTGGTTGCAGTGGATGACCATGACATCTTCTGTGCCTTATCATCCCCTTCGCTCTCCATGGAGCATTGCTGTGCCATCTTCCTAGCCATTGGATCTTACTGTAGATCTCATCCACTCAGTCCACCAGAGTTGACTTCACATGCTAGGACAGGCTCGTCCCTATCTCACCGGGGTATGAGGCTGCCATCTACCCTCACATGGTTTAGCCTGCCTTTCGAAGTGGTGAACTGGGATGGCACCACTTTCACATGGAAACAGCTACTTGGAGCCACAGGTGAGAGCTGAGTGTCTGGTGGGGATCAAAGGTGAGTGAGCTGCCCCAGAATGGACACGACAAGCCTCTTCACCAGAAATGCTTCACCTCCCTGGTGGGTGGTAGATCTGATCTCTATGGACCTTAATATAGACCTTACATGCAAGACTGGTTCAAAACATTAGGGCCCATGAGATCCAGGGCAAATTGGGAAACTGGATCCAAAAAAAATAGCATGACAATAGAAAACAGAGGGTGATGGCAGAGGATTGATTTTGTGGTTGGATGCCTGTGAGACTAGTGGTGTCCCACAAGGATCAGTGGTGGGACCTTTGCTGTTTGTTATCGTCGTGGCTATCCCTCGAGGTCGAAGATGATGGTCTTCGTTCCATACAGAGCGAAGACGCCTGTGCGTGTATTTGTTTAATGTGTACTTGATGTTGCACTCCAAGAAGCACACGATACTTCACAAATCAACCAACTGATTCCAATGACATGGAAACCACGACGATTGGAGCTGATGGATTTGTTGCAGCCTTCATCCGCCTTCACAGCTATTGAGTTCAAAGTAACTTTGACTGCCTGTTCCACTGTTGAGGTCTTGGTTTGATTGTTCTTTGTCAGGGACCTCACCCTCAACCTTACCACCATGGGTGACCCTACCAGGAGCATAGCTCCAGACGGCATTGCTCTCGGGATCACAGGACCACACAAGCTTCTCCACCACGACAAGGTGACAATCCACGGAGAAGGTTGTTTGTTATATCCTGTATGTGAAAGTCTTGGAAGTGGATGTGGGAGGCAAGATCAGTAAGGTCATGAATGACAGAAAGATTGGCAAAGTTGCTGACAGTGTGGGGCGAAGTCTTAGGCTTCATGTGTTGGTAAAATGGGCTGAAGACTAACAGATGGAGTCTATCCATCAAACATAAGGTGATACATTTCAGTAGCACTAATGAGGCTAGGAGTACTTGGTCTTGGTGTCTACTGAGGAACAGGGGTACCTTAGGATACAAGTCCATGCATTTTTGAAGGTTAGAGTGCAGGTAGATAGTATGCTTAGGAGGGCATATGAGATAGTGGTTTCAATTAGTTGTGACATCAAACAGGGGGAGGGGTGGTTATGCACCAACTTAATAAAACTTTAATCAGATCTCATTTGCAGTACTGCATGCAGTTATGGTCAAGACATAGGAAGAATGGAATAGCCTGGAGAAGGTCCAGAGGAGATTCACCAAGATGTTTTCTGGGATGGAGTTCTGTTACAAAGGAGAGACTGGAGAAACCAGGTCTGCTCTCCCTGGAGAGAGGATGGTAAGGGGGGCGGGGATATGTGTATAAAAATTATGAGGGGTAAAGATAGGGCTGGCTACAGGAAACTTTTCCCCATATACCAGGTAGATAAAACTAGATGAGATGTGGTTAGGGTAGGGGGGAAGAGAGTCTTGGCAATATGAGAGGGAAATTATTCACCCAGAGAGTGGACTGCATGGAATGCACTGCTTGAGAGGGTAGCTGAAGCAGGGTCACTGACAGCATTTAAGAAATGTGTAGATGAACACTTGAATCATCTGGGCATAGAGTGCGACTGACCAAGTGCTGCAAGAGGGGAATTGGAAGGGTGACTGCTGGTCAGCATGGATAAGTTGGGCCAGATAGATTATTTTCCTTGCCGTTTGATTCCATGATTCTAAATACAGGATAAGATAAAAACAAAATCTCCTTTATTGATCACCGTATGGCAATTGCTGAACATTTTCATCACTGCCAGAGAACAGTGGAGCACTATCATTGAATTCTCTGTTGTGGCACTCAGATCTCTTTCTTGACCCATCACTGGACTCGTCCATCACTACCAGTAGCCTACGACCTGAGCTTATTGGTACTTAATGTATATGGTTATTGACGGTCAAAAGCATTGGAACTGCCAAGCATATCAATTGAATGATGCCTGGTGTAGATTAGAGAACCACATGATGAATTACTATTTGCAAACCAAAATAAAAACAGAATACACTGGAAATACTCAGCAGGTCAAGCCACATCAAGGAGAGATGTGTCTGATAGGGTAAAACTGGTGACCATGAGAATAAACTGTGTTATCTGGTCAATGAGTGACTGAAAGTGATCAGAGAGGGAAGATAAGGGAAAAATGATAATCGAGAACAGAACCAACTGAGTCAGTCTCACAGTGGATGACTGAAATGGAGAAATCAGGTCACCTGAAGCTGTAGGCTTCAGTATTAACTCTGGAAGGCAGTGATGTGCCAGATAGAAATAAGGTGCTGTTCCTCAAGTAAATGAAAATCAAAAAAAAACCTGCAGATCATGAAAAATCTAAAGCAAAATCAGAAAATGCTGGAAATCCAAAGCAACACCCACAAAATGATGGAGGAGCTCAGCATGGCAGGCAGCATCTATGGAAATGAATAAACAGTTGATATTTCTGGTTGAGGTCCTTCCTCAGGCCTGAGATGGAAGGAGGAAGACATCAGAATAAAAAGATGGAGGGAGGGGAAAGAGGCTAGCTGGAAGGTGATAGGTCAAGGCAGGTGGGTGGGAAAGGTAAACAGCAGGTCTGACTGTAACCACGGTCACTATTTCATATCAGAGATGCTTCATTAGTTCTGTGTCTCTCCAGTACTTTCTGTTGTTGCTGTTCTTCAGGTCACTTTGGGCCTCATCATATCAGTACAGGAGGCCACCGCCTGATGGGGCAGAGTGGGATGGGATGGAGAATTTAAGTGGCAGACAATGGGAAGGTCAGGGTTCCCCTTACATACTGAGTGCCCCTGGCTTCTGAACTTTTTGTATATCTCAAGAATAATCATTCATGGAGGGAAAATTCTGTTCTGAAAGAGGAGGCCAAAACAGGGAAAGGAGCACATCTTTGGAAGGGAGAGTGAGCAGGGAGATTATAGGTGATAACCTGCTGTGCCCACACCAGTGTTGAATTTTATCCTCATAATTTTGTAGAAATAGTAGATCACTGATATTGGTTAGAGATCTTACTTAACCTCTGTAAATGCAGTGTACCGATTACTGTTGTCATTCTTATATAAGTACCCTAGATACGCCAGTAATGAGTTTAATGCTTAGAATAATTCTTGATAGTATTTGAATGCCACAGGAATTTTAGTGCAGTTTGAACTTAAGACAAACATAACAATGGGGAAAATGGGACTACCTTAAAACAGTAATGGTAATTGATATAATTGATAAGAAAAGAGATTGCAAAGACTTGGAAACCAAAGTTGAGAGATTCTGCTGTGGTTCAAAACTGAGAGATTCCAGTCAGGTAAATTTGCAATAAAAAGTATTGACTACAAATCAGTGAACAGGTAACTTCTAAATAAGTTTATTGTTCTTATCAAAAGAATGAAAGAATAGGGTTTTTTGTCTTTATTTACTCAGCGATTTGCAAGATTCACTCAGGAATGGTGGTTCGTGCAATCAAAAGGAAAATGGATTAATATTTGGAAAACCAGTTTGGAGAATATGGGTCTGTGCAATGAATATGGTCTTAAATGGTAAATTGTAGAAAAGAGTTGATAAATGTATGGGCTGAATGGCCTCCTTTTGTGTAGTGTAAGTTTTGTTTAGTTGGGTAAAAGTCTCCGAACACTGTACATTGACAGTCAAAGGTTAGGAGTGAATTAATGCAGGCTGCACCATAAATTTAATAGTTTGGCCTTGTTACAAGAGCAATTGATGTTCATGAAGAATCAATTATTCATGTCTTGCAGCACAACTTAGTCTGTGCTTGTGTAGTATAGAAAAAACATGGGAAATCATGACTACAACTCGTACTTATTCACAGGTGGGTTTATTTCTCTTGCTGAAAACACTTCAAAGTCTCCCTTTTTTGTACCTACGAATATAATGGAAAAGTTTATGTTTCACATCATGTAGTCCAAAATCTGCTTCTGATTATAGAAATGCTTATTAGAAAATTACACCGCCTGTGCTTGGTAAGATTTGCAAAATTACACACAGACATTATGTTGAAGTCCAGGTAACCTCTGGAACTCACATATCCCTCCCTTTGGCTCCATTCTTTCATACACATGTTGAGTCTGCAGTTCACCATTAGCCACTGTGAAGTTGGCTTTGAATTTAAGTTTCACTTTTACACATTCCCATTTTTCCCATGTTGACACGCACAGTCTCCCATACAGGGAAAAGTTCAGCCCCTGTATTTCATGAACTTCGTCTCCATATAATTCCCTGCAGAACATGCTGATAACTTTTATTAATACTTCTCCTTTCCCTTCATTGTTTACTTGTTACTTGACATGCTTCTTTCACAAGTGGCTTGAACCTAAAACGAGACACAATTGTCTCCTTTCTTTATTTGAGATTTTCCAACAATTTCCCCTTCTGTCCTGCATGATAAATAGCATTCTTTTTACATGCTAGCATTCTTTCTCCAAAGAAGCCCGTGCTTGGGAAAAACAAATTAGGTGAATCAGAAATGGGCTATGTTATTTCCTTCTGGTTTAAGAAGTCAGTAGAAAATTTATTGTAATTATGCTGGGAGATCTAATTTAAATATGTCTGGTATTGAAGCATGACCACTATCATAGCTGGCCTATTATTATGCAATCTATCTGGGGAGAAATTTTTTCCTAACCATCTCCATCCTCTCACACTGAGAAACCCACAGGACTGGGTGGAAGGTATTTACATTGTGCTCAGTTTCAGTCTCCATTTAATATTGAGCAGAATGTACATTCCACCCAATCCTCTCAACTTTCTGTCAAGTGAGTTATGTTAAATTTACCAATACCATTAGAGCTAAGCTGTATAGACTTGCACAAGGGAACGGTTTCAGTCATTAGGATTCACAACTATACAACACTGATTCTAGCAAGATTTTCCTGCACTGACATTCATTAATATCATGAAGAAACGGCTTTGGAAGATTTGGGGTTTCTTTCACAACAGTTTGCTTCTTCTTTGTTCTTTGTTTCTCTCTCAAACCAGAAACTAAAATCTTCTGTACTCATTTCCCTATTTACTGCACTGTGCAGTTGAAAATTAGCTTAACCAGGAATAAAACAGTATCATACACATTCTTCTTGGTGCATTGACACATTGGGAAGTTTAACTACTGATGTACCTAATTATGATATGCCTAAATGTCTTTCTTCCTGCGTAAATTTTCCCCAAGCGACATCAACAATAGTCCAACACCCAAAATTCAACTTCTGTGTTATTTTGAACTAGCCTTTTCAAATCCATTTATTTTGCTGAAACCATACACTGAATGGCTAACACTGCTTTTTTTAGACCTCACTGAACCTGTGGTCACCTGCAGTCTTAAATACAACTTCACCTATACGTCTAGTCTTGTTTGCCCATGGAAGTCAGGGTTGGTCACTCTCAGCTTCCTTGGCTCAGGACCATTCCTGGCCAGTGCTGCTGATCACTATCACTTCTGGATCAAACTGGAATTATGATGTAATTGCACTCATAGAAGCGTGGTTCAGGGAAGAACAGGACAGGTAGTTTGATGATCTGGTGTATATAAATTTCAGGCATGAAACAGAAATGAAAATGAAGAGTAGAAGTCAGGTCTATGATTAGGAAGAATGTAACTGCACTACCTAGAAAAGATATCATGAAAACACATGATGCTACATGGATATAAATTAGGTACAAGAGAGAGCAGATCTCTCTGTGGGGTTATACTCTATGCATCACAATAGTCAGCAGAAATTAGGGAAACAGCTATTTAAGCAAAGTGCAGAAAGGTACAATAACAAAGGGTTGGAGTAATGAGGGATTTTATCTTCCCCCATATTGACTGGGGTTGTCTTAGTGCAAGGTATTTGGATGGATGGAACTTATTAAGGGCATTCAAGGAAGCCTTTTGAGACATTCTGTATAGATATGGGTAGCAGTCATCTTTGTGTTCAGAATTGAAACAGGGCAGATTATGGAGGCGTCAAAGCACTTAGGAACAGTGACATTAAGTCTGCAAGGTTCAAGGTAGTTAAAGCCAAGGCGGCCTCCCGAAGGATATAAACTGGGCAGGGAACATTGTCTAGTTGGGTAGCATGGTAGCACAAAGGTTCACAGTACAAGCGACCCCGGTTCAATTCCTGCAGAGTTTGTACATTCTCACTGTGACTAAGTGGGTTTCCTCCCTCAGTAAAAAGATATATTAGTGGTAGGTTAATTGATCATTGTAATTTAACCCGTGAATAGGGTAGGGTTAAATTGAGGGATTTATGGGTGGTGTGGTTCAAAGGGCTGGAAGGGCCTACTCCAGGCTGTATCTCAATAAAAAAAAATAGTATTGCCTCCACTACTGTGCAGAAGGAGGTAAAATCAAACTCTCAGTGGCCCAGTCTCCATTTAGACACTCTTATCTGGCATTCTCCCATACAAGCATTACCTCCACTTAAATCCAAGGAATTCAAATTTCTAAAGGTAATGTCGAGGAAATGGCTGTGGTAGCTGTTCACTGATGGATTTCACAGAGCACATTTAGATCCAGCTCTCATCTACCAAAGTGGTCTGCTTCTCATATGGAATTCAGAAATAACCTCTAGTGTTATTATTGAAGGTCTTCATCTGAAATTCTTCCACTCTGCCTTCACCACCCTTACCCCCAGTGATCTCCATTGACAAACTGAGAAACCCATGAACATCTTTGCTTCAGTCTGTCAAAACTGCTCTCAGTTTCTGGTTGTGGAATCGATATGATACCCCCCCCCCACCCAACCAATTATTAAATATCTAAAACAAACACCTTTCTTTCCCTTTTGGATCCCAGTCCTCTTTTACTTCCATGCTCACTTTCAATAAATGCAAGCAACTTGTGATCACCTTTGTTCTCAGACTCTCACCATTCAGAATCAGAATTAGATTTATCATCACTGGTATACGTCGTGAAATTTGTAGTATATTGTAATGTATAATAATAAAGAGCTATGAATTAAGTGAAATTAAATGAGTAGTGCTCATGGGTTCAATATCCATTCAGAAATTGGATGGCATAAGGGAAGAAACTGTTCCTGAATCATTGAGTTTGTGTCCTCAGGCTTCTGTACCTTCTCTCTGATGGTAGCAAGGAGAAGAGGTCATGTACTGGCTGATGGGGGTCCTTGATGATGGATGCCGCCTTTTTGAAGCATCGCTCCTTGAAGATGTCCTGGATGTTTTGGCGGGGGTGGGGGTGGCGGCTGATGGAGCTACTAAGTTTATCGCTTTCTGCAGCCTTTTTTGGTCCCATGCAGTGCCACCCCAATACCAGATGGTGATGCAGACCATTCAATCAACTGTCCAGTTACTTCCCTTCTTTCCACCAGCCCAGTGATCCAAACATCTAATGTACTCCAACCCAAATTCTGAACTCGCATCTTTCTCTAACCTTACTCCTCAATCCCCTCATGATCTCTTTGATCTCCAGCTTTCTGCCTTTCAACCACTTTCTGGATCCCAGATTGGGTAATATCCTTTGTGGTTTTCCCTCCTTCTCTACTTACGAAAACGTCCTACTCTTGAAAAACATCTCATTGAGTGAGATTTTGTAAATTAAAAAGTCTGGAGGAAATACAATGTAGGTATTTTGGTACAGTGCACTCATATGTGCAGAACACAGCACACATAAGAAAAAAAGACTTTACACGTTGGGGAATCAAAGATAAGAGAGCATAGATTTAAGGTGAGGGGGAGAGACTTAATAGGAATTGAAGGGGCAATTTTTTCACCCAGAGGTCCAGAAACCAAACAAGCTGCCAAAGGAAATGGATGAGGCAAGTGTAATAACAAAGTGTTAAAATGTACTTAGACAGGAGAGATCTACAGGAATATGAACCAAGCACAGGCAAATGGGACAGGAATGGATGGGAATCTTGGCTGGCATGGACCAGAAGGATCAAAGTGCCTGTTTCCATGCCTTATGACTCAATAACTATATCTCTTATGAAGACAAGAACCTCACAGAGTCAACATTATAGTAAAAGTTTATATATTAGTCATACATAAATCATGAAATTACTGAATTGTCCCCCAGTTGAGACAATGTTTTTGCAGATGAGCAGCACAACCCTTCACTTTCTCACCAAGGTCCCTGACTGCAATGCAATACTGTGCTGCCTTCCAAACTCATGGCCACTTCTTCCAGAAATTCATATTAAATACCTTGTATCAGGTTTCCACTGAAAACACTCACATACTGTATCTATGAATGTGACAAGGGGAAAACATCTGCTCACATATTTCTTGCGTTACCCATATGTTTTAGCCACCATTCTACTTCTCCAGTGATCTGCTTTGTCATCCAGCTTGATGGGGCTAAACTTAGCTGGTTCCTTATAGCCAAGTCAGACAGATCAAAGAGTTGATCAGAAAACAAGCTTCTGGAGGAATGTGGTGAGTGGAGTGGCCTTTGTAGAAGGCAAGGAATTATCAAGGTTCAGGTCGAAACCCTGTGTCAGGACATAGTTCATTTCCTCACATAGTCACTGCTGAAGTTACTGAGTGCCTCTAGCAGACCGTGTGTTGTTCCAGATTCCAGAATCTGCAGTCTCTTGAAGGCTCTGATCAGTTCTGATGAAATTTCTTCCCACAGATGCAACCTGACTTGCTGACTATTTCTATTAATCTCAGGAGACTCAAGGACATGCTTCAATTGAATTGTGCCAGAGAATCTGTTGTACCAAAGGAAATATCTGAGCAGATGTCAAATGAAATAATTGATTGATCCAGCACAGTTTTGCTGAGGGAAAATTTAGGAAGTTGGAAAAAAATTAGGTAACAACAAATACAGAAGTTAATGACCATCAGAATGTGACAGAAAGTCACAGGGCACAAGAATACTGGGGAAATCTGAAGTGAAGACGGAAAACTCTCACCAGTAACAGTACAGCAATGAATGGTATCAAAACAGTAGAATAATAAAATCTCACATTTAAAGCCTTCAGTTAAATTCACAGGATATTCAAAGCAATATAAATAAATTCTTATTTTATAATTCAGTTGACACAGCAGGAGGCCATTCGGCCTATTGTTTCCATGCCAGCTCCAGGGAAGCAGTCTCATTAATCTCAATCCCTCGCTATTTCACTGCATTTCAAAGCTAATTCTCTTTTATCTGGAGTCATCACATCCCATTTTGCTCTGTTTTGCCAGAAACATTCATTGAAGTGATAATGCTAGACAACAAAGATTTTGCTTCCAAAGTACTTTTTGATATGCCTTATGGATTTTGGTCTGGTGATCATGAAAATCATCATGAAATTTCCCTGTCACGCACCATTTTATTGAAATTGCCTATTTTTGTTATTTCAATTCATAATTCAAGTCAATTAAAATGTTTCCCACAATGTAAGCTGTGAAGTTTTTTTTTCTCTTGTATAAATTATCAGTATGCCTGGGCATGCTTAGACAGGGTGGATCCTGCATGCAGGACAGGTTTTAGAAAGGCTGTGAATTTCTGAGAAGGATTTTGATATTTGAGAAAGATGTTTCCCAAAATAACTGATGCCAAGATTAAGGAAGGCAGTTTTGATAGTCCACAAATCAAAGAAGTCGTCAAAGACAGGCAAATCAAAGGACTTCTTGTGGGACCAGAGAAAATCGCATGGAAGTTGTTGAAAATTTTCTTGGCAACTACAGAGCACCAAACGACATGCAGCTGGTTGTCAACATACTTCAAGCATACAAAACCATGAAGTGCAACATGTCACTGAAGATTTATTTTCTGGATTCCCATTTGGACCTCTTCTCTGCAAATCTTGGTGCTGTCAGTGATGAGATGGTGAAAGGTTTCACCTTTTCACTGAGTCCAAATGAAAAACATCAACAAAATGCTTTTAGCTTAGTTGAACTATTGAAAAGTGTTCGTACTGTTACACAATTAAAAGTATTATATTCAATAAAAGTTAATTTCTTGTTTCTCCAAATTCCTCGAAGAAGCCTCCATAGCATCCAAAACATCTTCAGAAAGCGATGCCTCAGAAAGATGGCGTCCATCATTAAGAACCCCCATCACTCAGGCTATGCCTTGCTCTTATTGCTGCCCTTGGGAAGAAGGTACAGGAGCCTAAAGGCACACACTCAGTGATTCAGGAACAGCTTCTTCTCCTCTGCCATCTGATTTCTGAATGGATATTGAACCCATGAACACAACCTCACCACTTCTTAATTTCTATTTTTGCACTATTTATTTAATTTATCCATATCTATCTATATATACAATATATATAACTTACTGTATTTCACAATTCCTTTTTTCTATTATTATGTATTGCATTGTACTGCTGCTTTAAATTCAGCAAATCTCATGACATATACCAGCAATATTAAACCTGATTCTGACTCTGATACAAGTAGTCTGAAATTATACATGTGTTCAGCTTCAAGCAGTCTATCAGAAACAAAAAAGATGTTCCGAGGAAGCAACAGTTTTGAAAAAGTTTATTGTCCTGTATAGTTTACAGTAGCTTCTCTTTAGAAAGTGAGAGAGAACCAGTTTTCCCAGAGGAAAACTACACAGTTGTGGAAGGACTAGGTAAACTCTGCTCCTGAGGTCATTGTTGTGTCTGTGCACAACTACATACCGATTAAATAAAAGCACGCATGCGGGAAATAGCTTTCACATTGCAATGAGAGAGAGTGGTCAATATGCATGCGTCAACAACAAATCAGTGCGCATGAGCAGACCACAGATCAATACGTAGTATTAAGAGGAGTCATTGGTCTAAAAGAAATAGAGCTATACATTACAGTTCCTCTCCCTTTAGATTAAGGTAACATAAAACTGATTACGTACAGAACATTCAATTTCCCTTTCATAAACCATGTTCCAAATAAACATACTTTCACAATAACACTCCACAACTAACTTCGCTGTTCTAAAGATTCAGTCGTTTGGATGGCACTCTGTTCCTTTCAGGGTAAAGTTGTGAAATTCCTTTATTCCCCATGCTAAACTAAGGGCCTCTCAGTTGATCTGTGCACAGTTGTGTTCTGTGCTTGTCAGTGATCCTGATGCAAATGCAATCGGACGTTTAGATCCATCTTTCATAATGTGTGACAAAACGGCTGCAATGCCATCAGGGGACGCATTGCATGCCAGTATGATGGGCAGCGATAGGTCATAATGGATATTATTAATCTCTTTGTTTCCTTGAATGCTCTTTCACATCTTTCTGACCATTCCCACTTTGCTCTTGTCTGCAACAGTGCATTCAATGGGTGCAACCCTGCATCAATGTTTAGGAGAAACGGGTGGTAGTAGTTTACAAGGCCCAAGTATGACCTGAGTTGTGAGACAGTTTCCAGCTTCGGTGCCTGTAGCACTGCTTGAATCTTCTCTCATGACTCATGTAAGATATGTTTATCAATGACATGGCCACAATATGAGATTTCATCCATGAAAAACTCACATTTCTCTCTGTTTGCGCGCAGACCATACTCAGCCCGCTAAGCACTTTTTCAAGGTTCTGGAGGTGCTCAGCATAATTTTTGCCAGTCAAGATATCATCAAGGTAACGTTTTGTTCCTAGGATATCTTGGAACACTTGGTCCATTGCTCTTTGCCAAATTACTGGAGCTGATGCAATGCCAAAGACGATTATACTGGTTGCGAGTGTTGATTGTGAACAACTTCCTGCTTGACTCCTCGATCTCCATTTCCAGATAGGCTTGTGACAAGTCAATCATTGAAAACCTCTCCCCTCCTGCTAAATATGCAAAAATGTCTTCTATTTGTGACAGGGAGTAGCACTGGGTCGATGCTCACCTTGAAATCCCCACATATGCACACGGCTCCAGCTTTGCCTTTCTTGATCACTGGGGCAATTGGCATGTCCCACCCGCTCCACTCAACCTTGGAGAGAATTCCAGATGCCTCTGCGAAGCTCTGCGGTTCAGCATTCAGTTTAGGACATAGTGCGTAAGGCACTGGACACGCTTTATGGAATCTTAGCTGCTTCATCCAGTTCAATTCTGATCTTCATGTGTTCGAGTTTACCAATCCAATCCCCTTCTCAAACACCTTCTCATTAGCATTACACAGCTGTGACAGTCTTTGGATAGTGCTACCGTTTGGGTGGCAGTTGCCTTTTGATGCCACATTGAGAGCTTTGGTTGTGTGCCAGTCTAGTTGGATTTTTCTCAACCATTCACGTCCAAAAAGTTCTGGCCCTCCATTTTTCAATACGTAAAACTCTAACTGCTGTGTTTGGCATCCAAATATTACATTTACTTTCAGTTTGCCTTTGGGAGACACTTTTCACCTGTGTAGTTCTTTAGCAGCACTAAGGTCTTCTCTAATGGTACCTTAGAAAACAGTCTGTTGTAGTCAACCTCTGGAATTACAGACAAAACTGACCCTGTATCCCGCTCTCTTTTCAGTTTTACACCAGACACATGTATTATGATCCAGGTGATTTTGTGATCTGCTTCTGTAATACTATACAGTTCTCGGCAGCTCACCTTTGTTAGATACTATCTTGTCTGATTCTGTTTCACATTCGGTCACTTTATGCATTTGCTTAGTTTTGCATTTGAAACTTTTCACCCGGTTGTGTTTTCTTTGTCTGCCTTGTGCACTCTGTCTTTGTGACCTTGTCTGTGACACTTTCTGCAAACTTTTTCTTTGAACCAACAGTCATTTGCATCATGGGAGGATTTGCCATATCGATAACATCTTTGGCTTTTTGCACCATTCAGGGACATTTTGTGGATTTCACATTCTAACCTCATTTTATGTAGTCTGCTGCATCTTTTGCTGCAGTCTCAAACAATATTGCAATGGTCAATGCCCGTTCTGTTATGTCTCTTTCTGACAGGATCCTCTGTTGAGTGTTTTGATTATGCATGCCACATACAAGCTTGTCCTTTAATGCATCAGAAAGTCCATCTCTAATGTCACAGTTCTGGGAATGTTTGCACAGTTCTGCAATGTACTCAGAAATGCTTTCATCCTTCGACTGTCTCCTTTTGTAAAATCAAATTTCTCAGTTGTTATGAATGGTTTAGGGCTCAAGTGATTTTGTAAAATTGTAATAATTTCATCGAACGTCTTGCTTGCTGGCTTTTCAGGCGTTACTAATTGTATAAGAGACTGTATGTCCTAGGACCCATTAAGCTAAAAAGTGTGGGGGCTTTCTTTTGCTCCTCCCCGTGGTTTGCGTTACAATACAGTTTCACCCTCTTGTTATGTGACTCCCAGCCTTCATTAGTACTATCAAATTCATCAACTTTCCCATCTGAAACCGTTGCCACATTATTTTCACTTTAAATTTTGATAGAGCCAATAAAGACACAAAATTGTAAGGTGAACAAGGACCAGAGGCTTTATTCGCAGGTTCATGATGCTTCCACTGAATGGAAAAGGTCTCTAATGATGACAGATAGCATAATCCAGGCAATTGTGAAAAAGGTGCAACATACCAGTAAATCGAATCAATTTAGTTGGAGATAGAGAATAAGAGAGTAAAAAAAATCTTGGAGTGGGGTAGCATACAGACACCTAGCAATGACTGGACAACTTCAGTGACAAGGCAAATCAAGAAACCTAGAAACAAAGGGCATTCAAAGGATTCAAAATACGTTTATTATCAAAGTATGCATGTGGTATGCAATTCTGAGATTCATCTTCCCACAGACAGTCACGAAACAAAGAAGAACCATGGAACCTGTTCAAAGAATAAACATCAACCCCCCTCCTCCCTGCTCAGATGCAAAAAAAAAAGCAAATCATGCAAACAGCATTAAAGCACAATATCAAAAGGTAGATTTTAGTTCAGCTCAAGTGTTCATTATCTGCAGGCCGTCCCAATTCAAACATCGTCCAAAAATAGCAACAAAAAAAGGAGCAATCAGAAAATAGAACGTGAATTACATCCAATCTACAAACCATGTTGATTAAACCTTGCTCTGCCACCATCCTCCGACTGCATCGAGAATGTAATAATTATCATCAACATTATCTTTGCTTTTAGACTACAAAAATCAAATTCTAAATCAATCTAAAGTTTGAACTCATGGAATCATTCGAGACAGACTCTGGGAACTGTGTAAGACCATTTCCAAGAAAAGTACACTCTGTGGCAACTTAATTAGGTACACCTGTGCACCTGCTTGTTAATGCAAATACCTAATCAACCAATCATGTGGCAGCAACTCAATGCATAAAAGCATGCAGACGTAGTCAAGAGGTTCAGTTGTTGTTCAGACTGAATATTAGAATGGGGAAGAAGTGTGATCTAAGTGATTCTGAGCATGGAATGATTGTTGGTGCTAGACGGGGTGGTCTGAGCATCTCAGAGTTGACTGATCTCCTGGGATCTTCATGCTCAACAGTCTCTGGAGTTTATAGAGAATGGTGTGAAAAACAAAAAGAAAAATCTAATGAGCAGCAGTTCTATGGGTGAAAATGCCTTATTAATGAGAGAGGTCAGAGAAGAATGGCCAGATATGATGATGAGCATTGACAATTAAGGTAATATTTAATAATTCTCATTAAACAGATGTTCCAGTCAGAAGTAGACTTCATAGAAAAAAGTGATCTATCCAAAAAAGGAGATAAGGATGTTTTTGCAAAGGAAAACAACTGTGAGGTATCCCTGAAGATTTGAAACATTCGTAGAAACTGGTAAGACTGACAAATAAGGAGAAAATGTGAAAGTAAGCTCACTATGTACAAAAACATGAGCTAGGAGCTGCAGCAGGCCACCCAAGTCATTCAATGGGATCATGACTGATTGTAACCTTATGCCTGCTTTCTTGGTTATACCTGGTAATTTTTCACTCTTTTATATATATATATAAAAGAACTACCTACTGCTATCTGAAAAATAGTCAAAAAATCTTTTCTCTCCCGCTGAGGAAATGTCTCATGATGTTCTGAGGGAAAAAAAAGATAATCACATTTCCATTTTAAATAGACAACAACTTACTTTCAAACTGTGATTCTAAATTCATTGAAAAACATTGTCTCCACATCCATGCTGACAAGACCCTCTGGATCACGTATGTTTCAATCAGGAAGCCTCTCACTTTACTAAACTTGCAGCAGATGCAAGCTTAAGGTATAGATTTTCTCTTTAAGACATGCTGCCTATTCAAAGTATCAATCTAGTAAACTTCTGAATTGTCTCTAATGCATTGGCTTCCTTTCTTTAATTAGGAGACCAATACTGCAGACACTATAATGGTGCCTAGGGTCTCAGGTTGTGAGTATGCAATAAGGAAGAGAACGGGGAAAGTATACAGTATGTCGGAATCTTATAGGAGGAGAATTAGTAATGAGGAAGAAACAAGTGCTGAGATGGTGAATATATCTTCTCAGTAGAAGGCACAAAAACAATAGCAAACTGAAGCTAGCCAGAGTGGCAAATCTAAAATAATTAATACTTCTAAGAACATTTACTGGACCTAAGGGTTGGAAAATTTCTCATGTCTTGCGTGTCAGGATTCTAAATAAAGTGGCTGCAATGATAGTAGATACTTTGGTTGTGATTTTATAAAATTAGCTTCTGAAAAGAACATTGGACAGAACAGCACAGGAACAGACCCTTTGGTTCATGGTTTCTGTGTTGTCCACGATGCCAGTTGAAGCTAATGCCAACTGCCCGCATAAAGTTCACGTCCCTGTAATTCTTAGCTGTTCCTGCTATGGCTGAAATGCTTAAACATTGTGATCATATCCCTTCCCACCACATGCCCTGACAGCATAGCAATTGGACAGCAGTTGTTGAAGTCCATGGGATCCAAAGCATGCAGCAAAGTTTAATGGCTGACCACTGGGAGGCTGTAAGGTTAACTTGGTATATAACCTCTTGCATTTGTTCAGGTTGAAGCTCCTTTATACTGTCACCCTTGGAGACTGACTGGTGCTGAGCCACAAAAAAATCTACACCACAAAGGATACCTCCTGATCATCTTCCTCTGAGTAGGAGAACTGGTCTTTTAAGTATAGACAATACTGGTGTCATATAAGGGTCCTGAGAACTGTCTGTAGCTGGTGGGTCTGTCCACTATGTCACAAATGCCATTGGCTCAGATCACTGTCGGCTGTGATTTTAGAAGTTGCACTGGTAGGTTAATCAGCTACAGATTGGTGCAGATCTTTAGATCTTGGTTAGAATCTGTTACTTTGTTTACTTTGGAAGAGAGATGGCTAAAGGAAGGTTTGATTATGGTGCATAAAATTATGAGGAGCGTTGATAGAATAAATACGAAGGACTTCAATAGTAGGTCAAAACTGAGGGACTTAAATATAGTGTAACGAGAAGGATAAGAGGAGACTTAAAGAAGAAGTTTCTTCATTCAGAGGGTGGTGGGAAATGAAAGAGTGCTGGAGGCAGAAATGAGCAACACATTACAAGGGAGGCTGCAGAAACTAGACTTTATTCCATGTGTTATGTACCCCGTAACTGGGTTGCCAAACCAGCAGAAATGGATCACTCAGTTGGAGTCTGGATTACTAGAACTAAGAAAGTTTTATTAAAGAAATAAGCAACACAGTACTCTAATCAAAAGGATAATACATGCAACAGTTCAGCAATGATAAACACACATGTACACAGAATTAAGATAACAGGATCAATCAAGCTCTATCGTTGTCTAGGGGTAAATGACCAGTTTCAAAGTGACGCAAAGTTCAGTTCAATTTAGTTCAGTTCAGTTCGCAGTAATCGCTGCCGTAGGAGATGGACAGTGGGGGGAAGGAGAGAGAGAGCAAAACGAATGAATATTCAAAACGGCTTCCACACAGACCTTCGATATTCTTCACAGTCAGCTTTCGTGCAAGCCCTTTGTGATGTCATCTGAGGTCACCGACCGTGACCCCTCCATTTCCAGATACGATCGTTTCTCTGCGGTGAACCTGGCACCCAGGCAAGGGCGGACACACACCAGGTTCCCGCTGATCGTGCCTTTCCACCCTATGCGTCTATGGCCTGGTCCCGCAACCGGCCTTCCAAAACTTCCCACCGACTTGTGGGAGACGCACTGCTTCCAGGGTCTCGTTACCTCGGGTATCGTGTGTGTCCTGCCTTAGCGAACCTGTCCCTTTTTATCCCCCTGCTGGGGTATCACCTGTCCATCACTTCAAACAGTTCAGGGTTCAAAGGGGGAGCCGAACTTGACAGCTCTCCTTCCATTACTCTCTCCCGTCCCTTCATTAACATCTCCAAATGCTGCTCCATTGTTTTCCTTATCTCTCTTTCTCCTGAAGATAGGTGGCAGACCAACTGCTGATCCAACTGGTGCCAGCCTAGGCCAGCTAACATCTTACTTTATGTGTATTCTCGTCACACATGGAACATAAGGGATCGATAATCCTGATAGATCAGTTAGTTCTGGCAGTGCATGATAGAACATGTAGTTCCATAATGTATACATAATGTAATATACAACTCAATAGCTCTGAAGGAGTTCTACCAACTGATAGACCTTTCATGTTAGAAAGCCCATTGGTATTCTTGCTGTTGCAAAATCTTGTTTTTTTTTTGGTAAGGTATTTTGTTTCTCAGGGGAGGGGATATGGAAGTGGGAAAGGATGAAGTGTTTGTGCAAGGGATTAGTTGTGTTGCAACCAGAGCTTGGGTTCTGATTTTGCCACTTTGTTATTGGAGAGATACTGCGGCCAAGGAAAGGTTTACAATAAGATTCACTGGAACAGGAAAACCTATTGCAGTTATGAAGGAACTTCTAGAAGAAGTGCTTTTTCTCACAATCAAAGGAATTTAATGGGGGAGGGCGGACCTATTCACGCTGTTCAAATTGATGCATATCAAAGGGATTTGTTTCACTGATTGCCATTTCAACATACAGGGGTTCCCAACCTTCATTATGTCATGGACTCCTACCATTAACTGAGGGGTCCGTGGAACCCAGGTTGGGAACCCCTGCCCAAGAGCATCAGAACAAAGGGAAAGGTTTCTTTTCTCTGAATTCTGGGTTACTGCCAAAAACGTAGAAATGGATGGAACACTCAGTACAATCAGTGGAAAAAGAGAAACTGAGTTAAAATTTCAGTTTGCAGACAATCAAATACTGAGGAAATATCTTTGGCCTGAAACGTTAACTTGGTTTTCTTTCCACTGATAGCCTGGTTTGCTCAGTGTTTCTTCTTTACTTTAGATTCCAGCATCTGCAGTTTTTGAAATTTCATTTATTGGTGTTTACAACTGGTGGCTACTGAGCATTTATGGAAAAGAGTAAACAGTTGACGTTTTGGGCTGAGATCCTTCATCTGATGAGGTGTGTCAGCCCGAAACATCGACTGTTTATTCTTTTCCATAGATGCTACCTGACCTACTCAGTTCCTCCGGCATTGTGTGTGTGTTGCTTGTACTTCCTGAACCTGCAGATTTTCTCTTGTTTATTATTATCATTATGTATTTCCAAAGGAAGACAGCAATATGATCATGTGGTTGGTGAAACGGATTGGCTGAGTGACAAGAAATAGTCTCGCAAGGTGACAGGCTCCAGTAGAGTACCTGGTCGGCCTCTGAAAACTGTGCCAACCAACTAGTAGGTGTATTCAAAGACATTTTCAATTTCTCATTGCTACTGTCTGAAGTTCCCACCTGTTTCAAAAGAGTAAGAATCATACCAGTGCCCAGGAAGAGCAGGGTGAACAGCCTTAACAACTATCACCTGGTCGCACTCACATCTACGGTGATGGAGTGCTTTGAAAGGTTAGTTATGGCTAGGATTAATTTCTGTCTCAGCATGGACCTGGACCTACTGCAGTTTGCCTATTGTCACAATAGGTCTTCAGCAGACGCGATCTCTTTGGCTCTTCACACGGCCTTGAATCACCAGGACAACACTAATACCTATGTCAGGATGGTTTTTATTGACTATAGCTCAGCGTTCAATATAATCATTCCTGCAGTTCTGATCAAAAAGCTTCAAAAACTGGGCCTCTGTTCCTCCCTCTGCAACTGGATACTCAGCTTCCAACCTACAAGACCACAATCTGTTCAGGTCAGAGATAACACCTCCACCTCACTGATTATCAACACTGGTGCAACTTTAGGGACATGTGCTTAGCCCACTTCTTTACTCTCTCTACGCCCATGACTGTGTGGCTAGCCATAGCTCAAACGCCATCTACAAATTTGCTGATGACTCAACTATTGTTGGTAGAATTTCAGATGGTGATGAGACAGTGCACAGGAGTGAGATACATCAGCTAGTTGAGTGGTGTCGCAGGAATCACCTTGCACTTCGCTTCAGTAAGCCCAAAGAACTGATTGTGGACTTCAGAAAGGGCGAGACAAGGGAACGCACTCCCGTCTTCAGAGAGGGATCAGAAGTGGAAAGAGTAAGCAATTTCAAATTCCTGGGTGTCAATATCTCTGAGGCTCTGAGGACGTAACCTGGACCCAACATATTGATGCAGCTACATAGAAGGCACGACAGCAACTATACTTCATTAGTATTTGAGGAGATTTGGTATGTCTCCAAGCACACCCACAAACTTCTACAGATGTGCAGTGGAGAGCATTCTATTTGGCTGCATCACCATCTGGTCAGCGGCCGAAGGTGGGGGCTGCTGCATTGGATCGAAATAAGCTGCAGAAAGTTGGAAACTTAGTCATCTCCATCATAGGCACTGGCCTTTGTGGTATCCAGGACACCTTCAAGGAGCGATGGCTCAAAAAGACAGCATCCATCACTAAGGTTCTCCATCACCCTGTTCTCCTTGCTTCCACCAGGAAGGAGGTACAGGAGCCTGAAGGCAAACACTCAATGATTCAGGAACAGCTTCTTCCCCTCTGCCATCAGATTTCTGAATGGACAATGAGCCCATGAACACTACCTCACTACTTTTTTTTTATTTTTGCACTCCTTATTTAATTTAACTATTATAAATATACTTACTGTAATTCACAGTTTTTTCTATTATCATATATTGCATTGCACTGCTGCCATGAAGACGACAAATTTCACAGTATATGCCAGTGATATTAAACCTGATTCTGATTCTAAGTCAAGTTCCTGATGTGTAGAAGGTGGGAGGAGACCTGTGTCCTTCTGTGCTTCCATTGATATGATTCCTCAAAACAGAAGGCCTGAACGTAGCCTTTTATTTATGGTGCATTAAGGGGCCAGGTTTCCATTCCAAAGGGTTTAGAGGATTTTTTTTTAAACATCTGGCTTAAACATGCTCAGAAACCAATGATCCAGAGCAAGCAACTGGTATCCTGGGAATACTTTGTGTTTAATCACACGCTGTAACCAGAGCAGCAGATACTTTGCAAGAGTTTTTTTTTCTTGTTCCTAAATGAAGTTCCAAATATATTAGTAATGCCAGAATAGACACTGCAGTTGCACTAGTGCCAGGGTTAGGAGGAAATGACTTACCCAGTGTTACCAGGTATCTCATGGTGGAGTCAGTGAACATCCTGACAGTCAAATTCCCTCACGCCCAACCTCAGATATGAGTGTTAGTCATTGAAGGAAGGTATCAGAAGTTAATTGGATCTGTGAAATCATTCCCCAGCATAGACTCAACTACCTTTAGAGAGCTGCAACTCAAGAGACTGGATCTTCTAAGCTTACTACAGCTACATCCTAGAAGTTGAAAATCAGGAATAATATGGCAAAAACCCTAATTTCTTTCCATGTTTCATGCCATGCCAGCCTGATCACCTTCACTTCATCACCACTGGAACAGAGACTTGGGAATGTTAGACCAACAGCACTTTAGATCAGCTTTCACCATCAGACTGTAATGCTTTAGGTCTAAAGCATATAACACCATCTGGGTAAATAAGTAATAAAAGGGTAGCCTGGTGGTGCGGCAGTTAGTGCCGCTGCCTCAGAACTTCAATGAATCCGGTTCAGATCTGACAGTTCCTGCAATCTATGGGGAGTTTGCACATTCTCCCTGTGACTGTATGAGTTTCCTATAAGAGAAGTTGATGAGTATGTGTAAACGAGGAAAATAAGTGGATGGTATTGGAACTAGTTCAAAGATTCAAAGTACATTTATTATCAATGTCTGTATGCAGTATACAACCCTGAGATCCGTCTTCCAACAGGCAGTCATGAAACAAACAAAACCCTGAAACCCATTCAAAGAAAAACATCAATCACCTTGCCCCCCACACAAATAACGCATAAATGGCAAAAAAGGGGGAGAAAATGAGCAAAAAACACAATATAAAACACAGAATTGAAAGAGTCCAAGTACATTCAGTTCAGCTCGATTAATTTTAATCTAGCTCTATGTCGTTCATTATCTGCAGGCTGCCCTGATTAAAATCAGCCAAAATAGCAAAAAAAAAGTGACCAGAAACTAGAGACTCATCATAATGTGAACTACAGAGTTCGGTCCACAAACTGCGCCAATTAAACCTTGCCCAAGACCCAGAACTCCAGCACAATCCTATGTCAGCACCGAGCAAGAGAAAGACCATTCGAATGCAGGGATCTTCCACCAGGAGCAGGGAGCAAGAGGGAGAGAGAAAGACCATCATATGCAAGACACCTTCCTCCAGCAGCAACAAGAGAGACAGCTCTGAGCACCTGCTTGCCTTCTGCTCATGCATCAAATGATTTCAATCTTCCCTGATGCTTTAATTGGCAAGGTTGGTGAGAAATGGAGTTGATCATGGGCTCGGGCCCTGTCTCCAGGCTTCTTGGACTCCAGGCCGCACATTTTGCTCGAAGCCTCAACGGGCTCCCTCAGAGATAGCAAAGTGCCAGATTGCTCTATTGGCCTGAAAACGCACCACCAAAATGTAGATCACAGGCTGAAGCAGTAGCACAACCATGTTTGAAAGAAAAAGGAGACATAAGCAAAGTGAAAGATGTAGTTTTGTGAACCGTCTGAAGGTAGTCGCCCTTGGTCGGATTGTTAGCTGGGGCCATCTTCTTTCTAATGTGAATGCATCGTGAAGTTCACCTGAATCTGAAGGGTTAACCCATATAAACATTTAACAATTACAGCACAGAAACAGGCCATCTCAGTCCTTCTAGTCCGTGTCGAACTCTTACCCTATCCTATTCCCACCAACCTGCACTCAGCCCATAACCCTCCATTCCTTTCCTGTCCATATATCTATCCAATTTAACTTTAAACAACAACATCGATCCGGCCTCAACCACTTCCGCTGGAAGCTCATTCCACACAGCTACCACTCTCTGAGTAAAGAAGTTCCCCCTCATGTTACCCCTAAACTTTTGTCCTCTAATTCTCAACCCATGCCCTCTTGTTTGAATCTTCCCCACTCTCAATGGAAAAAGTCTAACCACGTCAACTCTATCAATCCCCCTCATAATTTTAAACATCTCTATCAAGTCTCCTCTCAACCTTCTATGCTCCAAAGAATAAAGACCTAACTTGTTCAACCTTTCTCTATAACTTAGGAGATGAAACCCAGGCAATATTTTAGTAAACCTCCTCTGTACTCTCTCAATTTTATTGACATCCTTCCTATAATTTGGTGACCAGAACTGTACACAATACTCCAGATTTGGCCTTATCAATGCCTTATACAAATTCAACATTACATCCCAACTCCTATACTCAATACTCTGATTAATAAAGGCCAGCAAACCAAAAGCTTTCTTCACCACCCTATCCATATGAGATTCCATCTTCAGCGAACTATGCATGATTATTCCTCGATCCCTCTGTTCTAAAGCATTCTTTAATGCCCTACCATTTACCATGTATGTCCTATTTTGATTAGTTCACCCAAAATGTAGCACCTTGTTTGATCTCCTTTTCCTTTGCTATAAGTATAAAGTAAATTTGATGCCCATATCCAGAGATCTCTCTCATAAATCAAATGTAGCTTAAAAAAATAGTAGTTTTTGTTTCATATGAAATTCCATTTTGGACATTACTTTCAGATTGACTGGCTGTTATCAATTCAGAAAAGCTTGAATAAAGTTAACTGCTTTGACAAGTACGAATTATTTATACTAGATATCTTGTAGCTTCTTCAATGAATTCTGGACCAACATTTTCAAAGGTGTTCTATTCCACAGTGATTATGTTTTAATCCAAAAGACCAAGTGTGCCTTATTAATTGTTAAAAAATATTTAATAATACAGGAAGAGAAATAGAAACAATATGCGAAGCACGTGGTGCTGATGGATTAGCTACTCATTACAAGAGGCAGCTCAACCCTGAAAAGTAAATATTAAGAAGAAATAAAATTCCTTTAATGTATAAAAAGGTAAAAAAAAACTCCTCGGAGCAAATCTTAATGAAGCCACGAGAGTATTCATCAGGCAGATCATTACAGTATGGTTCTTCATCCTCATGTTCTGTGCTGATGTCCCTGGTTAATAATTCACGTTGACATGAATTTGCGACTTCTTCAAAAATAAAAGAATTTATGATTCTACTACATAAACAGTATAAAATCAACAACCATTGAGTTAGAAAGAAATTGAAGTCATTTTTAATTAGCTCCCTCCAATGGATGTTTATAGATATATGCAGCAAAGGTGTACCACTGTAGAGGAAAGGGTTTTTAAAATTGGACAGATGTTGTTGTGTACTCAAGAATGCAGAAATAATACATGAGACAATGTAAAGATTGTATCACAAGGTGAAGCGATAGTTGTCAGTGAATAGTTATACATTTTCTTCCTTCTGCAGGTTTTAGATAAAATGGAGATTATTCTGGTGAAAGGGAGGAAAAGGCATTAAGATGGTACTTTGCTAACAAGATATGCCTGTTTGAAAGTCTGGTTTTCGGTCTGCAATTTTGGGGCTAATTGGTGATTACCATGATTTAAGCAAGCCTGGAGGCAATAAAACAGGAATCTGCAGGATTAGCACTCAAGTGCTTGTTAGAAGCAATTTCCAAGAGAAATATATGTAGACTTTCACTTCCACTGAATGTGTGGAGAGCAATGAATATTCTGCAGCAAAATGCCCTAGTGAAAGGGCACAGTGGTTGTCAGGCAAGGCAGTGGGAATCCTGTTGAAAGTACCGAGAAGAGAACTCTTCCTGCATGTTCAAGGGTTAGAAATCCACCTTGTCTTTCTGATTGTTTCTTCGCGGCAGGTAGAGGCTTTTAAGATACATGTTGACAAGAACTTGCCATTTCAAGAAAAAAAGATTCTATTACTTAAACAAGTACAAAGTAAATTTATTATCAAAGGATGTATACGTCACTGTATATTAACCTGAGAGTTGTTTTCTTTCAGGCATTCACAGTAGAACAAAGAAATGCAATAGAATTGGGAGCATCCTGAGCAGCTGCATCACGACCTTGTTCGGAAATTGCACCATCTCAGATTGCAAGACCCTGCAGCAGATAGTGAAGTTAGCTGAGAAGATCATCAGGGTCTCTCTTCCCACCATTACAGACATTTACACCACACGCTGCATCCGCAAAGCAAACAGCATTATGAAGGACCCCACGCACCCCTCATATAAACTCTTCTCCCTCCTGCCATCTGGAAAAAGGCACCGAAGCATTCGGGCTCTCACGACCAGACTATGTAACAGTTTCTTCCCCCAAGCCGTCAGACTCCTCAATACCCAGAGCCTGGACTGACACTAACCTACTGCCCTCTATTGTGCCTATTGTCTTGTTTATTATTTATTGTAGTGCCTGCACTGTTTTGTGCACTTTATGCAGTCCTGGATAGGTCTGTAGTCTAGTGTAGTTTTTGTGTTTTTTCTTACATAGTTCAGTGTAGTTTTTGTATTGTTTCATGTAGCACCATGGTCCTGGAAAATATCGTCTCATTTTTACTATGTTGGGGATTTTGTGTTTGTAGATTTCTAGTTAGAACGTGTTGTGCCTCCATTTTTAAATTTTATTGCCATAGAGGGAGTACAAAGAAGATTCACCAGATTGATTCCTGGGATGGCAGGACTTTCATATGAAGAAAGACTGGATGAACTGGGCTTGTACTCGTTGGAATTTAGAAGATTGAGGGGGGGATCTGATTGAAACGTATAAAATCCTAAAGGGATTGGACAGGCTAGATGCAGGAAGATTGTTCCCGATGTTGGGGAAGTCCAGGACGAGGGGCCACAGTTTGAGGATAGAGGGGAAGCCTTTTAGGACCGAGATTAGGAAAAACTTCTCACAGAGAGTGGTGAATCTGTGGAATTCTCTGCCACAGGAAACAATTGAGGCCAGTTCATTGGCTATATTTAAGAGGGAGTTAGATATGGCCCTTGTGGCTATGGGGGTCAGGGGGTATGGAGGGAAGGCTGGGGAGGGGTTCTGAGTTGGATGATCAGCCATGATCATAATAAATGGCGGTGCAGGCTCGAAGGGCCGAATGGCCTACTCCTGCACCTATTTTCTATGTTTCTATGTTCTGTACCAGCAGTTATAGTTGAAATGATGACAAAAAGTGACTTGGCTTGAAAAAACTACCGATGGAGATTGACAATCAATCAATATGCAAAAGAAGACGAACTTTGCAAATACAAACAAAAAAAACAAACAAATAAATAATACTGAGAATATGAGGTGTAGAGTCCTTGAAAGTGAGCCCATAGGTTGTGGAATCGGTCCAGTGTTGAGGTGAGTGAGATTATCCATGCTGGTTCAGGAGCTTGCTGGTTGAAGGGTAATAACTGTTCCTGAACCTGGTGGTGCGAGCTGTCTCTCAAGACAGACAGAAAGTGCTTTACCTGCTCCCATCTCCACTTTCTAATCCTGTTCCCAGGTGGAGCCGGCTGCAACAAAATCAATCGTCTTCTTTATCCTGATAGAATTCTATAAACTCTCCAAAAAGAAGAGTAACATAGTACTTACTATTTTGGGGTGAATTTATTTCTGCAATAATTTTTGAAATGGTAACTTAATCCAATCTTATAAATACTGTACATTCAAAGTTCTGGCAGTAAAACAGTAAAACCTTCAGGATGCATCTGAACGATACAGCCACATAGCAGGTAGCACGGTGCTATTACAGCTTCGGGTGTCCGGAGTTAAATTCCAGTGTCATCTGTAGGGAGCTAGTACGTGCTTTCTGTGAGCGTGTAGGTTTCCTCCAGGTGCTCCCGTTTCCTCCCACAGTCCACAGACGTACCAGTTAGTAGGATAATTGATCCATGTAAATTATCCTGTGATTAGGCTGCAGTTAAATACAGAGGTGGGTTGCTGGAAGGTGCAGCAAGTTGGGGAGGAAGGACCTGTCCACTCTGTAGCTCTAAATAAATAAATAAGCTTACTCCTTCCGCAGTCATTGAGCCATTCATAGAGCATTGTAATAGACCCCTTGAATCCAGACCGATGGTCGAGAATCCTTTCCCGTCTCGTTCTCCTCAACTTCCTATCAGCTCCACCCAGACTGTATGATCACCTGTAAACCATAGGCAATGCACTAATACATGTGGGTTAGCTTACCAACCACACACATTCGAGATGCAAGGCAAATCCAGAACACAATTACAGTGCCAGCTCAAAGCATCATATTGGCTACACTGAAGGCTCGATAATGACTAAATATCTGCAGAAAATCATTCCCAATTACTTGTATTCCTCTGTCAGAACAAAAACCCACATTTTACCACATAACTAAAAAATAAAAATCAGCCCTTTTCTTGCTTCAAGGGAGTTTGCAGGATTTGATTACACTCAATAACCACTTGACATCACAGACAAAGGACAATGCTGCAGACATTCTCAAGCCATGCACTGGGAATTCCATTTTTTTTTCAGTTGTTCCTTTCTTGTTCTGACTATCGACAAACCCAACAAATAAATTGTGTGTTCACTCTTAAAATTGACCAGGACTCGTGTTCAAAATTGTTTCTGTGGTTGAGCTTGGGGCTTACATTTCTAATATTTCTTCATGGGCAGTTTGATTAGATCCCAGAGGCAATGGCTAAATATAGATTTTGTTATACTTATGGAGCAATGCCTAATATATTCATGCTCCAGTTATATTGCACCCTGAAAGCAGTACATCTTGAACAGCAGCAGAGCTTTTATATACCTTCTCAAAGGCACAAGACACATTAAATGGTCAAATGGTGGCACATAAATGGACTGTTTTCTCTCTAAAATTTTATTCTTACAGATTCACTGCCACTTAACAAGTCAGGCTATTGACATGGTGAAACCAATATCTTTCATGACCATTCTTCGCATTGGATGAAATAAGTTGCAGTGTAGGTTTTCACAAATAAAACAACATGAGGCATTTTATGTTTAAGAAAAACCATAGTAACTCATTTATTGTACTCCAAACACTGAACACAAAGCACGGCAAAAGTACTTTACGGAATTACATCATCACACCAACCAGCCACTTAAAGTGAACCCCAACTCAACGTCAGTGGTTATGAGTTATGTATGCTTCCACCAAATTATATCACCCTACAGTAGAACTGCAACATGAACAGAGCATTATAGTGAAGAAAATAAACAAAGTCTTTGGTTAGAATTCTTTCCTTGATGTATCTATGTATAATATCAGGTTCATTAGAATGCCCCCCCATTAAACTTAATTTAAAGTTTAGATAAAGGGTCAAATTTTCTATGCTGTTTTAATGCATGGTACAGAGCCTCCTTTCAAAGTACTGCATCAAACTATGTCATGTTTTGTTATGTTTTGTAACTTTAAAATGTTAAATTAATTCAAAGGAAGACACTGGTGTCCAAAATGCAAGCCTAACTTTGAGTTTACTTTAAGCGAGGGATGCACGTATCATGTAATCGCGTGATGACATAGGCAATTCATGTATTTATACATCTAACCTCTCATATTCCTTTTAAAACAAAAGCTGAATCGGCTAATATATATACACACAAGATTACTGAAGTATTACTGAAATATTAATTCACAATTCTAAATTTTGAAACTCCTGATGTAGGGTCTCAGCCCAAAATATTGACTGTTTATTCCCATCTATAGGTGCTGCCTGACCTGCTGGGCACCTTCAGCACATTTTTGTATTGCTGTAGATTTCCAGCATCTGTAGTACCTCTGGTGTCTAATTCTAAATTTCTATTTCTTTTTCTTTTATATGTTCATACTGTCTACCCTTACAATCATGCTTGCTAGTTGCCTTAACTACTTGTGATAGCAAGTTCCACTATCTACTTGCTGTCTGGATAAATACATTTCACCTGAGATCCTTGTGGCTATGATGTACAGTTATTATAACTATCTTATTGGCTAATAGGACTTATTCTGCAGCTGGGCTGTTTTAAACATTATACTTAGAATATCAAAATATGTAGTGTGGATAAATTATACAAGAGTCATCCAACCCACTATTGTGTCTCCAACATACCTTCCCACTCTGTCATTCCAAATGCCCTTCTGATTAAGTTGGATTAACATGAAACTTACTATGAACAATGTTGCAAAGCAAGAGACCGTAGGTAGCCTGGAGTTTGGGGATTGCTGTAAATATTTTCGTCCCTTTCTTCTTCAGCAATCCCACAGCTGGATAACCTGCTGCCTTGCAGCTAATGAGCTATCAGTAACACCAAGCCAAAAATTGTAATTAATGGCCTTTTTTTTTCCTCCCTGAGGTACCAGTCCAAGGAAGACAGTTGAGGGTGATATGGTAGGTTAAATTTCTGTACAGCTAGACAGGAAAATTGTGTGTGTTTTAAAGTCAAGAATTAATATTAATTATTCCCTTCATTTTTTTACTCTTGGTTTTTTTTAAATAATCTAACAAATTGATTTCAGAAACTGAAATTCTTTTTGTTAGAAACAAAGTATACCATGGTGCTATATTTCTGGAATAATCAGCTTGCAATCAATTTTCCAATGTAAATATGTATTTTATGAAGCAGCATTCCCACTGAATAAACACTATTAATTTATTTTTCTGCTTTCTGGGTAGCTATGTGTTCAATCCAGCTGTAGAACTTGTATAAAGTGCAGCTCAGAAATTTATGTCAAGAAAATAAATTGCCCTTATGATGATATTTTCACTGAGACTGCTTCTAGTTCAGTGTTTCAAAGTGAGAAATCCATCATGACTAGCACAACATTTAAGCTGAGCATTACAATGTATAAATGAGTAGAAGTATATATATTCAGCCAGATCTTAGAACAGTGGCAACTGTGCCACTGAAAAAAAAAACAAAAAAGTTAAACGCTGGGCTACTCTGTTTCTGTACGCTCTTTAAAAGAGTTGTTTAATTAGTCCTACTGCCAGTGCTTTTCCTGGTAACACTACGACCTTTCTCTTTTATGTTTTACCCAATTTCACTTCGAAAGTTGCTAGGCAACCTGATTCTAGTACTCTTCAGCAACAGCATTCTAGATAATAATAAATCACAAACCTGCTTGTTTCCCATCTTGATCTTATGCCAACCATCTTAAATCTGGGTCTCGTCTACTTGTGAAAACATCTTCTATCTATCTGATTAAAGCCCTACTTACTTCTGAGTGTTTCTGCTAAACTTCTCCATGACCTGCCCGGCTCTGCAAAAACAATCGCAGCTTTCCTAGTCTCCCTACTTCAGAGAAGTTAGTCGTTGCTGGTATTGTTCTGGAAGATCACATACCTGAGGTGCTCATAAACACAAGAACATCTGCAGATGTTGGAAATCCAAGGCAACACAGACAAAATGGTGAAGGAACTCAGCAGGTATGGCATAGCAGCATCCATGGAAAAGAGAAAATATCGATGTTTTGGGCCAAGACCCTTCTTCAGGACTGAGAAGGGTGGGGGAGGGTGATGCTAGAATAAAAGGGTGGGGGGAGGGGATGGAGGTAAGTTGGTAGGTGATAGGTGAAGCCAGGATGGGTGGGAAGGGTCATGGGCTGGGGAAGAAAGAATCTGATAGGAGAGGAGAAAGGGAAGGAGAAGGGGTCTCAGGGGGATGTAATAGGCAGGTGAGAAGAAGTAAAAGGTTGAAGTGGGGAACAGAGAAAGGGAAGGAGCTGAAATTTGTTCACCAGAAGGAGAAATCGATATTCATGCCATCAGGTTGGTGGGTACCCAGATGGAATATAAGAAGTTGCTCTTCCACCCTGAGGGTAGCTTCATCTTGGACAAGAAGAGGCCGTGAAATGACTCATCGGAACGGGAAAAGGAATCAGAATTAAAATATTTGGGGCCACCAGGAAGTCCTGCTTGTGATGGATGGCGCGGAAGTGCTTGACGAAGCAGACCCCAATTTTTGACAGGAGATCACATCTTATAAAACATTTAGATTAAGATGAGATTTAGTTTACCCTGTGTTTAGATGTAAAACAATTACAACACAGAACTATCATTGTTGAACACATGAAGTTGATAAGCAAATTGTTATTTATTCGTTATTTTGCACTGCTCAGCTTTATTTTATATTATTTTTCACCAGTTTGCGCTCGTTACAGCATTTATCATTGTATTTATTATTATCATGTACACTGTTTACTGTTTAGGATGGTAGTGAGTGTTGGTAGTTCAGGTTGAGGTGTTTGATGTTGCAGTATTCACCAAGCTCGGCAATTAGCTTGCACGCGTTTCATCACCAGTCGAGGAGACACCCTCAGTGCGCCATTGGTGGCGTTTCTCTCTGAGAATGCTCCATAATCAAACTTATCGAAGTAGATGCCATCTACGAACCCCTAAGAGCCAAAGAAATGAGAGCCAATAGAATTCAAAGATCAACTGAAGGAGTAGCCAGTCAGGACCCAGAGAAGCAAATGGGTACTCAACTCGTGATGAAACATCTGCAAGCTCATTGCCACGCTCAGCGAACACTGCAACACCAAACTGTTTACTTCATTTATTGTTTGTATATATTATTTGTTTGCTGTTTGCTGTGTTTATTGTTGTGTTTATTATTAGCATGTACACTGTTTAGACTGCGAGCTTCACACTAGCATGGAATTTCCCTGATGTACATATACGACCATAAACTGAACTAAAACTCAGTTTGACTAGAGCTGTACTGTTGCACAGCCACATGAAGATTTCATCTGCACACAATTGTAAATAAGAGTAATTCAGCAACAATGCCTAAATTATCAGAAAGTGATCAGTGAAATCTTTCCTACACAGGAAGAAGAATGTATAGTATTTCTGGAAACCCTGAAGATATTTTATTTGAGCCTGATCGTGGGTGAAAAGGTAAAAATATCTCATTTACTAATCAGTAAAAGAAAAGTTATATAAGGACCTCTGGAAGAGATTAGTGAAGTGTGGGGTAAGTATGAGTTCACTGCATCCCCTCAGAACGAAAATGGAAGTGGAAGACATTTTTTGAGTTACTAGATAGTGTGGTGCGGCAGAGAATATTAACAAATTACCGCAGTCTCCTGGAGTTTACTCAATTGCCTTTGGGATTTGAGAGGAATTTGGTCTTGAGATTATTTTTCTCTCTGGCTTTTTTGCCTTTCCCAGGGGAGTTTGCTTGTCTGCGAGGGAATGGAAATCGATGGTGGTCTGAGGCATGGATGGGCTAGCTGTGTTGGACAGGCTTCCAGTCCTTTCTGTCAGCTCAGAACACTGAGCAGTAGAGTTTTATTAGACCTAATACAGCAATGAAAGATAACGTTAAATTCTGAGAGAATTACAAAAGGCAGAATGGCTATGATAATATATAGGCTTTAGAGACACAGGAGTACTACTTTGAAAGAAAGTTCATCATTCCAAAGCATTAACTGTCCCTCTTACCCTCCAGAAATGCTGTCTGGCCTGCTGTGTGCTTAAAGAAAATTCTGCTTCTGTTTCAGATTTCTGGAATCTGCAGTATTAGGAAGTTAAGCTTCCTTTTTGCATCTGGTGCATTAGTCAGTTACAATTGCAATGTTATTCCAGACTTTTGATGAGATTTGTCGGAATAAACTTTGCATAAATTGTCGAAGTACCAGATACAATAAAATATTTCAAATACTTTGTTCTCCAGTTAATTGGTTCATGGGTTAATCCGGACAGCTGCTTATCTGGGCCAACTCTTAGAGAACAAAAGCTAATCGAGAAAGTAGCCGGGATTCCCTTCCTTGACTTTGAAGCCTATCCCGCTTACTTGAGGAAGGAGACTGTTATCGAACAATTTTCTAACTACAGTCAGTCGTGTGCACTTGCATGGTCGTTAGACACTACACCGTGCTTAGAGGGAACAGTTTTAAAATAGTGGCGTATGCGCGCGCGCGCGTGTGTGTGTGTGTGTGTGTGTGTGTGTGTACATGTTCAAAATGAAGTGATTTTTGTCACTGATAGTTGATGAGAAATAAGCAATGTGACAATTCCACATTGTCTTGCTCGCTATGACAAGCATTAAGGCTTGGAGATGCCAGAAACAGCAGGAATGAAAAAATTAAACAATTTCACTACTTCAACAGGTTATGAAGAATTTGAAGGTATCAACAATCATTTTGAATGTTACAATAAAAATGAAGATTTGGATGATGCAATCATCAGAAGGATTGTTTGAACGAAGTCCATTATCTACACTAGGTGTCTGCACTGATTTTGTTCACTTACAGTCAATCAAAAGGGCATGGTAGCCTATATGGATTTGTCAATAACTATTAGAAACTAATACACAGTTTTATAGTATTGTAGTAGTATTGATAGTGTTCTAATTTGTTGTGTATTTCATTTAAATATATAAGCTGTTATTCAGTTAGACAGTAACTCGTCCTTTTTACACCTTTTTAACTATTTCTATGAAACTTCAACTAATTGAGGCAGCCATGTAATTGGGCCAAAATGTACTCATCCCAATGTGTCCCAATTAAACAGAATCCACGGTATATGATATTGATTTGTACTGTTGTCATAATGTCAGCAAATTTCATACACTCTCCAAAATTGATTAAAGATACCAGAAAGTTTCAGATGATTAAATGTAACACATGTATGATACTTTAACTGTTATAAAGATTCATTTCACCCTTCAGACTCGATGGGCCGAATGGCCTACTCCTGCACCTATTTTCTATGTTTCTATGTTTCAATGTTAGGTATTGCCAAATCTATTTAAATACTTTAATAGACAATCAAATACTTGTATGGTTCAATTAACATTTAAACAAAGGCAATGAAGTAGCCAGTTTGCACACAGGTAGAACTCTAAAAATGAAACAAATGCTTGAGCATCTGACTTAGTCACTGGTTGAGGGGTAAAATTTGACTACTGCACCTGGAGAATTTTCCTGTTCTTCCGATAGCTTGGTGAGATTGCTTCTGCCCACCTAAACTACATAGGGTGCCTTGGATTAAGCCTGTATATGAAAGTCATTCACAGTTGGGAACATCATCCGAGATTACGTACTTCAGTCTGTGTGGAAAGCAGTCCCTTTCAGTCCTACATAGGACTCATTGACATTCTCAAGCTACCTCTATGTATATAAAATCACTGTGTGCAAACCAGTAAGCAAAAATATATAGTAAAAATGAATGAATTAAAATGTATTTTTTGCTCAGTTCAGTTTTTACAGAAAGGCTTTCAGAAAAGAAAACTGTCCTAAAGAAGGATCATTACTTTAACTGTTTACTCTTTTCCATAGATGCTGCCTGGCCTGCTGAGTTCCTCACGCACTTTGAGTGTGTTGCTAAAAGAACTGAAATTTGCTTGTTCACAGATGTTTCGGTGTCCCTAATTGTTCTTGCCTTAAAAGCCACAAGCTATGTAATGAAATCCATCTGTATATAGAAGCAATTAAGTGTCTTGGTAGAATGAGTTAACTCTATAGTGCAAAACCATAACAACAGATACACTTCAGGATATCTTAACCACTTGTTGAGAACTGCAAGTAACAAGACCAATCCAGTGAATTAATTAATGGTGAAAGTTCCTGTACAATGGAAGTATTGATATGTTGTAATACTGGTAGGCCAATGTACTATATTTTTATAGCTCGTGTAGCTAACCAGAAATAACACATGTGGCTGGTGTTTATGTTATCAGTACACTTATCATGTGACACCAGTATCCACGGGGCACTCTATGTATAGCTTCAGTGAAAGACTGACCTTAATTCCCCACAAGGAATAATGCTGTGATGTTTTCATGTCTGCAGATATACATGTGGAAAAATCCTGCAAAGTTATGTCCCCAATCTTACCAGAAATGTAGACCACCTGTTTAAACAGAACTGGAGATACATTCCTCAACTGACAGTACTTCCAGTTAATGAGCAGCACTTCTTTGGCCACAGGAGAGGTGCTGTTCCCCAGCTGAAATTGTATTCCACCTCCGAAGTATGAGTTCTTGGTGAATAAAATGGTCAGAGTTGTTTCTGTAGAAGAGTTTGTAAGTTAGGCTCCCTTTTCCTAAAAATGAACAGTAATATAAAACACTAGGTCCTTTTCAATATAAACTATTGTTTGTAAATCAATGCAGTCAGGGATCCACCAACAATTTAACAGAATTCTGCATTTCAATATTTAACATTTTTATGTGTTAATTGAGCTTGAGCAATAAACACTATTATCTCTGAGACTGTGTATTCGCACAGTGCATATTTTCTGTAGTCAGACACATTGCAAGTAGTTTATTTCTTTGCTGAAGGAGGTGAACACAAAAATTGATTATGTAATATTAATAAAAGTTTTGCAATTGATGGGGGGGGGTAGTATTTCACAGGATCAAAGTAAACTGCAGAGAGTTGTAAAATTAGTCAGCTTGGTCATGGGCAATAGCTTTTAAAGTACCCAGGACATCTTCAAGGAGTGATACCTCAAAAAGGCAGTATCCATCATCAAGGACCCCCATCACCCAAGACTTTCCTTCTTCTCATTGTTACCACCAGGAAGGAGGTACAAAAACCTGAAGGCACACACTCAATGATTCAGGAACAGCTTCTTCCCCTCTGCCATCTGATTTCTGAATGGACATTGAACCCATGAACACTACCTCACTACTTTTATATTTCCATTGCACTGCTTATTTAACTTAACTATATATATATGTAGTTAAGTTAATCTCTTCTTTGTGGATTGTCAGCTTGTCGTGGTGGAGAAATTTGTGTGGTCCTGTGATCCCGAGAACAATGCCGTCTGGGGCTATGCTCCTGGTAGGGTCACCCATGGCGGTAAGGTTGAGGGTGAGGTCCCTGACAAAGAACAATCCAACCAAGACCTCAACGGTGGAACAGGCGGACGAAGTTAGTTCGAACTCAACGGCTGTGAAGGCGGATGAAGGCTGCAACAAATCCATCAGCTCCAATCGTCGTGGTTTCCATGCCATTGGAATCAGTTGGTTGAGTTGTGAAGTATCGTGTGCTTCTTGGAGTGCAACATCAAGTAAACATTAAACAAACACATGCACAGGCGTCTTCACTCTGTGGGCCACTTCTTCAGAACGAAGACCATCATCCTCGACCTCGAGGGATAGCCACAACGACGAGATTATATATATATATATTTATACTGTGATTCATAATTTTCCCTCTATTATGTATTGCATAGTACTACTGCCGCAAAGTTAACAAATACTGCAACAAATGCCAGTGATATGAAACCTGATTCTGATTCTGATTTATGTCTGTGAATTGATTAACTTCCAAAACAAGGCAAAGTATAAGTACTAAGTAGCACATTGAGGTTTAAATGCAAATCAGCAATGATTTAAGGAAAGATATTGCACATTGTTTAAGATTATACTTTTGAGACCTACTCTCAGAAAGCATTTTGTCAGGCAAATTATCAAGCAAGGCCACTGAATCTGCCAGTGCATTCATTTGTAAGCCCCCCCCCCCGCCATTCATAGGCTTTATTTGAGTCTTCTGAGCAAGATTTCTCTATGGAGCTTGAATACCAGATTTCCCATTCCTCCAGCCTAACTGCAGCCTGTTAGTCCCAAACATTCCTTCCTGAAAACACATGCATCTCTAACCTAACCTGTTCCACCCTCAAAATCAGACCTGTATTTGATCATCTGAGTGGCAATGATGTTCCATCTCTCTCCCCCATCGGTTTCTCACCCTGCTGGATGGATGGGGTGGGAGGAGGTCATTCTGATGCTCAGCAATAATAATGAAGAGCACGATGATGTTGAGTTCCTGTTGCTGTTGGAGGAATACCCAACATATTTGTGGATTAATGTAAACAACACTAATTTGCTGTCAGAGGAAGATGTTAGTATAGTTCTTTAAAAACCTGCAGATCTTCCTTATTTCTGACATCCTCAGCAGCAGCCATGAATCCCATTCTCCCATAGGGAGGTCCTCCTCTTCCAGCCTAAAGGCCTTTTGGGATGAGAAAGCTCCTTTGGGTCTCATTGACTCAGGCACCTAATGCAGACCACTTTATCCTGGAGGACAAAGGAGAAAGCATTGTTCTGCATTTCCACCTTCAGTCTTTTTTTTATTGATTTAAAAGAATAAGTATAAATACAAACCAGAGGAGAGGATATCTGATATACATATATCAATAATAGTACAAACAAAGAAAGGAATATACACTGTCAGAATCATACATAGTATTAAGCTAATATAAAGAAAAAAAAAGAACCATTTCTCCTCTTAACAGTTCATAGAAAAAAAGACTCAAAGTTTCTGTTATTGAGAAAAAAAAACCCACTAAACCAACCTAAAACAAAAAAAAAGGGGACTGGGCAGTCCATTTTGAGGATACAGTTTAAAAAAAAAGGAAAAATCTTTCTGTTCAAACCTAAAACTTCACTGAGAAGAAAAAAAATTAACTGAAAAAGTAAAAAGAATTAGATCATATGAAAATATTGAATAAAGGTTGCCAGGTTTGCTCAAATTTAAAAGATGTATCAAACATCTAACTCCTAATTTTCTCCAAACTTAAACACGACATAATGGAGGAGAGCCAAAACAAAAGCACTAGGTGGATTGGGATCCTTCCAGCACAATAGAATAGCTCTTCTAGCCAATAAATCTATCTATGCCCGTCACTTCTTGATTCATTTCAAGGTAGTGCACAGGGCGCATATGTCAAAAGATAAACTAGTGCATATTTTTTCTAATATAAATTCTATCTGTGATAGATTTAACACTGAGGTGGCTACCTTAACTCATATGTTTTGGTCCTGCATAAAGTTAAGTAATTTTTGGAGAGATGTTTTTAGAACGTTATCAAAAGTCACAGGGTTGGACCTACAACCTAATTCATTTACAGCAATCTTTGGGATTATTCCAACGGAAGCAAGAAACGTTTCTGCTTCCGCTCAACACATGATAGCTTCCTCAACTTTATTGGAAAGTATTGCTCTGTATTTGCATAGTTCTGTTCTTGTCTGTGTGTGTAAATGTGTGTGTGTGCGCGCACACGCATGAGTGAGTGTGTGTGTGTGTGTGTGTGTGTGTGTACGTGTGTGAGAGTGTGTGTGTGTGTGTGTGTGTGTGTGTGTGTGCGCGCGCGCATATGTGTGTGTTACTCTCACTCTCATTTGCATTGTGAGGTACCTCACCCACACATTAGCCTTAAACTATCCTGGAAGTTGTGGAAATGCTTGCTGCTCTGTTCCCAGATGCAGAGCAAGTCTCTCCGGACTTTAATCTCTGCAACCACTTCCAACATCCTCCTCTTCCTTTCTACTCTAGATGTCCTCTTAGAATTTCCTGCACCTCCACTCCCCCAGGGCAACCACAACATCGCCATGGAAGCTCAGGTAAGAATCAATAAGCGATGATACACTCCCTCACCCACACATCCCCCTCCATCACTCAAACATGCCCCTCCCTCACCCACATATCCTCCTCCTTCACCCTCACATCCCCCTCCCTCACCCACACATCCCCCTCCCTCACCCACATATCCTCCTTCGTCCACACATCCCCCTCCATCACCCATACGTTCTCCCTCACCTATATGTCTCCCCTCCCTCATCCACACATCCTCCTACCCTCACCCACATGTCCTCTCTCCCCCACACGCCCCCCTCCATCACCCATACGTCCTCCCTCACCTATACATCTCCCTCGCTCACCCATATGTCCCCCCTCCCTCACCCACACTCTTTCCCTCACTCGCTCACATGCCTCCTTCAATCATCTCAGCGTTTAAGTCAATGCATGTGGCTCCAGCGATGCTGAATCTTCGTGTGTGGCTCCAGCGATACTGAATCTTCGTGTGTGGCTCCAGCGATGCTGAATCTTCGTGAGCAGTACCCTTAAGAGGATGGACTTTGAGGTCAGTTGGTGTAGGGACCAATCGGGCAGATGTAGAGCTTTGAGCCCCTAGGCCACAGTATGTTCACAAATTATGCAAAGACTTTTTTTTTGGTCTTCATGATTTAATTACTATCTAACCCACACTAATATGGGAATGAATGAGTTAACAATACAGTGAAGGTTTACCAGACCTTGTTAGAAAAGGTCTAATTTCTAAGCAAGAGTGAATTAACTACTAAACTTTGTTAAAAATCCTGCTCCCAATCCAAAGTAGTGAAGCTTTTGATGATGTGATAATAAGATACAGCTCCCAATGAAGAATTCCATTGATTTAAAATCTGAATAATCCAATAAAGGTATATATTTGAGTAGCACCCTTCACAACCTCAGGACATTGTTTTATAGTTTCTGAAGGGCAGTCAGTGTAGTAACAGACTGTCTGTGGATAACCTCATAACAATGTGAAGTACCAATACTGGGGTGTATGGGGTGTCAGGGAGGGGTAGCACCTCTGGTGGGGGAACATGTCGCGTCCTTTTCAAGGCGGTTAGTCCACCTTTGGTCCCCACCTGGCACTCAGCTCTCACCTGTGGCTCCCCGTATCTGTTTGCATGCGACAGCGGCCACACCCCGGGCAACGGCTTCGACAAGCCGGCTAAACCAGGTGAGGGTAGCTGATGGGTCTCAAACCCTCGGTGAGATAGGGAGTTGTCTATCCCAGCATGTGAAGACAGACTCCAGCGGATTGAGCGGACGAGACCAATGGAAGGTCCAATGGTTAAGAAGGCAGTCTCTGCAAGCGTCATGGAACGTGTAGAGCAGGACAAGACATAGAAGACGTCCTGGTCATCCACTGCGCCTAGTCCCATCTCCAGCCGTCTTGACTCTGTCTTGCCACTGGATCCAGATGGGAATTGGGAAGAGAGGGTGAGGGTGATGCTGCGCAACTCTCCCTCACTTAAATCCAAGTCATGCGCTAGTCTCGACACCATCAATAATGGTGTCGAGGTCCTCATTGACGTACGATGGACGAACAACAAAACAAACCAATACATTGTGCTGAATGTCACCGGAACGGTTCTCACCCCTCAAGCACAGCTTGGCCATTGTGTGACCATACTTCCAGATTCTCTTCACCAACAAGCCTGAGTCAGAGCTGAATGCTTTTTCTTTGCTTTTGCCGCAGTTCGTTCTTCAGTGTCTTTCATAACCTGAGGCTCCCAGTAAACCGGGCTACTCCCATAACCATAATGTCAGTCCTTTGAATGGCAACAGGCAAAATGTTTTAATACTTGCAGTACTTTGGCAAGTTTAATGTGGCTCCAGTCACTTGTTACAATTAGTGCACAGATTCTACAAGTGGTATGCAGTACAGTGAATTACCAACCAACACTAAATAATTGTCCTATTCAATTAAAACACACAAAATGCTGGAGGAACTTCGCAGGTCAGGCAGCATCCATGGAAAGGAACAAACTATCGACATTTCAGGCTGAGGTACTTCATCAGGACTTCAGCGAGGTACTTCCGATCCTGATGAACTGTCTCGGCCAGAAATGTCAACAGTTTGTTCCTTTCCGTGGATGCTGCCTGACCTGCTGAGTTCCTCCCGCATTTTTGCGAGTGGTACTCTGAATTTCCGTCTTGAACAAGCGTCTTGGCCTGAAACATTGACTGTTTATTCATTCTATAGATGCTACCTCATCCGCTGATTTCATCCACCATTTTGTGTGTGTTGATCTGCAGAATCTCCTGTGTTCATGTCCTATCCTACTAATATCTTCAGAAAGTCAATTTCTGCATGTAGTTTCCAGCATGAATGAGTCTGCTACTAAAAGAGCAAAATATTGAGCTGAAAGCATTTTACTACCATAAGCTTTATAATCAGACATTGCTTCTTATTTTTATTTTACTTATGCTTTATCAGTGTTCATTTTAAATGAATCTTTATAGCAGGAATTCAACACTTGGTAGAGGGATCTAGAGAATCAATCATCATTCAGCTTGGAACAAACAAGTGAGAGAGTCATCCTTTGTCTCTTCGATTTTGGAGCATTCTGTGCCTTCTGCACTGAAGTCAGCATGCCTGGCCGTTTCCCCCAGTTTCCAGATGCTGGTGACTTTCATTTCAAAGCTTCCAGCCACACACAGCTGAAATGGCAGCTGCAGCTATTCGCATTTTTGCACCTGAGAAGCAGCTAACAATCTGCTCGTTAGCTTTAAACTTCGGGGAGAGTCGCTAATCAGCCAGCACACCGAGGAGGGACGGTGCTCTCAATGAAGTCCCTGGGCAGCCCACATTTAAAAAGCCGGCTTTACAACCCTCAGTCTTGTCACCTCAAGTGGATGTCGTTTGTGAAAAGCAAACAAGAGGGCAGTGTGAGCCATGGCAGGGGGGGAAGAACCTTGCAGGTAAATAGGCTACAGGCCAAGAAACCTGACATTGTATCTCTGCCAAAGTAGTGACCGAGTGGATTTGGATGGTATTTCTGGAAATAGTTCCAATATATGCAAAGGACAGCATAAGAAAGTGCTTACTGTTCTAAGGAAGCCACCATGTATATTACAATCAAGCCCAGTATCCCAGTGTTTGTATATTAAATCCCTGTGCAAAGGCGGTGTGCTGGAACATGTCAGCTGTGCCAGATAAAACACTAAAGTGTTCAGAAATGTAAATAGATGGGTCACATTAATTGCATGCATACAGCATTAAGAAAGTGATGGAAGCATACTCATTCTGTGAATGAACAGAGATTACATCTCCATCAACTAATGCTGATTAATTCTCTATTCCCAGGCCAAATTGGCATACTGTGGAATCCTTGGGAGAGACACAGGAGGTGGATCAAACACCCAGAGCACTTTGAGCTAAATGAAAGAAGGCTGCAGTTGCACCTGCAGACAGTGAAATGCTTGTGTAAATGTAAATAAAAGGATATCACAGCAAACCACCATCACCCTACAGCCTCAGGATAGGGTTTAAACCAAAGGAAGCAGCCAGTGCACACTTATGTCTTGGATCCAAAGAGCTAAATACTGAAAACAAGCTAAAGTTGTACACTTGTGTATAACATGCACAGACATTGCTAATAAAGGCAATAAAATGTTTCCAAAATAATGAAAGTAAGAAGAAACTCGCAATTATACAGCACAATGAATCCCAAAGATCTTTACAGCCAAGAAAATGCTTTTCAAGTTTAATTATTATTATACAAGAGGAGCAACGTCTCCGCAAAGGCAATGTAAAATTGTTCAGCAGAAGTCAGCTCTGGCTCTGCTGATATTACCTTTGTCGCTGAATCAAAGAGTTAGGGCTTCCAGAGCAGGGACAGATGAGGCATTACACAAAGGCTGCAGATTCCATATTCATGCAGGAATTACTGAGAAAGGAGACCTCCAGGAACAGAATCAAGATATGCTTATTCTAAGGTCTCCACTCACTTCTCGCTGCTGCCATCAGGTAGAAGGTATAGGAGCCACCAGGTTCAAGAACAGTTACTACCCCTCAACCATAATAAATATAAACCATAATTTGAACGAAAGAGGGGCTACACTCAACTTCACTTGCCCCGTCATTGGTACATTCCCACAAAGAATGATGTCACTTTCAAGGACTCTTTATCTCATTCTCTCATGTTTTCGTATTTACTGCTCTTTAGTTATATTTGCATTTGCACAGTTTGTTGTATTATGCATTCTGAGTGATCTTTCATTGATCTTGTTAGAGTTACTATTTTCTATAGATTTGCTGAGTATGCCCACAAGGTTGTATATGGTTACATATACATTCTTTGTAATAAATTTACTTTGAACTTTGAACATTTCACACAAACAATAATGAATCATAAAAAAATCAAATGCTACTTCCTATATACTAGTGAAACTTAGAAGATGTACCAAAGGAATATTTCCAAAAGGGAAATTCCAAGCTGAATGTGAACTAGATGTCAGAGTAGAACTGGGCCAATCATGGCTGGTTATTTAACCCCATTCTCCTGCCTATTCCCCATAACCCTTACCAATCAAGAGCCTATCAATCTCTGCCTTAAATACACCTAATGAAATGGCTTCCACAGCCATCCATGGCAAAAAATTCTAGAGATTCACTGATCACAGGCTGAAGAAATTGCTCCTATTTCAATTTTATAAGGAAGTCCCTTTAATCTGAGGCTGGTCCCTCAGATCCTAGACTCTCCTCCTGATGGAAATACCCTCTCCATGTTCACTCTGTCCAGAACGTTTTAATGAGATTCCCCCCCAACCTCAACACTTCCCTCTGAACTCCATTGAGAACAGGTCCAGAGATATCAAGCATTCCTCATACATTAAGCCTTTCACTGCTAGGATCATTCTTGTGAACCTCGTCTGGACCCTCTGCAAAGCCAACACATCCTTCCTTCAGCAGGCTGGCAGGTGTTTGTGGACTTACGATTGAATGCACTTTTTAAGATGCTAGTACAGGCACTCTGATGATAGGGGAGCCATCGAGACCAACAGCAGCATCAGTAAGACAAATGCTCCCTTCAGCAGGAGCAAGAAACCTCCAGCATCCAGAAGGCAAAGCTCTTCCTCCTCACGAATATCATCTGAGGTACTGCTCCAGAAACAGAGTATTACTGATAGTAGTTGCACTGAAGTCTCATAAGGCTTTTAAACTACCAGTAGTCTTGAAATTTAGGGTAAATGATACTGGAATTACAGTCATGCTAGAAAGTTTGTGAACCATATCGAATTTTCTCTACTTCTGCATAAATATGACCAGATCTTTACGCAAGTCCTAAAACGAGATAAAGAAATCCTAATTAAATAAATAGCACAAAAACATTATACTTGGTCATTTATTTATTGAGAGAAATGATCCAATGCTACATGTATTTGCGGCTGCTTTGCTGCCTCAGGGTCTGGACAGCTCGCAATTATTGAGGGAACAATTAATTCAAAATTGTATCGAGACATTTTATAGGAGAATGTCAGGGTAGCAGTTCATCACCTGAAGTTTAATAGAAGTTGGATAATGCAACAAGACAATGATCCGAAAGACGAGAGTAAATCAACAAAGTTATTTAAAGAGAAGAAAATACGTGTTTTAAAATGGCCAAGTCAACGTCTGACCCTAATCCTATAGAAGTGTTGTGGAAGGACCTGAAGCAAGCAGTTCATGCAAGGAAGCCCACCAACATCCCAGAGTTGAAGCAGTTTTGAAAGGGGGAATGGCCTAAAATTCCTCCAAGCTGATGTGCAGGACTGATCAACAGTTACCGGAAACATTTGGTTGAAGTTATTTCTATACGAGGGGGTCACACCAGTAACTGAAAGCAAAGGTTCACATGTTCTTTCCAACAATTACATGTAATATTGGATAATTTTTCTCAATAAATAAATGAACGAATATCGTGTTTCTTGTGTTATTTATTTAATCGGGTTCTCTTTATCTAGTTTTAGGAGTTATGTGAAGATCTGATCACATTTTAGAAAAAGAGATATTTCTACAGGGTTCACAACCTTTCTAGAACCACTGTAGCTGCAAAATTGACAATCACATTGACACCAACAGACTACTTTCAAATTGCCTCTCCTGGCAACTCATAATGTCATATATCCAGTGTAACCCCCCCCCCAACTCCTCCCAACTTCTAATCTGTTTGGAAGCACACTATCATCTTGCAATCATCTTACAAGTCTGCTGGGGTTGTTTGGTGGAGAGATAGTGGCAGTTGTCTTCTTTATGCATGATCTTTTACCTTCTTTGCCAAGGGTTATCCCGGAGTTGATTTGCCCTGATTTTGTTCCTCAATTTCTTTCCTTCCATGATGATATCCTAACATCCACCTCTTTAATGCCTCATTCACAAGACAGCACCTCCAACAGTATAATGCCAGGAGTGTAAATGCAAATTAATGGGCTTGTTAAGAAGGCATAGGGTGTGCTGTCTTTCATTAGTCAGAGGATTCAGTTCAAGAGCTGTGAGATAATGTTGCAGCTCTGTTAAACCTTGGTTAGATCACAGTTGGAATATTGTGTTTAGTTCCGGTCAGCTCATTATAGGAAGTATGTGGAGGCTATGGAGAGAGTGCAGAGAAGATCTACCCAGAAGCTGCCTGGTCTAGAGGGCATGTCTTAAGAAGAAAGGTTAAGCAAGCTAGGATTTCCTCCTTGAACCAAAGGAGGATGAGATATAACTTGATAGAGGTTGTCAAGATGATAAGAGGCATAGATCGAGCCTATAGCCAGAGACTTTTTCCCAGAGCTGAAATGGCTAAGAAGATTGGGGCAAGAAAGGCCCTCCCCCTCCTTAACTGTGTTTTACAGGAGCACCATAGAGAGCACCCTGACAAGTTGCATCTCCATGTGGTATGGGAGCAGTCAACCATCAGATCAGATCAGGAACATTTATCAGGAGCGCTGCGTATGCAGGGTCCTTAGTACCATAAAGGATCCCACCCATCCAACCAGCATCCTCTTTGACTTTCTACCATCAGGCAGGGGACTGGAATACGTAAAAATAAGAATGGTCAGGATAGAAACATAGAAACATAGAAAATAGGTGCAGGAGTAGGCCATTCGGCCCTTCGAGCCTGCACTACCATTCAGTATGATCATGGCTGATCATCCAACTCAGAACCCTGTACTTGCCTTCTCTCCATACCCCCTGATCCCTTTAGCCACGAGGGCCATATCTAACTCCCTCTTCCAATGAACTGGCCTCAACTGTTTCCTGTGGCAGAGAATTCCACAGATTCACCACTCTCTGTGTGAAGAAGTTTTTCTTCATCTTGGTCCTAAAAGGCTTCCCCTTGATCCTTAAACTGTGACCCCTCGTTCTGGACCTCCCCAACATCAGGGAAGAGATGTTGGGGAAGAAGGATGAGAAATAGTTTTTTTCCGCCAGGCCATTAGGGCCCTGAGGTCCCTGTAACATCGTATTCAAAGTGTCACTGGTTGATTTGTTCCTTATCTTACAATATTTAATATTAATGCACTTCAGTTTGTAATTTATGTGATTCATCTGTAAATTTTATCTTTACCTTCATAAGTTATCATGTGTTGTGTATGTTATGTGTACTACTGTGCTTTACACCGTGGTTCGGAGAAACATTGTCTCATTTCCATATACACTATATGATTATATACGGTATATACTGTAGTTAAATGACAATAAATTTGACTTGACTAATACAAGGGGATGTAATGTTAAGGTGATTGGAGAAAGTATAGAGGGGCTGTTAGAGGTAAGTTCTTTACACAAAGAGTAGAACGCCAGCCAGGGGTGGTGGTAGAGGCAGGTACATTAGGAATATTTAAGAAACTCATAGATAGGTATATGAATGATAGAAAAATGGAGGGCTATGTACGTAGGTGGGAACGATTACATTGATCTTAGAATAGGTTAAAAGGTCGACACAACATTGTAGTCTGAAGGACCTGTACTTAGCTCACATAGTCAAGATCAAGCTAACAGATGATTCAGTAATGCAGTCCAGTTTCAAGCTTAAAAGATTTTATTTGAGACAGTGGTATTGTAAAAGAGTGAAATTGTATGCTTAGTAGTATTCAACATGTTGTTGTTTTAGGTTACGCCTGAAAATCTTCATTCCCTGTGAAATGATGAGTTCAGTTCAAATATGTTCAAGTTTGTTTGAGCTGAATGTCCAAATTCACTGCTCAATAATTCAGCAAAGTAACGTTTAAATATAGTTAAAAAGCATTTATAGAACTTAGAAAATAGAAATGTGCCACACAAGAACAGGCCACGGAGTATCATGAAAAACATGGCAAGCAATGATAATGATGTTCCAAATGGAATCCTGAGCTATTTCAACATTCGACCATGAGATCATCAAAACCATCTACTTCCAGCTTCTTGATATCGTCTAACTCCAGCCTAGCTTCAGCTCCAGAAACCCTCATCCTGATTTCCAACACCACCTCTCACAACCACGGATTCGGCAACACAGCAGATACAGTAATTGCGCTCATGAATATGCAAGTGTAGGCTAATTATTTCATTGTGAAGATATTTAACTCCATTCATTCTGTCATAGTATTTGTCGGGGCTTGGGCACTGCAGCGTTTTGCTGCTTGCTTGCATTCCGCCTTGCCTGAGAAATTGGACTGTCGAGTCAACTGACTCTGAAGGCTAGCAGTATTCATTTTATTCTTAATTGGTCTTTTCAGCCACAATGTAGGCTCCGTTTTCCATTTGAGAATTTTAGTTAATGGCCCTGTTTGGCCTAGTGTTTATTGTTTTCTTTTCCCTTTAACACTGTTCGTATTAAAGTCTCTGAACTATTGACCTGCTTCAGTGTCTCTCACTCCGCACTTGGGCCATATCCGAACCGGGGTGGGGGGGGGCGCGCGGGTGACACCACCTTCATTACTCCAACCTGCATACTTCAAGTTAATTCTCCACTATTTAACTATTTAACCCTGCCAACCCTGAGTAGCTTATCTCCCATGTGTAGATAACTTATCTTGGCTCCTCACTGATCGAGACATCGCCCTTTTTCTGTTTTACCTACAATGATTCTGGGTATATTTCAATTTTAAATTGTTACTGGTTGGTACTCTTCTCAAATCATGGCCTTCTACCATCTGAGCTTAACAATCTACCCCAAGCCCACAACTCTACTTGGTATTTTGCCCCAGAAAACAAAAAAATGCCAATACAGGAAATCTGAAATAAAAACCGATTAAACAGAAAACATTAAGTATGTCAGCAGTACTTGTACAGTGAGAAAAAGAGTTAACATTTCATGTCAATAACCCTTCATTAGAACTCATTTGCTATAATGGAATATCAGTGACAAGAAATGTTGACAATGTTTCTCTCCCAAAAGGTGCTGCCTAAAATTGAGGAAATATTTATTCTCTTTCATTTTTAGTATTTTGCTTGCTCTGTCATTACCAGCAGTCCCACTGAGACCCTGAGCTCTAGAAACTCGTCTCTAAATCACTCCAACTCTCTTTCTTCTGAGACATGCCTTAAAAGTTATCACTTATGATAAGTTTCAGGCATCTGTATGCTGTTACCTTCTTGTTTTCCAGTGATTTCAGGTACAGTTTAGTTCCTGGGTGTCAACATCTCTGGAGATCTCTCCTGAACCCCAGCATATTGACATAATTACAAAGAAGGCACGCCAAGCAGTTATATTTCGTTAGGAGCATGAGGAGATTTGGTATGTTACCAAAGACTCCAGCAAATTTCTGCAGATGTACTGTGCAGAGCATTCCAACTGGATGCAACACCTTCTGGTATGGAGGGGCCGCTGCACAGGATTGGAAAAAGCTGCAGAGGGTTGCGAACACAGCCAGCTCCGTCGCGCACACTGGCATCCCCAGCGTCGAGGACATCTTCGAAGTGCAATGCCTCAGAAAAGTGGCATCCATCATTAAGGATCCCCATCACCCAGGAAATGCTCTTTTTTTATTACCACTATCAGAAAGAGGGTACAGGAGCCTGAAGACACAAACTCAACATTTCAAGCACAGCTTCTTCCTCACTGCCATCAGATTTCTGAACGGACAATGAACCAACCTATGAACAGTACCTCACTATTTTTGCTCTCTTTTTGCACTATTTATTTAATTTTATATACATTTTTAATTGTAATTTATAGTATTTTTATGTATTGCTCTGCCCTGCTACTACAAAACAACATGTTTCACGACACATGTTTGTAATATTAAACCTGATTCTGATTCTGATTATTACACTGAAGTGATCATACAAGCTAGTTACTATTAGGGAATGATAGCGATATTTCACAGTTAGTAGTTCATTCGCAATAACTTATGATTGTAAATTCGTATATTAAAATATTTCAGAGGTTAACAAAGAGAGGAGAGCAAGCTAGTATAGATTGGTCACAGCAGTGTTAAGAAAGGAGCAAATGCCAGTTGCATGAATGTGTTAAGTCCGCAACAATAGTGATATGGTAATTACCAGTAAGGAATATAAGTTACTTTCACCCTGCCTGCATCCGTTTTAGCCCTATATTACCTCAGCTTTTCAAACACGAATACATAATGTATTTCTTATAAACAAAATTCCAGACACATAAATTTTCTGGCTGTTAAAGGGATACCAGATTTCACACCGTTGAGTGCATTTCCTTTCCTTTCAAGGAGAGCTTGCTAATTATATAAAATTAAGATGAGAGAGTAGAACTCCTTTGATGAATAGGCCATAGGCTGAAATCCTAGTTCAAAGCACTTAACCTAATTAACCCTTGACTGGCAATAGCTGCCACTTTCTAATGCATTTAAAAATTACACCAGCTCAGATATCAGAGTATGTAACAGAAGTCTGTTAGATCTTCATTGAACTAATGGTCTGGAATGGGAGAACTCCCATTCCCTTTTGGATATCTGGAAAACTATAGAGAGCTACTTCACAGTGCACAAGCCAAGGAGGCTGAGATGGCCTTCTTTTGCATCTTTTACATGTCCTATGGGGACAGAAGGGTCTATGTTCTTACGCTCAGATCACTTTGGTCTCTGCTTCAGAAAGCTGATTAATGATGTCACCAAAAGTGTGAATGAAGGTGTGAGCATCAGATTTCAGACATCTGGCAAGCTCTTCAGTGGAAGCATGTGCAACTCCTCCAGAAGCTGAGTGGGAACAGACTTATGAACTCCAGTTTACAGATGACTGTGTACTTGTAATGCCTCTTGTTCACTGTCATGTGTAGGGCTGTAATTACAGTCTTACTGTCATATAAAACATTAGAAGGACTCATCAGGTCAGCCAGCATCTATGGAGAGAAATCATCTGAGACCACAAGAAGGGTTTCGATCTGGACCTGACCTGCCAAGTTCCTCCAGCACTTTGTATCTATTTCCAGATTCCAGCAATTGCAGTCTTTTTTGTCTGCAGTCATATTATCAGCCTGATGAATTGAACTGCACCCAATGAAGAGTAGATGGGAAAGCCATCACCTTCAGTGTTGACCTGGCTTTCACTAGTCAAGAAAAAGTTCATTGCTCTCAAAAGTGACTTTCAGAAGCTAATAGCAAAGCAGATCAAGTTGTGTGGAAAACCTCACTCCTATTGCATGGTTCTGCTTGTGAAAGGTTGAAAAACATTGGCCGCTTTATTGGCATCATCTGAGAGAATTCCACAGATAAAATGGAAGGATTAGATTTCTCTTTACAAGGTGCTGAAATATTCAAAGCTGTAGAAAAATGAATGGCACAGACAAAGAGTCATTTCCAAGACTAAACTTAAATCAATGAAGGATGCTTGACAGCTGTGGCAGGACTTGAATACTATCACCCTTTATAAATTTATATCAACCAACATGGGCAACAGCAGGGCTTAAATTCCAGATGAGTCCAATACCTTCTAATCTCACTTTCACCATCAAAACATGGAGGAGCCATCACAAGGTCCGACCGACCCCACTGATCCTGTAATTTCAGTCTCTGAGGCCGACATGCAAGCTACCTTCAGGCGGATGAGTCCATGAAAAGCATCCGGCGCAGGTGGGGTACCTGGCCAAGTACTAAGAACCTGTGCTGATCAATTGGGTGGTGTGTTCACTGGGATCTTTAACCTCTTGTTTTGGTAGTCTAGGGTACCCACTTGCTTCAGATATACCAGTGCCCAAAAAGAGCATGGTGACTTGCCTCAATGACTATCACACAATAGCATTAACATCCACAGAGATGAAGTGTTTTGAGAGGATGGTGATAAAACATATCAATGCCTACCAGAGAAGCAACATAGATCCACTCTAATTTGCCTATCAGAGCAACAGGTCAACCCTGGAACATCTGGACAGCAAAGGTACATGCATTAGGATGCTTTTTAGCAACTACAGCTCAGACGATAATACTATCATCCCCTCAAAACTGGTCAATAAAATTCAAGACCTTGGCCTTAACACCTCCTTGTGTAATTGGCTCCTCGATTTCCTCACTTGCAGACCCCAGTCAGTTCAGATTGGCAACAACATCTCCCCCACGATCCCCATCAGCACAGGTGCACCACAAGGTTGTGTGATTAGCTCTCTCGCTCTACTTGTTTTATGGTTATGACCGTGCAGCTAAACACAACTCCAATGTCATATTCAAGTTTGCTCAGGACACTGCTATCGTAGGCTGAATCAAAGGTGTTGATGAGCCAGCATGTAGGAGGAAGATTGAAAATCTGGCTGAGCGGTTCTGTAGCAACAACCCCTTACCCAATGTCAGCAAAACCATAGAACAGATTACTGATTTCAGGAGGGGGAAACCAGAGGCCCGTGAGCCAGTCCTCACTGGAGGATCAGAGGTGGAGAGGGTCAGCAACTTTAAATTCCTCTGAGGTATTATTTCAGAGGACCTGTTCTGGGCCCAGCTTGTAAATGCATAATGAAGAAGTGCCTCTACTGCTCCAGGAGTTGTGAAGATTCAGCATGACACCTAAAACTTTGACAAACTTCTCTAGACGTGTGACGGAGAGTATATTGACTGGCTGCACCACAGCTTGGAAGGAAAACACCAGTGCGCTTGAATGGAAAATCCTACAAAAATAGTGGATACGGCCCAGTCCGTCACACCACTGAGCACATCTATATGAAATGCTACTGCAAGAAAGCAGTATCCATCATCTGGGACCCCCAGGACATGCCCCTTTTCTTACTGCTGCCACCATAAAGAAGGTACAGGAGCCTCAGGACCCATAGCACTAGGTTCAGGAATAGTTATTAACCCTCAATCATCAGGCTCTTGAACAAAAGGGGATAACGCCACTCAACTTCGCTTGCTGGACTGTTCTCACAACTTTCTTTCAAGGACTCTTCATCTGATGTTCTCAATATTTATAGTTTATTTATTTATTATTATTATTTTCTCTTTTTGTATTTGCACAGTTTGTTGTCTAGTATATTGGTTGAACGGCCATGTCGGTGCAGACTTTCATTAATTTTATTATGGTTATTATTCCATAGATTTATTGAGTATGAATTTTTCATGTTGCTTTAATGGGTGGTGATCCATGGGGAAATTGTGTTCCACAAGCAGCACTTAATGTGCACAGTATGGGCAGGTAGGATACTTGAATTTTGCTGCAAACAGTGCTAGGGTTCTGATGGGGAACCCGCCAGGGGGCTTTGATATTGCAATACTTCTCCAAAAAGGCATTAAGTCCAATGACAGTGGTTCCTTTAGATGAAGCATCAACACCAACAACAGCATCATTTGAGAGAGGCGCTAACCAGCAGAGGCAGGCTGGGACAGCAATGAAAATGACTAACTTGGCTGAAAGCTGTCAGAAACTGCCACTGCGGATTTTAATTAACAATTCTAGCCAAGTAACTGACTAGTTTCCCAAATTTAGCAGTGTTTTCGATCAGGTTGGGATCCAAAGATGTCACTAAGCCCTTGGAATGTCATTGTAAAACAAGTCCTTCTATCACCCCTGACCTTGCTGATGGTCATAGATACATAGATACTTTATTGATCCCAGTGGAAATTACAGTGTCATAGTAATATTACAAATGTACAGATATACAAATATTAGAAGAGAAGTAAGAAAGAATAAAAGATAAGTTACCTCCAACAGTCTAACAGGAGGAGGTCATCAGTTTCCCAGCTATAGGTTGATTTTATATTTTGTATTTTATCGGCTGATTATAGAGCCTAATGGCCGAGGGTAAGAATGACCTCATATAGTGCTCTTTGGAGCAGCACGGTTGTCTTAGTCTATTACTGAAAGTGCTCCTCTGTTCAGCCAAGGTGGCATGCAGAGGGTGAGAAACATTGTCCAGAATTTCCAGGATTTTCTGTAGGGTCCTTTATTCTACCACAGCCTCCAGTGTGCCCAGTTTGACTCCTATAACAGAGCCAGTCTTTCTAATTAGTTTATTGAGCCTGTTGGCATCATCCATGTTGTTGCCATTGCCCCAGCACACCACCGCATAGAAGATTGTATTGGTGACAACAGACTTGTAGAACATGTGCAGGAGAGGCCTCCTTACTCCAAAGGACCTCAGTCTCCTCAGGAGGTAGAGGCATCTCTGCCCCTTCTTGTACACAGCCTCTGTGTTGGTGCTCCACTCACGTCTGTCATCCAGGTGCACCCTGTGTACTTGCAGGTCCTCACCACATCCACTACCTCACCATCAATTGTAACAGGGAATCTCTAAACCATATCCACACAAGTAGTAGCTGACATAGACCAGTGATGTGCAATCGGACCCGAAGGACCCGAAGGACCTCTTCATTTTGTTCTTGTAATGATCAGGAACACACTGTGGAAGGCACAAATTGCAACTCATCATCATAGAGGATGTGTGATACACAGTGATACTTCCCATCTTCTCTGATGCAATAATCTGCTTTTGACATCTAGGTGTCAAATCATGGTTGTGTTAGGGAGTATTCTGGATTCAGGTTATATAGCAAATATTAACTCCACTAGCAACCAATCTTCTGACATGCATGTGGATTGTAGACTGAATTTAAAATGCAATGATTTTCCAGGAGCTATGGACTGGAGTAGATTGAAAGCCAGACAATACTGATTAACATTCACTTTGTGTGTCTTGGAGAGTGGCTGCGAAGAAGAAGGTGTGTGAAAGCTATATGTAATTCAAAGGAAGCATTGTAGATCCATTGTAACTGTAAAATTGTCCTACTGTTAACCTTTGATCTTTAGCAAATAGAATTATCATGTAACATTGTGTGGGGAGGCCTCTTCCTCCAAGATTGTCTCAATATGATGCCTGCTGCTCATTTTGCTGAATTTAAGGCATCCATTAGTCTTGCGAGACCATGGATCTGTGGCTGGAAAGTCTTCACTCTCCAGGGTGCAGGCCTGAGCAAGGTTGTATGGAGGACCAGCAGTTCCCCATGCTGCAAGTCTCCCCTCTCCACGACACTGATGTTGTCCGAGGGAAGGGCAAGGGCTGATACAGCTTGGCACCAGTGTTGTCGCAGAGCATTGTGTGATTAAGTGCCTTGCTCAGGGACACAACACGCTGCCTCAGCTGGGGTTCGAACTCAGGACCTTCAGGTCGCTAGTCCAATGCCTTAACCACTTGGCCACATGACCAAGTGAATAAACACTTCTATATCACTAGCTTCAGTGTCTCTCTGGTGACTTTCTTCACATTACAATAGCTGTTGCCCCACTGTTATACCAGGCAACCATGTAGAAGAGAAAGGATGAGCCCTCGTTTGATTTTAACTGAGGATAGAAGTTACTTCAGTTCCTTCATCAAGTTGAGGTCAACATGAAGTGGATTGAGATGATCAAAGTTCGTTGTAAAAGCAGGATCTGCAAGAATCCACTGCTAGTTCCTACCTGAAAGGCCACCTCCCAGTGATCCTGGACCCTTTTGACATCTGTGGGACTCTCAGTCTCTACTGTTGCCGTCCCCTTGCACAGAAGTTAACATACGCTCTCAAACTTGTTTGGGAAAAAGACACAGCGACTTTAATAAACAAGCAAAATGTTGCAAGGCTGTAACACATTAAGTATCTCTGAGGGTATCACACATCAGATGTGTAAAGCTGGAACAGTTTATCAATGACAACTGAACTACTGTGGCCCTGCTTCAGTCAAGGCAACAGCAACATTTTTAAATAGTACTTCAAATTTCCCAAGGTGCTTCACAATTCGGGGTCATTCCTATGTGGAACTAATGGGGGGAGGGGGTGGAATTCATGGAAGCAGACAGAATTGCTGGCCTTATCATGGGATCAAAGAGGGGCTCAATATTGTAAGGTCCAGGTGCTCATTTCAATGTGAGGAAGTTATGGGCATGTTGTGGAATCACAATAACTGATCAGAACTTATCCCTCAGTCTGTGCCACAAGTAGGTACTATTTGTGAAATCTTGGCATTCCCAAATTGGCTACTAATTTTGCCATCCTGGTAAGAGTGAGTTAGCCAGGAGATGGAAATGGCAAGGTCTTTAATCCAGGCTGCGCTATTGGAAGTGTGAGGCACAATAAGGCCCTTTGGTAAAAACAGAGGACATCGGCTTCAACTTGGAACTATGGGAGAGTACCAGAATATGTTCTCTGTATTTGTTGGGGTGATGAGTGAGTCGGACTATGATTAGAAGTGGGCAGCTGGCTGGGCATTCAGAGGAATGTGAAAGGTAAAGTGACAGGAGCATCAGCAATGATAATGGGCTGAAGACGTGGCACATTCACAAAGTTGGGAAAAGGGGAAGTACAACGATATCTAGGTGTCCTTGTTCATCAGTCACTGAAAGTAAGCATGCAGGTACAGCAGGCAGTGAAGAAAGCTAATGGCATGTTGGCCTTCATAACAAGGGGAGTTGAGTATAGGAGCAAAGAGGTCCTTCTGCAGTTGTGCAGGGCCCTGGTGAGACCACACCTGGAGTATTGTGTACAGTTTTGGTCTCCAAATTTGAGGAAGGACATTCTAGCTATTGAGGGAGTGCAGCGTAGGTTCACAAGGTTAATTCCCGGGATGGCGGGACTGTCATATGTTGAAAGATTGGAGCGACTGGGCTTGTATACACTGGAATTTAGAAGGATGAGAGGGGATGTAATTGAAGCATATAAGATTATTAAGGGATTGGACATGCTAGAGGCAGGAAACATGTTCCTGATGTTGGGAGAGTCCAGAACCAGAGGCCACAGTTTGAGAATAAGGGGTAGACCATTTAGAACGGAGTTGAGGGAAAACTTTTTCACACAGAGGTTTGTGGTTCTGTGGAATGCTCTGCCTCAGAAGGCAGTGGAGGCCATTTCTCTGGATTCTTTCACGAAAGAGTTAGATGGAGCTCTTAAAGATAGCGGAGTCAAGGGATATGGGGAGAAGGCAGGAAAAGGGTACTGATTGTGGATGATCAGCCATGATCACAGTGAATGGTGGTGCTGGCTCGAAGGGCTGAATGGCCTACTCCTGCACCTATTGTCTATTGTCTATAACCCTGTGATACATTCATGTGAAATTCTTTGAATTCTCTTTTAATTACAACTTCAGCCTACTTATTATGAAAAGAAGAATGCCTCCTCACTCCAGGTACACTTCTGATAAAACTGAACACGCCACAAACTATCCATCTGGCCGGGTTTTACATTTGTCAGCCCTGTCTGTCTCTCTGTGGTTTGTTTCCCATCAACTTCCTCATTTTGTTCTTAATTACTTTTGTCTATTGCTCAACATTTTCCATTATCTGCATATCTTCCAAGTGATTTCTTGAACTTCTGATTTCTCTGTTTTTGGCTGGGATCACTGGGAACAGATTTGTAGTGTGTTCACTCATTCTCTCTCTGAGGAGTCCTTGCTGAGTGTTCACTGACTGCTGCATTTGTCTACAGAACAACAGTAATTGCACTTCAGATGATAATACACGGTTAGGGAGAACTTTGATGTGTGCTGAAGGTGTAATCTAATCATCTATAAACATAAGCAGTGATGTGAGGGGAGATGACAATCGGGGAAGGGAGGAGTGGTTGTTGGCAGTGGACACCATTCTTTGAAGGTGGGGCTGGGAGTTCCAGCTGCACATAAGTAATCACAAGTTAACTTTACAAAACTGCTCGTCACTTGCAATAGTCCAAAAGGAAATACCATCCGATGTAACTTTGGAAGGTGGGGGAAGCTTTAACAATGAGGTGCAGGAATTTTTTGTCATAGAGAGTGGTGAACCTCTGGAATTAAAAAGGTTGCAGAATCTAGGTCATTGGAGGTATTTAAGGAGGAATTGAGTGGCAAGGGAAATTGAAACAGAAGAAAATTTTGGGTCTGGGGCAGATCAACTGTGATTATATAAAATGGTGGGACAGGGCTGAGGGGCGAGGTACCCTACTCCTGTTCTTACACTTCTGCATTCTTGTGTCCCTGAGTGCAGGCCCCAGCTGCCTATTGTTTAACTTCCCCTTTCAATAAAGGCCTCATACCACAATTTAGCCTCTTATCTGCATATGCAAGGTGCACTAACCTTTATTAATACTCAGAGTATGTTTCCACTCCATCACATTGCAGCACTTGAGATAAGGACACAGTACTCAGATTTCTAGACTATAATGCCATGGAGCCATGGAGTTGTACAGCACAGAAACAGACCTTTCAGCCCATCACATCCATGCTGACCTTGCAAATCTACGTTAATTCCATTTACCCACATTAGATATCCTTCTATAGCTTTCCATTTTAAGTGTCTCGCACCTCTTCTGGCAGCGTGTTGCAAAGGTCATCTACTTTCTGTGTTATAAACTTACCACTCAGATCCTTTTTAAAACTTCTGCTTCTCACTTTAAACCTGTGCCCTGCTGTTATTAATATCTCTGCCATGGGTAAAAGATTTTGACTCTCCTACCCTAATTGTGCCTTATAACTCTCATAACTTTTAGGTACCTCTATCAGGTCACCTTCTTCACTCATGAAAACAAGCCCAGCCTATCAATTTCCTCCACACAATTAAAGTTCTCTTATTCTGGTGGATCTCTGCACTCCATCCAGTGCAATTACTACAGCATTGACACCAGAACCGCACACAATACTCCAAGCGTGGCCTAATCAGGGGCCGTGCTAAGGTGGTGCTAGCTGGAGCTATAGCCCCAGCAGAAATTGCAATAGAACCAGCGTAGTACCACCAAGAAATTAACTGAAATTTCACATACAAATTGCAGTTGCTTTGCTTTCTCTGTATAGCTTTGAATACAGCTTGATTCTCCAGTTGATCTAGTGAAACAGCGCCCCCAATTACCATAGCACCCACGCACCAATAAAGTTATAAACTGTCAGATCCACTCTACACTTCTACTTATTCGTTCGTTGTCAATGTCTTGCCATTGCTGTCCTCAGATCAGTTAAGCTGATCTAAGATCACGTAAGGTGGTGATGTCACTCACTCTCACTCACGCGAGAGATTGATAGTATACATCCAGGTGCAGATCCATGGTCTCGCGAGACTATCGGATGCCCAGCCCCACCCCCCCCCACACACACACACACACACACACACATTGTGCTTTTACAAGCTACCGTGGGCCGGGCACATGCATTATTTTGGCTGGCGTGAAAAATGGATCGATTTTTAGTGAGAAAACAACCTCATCTAGAGGAATCAGTGGTGTCTCAGCCTGAGCCTGTCTTAATTGAAAGTGACATGCAGAAAGGAGTAAGTGGGATGAGGACGACAGCAGTTCAAGGTTCAAGGAGTGTGAGGGCGAAGTAGAGGAACAAGAAATGGAGCGGGATTCGGAAGAGAACGTGGATGAAGCTGCTCTTAGTGCTAGTGGGAATACTGTTAGTGATGTTAGCCAGCAGTCTGAGGAAGGACCCTGTCGGCCAGCATTGAAAAAGTACCTTTTGCTGCTTGCAACAAGTTTGGCAATCAGCAAAGGGGTTTTATTCGTGACTGGCTTGTCTGACTGGAATATTCGATCACAAAAGATACTATGTTCGGCTTTGCATGCAGGCATTTCCTGTGTGAAGGACATGGGTTCCACTCTGAGTCTACCTTCACTGTCACCGGTTACCGCAACTGGCGGAAAGCTACACCAGCTTTCAAAACCCACCATGTAAGTGCAGCTCATAAGTTTGCTACGGAGGCACGGGCCGAATTCAGATTGAGTAAACAAGACGGTTCAAGATTGGGAAATATGCTTGACAAAGGATATGCAAAGATTGTCCAAGAAAATCGTGAGTATGTGAGAGCTGTGGTTGAGTCTCTAGCAAGGACAGACAGTGAATGACACAGTGGAACTTCTAGCTCCAACGAGACCCTACCGCGATGCATTTATAGATTTATACAAACTAATCTGCATATCACTGACTCTACCTGTAATATCTGCTTCATGCAAACGGAGTTTCTCTTGCCTCAGACACCTCAAAAACTACCCAAGGAATAGCAGCAGCGATGCTCGGAACAGCAACTTGGCCCTGTTGGCCATGAACAGCCGGAGGACCAAAGCACCTGACATCCAAAAAATCATTGATGCTTTCATCACCAATCACAACAACGGACGGATTGTGCTTCTCTGAAAACATCAATGGTGAGTGCAGTTGATTTTTAAAAAAAATTTGGGCCAAGACTAATGTTGATTATTATTATTATTATTATTATTATTATTTTGTGGTGGATACCCCATAGTCCTTATGTTTCCTGCAAATCCTAAACTATTTCATTTACTGCTATTAAGCCTATTGGTTTTGCTTAGACTTCCAAGCGGTGATTCTGTTGATTTCTGTTTTAAATTCAGTAGCCGAATTAATTGAATTAATTAATTAATTAAATTCAATAGCCGAATTAATCGTCAGAGTACGAGTTGTCCAACTCCTGGTAAACCCTTGCATCTGTTGTTTGCCTTATTTGACTTTAATAACAGTGTATTTTTTGGCATTGTCTGTCTATGTAATGCGAATAGCAGTGGATATTGTGGGTTAGTGTTGTGTTTTTCAGTTGAAAAGCATGCATTTGACACTGATTGCGGGATTAGTACGTGACTCACGTTGTGCGCTATGGGTCGGATGCTCTGTTGGTTGGTTTGTTTACGCTCTGTGTAGCCCAGGTTGTCTACGATGCTGTTGACACACTTACAGTTCACTTCTATATTATATCTATCAATTGCTGTTGCTTGTGAATCAACAGAGGCATTTATAGTAGGCACATAATGCTTGAAACTGACTTTTTAACACCACGCATCTGGCCTTTCGAGTACATATTACCATACAGTACATTCCTCAGCACCATCACTGAAAAATTCAGCCCCACTGTAGCACCAGCAAGAAAAAATCTCTGACGCCGCCACTGAGCCTAATAACCAGTATTTTGTATGATTGTAACATTGACATTATGACCCAACTCCAATATCCTATACCTCAACCTTGAAAGGTAGCAAGCCAATTGCTTTCCTCATTACCCATCCTTCTGTGAAAGAAATCACTCATTATTAAGTTTGGAGAATTAATTTCAATCTTGGCAAATATCTTTAGGGTACCCCACCAGATTCTACATACATATTTCTAGTATTTGAATATAATGGGGATGCCTGAACTTGGAACTGCCTGAGTTGGCAGGTAGTGAAGCTGTACATCACCAAAGAAAGGTCATGAGTCTGAATTACCAGTCCTGCTTCTCCCTCCAAGAATGATGTTTGACCTGCCGAGTGTTTTCAGCATTTTGCACCCATTTTGTCTGCAAGCTGGAAATTCAAAACGATACTGGAGATGGATGACTCACAAAACTTAACAGTCCTCAGGATCTTTACACACCGCTCAATGTCACCAAGCAAGTGTCTCTAGATTGAAAGCTCACCCTTTCTATTGATCACTGTAGGCTGGACTCATCAAACAGCTTTAATTGACACTTGTGACTTTGTTGTATTATAGAGAGGCTTGAAGAAATAATCACAGATTTTTTTCTGCAGCTTTAAAAAATGTCTGACCCTAGACATTCTCGGCCTTCTATTGAAAGCTATAAAGTAGAAGAGTCAGCAAGTGGTTCTCATTTGGAAATATGACATTCAGAGTGGGAACATATTTGCCGAATGTGCAAAGCAATCGATCCTCACACTCACCTGGAGCTCCACAACATCCAGCACTGTCAAAGAAAGAATGCGAGGCTGTTCCAGTCTTGTACTGGTGAAGCTCTGAGGCACTGATAAAGATATAATAAACTCCGAGCAGCAGTCCGTTGCCTTTCACTGGCAGATGTGCTAATTTGCAAAAGTGTGAGCAGTAACTCAAATACAATGTTGGAAAAGAGGTCAAAAAACAAAAGCTGGTTTTCTGAATAATTAGCCTTCGTTTGGCTGACCATGGCCTAGTTTGTCAAGCTAAAATGGCACAATGGTTGTTAGCATAATGCTTTACATTACCAGTGACCCGGGTTCATTTTGCACCGCTGTCTGCAAGGAGTTTGTAGTTCTTCCCTGTGGGTTTCCTCCAGGTGCTCTGATTTCTTCCCACAGTGCAGAGACATACCAGTTAGTTGGTTAATTGAACAGAGTAAACTGTCCTGTGATTAGGCCAGGATTTAATAGGTTTGCTAGGTGATGAGGCTCCAAGGGCTGGAAGGGTTTGTCCTGCACTATATTTCAATAAACAAACAAAAATAAAGTAATATAATGAGGAATTAGCAAACCAAAAATCAACTAAACCTTTTTAGTAGTGTGTGAGATTGTCACTTGGCTGCTACTTACTCATCTTGAATATATTAGTCACCCATCCAGATCATTCCTGTATAGTTGGTGTAACTTGGCTGATTCTTACATTGCAGAAATAATTCATTTAGTTCATCAGTCCTGTTATGGCTCTTAAAAAGAACAATCCCAATATTCTACACCACTGTTGCTCCCCAGAGCACCGTGTATTTTTATCTTCAAGATGATTTCCAATTCCATTTTCAATGTTACTACTGAACCTTCTTACAACTCCTCTCAGACCCTGCTGTCCAGCTGTTGAAAGGAAACATTTTCCTCATCTGGCACTGATTCTGTTCTGTTGATAATGTTGAATCTGTGGTTAACTGATGCTCTTGTTAACAGGATTAGATTAATTCTAGCTTTCTTCCAGCTATGAAGCATTGAACCAGGGCTTCTTATCACAACCAAGGAAACTGAGAGTCTATTGATAATAAGTCTCACTGCTACCATAAGATGAGACGTCGCTAAGATTCTCTGTAGTACTGCAGTAGAAATTCATTCTCATTCTCAAATATGCACCAGAGCAGCAGTAACTCTACATTAAATGCTGTTTCAGAACTTTGGCCCTGCCATTTCAAGCAACCAAAAAACTGGAACTAGGCCATGCCACACAGCTGCTATTATATTGCATGTTTAACATAAGCAACAGAGGACAAATTTTAAAAGTCTTGACCACCAGCCAGGCTCATTCACTGGAACAGTAATGTGTCTCAAATTCACCAAGACCAACTTCCTCTCCATGTCATCTTCAAACAGCTACCTGCACCAATAATATAGTTAATCATCCCAGAACTTTGTTTCATTTATTCATTTATGGGATGTGGGCATCGCCAGCTGCGCCAGCATTTATTTCCCATCCTTAGTTGCCCTTGAGAAGGTGGTGATGAGCTGCCTTCTTGAACCGCAGCAGTTCCTGAGGTGTGGGTACACCCACAGTACTGTTGGGGAGAGAATTCCATGATTTTGACCCAATGACAATGAAGGAACAGCGATATGTGTCCAAGTCAGGATGGTGAGTGGCTTAGAGGGCGATTTCTAAGTGGTGGTGTTCTCTGATGCTGTTCTCGTCCTTCTAGATGGTAGTGGTTGTGGGTCTGGAAGGAGCTGCCTTAGGAACTTCGGTGTGTCGTTGCAGTGCATCTTGTAGATAGTACACACTGCTGCAACTGTTCATCGATGGTGGAAGGATTGGATACTTGTGGAAGGGGTACTGATCGAGTGGGGTGGTGTCGAACATCCTGAATGTTGATGTAGCTGTACTCATCCAGGCGAGTGGCCAGTGTTTCATTGCACTCTTGATCTCAGCCTTATAGATGGTGGACAGGCTTTGGGGAATCAGGAGGCGAGTTACACTTCTGGCAGTGGTAAGGCTACAATCCTTTAAGTAATCTTGTTAATCCAGATCTGTTAATCAGTTGACATGATAACCAGTGTCAGAGAAGAGAAGGGGTGAGCCTCTCACCGATCGCAGGTGAACAAATCAGCCGCAGTATCTGAGGAAATTACACAATAGACCTGTCACACTAAGTTCGAGAGTTCCTACCATGCCCACACTTCAGTAAATCTGATCACCTGGCTGTAATTCTACTCCCTGAGTATAGGCAGAGTCTGAAGACTGCAGCACCAGTAGTGAGGACCAAGAAGGTTTGGACAAGGAAAGCACAGGTGCGCTTACAGGACTGTTTTCAGGGATACATCTTTCAGCCTAGATGAGTATGCCATAATTGTCACTGCCTTCATTATAAAACCTGTGTGGACGAGTGTGTACCTACAAAAACCTACTGTACATTTCCAAACCAAAAGCCTTGGATGAGCTAGGAAGTTCGTAGTCTGTCGAGAGCTAGATCTGTGGCATTCAAGTCTGCTGGTCCAGATCTGTGTAAGAAAAGCAGGTATGACTTGCAGAGGGCTATTTTAAGAGCCAAGAAGCAATTCTGGGAGCAATTAGAGGCAATATCAGATGACGTCAACTCTGGCAGGGTTTGCAGGCCATTACTCCTACAAAGCAAAACCCAACATCATGAATGTCAGCAATGCTTCACTACCAGATGAGCTCAACACCTTTTATGCTCACTTTGAAAGGGAGAATAAAACCACAGCTATGAGGATCCCTACAGCATCCGATGACCCTGTGATCTCTGTCTCAGAGGCTGGCATCAGACTGTCTTTCAAGAAGGTGAACCCTCGTTCTGAAAGCCTATGCCAACCAGTTGGGGGCGGGGGGTATTCAAGGACATTTTCAATCTCTCGTTGCTACAGCCAGAAATTCTCACCTGCTTCAAAAGAGCAATAGTTTTATACCAGTGCCAAAGAAGAGCAGTGTGAGGGCCTCAATGACTATCGTCCAGTAGTGCTCTCATCTATGGTGATGAAATGCTTTGTGCGGTGGTCATGGCTGGAATCAACACCTGTCTCAGGAAGGACCTGGATCCACTGTGACTTGCCTATTGCCACAATAGGCCTACAGTAAACATAATCTCTATGACTCAGCTCGCAGCCTTGGATCACCTACATAATGCAAGTACCTATGTCAGGATGGTGTTTATTGACTATAGCTCAGCATTTAACACCATCATTCCTCCAGCCCTGATCAAAAAACTACTTAGGCCTCTGTACCTCCTTCTGCAACGGGATCCTCGACTTCCTAACCGGAAGACCACAAACTGTGCAGATTGGAAATAACATCTCCACGTTGCTGACAATTAACACTGGCTCTCCACAGGGATGTGTGCTTAGCCCAATGCTCTATTCTCTCTACACCCATGACTGTGTGGCTCCGCTTAGCTCACTCAAACAGCATCTATAAATCTGTTGATTAAACAACCATTGTAGAATTTCAGATGGTGACAGAAAGGTGTACGGGAGGGAGATATATCAGTTAGCTGAGTGGTGTCACAACAAGAAACTTGCACTCAGTATCAGTAAGACCAAAGAGCTGACTGTGGATGTCAGGAAGGGTAAGATGAGGGAACACAAACCAATCCTCATAGAGGGAACAGAAGTGGAGAGAGCGAGCAATTTCAAACATCGCTGAGGATATAATTTTGGTGCAACATATTGATACAGCTATAAAGAAAGCAAGGGAGTGCCTATATTATATTAGGAGCTTGAGGAGATTTCATTTGTCATCTAAAACACTCAGAAACTTCTACAAATGTACTGTGGAGAGCATTCTGACTGGCTGCATCGCCATCTGGTATGAGGGGTGGGGGCTACTGTACAAGATCGAAATAAGTTACAGAAACTTGTCAAATTAGTCAGCTCCAACATGAGTATATAGTCGCTTCCATAGTATCCAAGACACCTTCAAGGAGTAATGCCTTAGGAAGGTGGTATACGTCGTTAAAGATTCCTACCACCCAGGACAAGCCCCCTTCACGCTATTAACATTGAGAAGGAGGTACCAAAGCCTGAAGGCACACATTCAGTGATGTAGGAACAGTTTCTTCCCCTCTACCATCTGACTTCTAAATGGATGTTGAACCAGAATTAGAATGTGTCGTGAAATTTGTTAACTTAGCAGCAACAGTTCAATGCAATACATAATATAGAAGAGAAAAAATTAAATAATAATAATAATAAGTAAATAAGTACATCATTTTACAGTATTACATATATTGAATAGATTTAAATCATGCAAAAAACCAGAAATAATGTATATTAAAAAAGTGAGGTAGTGTTCACAGGTTCAATGTCCATTTAGGAATCGGGTGGCAGAGGGAATGAAGTTGTTCCTGAATCGTTGAATGTGCGCCTTCAGGTTTCTGTACCTCTTACCTGATGGTAACAGTGAGAAAAGGGCATGCCCTGGGTGCTGAAGGTCCTTAATAAAGGACGCTGCCTTTCTGAGACACCACAATATTAAGATGTCCTGGGTACTTTGTAGGCTAGTACCCAAGATGGAGCTGACTAAATTCACGACCCTCTGCAGCTTCTTTCGGTCCCGTGCAGTAGCCCCCCACCCCCGCCATATCAGACAGTGATGCAGCCTATCAGAATGCTCTCCATGGTACATCTATAGAAGTTTTTGAGTGTATTTATTGACATACCAAATTTGTAGTATACTGAAGTATAACCACTGTTTTGCCTTCTTTATAAATGCATCGATATGTTGGGACGAGGTGAGGTCCTCAGAGATCTTGACACCTAGGAACTTGAAGCTACTCACTCTCTCCACTTCTGATCCTTCTATGAGGAGTGGTGTGTGTCCTTCATCTTACCCTTCCTGAAGTCCACAATCAATTCCTTCGTCTTACTGATGTTGGGTGCAAGGTTGTTGCTGCGACACCACTCCACTAGTTGGCATTTCTCACTCCTGTATGCCCTCTCGTCTCCATCTGAAATCCTACCTACAATGGTTGTGTCATCAGCAAATTTATAGATGTTATTTGAGCTATGCCTAGCCACACAGTCACGGGTACAGAGAAAGTAGAGCAGTGGCCTAAGCACACACCTGAGGTGCACCAATGTTGATCATCAGCGAGGAGGAGATATTATCTTCAATCCGCACAGATTGTGGTCTTCCGGTTAGGAAGTCGAAGATCCAATTGCAGAGGGAGGTACAGAGGCCCAGATTCTGTAACTTCTCAGTCAGGATTGTGGGAATGATGGTATTCCCATGAACAATACCTCACTATTTCTTATTTCTGTTTTTGCACTGCTTATTTTAATTTAACTATTTAATATATAGATATACTTTATGTAACTCAGCTTTTTTCCTTTATATTTATTTATGATGTATTTTATTGTACTGCTGCCATAAGGTTAACAAATTTCATGACATATGCGGGTGATGTTAAATCTGATTCTGATGTCAGATTCAGTATAGCAATCTTGTGTGGACCATCCAGAAATCTGATAGCAGAGGGGAAGAAGCCATTCCTAAAACATTCAGTGTGCATCTTCAGGCTCCTGTACCTCCTCACTGGTGGCAGTAATGAGAAGAAGGCATATTTTGAATGGTGATGGGACAGTCCCTTATGATGGATATCACCGTTCTGAGACATTGCTTTTTGAATACGTTCTCAGTGGTGGTGAGGCTAGTGCCCATGATGGAGCTTGCTGAGTTTAAAACTTTCTGCAACTTTTTCCAACCCTGCACATTGGCACCTCCATACCTGACACGATGCAGCCATTCAGAATGCTTTCCATGGTATATCTGTAGTAATTTGGTGACAAGCTCGTAATGAAATTTAGATACTGGCATGCCTTCTTCATAATTGCATCAAAATGTTGAGCCCAGGAAAGCTCCTCAGAGATGTTGACGCCAGGAAATTGAAGCTCCCCAAACTTTTCACTGCTCACCCCTTGATGAGAACTTCTGTGTGTTTGCCCAATTTCCCCTTCCTGAAGTCCACAATCAATTTCTTGGTCTTACTGATGATGAGTGCAAGGTTGTTGTTGTAACACCTCTCAGCTAGCCAATCTACCTCACCCCTGTACGCCTCATCGTCACCATCCGAGATTCTGCCCACAACTATTGTATCATTGGCGTATTTAGAGATGGCGCATGAACTGTGCCTAGCCACACAGTCATGGGTACAGAGAAAGTAGAGCAGCGGGCTAAGCGCACATCCTTGAGGTGTGACTCTGTTGATTATCAGTGAGGAGGAGATGTTATTTCCAATGCGAACTGTCTGTGATCTCCATAAGTCAAGGATCCAGTTGCAGAGGGAGGTACAGGGGACCAGGTTTTGACGTTTGTTGATTAGTGTTGAACTGTAATTGATGAGCTGTAATCAATAAACAAAAGCTCGACGTGGGCATTAGTATTCTCCAGGTGATCTAAGGCAGAGTGGAGAGTCAGTGAGATTGCATCCGCTGTGGACTTATTTTGGTAATAGGCAAATTTCATTGGGTCCAGGTCCTTGCTTGGGCAGGAGTTGATTCCGGCTATGACTAACCACTCAAAGCACTTCATCACAGTAGATGTGAGTGCCACCAGGTGATAGTCTTTGAGGCAGCTCAAACTGCTCTTCTTGGGCACCTGTATGATTGAACTGCTTTTGAAGCTGGTGGGAATGCCTGACTTCAGCAGTGAGAGGTTGAAGATGCCCTTGAACACTCTCACAGGTTTTCAGTTTCTTGCCAGGGAAACCACCAGGACCTAACACCTTACATGGGTTCATGTTCTTGAAAGATGTCAAACACTGAGATAAATATCACAAGGCTGCCAGATTCTGCAGGGATTCGCACATCTATAGTTTTATTCTTTCTTTCAAAGTGCTTATAAAAGGTGTTCAGTTTAGCGGGGAGTGAAGCTACACAACCATTTATAATGTTAGGTTTTGCCTTGTAGAAAATAATAGCCTGCAAACCCTGCCAGAACTGACATACATCTAATTTAGTCTCCAATTTCCATCGGAATTGTTTTCCCACCCTTAAGATAGACTTCCATAGGTCATACCTGAAATTTCTGTATGTAAAATTATGAGTGACATGAAAAGGGGAGATATTCAATGACTATTAGATTATGAGAACACTCAGTCCTCTTTTATTATCATTTAGAAATGTATATATGCATTAAGAAATGATACAATGTTCCTCCAGAGTGATATCACAGAAAAAACATGACAAACCAAAGACTAACACTGACAGAACCACATAATTATAACATATAGTTACAGCAGTGCAAAGCAATACCATAATTTGATAAAGAACAGACCATGGGCACAGTAAAAACAAGTCTCAAGTCCAGATCGTCTCCCAAGTCCCCAACAGCAGGTGGCAAAAGGGAGAAACTCCCTGCCACAAACCTCCAGGCTCCGACAACTGTCGATGCATTGGAAGCACCCGACAACAGCTGACACTGAGTCCGTCCGAAAACTTCGAGCCTTCGACCAGCCCCTCCGATACAGCCTCCCGAGCACCTTCGACCTTGCCCCGGCCGCCAAAACAAGCAAAGCCGAGGATTCTGGGCCTTCTGCTCCAGAGATTCCGGTTACCACACAGTAGCAGCGGCAGCGAAGCGGGCATTTCAGAAGATTCTCCAGGTGTTTCTCCATACTCTCACGTCTGTCTCCATCAAATCAGAATTGTGCATGGTACCCTACTTGACAGATTACAGATATCATTCACCGGAGAGGCCGCGAGCACTGCATTGTGCCGCCATCCCTCCTCCTCCTCAAGGCATAATTATCAATACCAGAGGACATAGGTTGGGATGAAGGGGGAAAGCTTAAAGGAGATGTACAAGGCAACCATTTACACAGAGAATAACTGGTGCCTAGAACATGCTGCCAAGGAAAGTGGCAATAGCAAATATGATCTCAATGTTTAAAAGGCATTCAGACAGACCCCTGAACAGGTAAGGATGCAGACCATGTGCATGAAGACAGAATTAGTTTAGATTTACAATATGGCCAGTGCAGACGTGGTGAACCGTTCTATGTGCCATTAGCTGGCTCATTTTCCTCCAAGCTGTCCCCCACTTGCAGTTCTATGGGTATGTACTGACCTCTCCTGGTGATGGTAAATATTGTGGATTTAAAATGTACTTAGATACTCAGAATCAGGTTCGGTATCACTGGCAAATGTCATGAAGTTTGTTGATATGTGGCAGCGGAACATTAGCAATACACAATAATTAAAAACTATGAATTACAGTAAGTATATATATTTGAAATAGTTGAATTAAATATGTAATGCAAAAGAAGTAGTGAGGTAGTTTTCACGGGTTTAATGTCCATTCAGAAATCTGATGGTAGAGGGGAAGAAGCTGTTCCTGAATCATTGAGTGTGTATCTTCAGGCTCCTGACCTCCTCCCTGATGGTAGCAGTGAGAGAAGGGTATGCCCTGGGTGATGGGAATCCAAACCTCCTTCTGCATTTCAATGACCAGAAGTATGTACAGTATTAGGGAAAATGTGCTCTTCTGTTAAGTATATGATAATCCAAGAGATTTTCACCACTTACAGAAACTTTCAAAATATCTTAATGAAATATTTTTTGAAGTCTGTGTAATATAGGAAACATCACTATCAATTCATCTATAGCAAGCTTCTTCAAATTTTACTGTGAACAAACACTTAACTTGATTAAGGATGTTGGTTGAGAGTTCAGTAGTGATGAGGACACCAGGAAAGAGGCTCTCACTGTTCATTAAAATTAGATCATTAACATCTTCCTGTCAGAGCAATATCTTTTTGAGAAAATACTTATCTTTTTGCAGATGTATAGTTGTTATTTGTTAGAAGGAGGTGGTAGAAGGAGATACAATCACAACATTTAAGGCAAGCGCATGAACTGACAGATACAGACCACGTGTAGCCAGATTGATTAGTTAAATTCAAGTTTGTGACCAGCACAGACATTATGAGCTGAAGGGCCTGTACTCCCGTGCATTACTGGTCTATGTTCTATGCTCTGTAAGAACTTCGGTAACTGTTCGGAAAGAAACATACTGCTATGTTTTTCAAGGAATAACTGTTATGCTTTGTAACTTCAAACATTGCGACTAATTCAAAAGAAGACTCAGCAGGTCTAACTTTGAGTTTTACTTTAAGCAAGGTGTGCACATATCACGTGGTAAGGTGATGATGTATGTAATTCATGTATTTATACATATGACCCATAATTAATTACTTAAAGGAACAAGAATGATTGATCCACCTATATAAATACATATGGGGTGTATGGGGCATCAGGGAGGGGTAGCACCTCTGGTAGGGGAACATGTCACGTCATTTTCAAGGTGGTTAGTCCACCTTTGGTCCCCACCTGGCACTCAGCTCTCACCTGCGGCTCCCCGTAGCTGTTTGCATGCGACAGCGGCCAGACCCTGGGCAACGGCTTCGACAAGCCAGTTAAACCAGATGAAGGTAGCGACAGGTCTCAAACCCTCGGTGAGATAGGGAGTTACCTAACCCGGCATGTGAAGACAGACTCTGGCGGATTGAGCGGACGAGACCAATGGAAGGTCCAACGGTCAAGAAGGCGGTCTCTGCAAGCGTCGTGGAACATATAGAGCAGAACAAGACACAGAAGACATCCTGGTCATCCACTGTGCCTAGCCCCATCTCCAGCCGTCTCAACTCTTGTCTTGCCACTGGATCCAGATGGGAATTAGGAAGAGAGAGTGAGGCTGACTCTCCCTCACTTAAATCCAAATCAAGTGCTAGTCTCGACACCATGATAAAATCCGGCTGGTGGCACCGTGACATCAGCACCAGACTCCGGAGCGAAGGTTCCTGAGTTCGAATCCAGTCGAGCCGATCCCGGGCACGCTTTCCATCCGTGCTGGGTTGAGTGTCGAGCTAGCAACTCGACCTCGTAAAAAGTACTAATGGTGTTGAGGTCTTCATCGATGACAATGGACGAACCTTATATATACATATAAATAAGATTACTCAAATTATTTTGAAATATTAAGTACACAACAGTAATAATTTTACATAATATTTTACAAATGTTTATGAGATTATGGTGCTTACTGAATCATAAAAGATAAATTAGAAGAAAAAGATCATTAAAAATTCTGCTTTTACATTGAATGTGTTCTTCAGTGCTGAGTAAATACAACTACTTGTGTTTTGTTTATATTTGATCAATCATATATTTAATTAATGCAAACACAAGAAAAACTGCAGATGCTGGAAATCCAAGGCAACACACACAAAATGCTGGAGGAACTCAGCAGCCCAGGCAGCATCTCTGGAAAGGAATAAACAGTCGATGTTTCGGGCTGAGACCCTTCAGCAGGATAGTTAGTTAATGCAACTGACATTGTCCATTATCATTGACCGCAATGTTGTGTCCCATAGCTTCCTGCTACCTTGAGGGGTGACACTTGGAAATGGTGACAACTTTTTTTTAAAGTCCAATCGTTTTTGGTAGGAAACCTTCAAGAAGCTTGTCTTTAATCATCACAGAAGACTCAAATTTCAAAGGTCAAAGTAAATTTATTATCAAAATACATAAATGTTACCATATACTACCCTGAAATACATTTTCTTGCAGTAGAGCAGAGAAATACAACAGAATAAATGAAAAGCTACACACAATCAATGTGCAAAAGACTCCTTAATTATGCACTTCACATCAAAGTTGCTGGTGAACGCAGCAGGCCAGGCAGCATCTCTAGGAAGAGGTACAGTCGACGTTTCAGGCCGAGACCCTTTGCCAGTCCTGACGAAGTGTGTTGCTTGAATTTCCAGCATCTGCAGAATTCCTGTTGTTTGCGTTTTAATTGTGCACTTGTTAAACTTCTTTATAAAAATGTATAATTTATAATATCTTTCCATGGTTTTGGAGATGTAGTAAATATACCTTTAAGAATGTGCTAACAAGGTTTAGACATGCTTGCTGCTGTAAGATAGACATATTTCTGGTTTAAATCATGCGTATTCTGTTCAATAGCTCAACCATTGGCAGAACACAGCTGCTGTCTAATCAGTTGATGGGTTATGTCAGATTGTGAGACAGATTGAACAGGCTGTCTGTGTAGGAACTATTGTAAATGGATATGCAGAACCAACAACGGCTTGAACCCACGATCTCCTCAGGCCAAGCATCAAATTTCAGAATTACTCTCTAAAAAGTGCCAAAGACATGTAGTGAAAACAGGGCCCAAAAGGGTGGCAGGGACTGTAAACTTGTAATTCAGGTTAGATTTTGGTGGGCCACCTCCGGAAAGCTGCATTTCATTGTAACATAATTTAAGACTGGCTGTTACAACAGGATCTCAGCAACTTTAACAGAAACTTAACAGTTCAAAATTTAAATTACATTTATAATCAAAATTATTTCTGTAGATGTTATCATATACAATTTTGCAGGCATTTATAGGAAAAAAGAAATACAGTAGAAATTTATGAGAAATTATTCATAAACAGCTATGACCGACAAACAACCAGTCTGCGAAAGAAGACAAGCAATGCAAATAAAAATAATACTGAGAACACGGGTTGCAAAGAGTCCTTGAAAGTGAGTCTTTCAGTCAAGGGTTCACAACCCGGGGCTGACGGACCTCTTGCTTAATTATATTGATGCACATCATAAAACAGATTGGGAACCCCTGCTGTAGGTTGTAGAATTAGATCAGAGTAGTGGTCTATCCACATCAGTACAACAGCCTGATGTTTGTAGGATAATAACTGCTCCTGAACTTGGTGGTGTGGGACCTAAGGCTTCTGTACCTCCTGCCCGATGGGAGTAGTGAGAAGGGGGTATGGCTTGGATGGTGAGGGTCTTTGTTGGTGAATGTTGCTTTCTTGCGACAGTGCTCCATGTAAAAGTATTCAGTGGTAGGGAGGGCTTTGCCTTTGATGGATGGGGTTGTACTCAGCACTGTAGCTTTTTCCATTCCTGGGCAATCAAATCATCTTCAGTCCTCTTGACTGCATGTAATCAGCTAAACCTCTTTGATTCTTTATCTAATAATCTGCAAATCTGCAGCCCTTTGGAGTCTTCCTTCTGGTCAATCTCCTTGTTCAAACAAAGACATGTCTACCTTTGTCCAATTATAGTCTGTCTTCTGAATCTGCTTCACTTTGCTGTCAAATGTCTTCAATTATCAGTTCAATTGGCATCTTCCATATCATGCCCCCAAAATGCAGCAGTGCATGGGCGAGCTGTTATTGGATGAAATTCCAGAGCATGGGATGAAGTTTTCTGCAGGCAATGGATGTAAGATAAGCTTATGAAGCCAGAGTTTAAGAAAATTGATCTGTTTTCAACACGTCTTCCAACGTTTCATTAATCAACATAATTACTTGTTGAGTATTACTGTGGTAATATTAAAGATGAGCATGCAGTATGTTAGATGGATATCTATTATTAATGAGGGCGTAAAACACTCATGTCCATTGATGTCAATATTTGCATTGGACAAGAAGAACTTAATTCTCACTGTCTATATACAGTGCCTTGTAAAAGATTCAGCCCTGAAACCTTCGTTCATATTAACACCAAGGATTTTGATCAAATTAACTGAGAATTTTTATTTGTGAATCACATGTTCCTTTTTTTTAAACAGTGGAGCCCAGAAAAACTGGAAAACTAAAAATTCAAAAACTGAAATGTCAGCAGTTCAGAAGTATTCATCCCCCTTTGCTCAGTACTTTGTTGAACCACCTCTCACAGCTATTACAGCCAGCAGTCTTTTTGGATTTGCACAATGTGATGGAGCAAGATTTGCCTATTCCTCCTAGCAAAGTTGCTCAAGCTGTGCCAGGCTAGTTGCAGAGTGGCAAGTGGACAGCAAACTTGAGGTCCTGCCAGAGATGTTCGATTGGATTAAGTTCAGGACTCTGACTAGGCCACCCAAGGGCATCAATTTTCTTCATTTGAATCTACTCCATGGTTGCTCTGGCTGTGTGCTTGGGTTGTACAAGAAGAACTTAATTCTCTCTGTGCCTATACAGTAATTGTTGATGTAGGATCCAAACCTTTGGATAGAGTCTAAAGGGTATTTTTTTAAAAAAAATAAGAATCTTTATGGACTATATAAATGAAGTAGCTTAATCTTCTTTTTTCATCTTCACAAGTCTTCTTTGCATAGGGGAAAAAGTCTGTGAAAGTCAGTACGATTTGGAATAAGCAGCTTTCCACTTCCTATTGAAGTCTTTAAGGAATTATAAGAAAGATATCTCATAATAATGTATAGAAGAATAAAAATCCATTTCCTATAGTTGGTGATACTTCTTGGGGATACAGTAACACCTTTGGACTGAAAAAAAGTTGGTAAACAGAAGAAAGACTGGAAAGAACTGAAGACCTAGAGTTGATTGAACACATGCAATTGTGATAAATGAAATTGCTGGAAAGAATTTACTGCAGTTCAGCCTATGGTACACCAAAAACAATTTTAACTGGCTCCCTTTCCCATGATAATAAAATCCAAAAGGAATCACAGGTACATTATCAAATAGGATATGAAATGAAGGCTCACAGAAGGATTTGAAGATGCTCTGTTGAGATACCAAAAGCATTAACAGCTTTGTAAATAGTTTAGAGTAGTGAAAATGTACATTCTACTTAGTTTATTAAAATATTTGTGTATATAATTAACATTGCTAAAATGTATTGGTGTGTAGCATTGATTAGTAGGTCAAAATATGGTAAACAGCTTGATGAAAGCTGTTTGCTGCAGTGATCTGTCACATGACAGGAAATACTTGTCACCTTGGCCTTCCTTAACCTAAAGCATATATCTGTGCATACATCAAGAAAGGCAAGATGTAAGAATATAAACATTGAGTTTATTTATTTATTTAACTTTTAGTCACATAAATTCCATTGGGGTAAGCTTTATTCGGCATTTAAAACTTCTGGGAAGTGATTTGTGAATTCTGTAAAGAGAAATTTCCATTATCTGAACGGTTGTAATCCAGTAGATGCCGATATTACAAAGGTAATTAGATACTTACTTGAACACAAGAAACTCTGCAGATGCTGGAAATCCAAAGCAACACACACAAAATGGTGGAACTCAGCAGGTCAGGCAGCATCTATGGAAATGAATAGACAGCTGACGTTTTGGACCAAGCCCCTTCTTCAGGACTGAGAAAGAAGGGGAAAGATGCCAGAATAAAAACTTGGTGGAGGTTAGCTGGAAGGTAACAGTAGATACTTACTTGACTCTGGGCAGATCTGTAATGCTGTTGTTTTTGAGTGATGTCAATGCAAAAACAGTGCATAGACTCTATCTGTGTATTATATTTTCAAGATAACTTATTTTAAGTTAAGGAATGCTATAGAGAAGAAATAGATAGATAGCACACACAAAGATGCTAGAGGAACTCAACAGGTCAGGCAACATCTATAGAGATAAATAATGTTTCCATCCTTTCTTCATCCTATGGTCCAATGATCAATATGGTGAAGCAGCACTGAGCGCTTGCAAGCGAAGGGCCTCACATGCATGAGTTAGGAAATAGGCAGTGGAGTTTAGGAGAGCATTTATGAGTATGGAAATTGTGGGAGAATGTGGTTGGCCCATTGGACTGGGTTGTTAAGTTTGCAGGAAACGAAGGTGCAGATGAGGCTTTCAGCATCAAATGTTACGCAGAAGGAGCTAGTGAAAGAGGAGCAAGTGAGAGACTGTTGATCATATCCCTCTAACCCATCTCAAACAGAGGCGATTATTCTGACTTGGCATATCCAGGGAGGAGCTGAAGCATGTTGTAAACTGGTTGAAGAACGAAGCGGAGACTATCGGTGGGAAGAGAACAAAGGGATACCTCAAGCTCTGACAAAGGGAGAACTAAGAAATGGCAGTACAACAGAAAAAGTATTTCAAAATCATCGTCACAGAATAGTCCATATGGAAGCAGGCCTTTTGAACCAATTCATCCATGCCGACTAAGGTGTACATCTTAGCTCATCCCATTTGGCCTAGATCCCTCTAACCCTTTCCTATCCACATACCTGCCCCAATCACTTCCTCTGGCTGCTAGTTCCCCCACATCCGCATCAACCTTTGCATGAAGAAGTTGCCCCTTTGGAACCCTTTAAATATTTGGCTTCTGTTTATATAGAAGAGGATACAAATAACCTCCCCAATATGCTATGGAACTAAGAGCCTAATGAAAAGGAGGCACTATGGAGGTATTGTGTTGGCGTGTGGCCAAGAGGTTAAGGCGTCGGTCTAGTGATCTGAAAGCCGCTAGTTTGAGCCTCAGCTGAGGCAATGTGTTGTGTCCTTGAGCAAGGCACTTAACCACACATTGCTCTGGGATGACACCGGTGCCAAGCTGTATCGGCCCTAGTGCCCTTCCCTTGGACAACACCGGTGTTGTGGAGAGGGGAAACTTGCAGCATGGGCAACTGCCAGTCTTCCGTACGACCTTGCCCAGGCCTGTGCCCTGGAAACCTTCCAAGGTGCAAATCCGTGATCTCATGAGACTAACGGATGCCTATAAAAGGAAAATAATCATCCTGGAGAAATTAATGGCATTGAGAGGATAAATTTGCCACGAGGGCTGTGGATAACATTCAACTCTGATTCCTGGGATGGTGGACAGTGGTATGAAGAGAGACTGGTTTTTCCAGACCTGTGTTCACTGCAGTTTAAAAGAGTAGGAGGCAATCGCATTGAAGAGTTCTGATGGTGTTTGACACGCTGGATACAAGGAGAATGTTTGCCCTGGTTAGGGGAGGTGGGTAGGCTTGGTGTGCAGTCTGTAGATTGCAATTTCAAAATAGAAGATAGAATGTAGAGCATAGAGATGTGCTGCAGAGGGCCATGCCCTTCAGCCCATCAATTATGTTCTGAACATAGTTCCAGATTAAATCTCCAGAGGAAGAGCTTGAGACAGGTATAATAGTGTCACTTAAGAAGCAGATTTATGGCTACATGGAGGGACAGGTCTACGAAGAATAACGATTGAACACATGAAATTGGGACTAGCTGTGGTCGGCATGTACTGATTGGGCCAAAAGACATGTATGCATTCTGCATTGCTCTATGGCTCCCTTCAACCATCCAACTCAGCAGGTCGGGCCAATCTGTGAAAGAGAAGAGAAACAGAATCAACGTTGCAGCTTAGAGACCCTTGTCAGATCAAAAGATCCAAACAAACATAAAGTAAGAAGAAAAATAAACAAGCATTCGTGTTCAATACAATAACATTGGGGTTAAGCAATGGAAGCAGCTTAGATCCCACCATTGCAAAAGTGGAATTTAAATACAAGTAATTAAATAAAACTGTATTTGTCTCCTCAATAAAAGCTACCAGTAGTGTCCAGGAACCAACCAGATAGCCATAATAACTCATCAAGTTTATTAATCTTTCTGAGGGAAGAGAATTTAGATGCTTTCCTGCTCTAGCCTATTTGTCGCTTCAGTCTCACCAAGGTGGTTGTCTCTTACCTGGCATCACAGTTCTTGGGAAACCAGGGATAGACAAAAAGACATACAATAAACCTTATCAATGCCAGTGATGCCCACATCCTATAACTAAAAACTAGAAACCTAAAATCAAAGTTTAAAGTTCAAAGTAAATTTAATATCAAAGCACATATACTTCACCATTTACAACCTTCAGATTCATTTTCTTATGGGCATACTCAATAAATCCAAAAAGCATGATAGAATCAAGGAAAGACCACACCAACTGGGCCATCAACCGTGTGCAAAAGACAACAAACAGCAAACACAAAGAAGAACAAAATAATAATAATAATAATAATAATAATAATAATAAATAACCAATAAATATTGAGAACATGAGGTGAAGAGTCCTTGAAAGTGATTCCATAGCTTGAGGGAACTTTTCAGTTATAGGGCAAGTGAATTTGAGTGAAGTTTGAGTTTGGTTCAAGAGCCTGATGGTTGAGGGGTAGTAATTGTTCCTGAACTTGGTGGTGAAAGTCCTGAAGCTCCCATATCTTCTCCCAGATGGCAGCAGCGAGAAGAGAGCATGTCCTGGGTGGTGGGGGTCCCTGGTGATGGATGCTGCTATCCTGCAACAGCTCTTCATGTAGGTGTTCTCAATGGTGGGGAGGGCTTTACTCTTGGTGGACTGAGTTGTATCCACTACTTTTTGTAGTAGTTCCCATTCAGGGGCATTAGTATTTCCATACCAGACCAGTCAATATACTCTCCAGCACATATCTATAGAATTTTGTCTTAAGTTTTAGATGTCATGTTGAATCTTATTAAATTGATCTCTGAATACACATCTGCTGAAGAAGGAAGATTTTGTCAAAGGGAGGGTACTATTTTCTGGAAATTAAATAGGTGAGGGTATAAAGATATAGAAAAACAGCAACAATAAAAGCTGAATTTATCATTCAAATTTGAGTTTGTTTCAGCAAAACAAGGAAAGAAGGAACAGTGAAGCATGTCTGCCCTCTGCTGGTGAGAAAGGTTCAGTTCTTCCCAGCAGCTTTTTATCAAAGAATCAGTAAGGTGGGGCAGAGGTGAATTATGATGGGATTAAATCCAGATTGTTTCTTACTTTTCAAAAGCCAATATATAAAAAAGACATTGCAATAAAATGAAATGGCAATTGTAATAAAATAATAAAAATTAAAGAACTTAACAAATAAAGAGATTTACAGAATTATGCGGCTATAAATTAGAAGCAAAGGGCCAAAGAGTTGAAAACAATATCAAACAAAACTAAAATAACTTATTAAAATGATAAAAGTACAATTCTGAAAGTATTAACGCAAGAGATTCTGCAGATGCTGGAAATCCAGAGGAATACACTCAAAATGCTGAAGGAACTCAGCGGCTCAGGCAGCAACTATGGAAAAGAATAAACAGTTGACATTTCGAGCTGAGACCCTACATCAGGATTGGAAAGGAAGGGGGACAATGCCAGAATAAAAAAGGTGGAGAGAGGAGAAGGAGGACAAGCTGGAAGGTGATAGGTGAAGCCAGGTAGGTGGGGGGAGGGTGAAGTAAGAAGCTGGAAGATGATAGGTGAAAAAAACAATGGGATTTTGAAGAAGGAATTTGATAGGAGAATGGAATGTAGAAGAAAGGGAAGAAGGAGGGGCACCTGAGGGAGGTGATAGGCAGGAGAGGAGGAGAGCTAAGAGGCCAAAGCAGGGTTTAGAAGAAGAGGGAAGGGGGAGGGAAAAATACTGGAAGGAGAAATCGATGTTCATGCTACCGGGTTGGAGGCTACCCAGACGGAATATAAGGTGTTGCTCCTCCACCCTGAGAGTGGCCTCATCATGGCGGTAGAGGAGGCCATGGACCGACGTGTCGGAAAAGGAATGGAGATAGAAATTAAAATGGTTGGCCACCAGGAAACTCTGGAAATAAAATCATAAAATGCTGGAAACTCTGAGCAGATCAAACAGCTACTGTAAGGAAAGGATTAGTGAATATTTAAAGGTACAGAAGAATAATTGATACACTCATGGTTAAAAATTTATGGATACTGTACACTAAATTACCACTTCTTTAGGTACCTCCTGTACTTAATAAAGTGGCCACTGAGTGTACGTGTGTGTCAGGGTCTTCTGTTGCTTCAGCCCATCCACTTCAAGGTTCGACATGTTGTGCATTCAGAAATACTCCTCTACACACCACTGTTGTAATGCATGGTTATTTGAGTTACTGTCATCTTCCTGTCGGCTTGAACCAGTCTGGCCTTTCTCCGCGCACCTCCTTCAAGGCACCTTCACCCACAGAATCGTCGCTCACTGGATTTTTTTTTGTTTTTCGCACCGTTCTCTGTAAACTGCAGAGACTGATGTGTGTGAAAATCCCAGGAGATCAGCAGTTTCTGAGATAATCAAACCACCCCATCTAGCACCACCAATCATTCCATGGTCAATGTCACTTAGATCACATATCTGATGCTTGGTCTGAACAGAAGCTGAACCTTTTGACCATGCCTGCATGCCTTTATGCATTGAGTTGCTGTCACATGATTGGCTGATTAGATATTTTTTAGATTAGATTATGAGGACACTCAGTCCTTGATTATTGTCATTTAGAAATGCATGCATTAAGAAATGATACAATGTTCCTCCAGAGTGATATCACAAGAAAACAGGAGAAACCAAAGACTAACACTGACGAGACCACATAATTATAACATATAGTTACAGCAGTGCGAAGCAATATCATAATTTGATAAAGAGCAGACCACGGGCACGGTGTAAAAAGTCTCAAAGTTCCGATCGACTCCCGTTAGTCCCGATAGCAGGTGGCAAAACTGAGAAACTCTCCCTGCCATAAACCTCCAGGCGCCGACAACTGCTGATGCATTGGAAGCACCTGACCACAGCCGACTCTAAGTCTGTCTGAAAACTTCGAGCCTCCAACCAGCTCCTCCGACACAGCCTCTCCAAGCACCATCCTCCGACTCAGGGCCTTCCCCTCCGGAGATTCTGGATCACACAGTAGCAGTGGCAGCGAAAAAGACATTGCAGAAGTTTCTCCAGATGTTCCTCCGTGCTCTCACGTCTGTCTCCATCAAATCAAGATTGTGCACAGCACCCTACCTGACAGATAACAGATATCATTTCACTGGAGAGGCCGCTGCATTGTATTTGCATTAGCGAGCTGGTGTACAGGTGGATCTAATTAAGTGCCACTGAGCGCATGTGGTGAACCTTTGGATTTCTCAACCATAGAGTGGTCTGGAGGCTATATTTAAAGTAGAGCTAGATAGATTTTTTTGGAAGGTCAGGGGATTGAGAGCTATGTGGATCTGGTACAGAGGGTTAGGATAGATCAGTCATGATTATATTGAATGGTGGGGGCTGGCCAAGTAGCCTCTCCCACTCTTACTTTCTTGGATTCTTGTGCTCTTGTGTTGCTCATCTTATTCAGAGTAAAAGCTCACTACATTCTGTATTATCTAATCTGAACTGCAGTCAATATTCAAACATAAAGAAATGCAACAAACTCACAAAGACAGAAATAAATAATGTTAAAATATAATTTAATCTAGATGTTAGCTAAGGAACCAAACCCGTCTGTCTATATTGGAATATTAGTCCAAATTCTGATGATGTGGGATTTGTAACCTTGACTATTAACTCAAAGGCAACAAAAGCAGTCAACGTTGTTTGCAATTTCTTTTCTGAGACTCTCAGACATTGGCTTCCAACAAAACAACATTAAACTTGAGCACTGAAACCAGAATGCCAACTGAAGGCTTCAAATGTGACCCAGTCTGTCTGTAATGCCATGCACGTGGGTGGTAGCCTCGAGTAACAGGCAGCAGTCAGTGACAAGGTCAGAATGTGGCAGCAGTTACCTGGAGGAGAGAGCACCTTGTTTTCACAGGGTCTTCAAGCATTTGGCAGCACATTGTTTTGTGTTGTATCAGAGACTATTTGAGCCTCCAATGTATAGTTCTTTGTGTTAGAACTTACTGAATGTAAATAGATCAAGGTTCAGTATACAGAGGAACAGGAGGTGAAATGGTGCACATACTGTAATACTGTGTACTTGTTACAGTTCGCTCCTTTACTGAAACAGTTCTGTGACCCAATCACATTGCCATGCTCTTATGATCCTTTCTATTACCATCACGTTCTAACATTTAACCATCTGGTCCCACAACCCTACAATAGCTCAACATCAGCAAATCAAGGAGATGGTGATGGATTTTAGGAAGACTAACCCTGTACTTGTCCCTGTTACCACTGATGGTGAGAACATGGATGTGGTGAGGACCTACAAGTACCTGGGGGTGAACCTGGATGACAGACTCTAGAGGAGCACCAGCACAGAGGCTGTGAACAAGAAGGGCCAGAGTTGCCTCTACTTCCTGAGGAGACTGAGGCCCTTTGGAGTATGCAGGCCTCTCCTTCACATGTTCTACTAGTCCATTGTCGCCAGTACAATCTTCTATGTGGTGGAGTATTGGGGCAATGGCATCAACATGGGTGATGCCAACAGGCTCAATAAACTGATTGGAAAGGCTGGCTCTGTTATAGGAGTCAAACTGGACATACTGGAGACTGTGATGGAAAATCCTGGCAATTTTGGACAATGTTTCTCATCCTCTGCATGCCACATTGGCAGAACAGAGGAGCACTTTTAGTAATAGACTAAGACAACTGTGCTGCTCCAAAGAGCACTATATGGGATCATTCTTACCTTCGGACATTAGGTTCTATAATGAGCCAACCTGTAGCCGGGGAAGTGATGACCCCTTCACTCCGTTTAGGCTATTTGAGTTAACTTATTTTTATTCTTTCTTACTTCTCTTCTAATATTTGTATACCTGTGTACTTGTAATACTACTGTGACACTTTCCTTTGGGATCAATAAAGTGTCTATCTATTTATCTCTCCTGCTTTTCCTTTGTTCTCTTCCCCCTTTGCTACTCTGATCTCAAAACCTACCCCTTGCCCTTTACTATATTCTTTATTGTCTGATTATCATTTCCTTCAGTTTTGCATTTCTGAGGAGTGAATTATTCCTGCCTAATATTCGGTCAAGGACTTCTACCTACCCTTTAGTTTTTTTAAGAGTATTTATGGACAGCATCAGCATCAGGTTTAATATCATCAGCATGTGTCGTGAAATTTCTTACCTTAGCAGCAGCAGTTCAATGCAATACATAGTATAGAAGAAGAAAACATAATAAAATAATAATAATAATAATAACAAATGAATAAGTAAATCAATTACAGTATACATATATTGAATAGATTAAAAATTAGGAGGAGGAGTTTAGGAGGAGACAATGGCACCTAACGGTGACTCCTTTGCTCGCATCTTCGGAAACAGCTCTATTTCTTTCTTTAATATCTCTATTTTTCCCTTTCTGGGTTCTTTTGAAGACCCTGACCTGGAGTTACATACTGACTACGGTTCTTGCGGGAAAGGGACCCGCTCTCAGGGTTTCAAGACTGGCCATTATTCGACAGGCCAAGGGCACGTCTCAAGAGCTTCACTTGCCTTCAGACGTCCGAGATTTCGTGGCTCTGGAGACGGGGGGTTCGGAGGTCGGAGTCTGGGCAGGAGATTGGTGTGTCGTGCGAAATGGAAGATCTAAGGCTGTGTGCCAGAGAACCGAGATCTTTGGGCACAGAGCTCGGGGAAAGCGATGCAACAGACTTTTAACATCATAAACCAGCGAGTTGTTTGTTATGTCTCCCATCTCACTGTGAAACGGAGACATCACTTTCTCCCTTATTAGGGAGAGAGAGAGAGAGCCTGTGGTATGTTGAATACTGGGTGAATAATGTAGTCTTTGGAGTACTGCAAGTCTGAGTCTTTGCTGTTGCTTTGCTCATGCTTGAGTGCTTGGCAGCAGGTTCTGATGCTTCTTTTTGCCAGTGGGGGGAGGGGGGTCATTGCTTGCTGCTGCTTATGTGTAGGAGGGAGGGGAGCTGGGGGCGGGGACTTTGGGGTTCTAACATTTAACTGTCATTCATTCTTTGGGGACTCTCCTCTGTTTTTGTGGATGGTTGCAAAGAAAAAAACATTTCAGGATGTATATTGCATGCATTTCTCTGACATTAAATGTACCTGTGAAACCTTTGAAAAACAGAAATAATATATATTAATAATATATACAGGTAGTATTCATGGGTTCAATGTCCATTTAGGAATTTAATGGCAGAGGGGAAGAAGCTGTTCATGAATCGCTGAGTGTGTGCCTTTAGGCTTCTGTACCTCCTATCCATTGGTAACAATGAGAAAAAGGCATGCCCTGGGTGCTGAAGGTCCTTAATATGGATGCTGCCTTTCTGAGACACCATTCCTTGAAGATGTCCTGGGTACTTTGTAGGTTAGTACCCAAGATGGAGCTGACTAAATTTACAACCCTCTGCAGATTCTTTCAGTCCTGTGCAGTAGACCCCCATACCAGACAGTAATGCAGCCTGTCAGAATGCTCTCCACGGTACATCTATAAGAAGTTTTTGAGTGTATTTGTTGACATACCAAATCTCTTCAAACTCCATGGACAGCAATGGGGTGAGGCAGATCCCTCTTAGCATCCGGTCAAGTGTACTGAGAAGTTAATTTGCTCAAATAATGGAACCTAGTAAAACGATGGAATCAGTGGCCCATTTGGTAGAGCTGTTGCCTCACAACACCCAAGCCCTGGGTTCAGTCCTGACCGGTGCTGTCTGTCCATGTGATGTTTGTATGTTCTCCCTGTGACCACGTGGGTTGATTCTGGATGCACCAGTTTCCTCCCATATCCCAAAGACGTCCAGGTTGGTAGGTCAGTTGGGCACTGTATTTGTCCCTAGTTTTAAGTTAACTGGTAGTTTCTGGGCCAATTTGATGAGAACGTGGTGAAATTTTAAAACGGGATTAATTTAGGATTAGTGTAAATGGATTGTTGATTGTCAGCGTGGACTCGATGGGCCAAAGGGCCTAATCCCATTTGGTATCTGTTTACGCCTCAATGAAATACAAATGACAGCACCTTCACCCAACAAAAAGACATAACCAAGGTTCAATTCCCACTGCTGACTGTAAGGAGTTTGTACGTTCTCACCGTTACCCTGTGGGTTTCCTCCGAGTGCTCCAGTTTCCTCCCACAGTCCAAAGACATACTGGTTTGTAGGGTAATTGGTCATTGAAAATTGTCCTGTGATTGGGCTAGGATTAAATCGGGGGTTGCTAGGCAGCGTGGCTCAAAATGCCAGAAGAGCCTATTCTGTGCTTTATCTCAATAAATAAAATAAAATTTTTTAAATATATTGATTTCGCATTTCTCCAGAGAAATAAATTTAACAGAAAATCATAACATATGATTTATCACTTTTGTTCCAGCATTGTTTAATTTCTCTGTCCTTTGGTTTACAGAGGAATTGACTCATCTCCTATTCTCTGACTATCTGTTTGTCACTGTCCTGATCGTTAATTCCTCCCTTTTCCCCGTGTTCTCCTGGGCACCTTGATGGTGGCACCTGATTCTCATCTAAACCTGCAGCATAAATACCCCGGCTTTGCATCCATTCATCGCCAGATTGTTGTTTCTGCCAGTGTGGTAATTCATGTTCCTGGCCACTTAGGATTATGTATTCATTTCAGTACTGTGGTTTGCCTGGCCCGAGCCATGCACTGCACGGAACCCCTGTTTCTCCTTCTCTCCGGAAACCATTGGGAACAGATACGGTTCAATCTAATCTCCTCTCCTCGGGCCCCTTTAGTTCTCGGTCACCCGTGGCTAAGCCGACATAACTTTCACATCAACTGGTCCACCAGGAAGATAGTCAGCTGGAGCTCGTTCTGCCATTCCTCTGCCAGCAATCAGACCTTCCCCCTGGGTCCTCATTACCCACCAGTCGGCTGTTGAGGCTGTCCCGTCCAGAAAGCATGCAAACAAAGTCCAAAGATAAAGCACAAGGTGGTGAGAAAGGATCTGAAGGGGTAATTTTGAAACAACTCAGTCATGTTCTAAGGATAAAGTGCCAGATCTGCTTTGTAATGAGAAATTAGAAGAAAAATCTGAAAATACATTCTCTAAGTCAAGTGAAAAGTTTGAAAATGATCAGTCTAATAATGAAGGAACTGATATAGAAAATTCCCAGTTGCATTTAAAAGAAAGCAGACTGGATACTGAGGAAATCGCACATGCTTCTCCAGGAAACATGGTGCAAATTGAAAATTTGATAAAATCTGAAGACAAATTAGAGGAGAAATTGGATGTCGTGAATGAACCTTTTGAACCCATACCAGTTCAAACACAAGAGAAGGAAAGTCCAACACAATCGCTAGAAAAGACGACAAAGGTTGAAGGTAAAGCAAGAAACCTGACCAGTGGTATAAGTAGCCAGAATAAACCAGCCACTCGTGCAGCTAAGAAAGTAAGCAATCCTGAGCATTTGTCAGCAAATAAGCAAGAAAAGCATTCACTGTCTTCCACGAAAGCGAAACCAACAACTGATTTAAAGTCGGGAGAATTTCCAGCACCAGTATCAGTTGCAAGATCAAGAAATCAACCATCTCCTGTGACTAAAAGAGGTGTGAAAGAGAAGCAAGTCCAGAACGCAAAAGACAACAACATAAAACTCAAGCTACCCAGACCCATGCGCATTCATCCCACGTTCCACGTCTCCCAGCTGAAACCTGCGTCTGTCAGCCCATTGTGCCCTCCTGCCGAACCCCCTCCACCCGCCTGGGTTGACGACAATCCAGGCAAGCCTGGTGTTTTGCCTGGAGGCTCCCGTTGAGGGGAGGACACTGTCACGGTCCCGACCGTTAATTCCTTATATTCTCCTGATTCCCTTTTCCCCGTGTTCTCCCGGGTGCCTTGATTGCGGCACCTGATTCTCATCTAAACCTGCTGCATAAGTACCCCGGCTTTGCATCCACTCATCGCCAGATCATTGTTTCAGCCAGTGTGGTAATTCACGTTCCTGGCCGCTTAGGATTGTGTATTCTAAGTTTTGTTTCAGTACTGTGGTTTGCCTGTGTTAACTCTGTCTCTCCGTGTCAAGATAAATATTGCCTGCCACCTGCCTTTCTGTTCATTCTCCTGTTTGCCGTTCAGATCCAGCAACGCTCTGTGTCAAGGTAAGTATTGCCTGCCACCTGCCTTTCTGTTCATTCTCCTGTTTGCCGTTCAGATCTAGCAAGGCTCCATGTCAAGATAGGGATTGCCTTTCCGTTCATTCTCCTGTTTGCCGTTCTGCTCAGCCTCACTCACTCCCCGGCCTTCCCTGCAACCGTTAATATGCACTCTTTAGATTACCCTACCTCCGTGTCAGTGTCCTGCGTTTGCGTTTACCCGTTCCACTCAACACTGTTACTTTTAGGCTGCTTAAAGCTTTTCATCAGGTGCTGATGGGAATGTAAACACACCTTCCTGCTCCACAAATACCTGCCTTAAAGCTGATGATTACACAAGGTTTTGCCGATATTACTAACCATGGGGATAATTTTCTCTGGAATGAAAGCATTAAGTTTTCAATGAAAAGTTGTGACACCTGAGGGCAGGAATTGGGGTGAGATGGTTGCAGCATTGAAGTTCAGATCTCAGATGTCGAGTTGTAATCAGATGCCTTTTTACTTTCCTGTTCCTGGTTTGATAGGTTTCCACCATTATCCAAGCCCCATGACATCACTGCTAGATTATTCACCTGCCATGAGTCCAGAGGGGAATATTGAATATTGTAAAATCAGGCCAAACAGTAATGCAGTGAGTAGAGTTGTTGCTTCACAGTTCAAGTGACCCAGGTTCAACTTTGACATCTGATTGTTCTGTAGGAGTTTGCATGTTCTCCCTTGTGACCGTGTGGATTCTCCCTGGGTGCTTCAGTTTCCTCCTTCATCGCAAAGTCTTGTGGAGAGAATAAAATGGGATTGGAGCACCATGACTGTAAATGGCACTTGACGGTTAGTGTGGACTCGATGGGCTGAAGAGTCTGCTGTACACTGTATAACTCTATGATAATGGCGAGTAACTTGCACTGAATCTCAAATAAAACATCCTGAAGTATTTCACAATGACATTATCAAACAGAACTTGAGACCAAGTCTGACAGGGGGTTCAGGAGCTTAGGATCTATACAGCTTGTGCCACACTCAATAGTTCGTGGCTGTGGACTCACTTTCATGAACTTCAGTTCTGAATGTTATTTATTTACTGTTAGTGTTTGTACTGTTTGATTTTTCTGCACATTGGGTGTTTGATGGTCTTTTTAACGGGTTTCTTTGTTTTGTGGCTGCCTGTAAGGAGACAAATCTTAAGGTTGTATGTAGTATACCTACTTTGATAATAAATGTGCTTTGAACTTTGAACTTTGAATTACTTCTAGGGGATGCAAGAGGCAAGTAAAAACGGAGAGCAGGGATCAACGGGATATAGAGGTGGAGGAGGTTTCTGAGATGTGGGAGCGTGAGTCATTGAAGGTTGGAAAACCAAGCCAAGAGCACCTCTGGGGAGCAACCATATTCCCCAAGATAGATCGATGCAATGTTTATAACCTTGTTCACGTCCGAGAAGAGGACAAGTGGAAGACAGCATTCAACACCACCACTGGCCACTTGATGCCATTTGGTCTGGCCAACCACCACTCCACCCAAACTGCTTTTATGGCCCTGGTCAAGAATGTGCTCCTGGATATGTTGAGTAAGTGTTTTTTTTTGTGTATTTGGACCACATTCTTATCTATGCTCACTCTCGCCAGGAACACATCCACCATGCCTGGAGGGTTCTCAGACAGCTCCTCGAGGACAAACTTTATGCAAAGCCAGAGAAGTGTGAGTTCCACAAGAAGAAGGTGTCGTTCTTGAGCTACATGCTCACCCCTTCCAGTGTTCAAATGGACCACTGCAAAGTTTAGGCAGTCACAAAGTGGCCCAAACCATCTATGGTCAAACAGGTGTGGTGCTTCATGGGGTTTGCAAACTTTTATCACCACTTCATCGGAAACATCAATTCCATCAAGGTTCCCATAAATACACTCACCAAGAGATCTCTGCAGATTTCCTACGAACAAGTGAAACAGACCAATCACTCTCAGAGGTAAAGCGATGACTCACCGCTGCACAAGTGCTACAACATCCAGACCCATCCCATCCATTCACTGTCAAGGTTGATCCAGCAGATGTCAGCATTGGCGTTGTACTCTCCCAGAGTGCTTCTGCTGATAATTGTCTGCACCCTTAGGCTTTTCTTTCCCATCACTTGACTCTTGCAGAACCTTTGATTGTCAAGGAGGTGCTGGAGGCAATACAGGCTGCAGGAGCAGAGAATCTCTTTTTAGTATGGACAGAGCAGAAGAACCTCTCCTACGTTTGTAAAGAGATTCTACTCCCTTCAAGCCCATTGGGCTTTCTTATTCACTCAGTTTAATTTCACCCTCACCTACCATCCTGGCAGCAAGAATACCGAGGCCAATGTTCTCTCCTACCCATTTTGACATCTTGGAGGACAATGCCAATCCAGACTCCATCCTTCTTCGTTTGTGCAAAGCTGTTTTGGTAATTTGGGAAACAGAAAAAGAGATGAAGGCTGCCCAACATTTGGATCCAGATCCGAATGAGGGAACTCCCAACCAGCTCTTTATCCCTGCAATTGGAATGGGATCACTCTTTCTGTCTGGTTGACCAGCCAGCAATTTAATGGACCCTGGAATTTATAGATACGATTTTGGTGGCTGTCTATGTCCCAGGATGTCCACATTGTCTCCTCTGCCTGTCCCACTTGTGCCCAGAACAACATGTCACGTCAGCACCCTGCTGGTCTGGTCTGTCCACTGCCTGTACCTCACTGCCCACAAGTCCCACCTCTCGGTGGAGTTCATCACTGGTCTGCCTCCATTTGATAAGAACACTACTATTCTGGTAGTTGTGGAATCGATCTCCAAAGCAGCTCACTTTATTGCCTTCCCCAAGCTCCCATCAGCTTGGGAAACTGTCACCCTCATCACTCAGCACATGTTATTGAAGACCATAGTCCCCGTCACATTTTTGGAAGGCTTTCTGTTCTCTTTTGGGAGCTATTGCCAGCCTCTCATCAGATCTCCACCACCAATCTAAAGGCCAGATTGAGAGAGTGAATCAGGAGCTGGAGACAACAATGCGCTCCCTTATCTCTTCCAACCCTACAACCTGGAGCTCCCTGCTGGTTTGGGCAGAGATTGACCATGAAAGCTTCCGGTCATCCTCCACTGGCATGTCCCCTTATGAATACCCAAAGGGAATCCTGCCACTGCTCTGACCTGACCACGAGATTGATGCGGGAGTTCCTGTTTCTGAACAGTTGGTCCAACACTACAAGAGCACATGAAGACAAACCAGGGCTTCTCCGCTGTGCAATCAGAAACAGCTCCGCTGACAGATGAGGCTTCTCAGGCTAGGGGAAGAGGTCTGGCTGGCACCTAGAGATCTTCCTTTGAGAGAAGAGAGTCACAAGTTGGCCCCACACTACAAAGGACCATTCACAGAGAAGAAGGCTACCAGGAGAGCTAATTAGTTCCCCTCTACCACCACTCTGCTCCGTCTAGCGGAATTAGTCCTTACTCTTAATAATTTCTCCTTTGACTCCTCCCACTTCCTCCAAACTAAAGGTGTAGCTATGGGCAACCGTATGGGTCCTAGCTATGCCTGCCTTTTTGTTGGCTTTGTGGAACAATCTATGTTCCGTGCCTATTCTGGTATCTGTCCCCCCACTTTTCCTTCACTACATCGACGACTGCATTGGCGCTGCTTCCTGCATGCATGCAGAGCTCGTTGACTTTATTAACTTTGCCTCCAACTTTCACCCAGCTCTCTAGTTTACCTGGTCCATTTCCAACACCTCCCTCCCCTTTCTAGATCTTTCTGTCTCTGTCTCTGGAGACAGCTTATCCACTGATGTCTACTATAAGCCTACTGACTCTCACAGCTATCTGGACTATTCCTCTTCTCACCCTGTCTCTTGCAAAAACGCCATCCCCTTCTCGCAATTCCTCCGTCTCCGCCGCATCTGCTCTCAGGATGAGGCTTTTCATTCTAGGACGAAGGAAATGTCCTCTTTTTTTAAAGAAAGGGGCTTCCCTTCCTCCACTATCAACTCTGCTCTTAAACGCATCTCCCCCATTTCACGTACATCTGCCACCCCACTAGGAATAGGGTTCCCCTGGTCCTCACCTACCACCCCACCAGCCTCCAGGTCCAACATATTATTCTCCGTAACTTCCGCCACCTCCAACGGGATCCCACCACTAAACATATCTTTCCCTCCCCCCCCTCTGCATTCCGCAGGAATCGCTCCCTACGCAACTCCCTTGTCCATTCGTACCCCCCATCCCTCCCCACTGATCTCCCTCCTGGCACTTATCCATGTAAGCGGAACAAGTGCTACACATGCCCTTACACTTCCTCCCTTACCACCATTCAGGACCCCAAACAGTCCTTCCAGGTGAGGCGACATTTCACCTGTGAGTCGGCTGGGGTGATATCCTGCGTCCGGTGCTCCCAATGTGGCCTTTTATATATTGGCGAGACCCGACGCAGACTGGGAGACCGCTTTGCTGAACACCTACGCTCTGTCCGCCAGAGAAAACAGGATCTCCCAGTGGCCACACATTTTAATTCCACATCCCATTCCCATTCTGACATGTCTATCCACGGCCTCCTCTACTGTAAAGATGAAGCCACACTCAGGTTGGAGGAACAACACCTTATATTCCGTCTGGGTAGCCTCCAACCTGATGGCATGAACATCGACTTCTCTAACTTCCGCTAATGCCCCACCTCCCCCTCGTACCCCATCAGTGACTTATTTTTATACACACATTCTTTCTCTCACTCTCCTTTTTCTCCCTCTGTCCCTCTCACTATACCCCTTGCCCATCCTCTGGGTTCCCCCCCCCCAGTCTTTCTTCCCGGACCTCCTGTCCCATGATCCTCTTGTATCCCTTTTGCCTGTCACCTGTCCAGCTCTTGGCTCCATCCCTCCCCCTCCTGTCTTCTCCTCCCCTTTGGATCTCCCCCTCCCCCTCCAACTTTCAAATCTCTTACTAATTCTTCCTTCAGTTAGTCCTGACGAAGGGTCTCGGCCTGAAACGTCGACTGCACCTCTTCCTACAGATGCTGCCTGGCCTGCTGCGTTCACCAGCAACTTTGATGTGTGTTACCAAGAGAGCTATAGACTGCACCCACCATCATCTATGTAGATTCACTCAGTTTTCCATGTTTCCCACCTCAAGCTGGCAACTCCCTCCACCGTTGCTCCAGTCAACCCCCGCCACCCCACTTCGTGGATGTGTCCCTGGTATATTCTGTGCAATGCCTCCAGGCATCTTGTTGGTGCGAGGCAGGGTGCAGAACCTCTTGCACTGTGAGGTGTATGGCTCAGATGAATGTTCTTGACTTCTAACCCACAGACAAGTCACTCTTCTGGGACTTCCAGAGGGCATATATATCTGGCACCTCAGGAGCTGAGCCTTGGGAGTGGGACCACGTCACAACCACGGAGAATGGGCGCCCCACAGACAGGCTGCTGAAGGGGGTTTGTAATCATGCTTGTGCAAGTGCACATTCTAGCCAATCAGGACTTTTAGGTGGTTGTATTTAACTCCCTTCTTTTCATTTCAGTCTTGTCAAGTCTTGACTGAAGCACAGCAATGAGAATGCTCCCTGTTTGCTTTAGTCCACATTCCAGGAAGGAACATTACAATTTAGATTGACGCTGTAAAGGCGTGGTATTAATTCAGTATTAGGTTACTGCTTCCAAGCCACAGTGACGGTGTTAGATATTAGTTTGCGGCCCTGTTGGCCTAGAGCTGTCTATTTTTCTTTTGTTCTGTACAGTTCTTATGAAAACTCAGTGAACTGTTCATTCTGCTTCAGTGTCTCTCCCCCTGCATTTGGGCCAACACCAACCACCGTGTCACCTATAGCCCTGCTGATCCTTATCAACAGGTGAAAGCCTCATCCACGTCTTTGATACTTGTACACTTGACATTCAATACAATCCAGAGCCCAACTTCCACAATCTCTACATCTAAAGGTAGAGAAGAAAATAGGATAGAATGCCCCACATTAAATGACTACGATTCTTTGCGGGAATGAGACCCGCTCTCGGGGTTCCACAATCGGCCGCTATTCGGCATGCCAAAGTCGCGGCCTGGCCAGTATGATATGGGGAGCAAGATGTTGCTCATGCAGCAGACTCCCCCTCCCATACAGCTGATGAATCCAATGGAACAGAGGTCGACACAGTTTGGCACCAGTGGTGTTGCAGAAGTTGCCAGTCAACCTTGAATTCAATGTAGGACTGACTTAGGACTCCAGCTCTGAATTTTTCCTTGTGATTTACTCCCAAATTCTTCCCCATGGGTGGGTATAGCCAAAGTATGGAGAGTCCAACATGTTACATTGATTGGGGAGCCACAATGGAAAACCTTCTAAAATTTTAATATTATTGTTGTGGGGGTGATATACAATGGCTCTCTGAGCAGCCATTGAAGGAACAGATTGAATGTTGCAAGATATCAGACACAATAATAAATAAATTGGAGGTATTACTTCAGTGTTAGCCAGAGATTTTCATTGTCAAACACTGTCAGTAGTTCCAGAACACATCACAGAATGCTGAAGAACTCAGCAGATCAGGCAGTATCTATAGATGGAAACAAACAGTCAACGTTTTGAGCCAATAGCCTTCCCAGGCCTTATGTCTATGTTAGTAGTTCCTCAAGGAGTCACAACACTATTTGAATAACCAATGTTTGTGTGAAAGCACAATTTTAGAACCAAAAAGTAATACAGAGCGAAGACTTTCTTCCAACATTTCCTAGACATCCTCAACATTACAAATCGATTGACAGTAAGACTGACATTGTTCACGCTGTATACTTTCTGTAGAATTGTTAAACTCTGCCACCACCCGGTGCACCATTACGTTATCTTGAGGAAGAAGGAGCTCCAGTCATGTGATGGAAATTGGATCCATCAATACTATGCAATGCTTGGGTTGAGTTGTTCTCCACTCTTGACGATTTACTTGCAAATGGTTCATCACCATGTGAGGAGACATCATCAGTGCGCTGCTGATTGTGGTCTGTCCTGCAAAATATACTTTTGTATACAAACATTTGTACATTTCAATCAGCTGATTGAACATAATTTCAGAAGCTCAGTTGTAATGTAGTGAGGAAATCTCGTTGCTGATTGGCTGTGTGGAGAACCTCAAACATTGTGGTCTGGGATTTTGCCTGCACCAGCTCATAAATAAGATTAACGTCAATGTGTTTGTTTACGGAATTGGAGAAAACCATGCTTCTGGGAATTTTCTTGATCTCCTTGGTAGAGACTAGGAAGAGTTGGTCATGCTGCTTTATAGCCTGTTGATCTTCATGGATACTTGTGGATAGTTTTCTCCCAGCTTAGCGACATAATATTTGCTGCAGACCCTGCATTGGATTTTGTGACCACATTGGTCTTGTCCAATAGCTTGGTTCGTACTCTACCCATGAAGGTTGTGAGGGGCACAAATTCGACTGGGCATCAGTGAAAGTCATGGCGCAAGCAAACACATGGCATGCAAGAGAATTCTTTGAAGCGTGGTTTTCCGTGAACAAGCTCGTAGACCAACTCCAGACCACAACGCACAAAGTTCACCACACAGCCAGTCAGCAACGAGATTTCTTCCCCACATCACAACTGAGTTTCCGAAATGACATCCAGTCAGCTGATTGAGAAGTATATAAAGGTCAAGCATTCAGACGACACACCACAATCAACAGTGCACTAACAATGTCTCCTCGCATAGTAATGAAATGTTTGCAAGTACATTGCCAAGATCAGAGAACAGCTCAACCCAACCATCAACCACCCGAGCAACACGTCTTTGGAATTATTTCATTACTATTCAATGGCACAAGATTAGGCTTTCAGATGTTACTACTACATGTGGGCACGTGGCCAAGTGGTTAAGGCATTGGACTAGCTACCTGAAGGTCGTGAGTTCGAGCCCCAGCCAAGGGAACCTGTTGTATCCTTGAGCAAGGCACTTAATCACACATTACTCTGTGACGACAGTGGTGCCAAGCTGTATGCGTCCTAATGCCCTTCGCTTAGACAACATTGGTGTCGTGGAGAGGGGAGACTTGCAGCATGGGCAGCTGCTGGTCTTCCACACAACCTTGCCCAAGCCTGCGCCCTGGAGAATGAAGACTTTCCAGGTGCAGATCCATGATCTCGCAAGACTAACGGATGCCTTTATTACTACATGTAATTGAGGCTGCACTAATGACTGGTAGTACTGTTTGGGAAAATATCTTCACTTGAATGCCAGTTGTCTCATCTAATTTACCTTTTCAATTCAAGTGACTTCCATTCCTTGTTCAGCTTAGTTTTTCCATGAGCATTAATAAAGCGCAAGGTCAATCACTAAAAGCTGTTGGCATTAATCTCAAAAGGCAATGCTATTCCCATAGTCAGGTATACAGCATATTGGTTGCTCCGGAGTTGAAGATAAAAATAAGCTGTATGAGTTTACACTGGGTTTGAATGAAAGAAATATGATGTATTCGGAAGTACTTCAACACAGGTGCGAACTACTTTAAGGGAAGTATATTCTGATAAGATGGCAACGTGTTCGATTGCACCATCTTCTTTGGGGTCAACCAAAGGTGTTATTGTCCTTTTTAAACACATTTTTTACAATCACCAGATCCTGCTGGACACTAAGAACTTAAAATACTTCAGGTCTACACCACCAGCAAGCTGCTCATTGGCAGAGTAACTGAAGGAGCCAGACGCTGCGGATCGTGCTGCTGTCTGCGACAAAGAGAAGTCGGTGCGCGAAGACGGTGTGCAGTCTAACAGTGAGTGGTCATCCTAGTTGCTCTTCAGGTAATCACAAGACCCTGTTGGTCACTGTTGAAGTGGAATGCTGCAACTCTGATTCAAGGACTTATTGACGGATAGCAGGGTGGATGGTGGGGGAGCTGCACGGCCTCAGTCATAGTGAGGAGTCGGTCTCAAGCCGTGGTGTCACCTGTTTAAAGCTGCCCAGGAGACAGGCACCAGAGTCGGTGCTCTCCACCAGAAGCAGTGTGGTGCAACATGCAAACTGGAGTCGGTGCTGCCCACCAACACCACTCCGTTTGGCTGGGTATTCATGTAACGTAATTAAACCACGTATTTTAACTGCTTAACTATATCGTTCATGGAATATATATTTGTTAGATTGCATTTCACTTGCAAGGAGTGTTATAAAGTCCATTTCCACGGAAATAAATACAAGTATCAGGATTGGCAGCATAATGACTCAAGCAATGGCAAGCGTTGCAGCTAGTTGTTTAATAAAAACCAAAGAGATTAGAAGCAGGATTCAGCCACGTGGTCCCTCAAGTCTACTCCACCAGTCAATACGAAGATGGCTGATCAACTGCATTGGATGGTGGGCAGTACGTTGATTGGAGAGATGTAGTCATGACAGCATAGAAAATGAATGTGGATTTGGGATTTAATGACATATTAAATAACTTTGGAGAGCAATGAGGCTGAAAATGGAGTAGGTTACTGAGATAAAACAAATACCTGTGGGTATATTTTAGGTCATGACAATGGATTTTATCACCTAACATATTCAATTACTGCCCATTACGCCTGCTGGCGTTTAGGGCAGCAATGAAGGTTCTCCATCTCTATCTGTCCTTGGCCACTCAGATGTAGAAGGATTCGTCTTTGCTGTTTCCGTAATGATTTTGTTTTACCAGTTGGGGTTGTTAGCCCTGAGCTGAACCCCTGAACCTGGAGGACTGGTGGACCACTCTTCTTGTCTGGCCTCCACCCTTTGACCTGTTTGGCATGAGTGACCCTACTAAGAGCCAAAGCATAAAGCCCTGACTCCAGCTAATATAGTTCTCTGGGTCATTAAGGCACACAAGCCTCCAAACCACAACAAGGTTGTGGTCCTCCGGGCCGCCTGGGGAGTTCATGGCTGTTATCATCACAGCGGTGTACATTCCACCGCAGGCTGGTACTGACCTGGCTCTCAAGGAACTGTACAAGACCATCAACATGCTGGAGACCGCACACCCAGAGGCTGCCTTAATTGTTGTCGGGGACTTCAATCGAGCGTTGCTGATGAAAGTCTCTCTGAAGTTTTGTCAGCACATCCAGGTGAGCACTCGTGGAGATAACACACTTGACCACTATTACACTCCCTTCCACAACACTTACAAAGCTCTCCTTCGCCCAGCTTTTGGAAAATTAGATCACTCTTCGATCCTGCTTTTGCCGACATACAGGCAGAAGCTGAAACAAGAGACGACCGTAGTTAAAACCGTCCACTGTTGGTCCGACCAGTCGGCCTCCACGCTGCAGGACTGCTTTGATGATGTCGACTGGAATGTCTTCCATGATGAGGATGTCTCCGACTTCACGGAGGGAATCACGTGCTTCATCCGGAAGTGCATCAACGATATTGTCCCCCAGAAACTGGTCAGTCTTCCCGAACCAGAAACCCTGGATCAATAGTTCAGTGTGAGCAGCACTTCCAGCGCGACATTGAGCTTACATTGTTGGCAATCAGCAGGAGCTCACGAAAAGCAGCTATGATCTGCGCAAAGCTATCAAGGCTGCAGAACAACAATATAGGGACAAGATTGAGTCAAGGTTCACAACGAATAGCACACGTGACTTGTGGCGAGGGCTACACACCATCGCAGACCTCAAAGCCAAACGTGTGGAGCCGCCAACATCGCGGCCTCTCTCCCTGATGAGCTCAATCGCTTTTATGCTCAGTTCATTGTCACTAACTCTGAGCCTCCGAGGAAAGCCACCGCTACAACCTGCAACCTGTTCATCTCTGAGGCTGAGGTACGCAGATGTTTCCAATGAGTGGACAGTCGCAAGGCTGCGGGACTGGACGGCATCCCAGGGTGGGGACTCAGGATGTGCACGGTGCAAATGGCAGGTATGCTTACAGACATGTTTAACCTCTCCCTCCCCCAGTGTAGAGTGCCCTCCTGCTTCAAAACATCCACCATGTCCCTGTACCAAAAAAGACCCAGGTAACATGTCTGAACGACTGACGTTCTTTCACACTCACCTCAATAATAAGCAAATGCTTTGAGAGGCTTGTCAAGGATTACATCTGCAGCTTGCTACCACCCAAACTGAACCCCCTACAATTCGCCTACCGACACAACCGATCGACAGATGACACAGTAGCCACTGCTCTACACATCGTCCTTACACATCTGGAGAAGGATGCTTACGTGAGAATGCTGTTCTTGGACTACAGTTCAGCATTCAACACCATAGTTCCATCCAGGTTCGACAAGAAGCTCAGAAACCTTGGCCTTGACCCTGCCTTGGGCAGCTAGATCCTGGACTTCCTGTCAGATTGCAGGTTGGAAGAGTGGACTTCCTCACCTGCAACCCTCTGACTCTCAATACAGGAGCCCCTCAGGGCTGCGTACTGAGTCCCCTCCTTTATTCCCTGTGTACCCATGACTGTATCACCACCCACAGCTCCAATCTGCTAATTAAATTTGCTGACGACACTACATTGATTGGTCTTATCTCAAACAATATCGAGGTGGCCTACAGGGAAGAAAAAATCTCTCTGACACAGTGGTGTTAAGAAAACAGGCTCTCCCTCAATGTTGCAAAAACAAAGGAGCTGGTTGTGGATTACAGGAGGAATGGAGATGGGCTAACCCCTATTGACATCAATGGATCTGGGGTTGAGAGGGTAAACAGCTTCAAGTTCCTCGGCATCCACATCACCGAGGACCTCACATGGTCTGTACACACCAGCTGTGTGGTGAAAAAGACACAACAGCGCCTCTTTCACCTCAGACAGTTGAGGAAATTTGGTATGGGCTCCCAAATCCTCAGAACTTTCTACAGGGGCACAACTGAGAGCATCCTGACTGGCTGTATCACTGGCTAGTATGGGAACTGTACCTCCCTTATTCGCAGGACTCTGCAGAGGGTGGTGCGGACAGCCCAGCGCATCTGTAGTTGTGAACTTCCCATGATTCAGGACATTTACAAGGACAGTTGTGTAAAAAGGGCCCATAGGATCATCGGGGACCCAAGTCATCCCAACCACAATCTGTTCCAGCTGCTACCATCCGGGAAGCGGTACCGCAGCATAAAAGCCAGGACCAACAGGCTCCAGGACAACTTCTTCCACCAGGTCATCAGACTGATGAACTCACGCTGATTTGAGTGTACTCTACATTACATTGACTGTTCTATTTATTATAAATTACTATGATTGCACATTGCACATTTAGATGGAGACGTAACGTAAAGATTTTTACGCCTCATGTACGTTAAGGATGTAAGACGTAAAGTCAATTCAATTCTATTCAATTCAATTTGGCATAGTTTTAGGGTGCTTGGAAGTAGCTACAGAGGAGATGTCAGGGGTAAGTTTTTTACGCAGAGAGTGGTGAGTGCGTGGAATGGGCTGCCAGCGGCAGCGATGGAGGCGGATACGATAGGGTCTTTTAAGTGACTCCTGGATAGGTACATGGAGCTTAGAAAAATAGAGGGCTATGGGTAACCCTAGGTAATTTCTAAGGTAAGGACATGTTTGGCACAGTTTTGTGGGCCGAAGGGCTTGTATGGTGCTGTAGGTTTTCTGTGTTTCTATGTTTCTAATTCAATTCTCTTGGAGGACCTAACATACAGACTAGGAAAAAATGTTTGTGAAATGTAATGAAATACATAAATGACATTTGGTTCTTTCTTGCTTTATTAGTTATACTGCGTCAAAACCACAGCAACTAAAGATTAGTTTACTTGATCTTTTACTGTGGCTGTGACTAATACTTATGAAACTTCTTTTTAATCTGATTGTTAAAACACTATAAAATTGTCAACTGTCATTAAACAAAGTTATGCATTGATAGTACCGATAGTTTATGGGCACAATTAAAGATTACAAGATGAGATAGTTGTGTTGTGGCTGAATCACACTTGCATTGAGCTAAAAGATGTCCCACTATTTCCACTTTGCCCTCCACTGCTACAGAGCAGAAGAACATGTTGGGGAAAGGAATTTGTTCTGACCTCTAAAATGAATTTGACACAATGTTTAGGAAACTCCTGCTGTTTAATCTAAACCAAAACAGACTTTGCGGTTTATAAGAACAAGCTGACCACACTCTTGGTTAGTGCTGTCTAATTTGAGAGGCTGTGAATTTCTATCGCCTATCAAAGATATGAGCAATAGTCAATCAGAAGTTATAGAGCATTTCCAGTTGAAATGCTATGTAACTTCTGAATTGGAACCAAAATAGGTTAATTATAGGTATTGCTCTAAGTTAAAGGAGGTCCATGAGATTGATTAAAAAGAAATAGAAGCTGTTTTTATTTAATGATAAATGTAGCATGATTAAGAAAACAATGGTTTTGAAAAATCACTTCCTGACCAGTAAAGAAAACCCAACAGCCAGTACATTCATGTATAAATTATACAGTAGATTTTTTAAAAAACCTATTGCTTTGTTAATTATTGTTCAGCTTACATTTATTTTTATTAACAAAAAATTGTTACGCTTCAAACTTGTTTAGTAAGATAGGAATCGCTGTCAAAATCAAGCAGTGGAATAAATTATAATTCTTTTAATCATTTCATGAAACCATAAGTTATGTTGATATTTGTATCCTTCTGTCAATTTTTTTCCATATTGCTATATCTGTAAAGGTTGATTTGATTGAAGGTCATGAGACTATCAAGGATATGAATTCCAATGCTAGAAAAACTGTCTTGAAACATTCGTTGTCATTTTCATGTCTTTGGTTTATAGCGGTCTTGTCGTTCATTGAAGATAAAGGCAAATTTTTGCAATCAGAGATGGCCTGTCCATTTTATTTTCATTTTGAATGGAATTTAAAGTAGTTTCGCGGGCAAAGGACTGAGGCGACGCAGTATCACTTTTAACCAAAGCGAAAGTTATGATCTAATGGCAGCCTGAATTGAAAACTAAAGCTTGTACAGGAGGAAAAAAAAAGCAACATAGGATTCCCTACATGGGGAGTCGCGCCCACATGCTCACAAATCCCATTCACAATCCAAATCTATTTAGTTATACAGTTACTCACATTAAGGACAAGGTCAGTTTTCATTGCTTGTCCTTATTGTTTTCAATTGTGTACTGACACCACACTCCCTCAGTCTGTGAAGGAGGGGGTTCCAGTACTTAGACACAGTGACAATGAAGGGCCTGCAATATATGTCCAGCAAAAAGTAATGTGCAGCTTGGGTGCAATCCTGCAGGTGGCGCTGTTCATATGCGTCAGCTGCCTTTACCTTTCTTTGTGAAGGAGGTCATAGTTTTGGGTAAAATTCAGAAAGTACCCTGGGTACGTAACTGCGTCCATTTTGTAGGCAGTCAGACTGCAGCCACTGTGTGCCAATAGTGTAAAGTATGAATGATGAGGTTAGTGGATTAGGCTTCAGTCCAGTGGGATGTATTATCCTGGATGGTGTTGGGTTTCTTGAGAGTTGTTTGTACTGCACTCTTTTAGGCAAGTAAGAGTTAACAACAGAAAGATACATAATTCATATACTCTGCATTTAGATATATAAATGAATTTTATGTCACTTAAAGCAGTGCTAGTTTTGACTAAATGTTGTGCTCCTTCACACTGTACAAAAAATTAGAAATTTCTTTCCGTAGTTGATCTTCTTTTAAAAGAGTTTGAAAGCTTTTTAGTACAATTTTTATTTGTCAATTTTATACTTACATTTTCTCATTAACACTTTATAATTATACTCAAAGTAATTTGACTCTGAATTCCTAATGCCCTGCATTCACCATTGCAACTCCACTGGAAAATCAGTTAAACCATCATCGTCATTATGTGCCATGTAGATTGTCCATGATTGTTCTTGGCAAATGGTTCCACGGAACTGGTTTGTCATTGTCGCCTTCTGGGCAGTATCTTTGCAAGACAGTTGACCCCAGCCATCATCAATACTCTTCAGAGATTGTCTGTCTGGCATCAGTGGTCGCATGAGAGCACAATTGTCCCTGATAACTACACCTGCGAAAGGTGCATCCAGCTGTAGCTCCGACAAACCGGGTTAAGGAACTGGAGCTGGAGCTGGATGCACCTTTCGCAGGTGTAGTTATCAGGGACAATTGTGCTCTCATGCGACCACTGATGCCAGACAGACAAACTGGATGAACTTTGGATCATTCAGGCGGCAGAGGCAGAAATAGAGAGGAGTTACAGGGAGATAGTCACCCCTAAGGGTCAGGAGACAGGTAGCTGGGTGACTGTCAGGAGAGGGAAGGGAAATAGACAGAATGAGCATAGCACCCCTGTGGCTGTTCCCACCAATAATAAGTACATCGTTTTGGGTACTGTTGATGGGGACGACCTACCAGGGGCAAGTTGCAGTGGTTGCATCTCTGGCACCGAAATGGGACCCTCAACTCAGAAGGGAAGGAGGGAAAAGAGGAGAGCAGTAGTGTTAGGGGGACAGATAAGAGGTTCTGTGGAAGAGATCGAGAATCCTGGATGGTCCATTGCCTCCCTGGTGCCAGGGTCCACGATATCTCGGATCGAGTCCTCAGTATTCTCAAGAGGGAGGGTGAGCAGCCGGATGGTCTGCATCCCAGAGTGCTTGAGGAAGTAGCCCAAGAAATAGTGGATGCATTAGTGATAATTTTTCAAAACTCTTTAGATTCTGGACTAGTTCCTGAGGATTGGAGGGTGGCTAATATAACCCCGCTTTTTAAAAAAGGAGGGAGAGAAAAACCGGGGAATTATAGATCGGTTAGCCTAACATTGGTGGTGGGGAAAATGCTAGAGTCAGTTATCAAAGATGTGATAACAGCACATTTGGAAAGCGGTGAAATCATCGGACAAAGTCAGCATGGATTTGTGAAAGGAAAATCATGTCTGACGAATCTTATAGAATGTTTTGAGGATATAACTAGTAAAGTGTATAGAGGAGAACCAGTGGATGTGGTATATTTGGATTTTCAAAAGGCTTTTGACAAGGTCCCACACAGGAGATTAGTGTGCAACCTTAAAGCACACGGTATTGGGGGTAAGGTATTGGTGTGGGTGGAGAATTGGTTAGCAGACAGGAAGCAAAGAGTGGGAATAAACAGGACCTTTTCAGAATGGCAGGCGGTGACTAGTGGGGTACCGCAAGGCTCAGTGCTGGGACCCCAGTTGTTTACAATATATATTAATGACTTAAATGAGAGTATTAAATGCAGAATCTCCAAGTTTGCAGATGACACGAAGCTGGGCGGCAGTGTTAGCTGTGAGGAGGATGTTAAGAGGACGCAGGGTGACTTGGATAGGTTAGGTGAGTGGGCAAACTCATGGCAGATGCAATTTAATGTGGATAAATGTGAGGTTATCCACTTTGGTGGCAAAAACAGGAAAACAGATTTTTATTTGAATGGTGGCCGATTAGGAAAAGGGGAGGTGCAACGAGACCTGGGTGTCATTATACACCAGTCATTGAAAGTGGGCATGCAGGTACAGCAGGCGGTGAAAAAGGCGAATGGTATGCTGGCATTTATAGCGAGAGGATTCGAGTACAGGAGCAGGGAGGTACTACTGCAGTTGTACAAGGCCTTGGTGAGATCACACCTGGAGTATTGTGTGCAGTTTTGGTCTCCTAAGCTGAGGAAAGACATGCTTGCACCTATTTTCTGTGTTTCTATGTTTCTATGTCGTGGTCCATGTAGGGACCAATGATGTGGGTAGGAAGAGTGAGGAGGTCCTGAAAGGAGAGCTTAGGGAGTTAGGAGCCAAGTTAAAGGACAGGACCTCCAGGATAGCAATCTCAGGATTGCTACCACTGCCACCTGCAGGCAGGTTTAGAAATAGTAAGATAGTGCAGATCAACACATGGTGAAGACATGGTGCAGGAGGGAGGGCTTCAGATTTATAGATAATTGGGCAGTTTTCCAGGGAAGGTGGAACCTGTTCCAGTGGGACGGTTTACATCTAAACTGGAGGGGGACATATATTCCTGCAGGTAGGTTTGCTAGAGAGGCTCCAGTGGATTTAAACTAGATACAAGGGGGCAGGGGAACCAGAGTGTAGGAACAGGTGTAGGGAGGAAGGAAGAAAAAGGAAATAGTAAATTTGTTTGCACCGTTAGTGATAACCAGAGATTAAGAGGTGGAAAATTTCTTAATTGCATTTATTTTAATGCTAGGAGCATTATAAGAAAGGTGGGGGAGTTTAAAGCATGGATTGATACCTGGAAGTATGATGTGGTAGCTATTAGTGAAACATGGTTACAGGAGGGGTGTGATTGGCAACTAAATATTCCTGGATTTAATTGCTTCAGGTGTGATAGAATGGGAGGGGCAAGAGGGGGAGGCGTTGCATTGCTTGCCAGAGAAAATATTACAGTAGTGCTCTGGCAGGATAGATTAGAGGGCTCATCTAGGGAAGCTATTTGGGTGGAATTGAGGAATGGGAAAGGTGCAGTAACTCTTTTGGGGGTGTATTATAGACAACCAAATGGGGAGTGAGAATTGGAGGAGCAAATTTGTAAGGAGATAGCAGACATTTGTAGTAAGCACAAGGTTGTGATTGTGGGAGATTTTAATTATCCACACATGGACTGGAAAGCCCATACTGTAAAAGGGCTGGATGGCTTGGAGTTTGTAAAATGTGTGCAGGGTAGTTTTTTGCAGCAATACATTAAGGTACCAACTAGAGAAGGGGCAGTGTTGGATCTCCTGTTAGGGAATGAGATAGGTCAGGTGACGGAGGTTTGTGTTGGGGAGCACTTCGGGTCCAGTGATCACAATGCTATCAGTTTCAATATAATTATGGAGAAGAATAGGTCCGGACCCAGGGTTGAGATTTTTGATTGGAGGAAGACTAACATTGAGGAGATGCGAAAGGATTTAGAAGGAGTGGATTGGGACAATTTGTTTTATGGGAAGGATGTAATAGAGAAATGGAGGTCATTTAAAGGTGAAATTTTCAGGGTACAGCATCTTAATGTTCCTGTTAGGTTGAAAGGAAAGGTTAAAAGTTTGAGAGAGCCACGGTTTTCAAGGGATATAGGAAACTTGGTTCGGATAAAGAGAGATATCAACAATAAATATAGGCAGCATGGAGAATATGAGGTGCTCGAGGAATATAAAGAATGTAAAAAGAATCTTAAGAAAGAAATTAGAAAAGCTCAAAGAAGATATGAGGTTGCTTTGGCAAGTAAGGTGAAAATAAATCCAAAGGGTTTCTACCATTATATTAATAGCCAAAGGATAGTGAGGGATAAAATTGGTCCCTTAGAGAATCAGAGTGGACTGCAATGTGTGGAGCCAAAAGAGATGGGGGAGATTCTGAACAATTTCTTTTCTTCGGTATTCACTAAGGAGAAGGATATTGAATTGGGTAAGACGAGAGAAACAGGTAGGGAAGCTATGGAAACTATGATGATTAAAGAAGAGGAAGTACTAGAGCTTTTAAGGAATATAAAAGTGGATAAGTCTCCGGGTCCAGACAAGATATTCCCTGGGACCTTGAGGGAAGTTAGTGTAGAAATAGCGGGGCTCTGACAGAAATATTTCAAATCTCATTAGAAATGGGAATGGTGCCAGAGGATTGGTGTATTGCTCATGTTGTTCTGTTGTTTAAAAGGGGTTCTAAGGGTAAACCTAACAATTATTGGCCTGTGAGTTTGACGTCAGTGGTGGATAAATTGATGGAAAGTATTCTTAGAGATGGTATATATAATTATCTGGATAGACAGGGTCTGATTAGGAACAATCAACATGGATTTGTGCGTGGAAGGTCATGTTTGACAAATCTTATTGAATTTTTTGAAGAGGTTACTAGGAAAGTTGACGAGGATAAAGTGGTGGATGTTGTCTATGTAGACTTCAGTAAGGCCTTTGACAAGGTTCCACACGGAAGGTTAATTAGGAAGGTTCAATTGTTAGGCATTAATATTGAAGTAGTAAAATGGATTCAGCAGTGGCTGGATGGGAGACTGTGGTGGATAACTGTTTGTCAGATTGGAGGTCAGTGACTAGTGGTGTGCCTCAGGGATCTGTACTGGGTCCAGTGTTACTTGTCATATACATTAATGATCTGGATGATGGGGTGGTAAATTGGATTAGTAAGTATGCAGAGGATACTAAGATAGTTGGAGTTGTGGATAATGAAGTAGGTTTTCAAAGCTTGCAGAGAGATTTAGGCCGGTTAGAAGAGTGGGCTGAAAGATGGCAGATGGAGTTTAATGCTGATACATGTGAGGTGTTACATTTTGGTAGGACTAATCAAAATAGGACATACGTGGTAAATGGTAGGGCATTGAAAAATGCAGTAGAACAGAGGGATCTAGGAATGATGGTGCATAGTTCCCTGAAGGTGGAATCTCATGTGGATAGGGTGGTGAAGAAAGCTTTTGGTATGCTGGCCTTTATAAATCAGAGCATTGAGTATAGGAGTTGGGATGTAATGTTGAAATTGTACAACGCATTGGTGAGGTCAAATTTGGAGTATTGTGTACAGTTTTGATCACCAACTTATAGGAAAGATGTCAACAAAATAGTGAGAGTACAGAGAAGATTTACTAGAATATTACCTGGATTTCATCACCTAAGTTACAGAGAAAGGTTGAACAAGTTGGGTCTTTATTCTTTGGAACGTAGAAGGTGAGGGGGGACTTGATAGAGGTATTTAAAATTATGAGGGGGATAGATAGAGTTGATGTGGATAGGCTTTTTCCATTGAGAGTGGGGGAGATTCAAACAAGAGGACATGAGTTGAGAGTTAAAGGGCAAAAGTTTAGGGGTAACATGAGGGGAACTTCTTTATTCAGAGAGTGGTAGCTGTGTGGAATGAAGTGGTTGAGGCAGGTTCGAAGTTGTCGTTTAAAGTTAAATTGGACAACTATATGGAGGGTTATGGGGTGAGTGCAGGTTGGTGGGACTAGGTGAGAGGAAGAGTTTGGCACGGACTAGAAGGGCCAAGATGGCCTGTTTCCGTTCTGTAATTGTTATATGATTTATAACCAAGACTTGTGATACGCTCATGCTACCATGGCGTCACCTGGCTCTGAACAGGGAGCTAAGCAGGCGCTACAATTTTCCCAAGGCTGGCCTGCAGACTAGCAGAGGAAAGGAGAACCTACACCTCCTTTGGTAGAGATGTATCTCCACCTCACTAGCCAAAACTAAACCATAGAGAAACAATAAATAAGTCACATATACCCCAGGTACCTGGAGAGTATTCCAGGAAACCAACAGAAGCCTACAAAATAGCAGGCCTTTTTTTAGCTGCCTAGAGTACCAGATTTCATATTGTGGCTATGCAGGATTGAGCAGTGGATGTGGTATATATAGATTTTAGTAAGATTCATTCAGAAAATCAGAACCATGGGATCCAGGGAAACTTGGTTGTGTGGATATAGAATTGGCTTGCCCATTGAAAGCAGGGGGTAGTTGTAGATAGAGCATATTCAGCCTGGTGCTTGGTGATCTGCAGAGATCCACAGGGATCCGTGCTGGGATCCCGCTCTTATTAACATTCATAAATGACTTGGATGAGGAAGTGGAAGGGTGTGTCAATAAGTTTTCGGATGTCGTGAAGGATGGGATAGTTATGGATAGTGTAGAAGGTTGTCGTAGGCTACAATGGAACACTGACAGGATGCAGATCTGGGCTGAGATGTGGCAGATGGAACTCAACACAGAAATGTGCGAAGTCACTCATTTTGGAAGGTTGAACTTGAAGGCAGAGCTAAGGAATGGATAATGCATAAGATGCAGTTAAGTAATTGTACAGATGATTCAGAGGCTTGTGTGAACCAGCAGTAAAATAGAAAATTTCACGTCACATGCCGGTGATAATACTTCATACTTTATTGTCACCAAACAATTGGTACTAGAACGTACAATTATCACAGCGATATTTGATTCTGCGCTTCACACTCCCTGGATTACAAACATTAAATATTAAAGATATTAAAAATAGTTAAAATTAGTACATATTAAAAATTTAAATTATAAATCATAAATAGAAAATAGAAAAATGGGAAGTAAGGTAGTGCAGATCCGTTATGCGAGTTGCAAAGCGTCGAGGTTGACCGGTAGGCTGTGGTTGATGTGTGCCAAAACCAATCTGTCGAAGCACTTCATAGCAATTGATGTCAGAGCCACAGGTCGATATTCATTCAGGCATGCCAATAAACTAATATATTCTAATAAACCTGATTCTGAAGTTATTACATGGTTTGCCACCTTTGGTTATCTAACTGGTACATGGCAATGTTAGGTATTCTTATATTGTTTAAACTACACTATAGACTCTGGTACTAGTAGTCAATATAGAGTCAGCCATCATCTTCAACCAAGAACAAGAGCTACTTTTCTTTGGACAGAGTGGTCTGGACTTCTGAGCAGAGTAACTGATATTGCTCTGTGAGATCCCATATTTCTGCATTGGCTCTATTTTCATAAGAAATAGGAGTACGAGTAGGCCATTTGGCTCGTCAAGCCTGCTCCGCCATGCAATACAATCATGTCTGATCTGACCATGGGCCTGCCTTTCCCCAAAACCCTTAATTCCCCTACTATGCAAAAATCTATCCAACCTTGTCTTAAGTATATTTACTGAGGGGGCCTCCACTGTTTCATTGGGCAGAGAATCCCACAGATTCACCACTCTCTGAGAAAAGCAGCTCCTCCTCATCTCCATACAACATCTACTCCCCTGAATTTTGAGGCTATGTTCTGTAGTTCTAGTCTCACCTACCAGTGGAAACAACTTTTCTACCTCTTTCCTATCTATCCCATTCATAATTTTATGTTTCTATAAGATCTCCTCTCATTCTTCTGAATTCCAGCGAGTGAGGTCCCAGGCGTCTTAAACTCTCCTCATAGTCTAATCCCCTCATCTCTGGGATCAACCTGGTGAATCTCCTCTGCACCATCTCCAAAGCCAGTATATCCTTCCTCAAGTAAGGAGACCAGAACTGCACGCAGTACTCCAGGTGTGGCCTCACCAGTACCCTGTATGGTTGCAGCATAACATCCTTGCTCTTAAATTCAATTGGCTAGCATTGAAAGCCAACATTTTACTTGCCTTCTTGATAGCCTGCTGCACCTGCAACCCAACCTTTTGCCATTCATACACAAGCACTCCCAAGTCCTTCTGCACAGAGTATTATTATTATTTAAATAATCTGATCTTCCATTTTCCCTTCCAAAGTGATGACCTTGCATTTACCAAGATTGTATTCCATCTGCCAGACCCTTGCCCATTCATTTAACCTATCCATATTTCTCTGCAGACTCTCCATATCCTGTGCACAATTTGTTTTTCCTCTCAATTTAGTGTCATCAGCAAACATAGATACACTACACCTGGTCCCCTCTTCCAGATCATTAATGTATATCATGAACAGTTGAGGGCCTAGCACTAACCCCTGTGTTGCTGTTGTTCATCCTTCGTAGTCAAAGATGACCATGGCTTCAAAGTCAAATGGGAGATTGGTGGCTGTGGGTCCGGAGGTGACTGATGAGGCCAATCCGGGCCCTGAAGGCTTGTCAACATGTGGGACACAAGTGGGTGGGTGCTGTCGTGGCAGTGGATGCTGCTTGGGCCTTGCGCACAGTACGCTTTCGTTGCGCCTCGATGATGTGCCTGACTTCAGCTGCACGGGCTCCTGTGGTGATCTTGCTGCGCCAAGCTGGACGGTTGAGGGCAAGCGTCTCCCACGTGTTGATGTCGACACCCAGGTCTTTGAGGGACGCTTTCAGGCAGTCTTTGTAACGTCTCTTCTGCCCCCCGACTGAGCGCTTGCCCTGACACAGTTCTCCGTACAGCAGCTGCTTAGGCAATCGGCTGTCTGGCATTCTGACCACACGTCCAGCACACCTGGCTTGGGCTTTCAGCAGGAGGGTGTAGACGCTGCAGAGCCCAGCTCGTTCCAGGATTTCCGTGTCAGAGACTTTGTCCTGCCACCTGATGTGGAGGAGTCTGAGGAGACAGCTCAGGTGAAAGTGGTTGAGCTGTTTGGCGTGTCTGCTGTAGACAGTCCAGGTCTCGCTGGCGTAAAGGAGGGTGGTAAGGACCACTGCACAGTAGACCTTCAGCTTGGTGGTAAGGCTGAGTCCTCTCCACTCCCAGACATTCTCACGGAGTCTCCCAAAGGCGGCGCTGGCTTTAGCAATCCTGTTGTTGACCTCAGCGTCTATGTTCACTGCGCGAGAGAGTATGCTGCCCAGGTAGGTGAAGTTGTCGACTGCCTGGAGGTTCTGGCCCTTCACCGTGATGCGCGGCTCCTGGTATGGCTTTCCTGGGGCAGGCTGGTACATAACTTCGGTCTTTTTGGTGCTGATAGTGAGTCCGAAGTTGTCGCAGGCTTGTGAGAAGCAGTCCATTTCACGCTGCATCTCCTGCTCTGTGCTGGCGTTGAGTGCGGAGTCATCAGCAAACAAGAAGTCCCTGATGACAGTCTCTTGCACCTTTGTAACTGCCTGCAGGCGCCTAAGGTTGAACAACCTGCCGTCAGTCCTGTACCTGACGTGGATTCCTTCTTCGTAGTTACGGAAGGCATCTGTCAGCATGGCAGAGAATACGATACTGAACAGAGTCGGGGCAAGAACGCAGCCTTGTTTGATGCCATTTGTCACTGGGAAGGCCTCCAACTCGTCGCCGTCATCCAGAATTTTCACCATCATACCGTTGTGGAACTGCTGGACGATTGTGATGAACTTGCTGGGGCAGCCAAACTTCTCCATGATCTTCCACAAGCCTTCTCTGCTGACCGTATCGAAAGCCTTGGTTAGATCGACAAAGGTCACGAAGAGGTCGTTGTGTTGCTCCTGGCATTTTTCCTGGAGTTGGCGCGCAGCAAAAATCATGTCCGCGGTCCCACGTTCAGCACGGAAGCCGCACTGGCTTTCTGGGAGCAGACCTTGCTCAAGATGTTGGAGAAGACTGTTGAGCAGGACACGGGCCAGAATCTTCCCCGCAATGGACAAGAGGGAGATGCCTCGGTGGTTGTCACATGACTGGCGGTTGCCTTTCCTCTTGTAGATGTGGACTATGCTGGCATCTTTCAGCTGTTGCGGGACCTGTCCCTTTTTCCACATGGACTGGAAGAGAACAGTCAGCTTTTGCATCATGACAGGGCCTCCTGCTTTGTATACCACAGCAGGGATTGCATCGGGTCCTGGCGCTTTGCCACAGGAGAGTTGCTTCACTGCCTTCCTGACTTCATCTACTGTGGGGAGGGTGTCGAGGTTCTTGTTGATCTCTACCTGGGGCAGGCGGGCAATGGCTTCGTCGTTGATGTCGGCCGAGTGGTTAAGGACGTTGTTAAAGTGCTCAGCCCACCGATCCAGAATCTGCTTCTTCTCTGTCAGCAGCTGCGTCTCATCTGCGTTGAGGAGCCGGAGGACTGGGGTCCGTATACAGCCTTAAGCGCATCGTAGAAGCGCTTTATGTCATGGCTGTCTGCATAGCCCTGGATTTCATCGGCCTTCTTGCTGAACCAGCTGTCCTGCATCTCGCGAAGTTTTTTCTCCACTTTTCTTCTTGCATTGGTAAAGGCATCTTTCTTGGCTAGCGACGTGGGGTCATTCTGATGCACTCTGTAATGTTGATGTTTCTCCATTAGTAGTGCCTGTATTTCTTCATCATTCTCATCGAACCAGTCTTGGTTTCTTCGGGTTGCTGGTCCGAGATGTTCGAGGGCGGTAGTGTAGACAGCATCTCTGAAGGCCGTCCACTGTTCCTCAACGCTGGTCCCGTCATCCTGTGGTGTGTCTGGCAGTCTGCCTTCAAGGTCACTGACGAGTTCTTCTGCAACCCTGCTGCTTTTCAGCTTGGAGACATTCAGCCTCTTTGCAGTCTTCTGCCCTTGGGGTCTTCTCATGGGCAAAATGCGAAGCCTGAACATGGACACAATGAGGCGGTGGTCGGTCCAGCAGTCGGCACCACACATGGCTCTCGTCACTCTGACATCCATCCTGTCCCTCTTCCTGGTGATGATGTAGTCAATCAGATGCCAGTGCTTCGAGCGTGGGTGCATCCATGACGTCTTCTTACGAGTGGGTAAGCGGAACAAGGTGTTGGTGATGACAAGGTCATATGTGGCACATGTCTTGAGGAGCAGAAGGCCGTTGTTGTTACACTTGCCAGTGCCGTGTCTTCCAATGATCCCTTCCCAGGTTTGGTAGTCTGTCCCTACTCTGGCATTGAAGTCCCCGAGAATGATGAGCTTCTCTGACTGTGGGATTGCTGAGATGAGGGCGTCGAGTTCTTCATAGAACTTGTCTTTAATGTCATCTGGGTTGATCATGGTGGGAGTGTAGGCACTAATCAGCGTAGCACTCTTCTTGTTTGCAAGTGGGAGCTGAAGTGTCATCAGGCGGTCGTTGATGCTCTCTGGGTGCTTGGTCAGTTTACGGGAGAGGTTAGAATTGATGGCAAATCCCACGCCTGCTTCTCGTCATTCAGCGCTGCTGCGACCGCTCCAGAAGAACGTGTATCCACCACTACGTTCTGTCAGCTGGCCCTTGTCTGCTAGGTGTGTTTCGCTGAGAGCTGCTATGTCCACGTTGTAGCGAGCTAGCTCTTTTGCAACCAGTGCAGTTCTTCTCTCTGGTCTGTCAGCCTTGATGTTATCTCGCAGAGTTCTCACGTTCCATGTGCCAAGGTTGAGCACCATCACTTTCTTCTTCACTGTTGTAGGTCGACCGCTGTGAGGGATCCCCACCAGCCGCGGTAAGCTGGCCAGGGTGAGGTGAAGCAGACTATGTTTGAGGCACCTTTTCCAGCCCCTTCCTCCATGCAGGTGAGCAGAGCGATCCTAAAGAGGGCTGCTCAGACACCCAGGGGGCTGCCGAACTCAACTGCTGCTTCGGTCCAGTAGAGAGCGACCCTATGCCCTGGGCCACCTGTGTGCAGGTTTGTGACTACAGCTTCCAGTGTATCCATACCTGCTGCTTCGCCACTCCCCCAACCCCTGTAGCACACCGCTCACCACTGATTGCCAACCAGAGAAACACCTATGTATCCCAACTCATTGCTTTCTATTGGTTAACTAATCTTTTGTCCATGCTAATACATCACCCCCAACTCTATGCATTCTTATCTTATGGATAAGTCTTTTATGCAACACCTTACTGAAGCCTTCTGAAAACCCAAGTAAATAACATCCATCTGTTTCCCTCTATCCACTCCACTCATTATATTCTCAAAGAACTCCAGTAATTTTGTCAAACAGAACCTACCTGTGCTGAATCCATGCTGCGTCTGCCTGATGGATCAATTTCTTTCCAGATGCCTCACTATTTCTTCTTTAATGATAGCATCAAGCATTTTCCCAACTACAGATGTTAAACTAACTGGCCTATAGGTACAGGCCTTTTGCCTACATCCTTTTTTGAACAGTGGCGTGATACTGTATTCATCTTCTTCCAATCTACCGGGACCTGCCCAAAGTCCAGAGAAGTTTGGTAAATTATCACCAAAACCTCTATTATAACCTCTGCCATTTATTTCAGTACCCGGGGATGCATTCCATCAGGATCAGGGGACTTGCCTATCTTCAGGCCCACAAGTTTGCTCAGCACTACCTCTTTAGTGATAGCTATTGTATCGAGATCCTCACCTCCCATCTCATCCATATCATCTCTCTTCGGCATGTTAGACATGTCCTCCATCATGAAGACTGAAACAAAATTCAAAGCCTCGGCCATTTTTTCATTACCCAATATCAATTCCCCCTTCTCATTTTCCAAGGGACCTACGTTCACTTTAGCCACCCTTTTCCGCTTTATATAATTATAAAAACTTTTACTATCTGTTTTTATATTTTGTGCTAGTTAATTTTCATAATCTGTCTTCCCTTTCTTTATTGCCCGCTTAGTGGTCCTTTGTTGCTTTTAAAGTTTTCCCAATCTTCCAGTTTCCCACTACTCTTAGTGATTATGTACACAAAAGCTTTTAGTTTGATGCCTTCCTTTATTTCCTTAGTTATCTAAGGCTGGCTCTCCACACTCTTACTGTCCTTGCTTTGTTGAGCACCATGAAAAATCTCTTTGAAAATCTACCACTGTTCCTTAACCGTCCCATCCTACAGCCCGTGTTCCCAGTTTCTGTCTCATGTTGGGTTTCATGTTCTTCTGTTCTTCTGGAACACCGTTCTCTCAGAGAGCAACTCAAAATATCTGAAAAAAATGAGTTTATCTAAGATACTTCCCGTAATTTTTCTTTATCTTGTACGTACACACACACACACACACACACACACACACACACAAAAACACACCATTAAACATAGTATCCTAGGCAGTTAATAGTTTAAGAGTCTCTGATATTTTAATTGCTATATTTGCTACTAAATAGTTCTGTATCTTGAACGCTTACAGTTTTGCATGTAATATTTTTACACTCCTGCCCCACTCTTTCTCACTGTCCCTCCTATTCTTCTATCCTGCAGTGATATGACAACCATGAGAAGCTTCATCCGAAGAGCGTAATTAAATTATTGGGTTAATCTAATATCAAATGTACAAGCAACTCTTTCTCTCTCTCTCTCTCTGTCAAATAGCATTAAGTTACTGTTAAAGACTTGTATTTATACATTCAGAGTGACAGTTCCTAAGCAGATAGTTACTTAGCAACTGTCCTTCTGAATGTACAAAGACAAACCTTTAATAATTATTTACTATTTGACACTGAAAGAGAGAGGGAGGGAGAGAGGGAGAAAGAGAGAGGATGGGGGAAACACTGTAGTTCCTTGAGAAAGACACTGTAAATTTTTTTTCAAAAGTAAACTTCATTCACTAAAATACACACTTAGTGGTCACTTTATTAGGTACACCTTTACTCCTGCTCATGAATGCAAATATCTAACCAGCCAATCAAGTAGCAGCAACTCAATGCACGTAAGTATGCAGACATGGTCAAGAGGTTCAGTTGTTGTTTACACCAAACATCAGAATGGGGAAGAAACATGATCTAAGTGACTTTGACCGTGGAATGATTGTTAGGGCCAGACGTGGCGGTTTGAATATCTCAGAAATTGCTGGTCACCCGAGATTTTCCACTCACAACAGTCTCTGGAGTTTATAAAGAATAGCATGAAAACTAAACACATTCAGTGAACAACAGTTCTGTGGGTGTAAACACCTTGTTAATGAAGAGATCTGAGGAGAATTGCCAAACTAGTTCAACTTGACAGGAAGATGAGAGTAAAGCAAACAATGACGTATTGCAACAGTAGTATGCATAAGAGCATTTCAAAATGCATGGCATGTTGAAACTTGAAGTGGATGGGTTACAACAGCAGAAGACCACATGGATGTACACTCACTGGACATTTTAGTAGGTACAGAAGTACCCAATAAATTGGCCACTGACTGTATATGCAGGAAATATGCATCAGTGAATGGTTTTGCTTACACTCATATTGCTATCAAGTCAATATGTTCAGTGTCATTAAGGCCCCAATGTCACTCATGTGTCCTCACTGAACAACACACCTCTCTGTGAGGTCAATGCAGTGCTGAGATGGAGAATTAAGATGACAGGCAGCTGGAATCGCAGAGTCACTCTTACAAATTGAATGGAGATGTTGTGCTTTGTGATCAATCAAGCAGATTCCATTGTGAACACCAGATTGGAAGAAATGGGAGTCAATCCGTACTTCACCTGAACAGAGTGTATGCATCGATGAACGGTGAGAATGAAAGATGTAAGGTGGCAGGTGTTGCACTTCCTGTAGTTCTCTGGGAAGGGTATTGGTGGAGGTGGAGGAATGAACCAGGAGTTTGCAGAAGAATGGTTGAAGTAGGAAACTGAGGTATATCCACTGGAGGCATTTCATTGTAGATGAAGGGCTGAATATGGAGTTGATTGCAAGGAAGGTGACTACAAACTCCCTCCTTGTTTTAGATAGAAGTGTGGGGAGGTGTGAGGACAGAGTGCAGGGAATGGAACAGAATACAGGGAAAGCTATGGTCATGGAAAAAGGAAGACATCTCAGAAGCTAATCAGAACCGATGTAACAGATACACAGAAACTGGGAGAATGGAATGGATTCTTTACAAGAAGCAAGGTAGAAGAAGGTGTTGCTAAGATGTCCGTGGGAATCATTGGACTGTATGTGACACCAGTTGTTAATCTCTTGATTTGAAGAAATCAAGAAGGGGAGAGATGGGGTTGGAAATGTGAAAGTGGGGATGGGTTGGAAAATTCAAGTGTCAGGCAAGAGGAGGCTCAGCTTTATAGATCTTATGGATCATATGGACAAGGTGCCACACATAAGGCTGCTTAACAAGTCCAACAAATCAAAGGTTTTGAAAATAACTCAAAATGGTCCCCACAATGTACAAACGTATAAAAGTCTTGGCTAGATTCAAAACCTGAACAGCAGATCTTCTCTAAATTTAAGCATGACATAACATCACGTAACCATTGACCGTGAGTAGGCGGAACAGCATCATTCCATTTAAGCAAGAGTGCCCTCCTAGCTATAAGAGAGAGAAAGGCAAAAATATGCAAATCAGGTGTCTCCAAAGTAAAGTCTTTTCCTCCAACAATACCAAATAATGCAGTCAAAGGGTTAGGCTTAAAATTTACCTTGAGAAGTTTGAAATACTTCCTTCCAGTATCTTTCAAGGATCGGACATGTCCAAAACATGTGAATTAATGAAGCTTCTCCATTATTACATCTGCCACAGAAAGGAGATATATCGGAATAAAAACGAGATAACTTATCTTTAGACATGTGAGCCCTATGAACCACTTTAAATTGTGAGAGGGAATGACGGGCACATAACGATGAAGTGTTAACCAATTTTAAAATTTCATTCCAAGTTTCCTCAGAGATTGAAATCTGTAAATCTTGTTCCCAAAGATTTTTGATTTTGTCTATAGGAACATTTCCCATCCCTAGCAACATACCATAAATATTGGATATTGAACCATTATAAAAAGTTGTCAAATTAAAAATTATATCTAATAAGTCCTTATCAGAACTTATAGGAAATGTATATAGTTGAGAACGCAGAAAGTCTCTAATTTGTAAATAACGAAAAAAGTGAGTTTTGGGTAAACTATGTCTAGTTGTCATTTGTACAAGTGAAAGAAGACTTCCTCCAACAAACAAATCCTGGAAGCATTTAATACCCAAGAGTACAGATGGTGACTAATAATATATTTTATTATATGATAAGGGTTTTCCCCCTTTTTCTTGCTTTTCCTAACAACTCTGACTTTGGTAGTGGGTTTATATTTTTTTCTGTATAACAAAATTATTATATTTCAATATTACGATTTAATTTAATTTTCATGAATACAGGGTTTTGTGATTGTAACTGTATTTTTAATACAATGTATTTGGTACTATTTTGTTTTTTTCTTTTGACTTATAATATATATCTTCTTGTACTCAGGATAAGCAGAGCAGCGTGGGAGCTGAATTCTGAAGGAAGGCAGTTTTTTTCAAACTTCTTCAAGTGCAAGAAGGACAAGACTGCGCAGGCGCGTGACATAACAGCACATAAAGAGAGTTTAAAAAGGAGACAATCCGATACAGCGGGCAGCGGAACAGGAACAGCAGGGCTTACACAGCTAATGGTACAAGCTAACGGTTTAATAACTTCTATAGGAAGAGGCGCAGTCGACGTTTCAGGCCGAGACCCTTGACGAAGGGTCTCGGCCTGAAACGTCGACTGCGCCTCTTCCTATAGATGCTGCTTGGCCTGCTGCGTTCACCAGCAACTTTGATGTATGTTGCTTGAATTTCCAGCATCTGCAGAATTCCTGTTGTTTGGGTTTAATAACTCCGTCTGTTTGGCGAGGTAAGTGGGTGAGTAGACTTATTTTTCCTGTTTCATTCCTGTAGAATTAGATAGCATGCCTGCAGGGTTAGTGCTTTGTTCAGGGTGTCAGATGTGGGAATCCTGGGAGACCTCCAGCTTCCCTGATGGCCACATCTGCACCAGGTGCAGTGAGATGCAGCTCCTCAGAGACCGTGTTAGGGATCTGGAGCTGCAGCTTGATGACCTACTGCTTATCAAAGAAAATGAAGAGGTGATAGACAGGAGCTACAGGGAGGTAGTCATCCCTTGGCTACAGGGGTCAGAAAATTGGGTGACCGTCAGGAGAGGGAAGGGAAATGCCCGGATAGTGGAGAGCACCTTTGTGGCTGTCCCCCTCAGCAACAAATATCTTGTTCTGGATGCTGTTGAGGGGGATGACCTGACAGGGGACACCCATGGTGACCGGGTCTCTGGCACTGAGCCTGGCGCTGTTGTGCAGGAGGGAAGGAGGGAGAAGAGGAATGCGGTAGTCATAGGGGATTCTATAGTCAGGGGAACAGACAGGAGATTCTGTGAGCCTGATAGAGATACCCGCATGGTGTGTTGCCTCCCAGGTGCCAGGGTACGGGATGTCTCGGATCAGGTCCAGAATATTCTGAAGGGAGAGGGCGAGCAGCCAGTTGTCTTGGTACATGTTGGTACCAATGACATAGATAGGATAAGAGAGGAGGTCCTGAAGAGAGATTTCCGGGAGTTAGGAAGGAAGCTGAGAAGCAGGACCTCCAGGGTAGTAATCTCGGGATTGCTACCTGTGTCACGTGCGAGCGAGGGCAAGAATAGTAGGATCAGGCAGATGAATGCGTGGCTGAGAGACTGGTGCAGGGGGCAGGGCTTCAGATTCTTGGATCATTTGGATCTCTTCTGGGGGAAGTATGACCTGTTCAAAATGGACAGGTTACACCTGAACACGAAGGGGACCAATATCCTGGTGGGAAGGTTTAATAGAGCTGTTAGGGAGGGTTTAAACTAATTTGGCAGGGGGATGGGAACCAGAATGATAGAGCGGAGGAAGGGGAAAACAGAAATAAATCTAAGATAGTGACCAGTAAAGGTGTCAGGAAGGACAGGCAGGTGATGGGGCAAACTTATGGCCATTGGGATGAGTTGCAGTGCAATAAAGTTGCAGTGAAATCAAAGCGAAAAGTACCAAATACTGGTCTTAAGGTGTTATACTTAAATGCACGCAGCATTAGGAATAAGGTGGATGATCTTGTCGTACAGCTACAGATTGGCAGGTATGATATTGTGGCCATCACTGAGACGTGGTTAAAGGATGCATATCTCTGGGAGCTGAACGTCCAAGGGTACACAGTGTATCAGAAGGATAGGAAGGTAGGCAGAGGGGGAGGCGTGGCTTTATTGGTAAGAAATGATAGTAAATAACTAGGAAGAGGTGACATAGGATTGGAAGGTGCAGAATCTTTATGGGTTGAGCTAAGAAGTCGCAGGGGTAAAAGGACCCTGATGGCATTTATATACAGGCCTCCAAATAGCTGCAGTGATGTGGACTGCAAATTACAACAGGAGATAGAAAAGGCTTGTCAGAAGGGCAGTGTTATGACAATTGTGGGGAATTTTAACTTGCGAGTGGATTGGGAAAATTAGGTTGGCACTGGATCTCGAGAGAGAATTTGTAGAATGTCTGCGAGATGGCTTTTTAGAACAACTTGTTGTTGAGCCCACTAGGGGATCGGCTGTACTGGATTGGGTATTGTGTAATGAACCGGAGGTGATTAGAGAGATTGAGGTGAAGGAACCCTTAGGAGGCAGTGATCATAACATGACTAGTTCATTGTGAAATTTGAAAAAGAGAAGCCAAAATCTGATGTGTCGGTATTTCAGTTGAGTAAAGGAAATTATAGTGGCATGAGAGAGGAACTGGCCAAAGTTGACTGGAAAGGGACACTGGCAGGAAGGACGGCAGAGCAGCAGTTTATGCGAGAAGTGAGGAAGTTGCAAGACAGGTATATTCCAAAAAAGAAGAAATTTTTGAATGGAAAAAGGATGCAACCATGGCTGACAAGAGAAGTCAAAGCCAAAGTTAAAGCAAAGGAGAGGAAGCAACAATTAGTGGGAAGACAGAGGATTGGGAAGTTTTTAAAAGCTTACAAAAGGAAACTAAGAAGGTCATTAAGAGGGAAAAGATTAACTCTGAAAGCAAGCTAGCAAATAATATCAAAGAGGATATTAAAAGCTTTTTCAAGTATATAAATAGTAAAAGACAGGTGAGAGTAGATATAGGACCGATAGAAAATGATGCTGGAGAAATTGTGATGGGAGATAAGGAGGTGGCGGAGGAACTGAACAAGTATTTGCATCAGTCTTCACTGAGGAAGACATCAGCAGTATACTGGACACTCAAGGGTGTCACGGAAGAGAAGCGTGCGCAGTCACAATTGCGACAGAGAAAGTACTCAGGAAGGTGAATAGTCTAAAGTTAGATAAATCTCCCGGAACCTCGTGTTCTGAAGGAAGTAGCTGTGGAGATTGCGGAGGCATTAGCGATGATCTTTCAAAAGTCGATAGATTCTGGCATGGTTCTGGAGGACTGGAAGATTGCAAATGTCACTCCGCTATTTAAGAAGGGGGCAAGGAAGCAAAAAAGGAAATTACAGACCTGTTAGCTTGACATCGGTGGTTGGGAAGTTGTTGGAGTCGATTGTCAAGGATGAGGTTATAGAGTACCTGGAGGCATATGACAAGATAGGCAGAACTCAGCATGGTTTCCTTAAAGGAAAATCCTGCCTGACAAACCTATTGCAATTTTTTGAGGAAATTACAAGTAGGCTAGACAAGGGAGATGCAGTAGATGTTGTATATTTGGATTTTCAGAAGGCCTTTGACAAGGTGCCACACATGAGGCTGCTTAACAAGATAAGAGTCCATGGAATTATGGGAAAGTTACATAGTGGATAGAGCATTGGCTGATTGGCAGGAAACAGAGAGTGGGAATAAAGGGATCCTGTTCTGGTTGGCTGCCGGTTACCAGTGCTGTTCCACTGGGGTCCGTGTTGGGGCCGCTTCTGTTTACATTGTACATCAACAATTTGGATTATGGGATAGATGGCTTTGTGGCTGATGATATGAAGATAGGTGGAGGGGCCGGTAGTGCTGAGGAAACAGAGAGTCTGCAGAGGGACTTGGATAGATTGGAAGAATGGGCAAAGAAGTGGCAAATGAAATACAACGTTGGGAAATATATGGTTATGCACTTTGGCAGAAGAAATAAACAGGCAGACAATTATTTAAATGGGGAGAGAATTCAAAGTTCTGAGAGCACGGGACTTGGGAGTCCTCGTACAGGATACCCTTAAGATTAACTTCCAGGTTGAGTCGGTGGTGAAGAAGGTGAATGCAATGTTAGCATTCATTTCTAGAAGAATAGGGTATAGGAGCAGGGATGTGATGTTGAGGCTTTATAAGGCGCTGGTGAGACCTCACTTGGAGTACTGTGGGCAGTTTTGGTCTCCTTATTTAAGAAAGGATGTGCTAACATTGGAGAGTGTACAGAGAAGATTCACTAGAATGATTCCGGGAATGAGAGGGTTAACATATGAGGAACGTTTGTCCGCTCTTGGACTGTATTCCTTGGAGTTTAGAAGAATGAGTGGAGACCTGATAGAAACATTTCGATTGTTGAAGGGCATGGACAGAGTGGATGTGGCAAAGTTGTTTCCCAAGATGGGGGATTCTAGTACGAGAGGGCATGACTTAAGGATTGAAGGGGGCCCATTCAGAACAGAGATGCAAAGAAATTTTTCTAGCCAGAGGGTGGTGAATCTATGGAATTTGTTGCCATGGGTGGCAGTGGAGGCCAAGTCATTGGGTGTATTTAAGGCAGAGATTGATAGGTATCTGAGTAGCCAGGGCATCAAAGGTTATGGTGAGAAGGCAGGGGAGTGGGACTAAATGAGAGAATGGATCAGCTCATGATAAAATGGCGGAGCAGACTCGATGGGCCGAATGGCCAACTTCTGCTCCTTTGTCTTACGGTCTTTGTCTTTGTCTTATGGTATTCTCCTATGCAGAAACTAATAAAAATATTGAAAGAGAGAAAGAGAAGTCCATGGTACTACAGGAAAGATACTAGCATCAATAAAACAGTGGCTATTTGGCAGGAGGCAAAGAGTGGGACTAAAGGTAGACGTTTTTGTTTGGTTGCCGGTGACTAGTGGTTTTCCAGAAGGTTCTATGTTGAGATCACTTCTCTTCACGTTATATGTAAATAACTTGGCTTTGTGGGAAAATTGGCGGATGATATGAAAACACGTGGAAGGCAGGTAGTTTTGAGGAGGTAAAGAGACTACAAAAGGATAAAAAGAATGGACAAAGAAATGCCAGATAGAACACAGTGTTAGGAGTGTATGTTCATGCACTTTGGTAGAAGAAATAAAAGGGTAGACTATTTTCTAATTGGAGAGAAAATTCAAAAATCTGAGGCACAAAAGGACTTGGGAATCCTTTTGCAGGATTCCCTTAAGGTTAATTTGCAGGTTGACTCACTGGTGAGGAAGGCAAATGTGATGTCAGGATTCATTTCAAGAGCACTAGAACATAATGTTGAGGCTTTATAAAACCTCACTTGGTGAGGCCTCATTTAAAGTATTGTGAGCAGTTTTGGGCCCATTTTCTAAGAAAGGACTTTCATGAAAATGATTCTGGGATTCAATGGCTTGTCATTTGAGGAGCATTTGATGGATCTGGGCCTGTACTCACTAGAATTCAGAAGAATGAGGGGTGACCTCATTGAAACCTGTCAAACATTGAATGGCCTCAATAGAGTGGATATGGAAAGGACGCTTCCTATGGTGAGGGACACAACCTCAGAATAGAGGGTGTCTTATTAGAATGGAGATGAGGAGGAATTTCTTTCGCCGGAGATTGGTGATTAAGGCTGAGGTTGATAGATTCTTGATTAGTCAGGGTATGAAAGGATAAGGGGAGAAGGCAGAACATTAGGGAAAATGGATCAGCCGTGATGAAATGGTGGAGCAGACTCAATAGGCCAAATAGCCTAATTCTGCTCCAAATCTTATCATCTTATATGGTCCTTAGTGTCTTACAGTTGATCGCAGTAAGTGAAAATAATGCTCTATATAATTTTAATTCCAATGGGGCTGCGATGGACTTCCATCTGAAAGGAACAGGACCTTCTAAATACAAGGCAAGTGTTGTCAACAATATTTTCATCCAATCTAACACAAAAAACATCTCCATGCCACATCACATTTTTTATACGGACCTTTGATGAATCATGGTTTGCTGCTTCAAGTGACCTGGGATGTGTCAGGAAATGTAGAGGAGGCTTGACCCAAAGGCAGAGCAATGGAGAAGATTTAGCAGTTAACAATAATTTACTTACAAACTGCAAAATAACAATCTATAAGGGGCCACAAAGCAAGAGAGAACAGATACTTAATTTGACAAGGCAACAAGGTAACTGAAAGCTAGGCGCATCTACTTGTGGCTGGTTGGTTCATATGAGTAAACAAGGATTGTCGCTGAGAGCAGGGTTTAAATAGGCTGCAGGTGATGAGTTGGAAATGAGTGGCAGTTAACTCTGTTAACTGGGTGGATAATGTGAGGAGGCTGCATGTGCAGGCCTGAAAGGATGTTTCTGATCACTACTGTTTAAAAAAGGTTGTTAAAACCCTAATCTAAAATTCGTAATCTCAATTAAACTGAAAATTAATTTGATCTCTATCACATCTGAAAATTCATTGTGTACCAAAAATAATACTCGACATTAATAGTAAAGCTATTGTTCTTTCTGATTCAGTTACCTGGTACTACTATACGTTCTACACTACTGAAGGTCTAAATGTTGTCTGTCTCTAGTTGTTTAATTTATTTATTATAGGGGTGTATGGGGTGTCAGGGAGGGGTAGCACCTCTGGTGGGGGAACATGTCGCGTCCTTTTCAGGGCAGTTAGTCCACCTTTGGTCCCCACCTGGCACTCAGCTCTCACCTGTGGCTCCCCGTAGCTGTTTGCATGCGACAGCGGCCACACCCCGGGCAACGGCTTTCACAAGCCAGCTAAACCAGGTGAGGGTAGCCGAGGGGTCTCAAACCCTCGTTGTGATAGGGAGTTGTCTATCCCAGCATGTGAAGACAGACTCCGGCGGATTGAGCGGACGAGACCTATGGAAGGTCCAACGGTCAAGAAGGCAGTCTCTGCAAGCGTCATGGAACGTGTAGAGCAGGATAAGACACAGAATACGTCCTGGTCATCCACTGCGCCTAGTCCCATCTCCAGCCATCTAGACTCTGTCTTGCCACTGGATCCAGATGGGAATTGGGAAGAGAGAGTGAGGCTGACGCTGCGCAACTCTCCCTCACTTAAATCCAAATCACGCGCTATTCTCAACACCATCATCATGGTGTCGAGGTCCTCATCGACGTCAACGATGGATGAACAACCAACCAATTTATTATATCAAACACTTACCCTGCACTGCTTTTGTTCAAACATTCATAAAGGCTTTCCGATATTGTTGTCAATGACATGATCTGCCACCTGCTGGTGCCTTAACCGACCTTCCTGTCTATACATCATGCATTAAAGGGAAAAAGAAATCCTGTTGCATAAAAGTGCCCACCAACTCTTCAGATAACATTGTATGGTACCACAACCATTATTGCTGATTGGCATAATCTGCTCTGTGAAATCCCAGCCTCTTCTTCTCATCCTAGCCTACAGCATCACATTTCCTTTTTAAGGGAAAGATGTCTCTTGACCCACAATGAGGAAACTATTAATAACCTGCATTAATAAAATAAGTTGTTCAACCAGGAGGGAGGGGATTGTCAGCTGAGAAAAGACTGTGCAGTATAGACCTATACTTGGGAAGTTAGCAGAGAGAGAAGTGATCCCATTTAAAAATATAACAGTCTGAAACACCTTGATAGGGTGGATGCTGGAACATTTTTTTTGTCTGGCCGGAGAGCCTATGGTTAGGGAGCAGAACTGGAGGTCAAGAAAAATTTCTTTACCAGTATGACTGTGAATGTTTGGAGTTTCCTCACCCAGAAAATGATGGACACTCAATCACCGCATATGCTCAAAGTGAAGAATGACATAATATTTGGACTCAAGTCACATAGGGATTAGGCAAGAAATTGTACTTAGAGTTGGAGTCAGTGTACAATATCATTAATTAAACAGCTTGATGAGAATAAGGGACATCATTGAAAAGACAACACAAAAAAATTTTGTAGTACGAAGATTACAGAAGTACAGTGTGCTTGACTTAACAAATGTCTCTGTGCATCTTATAAAGGGAACAGTAGCTTTACCACCAGTGATATGTACTGTTATTTGTCCACAATTAATTCTTCTGTGTGATAGAGGCTAAGGAATGGCAGAGCAAGTTTGAGGAACATACCTTCTACTCCTCCTATTTTAATGCCCTTATTTTGTTAATGCAGAACAGGAATGTGTGTAAGAATAAATATGCTACTTTTGTAGGGTAAGTTTAAACACATACATATATTATAAGCACACACACACTCACACACTCTTAACTTTCTTAATGGCTTTGGGAGCTGTGTACCTCTGCTGCCCATCCTATCCAATACCATTACCACTACTGTGCTCGTTCCTGATACAGTGAAGAGGACAAGAGAAGCAGCAACAAAACAGCAAGAACTTCAATACTTTTAAATCATTTGCATGGAATCTAAGCATAGGCAGTAAGGAATCATTTAGACATTGGACCAATGAGAATTTAGAGAAAGAAAGTGACAAAAATCAAACAATTCTCATCCTGGTACTTGTGGCAGTGAGCTGGTGCCAAATCTGTTTGAGCTTGTAGCTAAAGGAAATAATGAAGGTAAGAGTTCTCGTGTAGATAGAGAAGAACAGGGAAGAACAACAACAGATGAAAGACAGCTGTCAGTCAAGGCATATTTCTATTGAGAAAATTCTTCAGTTGTTGCACCTATCAACTGTAATGGCAAAGAAAGGCTTCGACTTCGCAAAATTCCAACCAGAGTGACATGCAAGGAAACATGATCCCTCCTTCAGTTTTCTTCAAAACTCCTTCAAGTGACGAGAAAATCTAATGTGACCAGACAATACTGAGAGAGATGTTTGTTGGGTCCAGAAGATCCAGCAGTTCAAATTTTTCCTCCAACCTTAGCCTCACCAATAGAGTGGATTGCAGATGAAAAACAGCAGTGGCTGAGTAATAAATTCCATCAAAATAATTCACCCAAGTAATGTTGTATTGGATTGCTGCAAGAAGAAAGTTAAAAACTGTGATTAAAAACTATTTTCTCAAAATATTTAAAGTAAAGAAGTTAGCTGTGTTACCTCTGATTTTGGAGAATGAGGATTAGCTTCAAGTGCAAAAATCCTGTGTTTTATTAAGCCATTAATTAAGTTTGATGGGTGGCCACATTATTCATGTGAAAGAGTCATCTCTGCTGCTCCTATCCTGCTACCCAGCAATATCCTGCTGTTCCTTATCAGCCAACTGGAGAACAAGAAAGGACTTTGCCAAAGATAGATGCAGCAAGTCATTTGCAAAGCCAACAGACTGTAGTCATTGTTACACTGGCCAATAGGAAGGGCAGGATGTTCTGCTTTGCTTACACATGATAATAGTACAATATAGAGTATTGGTCCCATTACTTCATGAAGGATATGAATACTTTGGAGGCAGCTCAACGAAAGTTTACTAGACAAGTACCTGGAATGGTAGAGACACAAGAGCCTCATCTATTATTTGTCTGCTTCTGCTCCTCCCTCTTCCCCTACCTTCTTATTCTATCTACTGCCCTCTTTGTTTCCAGTTGTAATTAAAGGTCTTGGCATGAAAAGCCCTCCATGAATGCTGCCTGATCTACTGAGTTCCTCCAGCAAAATGCCCTGGAATGGTAGTTATATTCTGCGGAAAAGCTCAGCAAGACAGGTTTATATCCACTGGAGATTAGAAGAGTGAGGTGTCTGAGAATCTGAAGGGTATTGACAAGGTAGATGTGGGGTGTGCAAGAACATAGAACTAAGGAACACTTTATAAAAAGGTCAACCACTTTAGGTAGAGTTAATATTTTCTGCAGTGAGTTGTGAGACTTTAAATCTCTATTGTGGCAAATCTAAACGACCTATTGGTCAACTGACAACTAATCCCAGGCTAACTTTCACTAATTGATCATTGTTCCAATCAATGTCTTGAATGATGTTTGAGTAAACCATTTAATTAGTCATGCTTTGAGATGTATAGTTTAGTTTTGAGTTTGACACTTGTAGTTGAGTGCTTTTATTGACTAAAGGAGTATTCGAGTTCAGGCTTTGCCCTGTCTCCTGGCTTTGGGTCTCATCTGTAGCTACAGGTGGGCGAACACAACAAATTGGCGGTGAGGTGCTGCATTACATCAACGTGGCAATTCCAGGAGAAGACTTGTGCGCAATTCTACAAGGAAAACAAGCACAACTTGAGGCAGCCCAGCTGAAGTTCATTGAAAGTTTGACCAACAGGTTAGCAGTGAGTCCAATGACATAGGTGTCAAACACTGAACAGAACTCATGTGAGTCAGTCGTCATGTCCATGATCAACTTCCAATTCAGAATCAGAATCAGGTTTATTATCATTGGCATGTGACGTGAAATTTGTTAACTTTGCAGCAGCAGTTCAATGCAATGCATAATCTAGCAGAGAGAAAAAATAATAAATAAAATTAAAATAATAATAACGCAAATCAATTATGGTATAGGTATATTGAGCAGATTTTTTAAAAGTGTGCAAAAACAGAAATACTGTATATTAAAAAAAAGTGAGGTAGTGTCCAAAGATTCAATGTCCATTTAGGAATCAGATGGCAGAGGGGAAGAAGCTGTTCCTGAATCGCTGAGTGTGTGCCTTCAGGCTTCTGTATCTCCTACTTGATGGTAACAGTGAGAAAAGGGCATGCCCTGGGTGCTGGAGGTCCTTAATAATAGACACTGCCTTTCTAAGACATTGCTCCCTGAAGATGTCCTGTGTACTTTGTAGGCTAGTACCCAGGATGAAGCTGACTAGATTTAAAACCTTCTGCAGCTTCTTTTGGTCCCATGCAGTAGCCCCTCCATACAAGACAGTGATGCAGCCTGTCAGAATGCTTTCCACAGTACATCTGTAGAAGTTTTTGAGTGTATTTGTTGACATACCAAATTTTTTTCAAACTCCTAATAAAATATAGCCACTGTCTTGCCTTCTTTATAACTGCATCAATATGTTGCGACCAGGTTAGATCCTCAGAGATCTTGACACCCAGGAACTTGAAACTGCTCACTCTCTCCACTTGTGAACCCTCTATAATGTATTGGAGCTGTGTTTAGCCACACAGTGATAAGTGTAAAGCAAGTAGAACAGGGGGCTAAGCACACAGTGCAAGTGAGGAAATTGAAGTCTTGAAGCTTCTTGATTAGTTTTGAGGGGATGATAGTAATGCTACAATGAAAATGAAAGTTTGGAGAATACAATCGTTGAAAGCCTTATATGAAGGCAGTCTATATCTGCACTAGGTGTCCGCGCTGACTTTGTTCATTTACAGTTAATCAAGAGAACTCGGCAGTGAACGCTGGATGAATGCCTAGTTGAGAACTGTTGCTGGTTGTCTGTTGTATCCAACAATGATGGGAGACCTGCGTGTGAGAGTCTTTAAAGTGGAAAGCCATTACACTGGGGCAGTTCCACTCTCTCGACTTCGGACATCTTGGTCCAGTGGTACGAGTACTTGCCACAGACTGGGGTCTTCCTTGGTTGCAGTGGATGAAACTATTATACTGCCTATAGACATTCACAACATAGTAAATTTTAGATTGTCCTATTCAGTCGTAAAGATTTAATCGCTGTGGAGGCTTTCTTACTCTTTTTGGATAACGGTGGTGGGGAGGGTGCAGGGGAAGAGGGGTCACTCTGTTTGGCAGTGAGACTTGGGGCTGTGAAACAATCTCAGGTTCTGGGGTCCTCCATGGTGGTTGTAGGAGCTGACCCTGGGACTTCAGGAAGTGGTTCTCACAGCGGTAGCCACCTCTGTTCTCTAACAATGGACTCTGCTCTCCTCAACTGATTGTTGTGTCATTTCCAGATGACATCAGATGGAATCTCTAATGTGTAGGAGAGTGATCCAGTTCTGTCCTTGGATCCCAAGTACCCACTTTGATCACCTCTGCAGTCCCTTGCCAGGACTGCTTGTTCAGGAGTGAAACATTGAACCTCCTTGTTTGAGAAGCCTTCACTTTGTCTCAGCTGTTTGCCCTGCATACTCCTTCTGAGATTGGAGTTTTGGAGATCCAAGTGTGAACACAAGGGATGAGTTGTTTGTTGTGGAGTGTGCTGCATTGCAATATGCAAAAAGAAAATTGGTGAGCTTCTGGTTCAGTGATAGTGTAGTGTGTTCTGCTGACATTGCTCACAGAGTGTTCTTTAGACACTGGACAAACCATTCCACCAAGCTGAGTAGCATGGTGCTGAAGTAATATGTCTGTCATAAAGTGGGCGTTGAAAGGCAGACCCAAATGCAAGACACAGACACTGAAGTACTAGGAACTGGACTGGACTAGAGTTAGGGACGGGACAGAACACATACTAGGAGCTGGAACAGGACAAGGAACTGGGAACTAGGAGCCTGGGCTTGAACTCTAAGCCATAGACTGGACAAGGACCCAGAACCTGGGTCTTGACTCAGGCTCGGACCCCGGAACTAGGCAAGGACTTGACGTGGCTACAGGACCGAGCATGGTTTGGGTTCTTCGAGGCTTGGCTATAGGACTAGACAAGGCTTAGTTTCTTTGAGGCTTGGCTACAGGACTGGACATGGAACTCCTGCACAGGACGAGGCACATGGACAGGACAAGAACCCAAAGGTTCTTCGAGGCTTGGCTACAGGACTAGACGAGGCTTAGGTTCTTCGAGGCTTGGCTACAGGACTAGACGAGGCTTAGGTTCTTCGAGGCTTGGCTACAGGACTAGACGTGGAACTCCTGCACAGGATGAGACAAATGGACAGGACGAGAACCCGAAACCTTGACTTAGTCCCGGCAGGACAAGAACACACACAGAGCCTTGGTCCCGGCAGGACAGGAACACACACAGAGCCTTGGTCCCGGCAGGACAGGAACACACACAGAGCCTTGGTCCCGGCAGGACAGGAACACACACAGAGCCTTGGTCCCGGCAGGACAGGAACACACACAGAGCCTTGGTCCCGGCAGGACAGGAACACACACAGAGCTTTGGTCCCGGCAGGACAGGAACTTAGGGCCGGGACTCATACATGGAACACAGAGCCAGGACCCCTCCTAGGGAGCAGGACATAGGGCCAGGACTCATACACAGAACACTAAGAGACAATTCTCCACTCAAGGTAGTGGCAAACAGCCAGACCTACCCAGCAGAGGCGAGGGCACAGAGACGGTTCCCAACACAAGGTAGCGGCAAGTGGCCAGACCTACCTAGCGAAGACGTGGACACAGGGACAGTTCCTTATCTAGACACAGCAAGGCTCTAGTCTTGGTCCGGCAGTGGAACTTGACAGCAATACAGACAAGGACACAGTCGAGGTTGCAAGCAAGGCATCAGGAGAAAGGTGAAGGGAAGAGAACAGTCCAGCAAATGAAGCTGAACCCAGGAGCTATTTATGTAACCAGCCCAAAATGAGAATCAGGTGCCTCAATTAGAGCACCCAATAGAACAAGGGAAAACCAGAAAACCTGGAATAAGGAATGAAGGACTGGACTGTGAACCGGAATGCGGACTTCACAGACCAGACCATGACAATGTCTTATTCCATTCATTTTCAGGAATGACTGAAACTGTTCTCCAACAAACTTGGTGGTCCATTATCAGTATTCTGGAACACCAGTTCTTACAAAGAGGCTTCTCAGCACATAGGCAGTGTGCAAGGCTGTAGTGAAGTTTATTGGGAATTCTTCTGTCGACTTTGTAGCTGCATCTACTACTGATAAGAAAGTTGTTCCCTTGAGTGGTCCAGCAAAATCCACATGAGTCTTCTGCCAGCGCAATCCAAGCCATTCCCAGGGATGGAGAGATGCTGTTCTTGGTATCTTCTGGACTTGCTGTCATCCTAAACAGTGCATGGCAAGCTGTACAATCTGCTGATATATCCCAGGCTGCCTGACAAAGCTTCGAACCAACGCTTTTATTTTCATTACGAATAGATGACTGGCATGTATCTACTCCAACACTTTCGCTCTCAGCTTGAATGGTACAACTCTCAATCCCCACATAAGGCAACCTCCATCAAGGGCTAGTTCATTCCGGTACTGGGGATCTGGAGTTTCTTCTGCACATTGGCTGGCCATGTTGACCTGAAGCAGTTTGGAGTCCTTTCTGGTTTCCAATTTGATCATCTCTGCTGTAATAGGGAGAGACTTACGTTAAGTAGTATACGTCAAGAGAAGTGTCCCGTTATTGTAAATTTTTCTAGTATTTCCTTTTCTAGGAGTGAACAGGGCAATCCATCAGCATTTCCATGACTAGTCACCCTCTCGAATTCAATCTTGTAACTGCATCCTGCAAGAAGCAGAGCCCACCCCTGCATTGGTACTACTGCTGTTAGTGGACACAACACACTTATGTGGATTGAAAATGGGCACTAGTGGCTGATGATCAGTAATGAGGGTAAACTCTCTCCCAGACAAGTACTGGTTGAAATATTTTACACCCCAAACCAGAGTCAAGGCCTCTCTGTCAACCTGTGCATAATTTTCTTCTACAGTGCTAAGGAAATGTGATGCAAAGGCTATGGGATGTTCACTTCCATCGCTCGTAACATGTGACTGACTGCATCTATAGCATAAGACAAGCGAGGTGTCACAGGAAAGCTTCACTGGATGACATGGATCATAATGTGTGAGTACAGTGTCTGACATCACCATTTCCTTTACCTTTTTGAAAGCCACCTCACACTGCTTTGTCCATTGCCATTTCTTCCCAATCTGTAGTACTGAGTTCCTATTATATTCGTTGAGATATCCTAAAAAGGACTGCAACTGTGACACGTCCATTGGCCTTGGAGCAGCCATTCCTGCTTGAATTTTCTCAGCACACTTGTGTACTTCTTGTGCATCAACAGTGTGACCACAGTAAGTGATGCTTGTTTTAAAGAATTCACACTTGTTGCGTTGTGCTCTGAACCCATAATCTTCTAATCTTTTTAACACTGTCTTGAGATCTTGGAGATGTTCCTTGTTATCCTTACTGGTAACAATGAAGTCATCCAGATAACACTGAGTGCCTTGGCAGCCTTGCAGGACCTGGTCCATAGCTTTCTGCCAGAGTGCAGATACAGATGCCACTCCAAAATTAAGTCTATTGTAGCAATAAAGCCCTTTGTGAATGTTTATGCTGAGAAATACTTTGGACTCTTCTTCCATCTCCATCTGTAAATAGGCATAAGGCAAGTCCACTATGTTGAAGTACTTTCCTCCAGAAAGATTTGCGAAGATATCCTGGGCAGAAGGTATTGATCTACTTTCAGTATTGGTTGATGGTAATCTTAAAATCTCCCAGATCCTAACAGACCCATTATTCTTGGCTACTGGGACCATTGGCATTGCTCAAGGGCTCCACTCAACCTTGGAAAGAATTCCCTCAGCATCCATGTGATCTAGCTCACTGTTTGGGATGCTACTTTGTCACAGATGGTATAAATAACTGGACGGGCTCTGCAAAACTTGGGTGTGGCATCTTCATTTAACATTACTTTACCTTTGATAGGTTTGAGTTTTCCAATGCCATTCTTGAACATGACGTGGCATCTTTGAATATCTTTCTTAATTTGCTTTCAGGGGATGTGACATGCAAATGGTAGACGGATCGCCAATCAACTTGTTGTTGTCTCAGCCAAACACGACTACACAATCCTGGCCCTCCTGTTTTTACTACATACAAGCCCAATGTAGTTTGTTGATTATTATATCTTACTGTTACAAATGTAAGTCCTACAGGAATTACTTTTTTATCAAGTATACTTCTTAGTTGGATATCTGCAGGCTTTATTTTCATATATGTAAGGTGCCATTCAAAGTCATTTTGTGGAATGACTGAAACAGCCAAGCCAGTGTCTAATTCCATTTTAATTAATTTGCTGTTCACTTCTGGTATTGCTTGTCAATTGTTAATTTTCACATAATAAATTTGAAGGCTACCCATTCCTGTATCACTCTCATAATTACCAGATTTTTCATTAGCAACATGCAGATTAGTGATCTTTTTGAAACTGTAACTTGACTTTATAGCTTTTTCTCTTTCCTGTGAAATCCATTCTGTTTGTCTGTCCTCCATGCTCTTCCTTTGCGTCCTACTTTGTTGTATTTTCTGCAGGTCTTGCCTTTAAATCTGCCGTTACCTGTGTATGTCAGCTCCTGCCACAACTGCAACACTACTTCAACTGTAATACAACTTGTTTTGCCAAATCAGTTATGTCTCTATCTGCTGCTTCCATTGTTACCATGATTTTTAAATATGTGTTGTGCATCAGTTAGGAGCTGTTTTTGAATGTATTCTTGAATGATTCCACAAACTAAACAGTCTCTCAGTGCATCATTAAGCCCACTACTGAAATGACAATGCTCAGACAATCTCTTCAATTCAGCTACAGATGGACCTGTCCCCTAAAACCCTCACTAATTTTTATAGATGCACCGTAGAAAGCATTCTTCTAGGGTGCATCACAACCTGGTATGGAAGTTGTCTTGTCCAATACCAGAAGAAGCTGCAGAAGATCGTGAACACATTCCAGCACATCACACAAACCAATCTTCCGTCCTTGGACTCACTTTACACCACACACTGTTGGAGAAGTGCCGCCAGGATAATCAAGGACACGACCCACCCAGCCAACACACTTTTTGTCCCTCTTCCCTCCGGGAGAAGGCTCAGGAGCTTGAAGACTCGTACAGCCAGATTTGGGAACAGCTTCTTTCCAACTGTGATAAGACTGCTGAGCGGATCCTGACCCGGATCTGGGCCGTACCCTCCAAATATCTGGACCTGCCTCTCAGTTTTTTTGCACTACCTTACTTTCCATTTTTCTATTTTCTATTTATGATTTATAATTTAAATTTTTAATATTTACGAATTTTTACTATTTTTAATATTTAATATTTGTAATCCAGGGAGCGGAAAGCACAGAATCAAATATCGCTGTGATGATTGTATGTTCTAGTATCAATTGTTTGGCGACTATAAAGTATAAAGATGCTGAAATTGACTGTCCTTCCTTTTGATTCCACTAATGAAATCTAGAGTTCTACAAACAACAATGGTTTCAGTTCTGACTTTCCTGCATTACATTCACAATTTTAGCAAAGCTCATTTCAGTTGATTTAGTTGGAGCAAACCATATGCCTTTAAATCCATTGCACTCAATAAAATTGGTTGAGTCACAGAGTCATACAGTCATAGAAAAGTACAGCACAGAAAGTCATTGCCAAGCTATTAATACTGCCTACTCCCATTAACCTGCACTGGGTCCATAGACCTCCATATCCCTACATCCATGTACCTACCTAAACTTCTCTTAAACATTGAAATCAAGGTTGCATACATCACATTCGCAGGCAGCTCATTTCACATTCTCACAACCCTCTAAATGAAGAAGTTTCCCTTCATGTGCTCCTGAAACTTTTCACCTTTCACCTTTATCCCATGACCTCTAGTTGTAAACCCACCCAACCTCAGTGGAAAAAGCCTGCTTGCACTTACCCAATCTATACCCCTCATAATTTTGTATACCTCTATCAAATCTCCTCTCAATCTTCTACGTTCCAAGGAATAAAGTCCTAACCTATTCAATCTTTCCTCAGGTTCTCCAGTCCCGGAGACATACTTGTAAATTTCTCTGTACTCTTTCAACCTTACTTACATCTTTCCTGTACGTAGGTGACCAAAATTGTACTCAATAATCCAAATTAGGCCTCACCGACATCTTATATAACTTCAACATAACATCCCACCTCCTGTACTCAATGCTTTGATTCATGAAGGCCAACAGCTTTCTTAACAACCCTGTCTACCTGTGCTGCCACCATCAATGAATTATGGACCTGTATTCCCAGATCCCTCTGTTCTACACTCCTCAGTGCCCTACCATTCACTGTGTAAGACATGCCTTGGTTGGTCCTTCTGAGGTGCAACAACTTGCACTTGTCCACATTAAATTCCACCTGCTATTTTACAGCCCAATTTTCCTGCAGGTCTAGATCCTGCTGCAAGCCATGGTAGTCACTGTTGCTGTCCACTACAGACTTGATCTTGGTATCATCTGCAAATTGGCTGATCTAGTTAACCACATTATCATCATTGATACAGATGACAAACAACATCAGACCCAGCACCTATCCCTGCGGCACTCCACTAGTCACAGGCCTCCATTCAGAGAGACAAACATCTACTACCATTCTCTAGCCTCTCCCACAAAGCCGATGTCTAATACCATATATTAACTCATCTTGAATGATGAGTGCCTGAACCCTCTTGACTAATCTCCCTTGTGGGACCTTGACAAATGCCATGTAGACAGCCTTGCCTTCATCAATTTTCCTGGTAATTTTCTCAAAAAACCCTATAAGTTGCTTAGATACAACCTACCACACACAAAGCCATGCTGACTATCCTTAATCAATCCACGTTTATCCAAATACAAAAAAATCCAGTCCATCAGAATACCTTCCAATAACTTTCCCATGACTGATGTCAGGCTCAACAGCCTATAATTTCCTGGTTTATGTTCAGAGATTTTTTTAAACAGTGGAACGATAATGGCTATCCTCCAATCCTCTGGCACTTCACCTGTCACTAAGGATGATTTGAATACTGCATCTCTTCTAGGGCCCCAGTATTTGTTTTTCATTGGCTATTTCATTTGCTTCAAAATATTGCTCAATTTCCTCAGTGCACAAAATTTAGTTATCTGTTGTGGAATCTAATGTGTTAATTTTTTTGATTTAACCAGCCATTTCTGCTCTTTTTTATGATTTATTATCACCCAATACTCACTGTTTATGAATCCATGAATTCTTCCATTTACTGCCTTTATTTTAAACTCGAACATTTCTTCCCTTCCAAATAACATATGCTGTGTATTTTTTAACTCAAACGTTTCACTATGCTTTTTTAAAACTCAAACATCTCACTGCACTTCCACAGTTTAAAATTTCCTCATTGCTACTGTTGTTTTGTAGCTCCAAAACATAAAGCTAACTAAAGGGAAGAAAGAGAGCTGAGAGATGCGAGCCTTTGTTTCTTACTTTAGCGAGACGTGCATGTTTCACATGGTAGCATCATGATGTATGCAATTCGCGTATTTTTGTATATTACCCATACTGAATTATTTAAACAAATCAAGAATGTTTAATCAACAACATATTTACAATACTACTCAAATATTACTGAAATATTACATACACAACAATGATCAAAAAAGCCAAGGGTACAGTGAGCTTGTATGCAGACTTCTCAACTAGTCTGAGTGCAGCTCTGGAGACATACCAGTACCCATTACTGGTACCAGCAGATCTCTGCAAAATTGAATGGTGGTTGCTACTTTGCAAAGTTTGATTTAGCTGAAGCCTGTCTCCAGGTAGGACTGGCATAAAATTCACTGGAGCTTCCCACCATTAAAACCCATAAGGAGTTGTTTTCCTTCCTCTATCTGCCTTTCAGGGTAAAGGCGATTCCTTCAATTTTCTAAGAGCTTATAGATACAATGCTAAGAGGTAATGGTGGTGTTGCTGCTTACCACTATGACATCAGTGTGATGGGTATGGATCAGACAGAACTGTGCCAAGACCTGGACCATACTTTAAACAACTACAAGACCTTCGATTGCAACTTCCAGCAGAAAACTGCAGCCTCCTGATGTCTTCAAACATGTATCTGGGATTCATCATAAGTGAGCACGGTGGTGACCCCCATCCCGAAAACATCACTGCTACAACGCCCTTTTCGAACCGGGCATTGTGTGGCTCCCTCAACTGGTGCATTGCTGGGGAAGTGCAGAATAATGACTGATCATGCCCAAAAATGATTCTAAAGTGCTGAGATCTGATGGTGAAGGCATCAATAAGATAGCAGTGACGCTATCGGAAATCAAGGGGAAAAGGAACATCAACCGAGACTCTCAACACATTTCTGCCAACATATCGAATTACACCAGATCCAGGCCTTGAGGAAAAGTCACGAGCTGATTTGCTTTTGGGACGAAAACTGTGCAGTGTTGGATGCAATGCTGCCACAGCATCCAACATCCAAGACAGCACACGGTCAGGTGGACAAAGGCAGCCACACAGACCTTGGTCAATGTCTGAAGACATTCAAGCCCAGAGTTGCAATATCATCTTCATTTTCAAGAGGGAGGTGTTACAGCGAGTGGAAACAACCCAAGCTAATTGGTTAGCTGACAACCAATCCCAGGCTGACTTTCACTAATTGATCATTATTCTAATCAACGTCTTGAATATACTGAGGGTAAACTATTTAAATAGTGGTGCTTTGGGATGTACAGTTGAGTTTTGAATTGATAGTTTGTAGTTGCGTGTTTTTACTGAATAAAGGAGTATTCTGAGTTCCAGCTTTGTCCTATCTGTTGGCTTCTGGTCTCATCAGTAGTTATTGACGAGCGGATACAACGATCTCTCTTCCTCTAGGAGCAATGGAAGCAGAATCTTTGAATACTTACAGGCAAATTTATAAGACAAATAAGCAAAGAGGTGAACAATGACCACAGATAGATGGGAATGTAGGGATAAGGCTACAATCAGATCAACCGCAATCTAATTAAAAGGAGAAGCAGGTTGGAAGGGCATGGAACCTGGACCTGCTCCAAACTCAAATATCCGCAGGTCAGGCCAAGGTGGTACAGTGTGTAACCTCACAGCTGTCTGTGGTCATTCACCAAAGTCATATGTAACCTGCTCACCTAAGGCACAGCATCTCTTTATCCTCTGAAGAAGCACCTTAAAAAGAGCAACAGGAAGAGGGAAAGGTAAATAAAAGAGTTGAGGAATGGGGAAGGATGAGTAGTCAGGTATCAAGTTGATTATGTTATTTTTTTGCAACAAATGGCTGAATTTTGGATTTTATATCTGCTTTCTTATTAGGGAGATTAAAAAATGAATTGACTTGGAGGAGAATGCAATGAGGTGGAAACTACAAACATGAAAAGGACAGATGGGTGACAGGGGGAGGTTAGCTGAAAATCATGAAGTTTGCTTGAGATCAACCATAGTGCCCCTTAATTGGGAGGTCTCAAAGAACCTGCCAGCTAGAATCTGCCGTGATGGGTGCCACTCTCGTCATCATCTTCAATTCCTAAAGAGGAGATCACTGTTAAAGCAATGGAAATGGTAAAGATTTGCAGGGGCATTACTACATAGTGGTGATACAGGGGACAGATAGATAGCTATTGTGTTTCCTGTATTAAAACAGGAAGCTCAAAACAATCCAAGGAACAATTGACCAATTAGCTTAATATAGGTACAAGGAAATATAATGTAATCTTTAAAATCAAATCAATGTACTGTAAAATTGAAACAGTTGAAGAAGAAGCATCTCACCTAGCCAGACTCATTGATTTCTTTCAAAGAAGCAATAGAAAGAGTAGATAATGGCAAGACAGTAGTGCAGAATGTCAAAAGGTTCTTAAGAAGTTACCATATACCAAATGGGGCTAAGTATTTTGTAAGTGGTAGAGTGGATGGCAAAAAGGCTACAATATAGCAAGATTATGTTCTGGGTGAGCACAAACAGGAGATAGAATTAAGAAATTATGTTTCTCATAGGTGCTGGGATTACCTTTGTTCGCAATTTTTGACTCAGTGTTCGAAGAGCAAAGGTAAAGTTTGTAGATGACTTCAAACTGAGGGATATATAGTACAAAGGAAGACTGAGAAAAAATATTAAACATAAATAAATTTGCAGAATGTGTATTTAATAACTAAATTAACTTCAACATAAATGCACTCAGTGGCCACTTTATTAGTTATTTCCTGTACCTAATAAAGTGGTCACGTAGTGTACGTTTGTGGTCTTCTGCTGCTGTCACCTATCCACTTCAAGGTTTGATGTGTTAAGCATTTAGAGATGCTCTTCTGCACACCACAGTTGTAACACGTGGTTATTTGAGTTACACTCGCCTTCCTGTCAGCTTGAACCAATCCGGCTATTCTCCTCTGCCCTCTCATTAAGGAGGAATTTTCACCCACAGAACTGCTGCTCACTGGATTTTTTTTTTTTTGGTTCTTGTTGTTTGCATCATTCTCTGTAATCTCTAGAAACTGTTGTGCATGAAAATCTCAGGAGATTAGCAGTTGCTGAGATAATCAAACCACCCCATCTTGCCCCAACAAGCAGTCCATGGTCAAAGTCACATAGATCACATTTGTTCCCCATTCTGATATTTGGTCTGAACAACAAATGAACCTCTTGACCATGTCTGCATGCTTTAATGCAATAAGGTGCTGCCACATGTTTGGCTGATGCATTAATGAGCAGGTGTACAGGTGTACCTAATAAAGTGGCCACTGAGTAGATATAAGGGGTGCATTTCAAAAAGAGAATGGGAAGCCACATAACTATTTCAAAAGTAGAGAAAATAGGATTATATGGCAGAGGTTTGTAGGAGTAAAGGTATCCAAATTAGTTGAAGTAGTAAACAAGTTAAGGAGCCATTGAGGATTCTAAAGCAGTAAAATACAGTAAAATACAAAAAAATTACACTAACTTAAAACCCTGATTAGATCTGTTGGCTGACGTGACTTCAATATTATAAACCAGGTATTAACTTGATAATGTGCATTAAATATTTACAAATATGTTGTCAGAACTTTAAAAAATACACAAGTTAACCAAGTTTAAACATCATACATTCCATTCAATGGAAAGGAGAAGATTGAGAGGTGATAACTAAGAACATAAGGAACATAGGCTGGAGCAAGATACTTGCTCCCTCCAGAGATATCTGCCATTCAGTACCATCAAGGTTGCTCTAATCTTGACCTTGAAGTGACATTTCAACTCTTTCTACATACACTTGGCTCTCTTGCAGCTTCAATATACAGGTATTCAATAATTCAGCTTCAACACTTCTTAAGGAAAATTGGGCCTTGACAGTGCCGCTCATGCCTTAAAAATGGATAAACAAAAATAAAATCAATCTTACATTACATCAACAATCCAGAAGTAATGTCTTGCGTACCTGGTGAGCAAGAGGAAGAAGATCCTCCCAAGGAGAGTACAACAAAGGAAGGGAAAGAGGACAACAGGTCAGGTATGTAGAAGTGAGTGAAATAAAAGAGATTATTAATAAAACTAAAGTATCTCAGCCTGCAAATGCAACTGAAATGCCAAGGAAAGAGGTTATATCTCTCTGAGCATTGTGAGAAAAAGAAAAAGAGATTTTAGCAGTTTGAATTTACAGTACACAGATTGCTGCAGCTGCACTTGCACGAGATGAGGAATTGTTGCTGCTTGTTCTTGCAGAAACATGGCTCCAGGACAACATCTATGCACCGTCAATCTACAGGCCGTGATACTCAGGGACTTAACTATATATTTTTTGTAATTGTATGTTTTTCTGCTATCATAATTATATGTGCTATGTGCTGTGAGCAACCTTCGGTACTGTGTTTTGCACCTTAGTCCCAGCAGAACGATCTTTCATTTGGCTGTATTCCTGTGTATGGTTGAATGACAAATAAACCTGGGCTTTGTGTTTTTGGAATATAAGGAACAAAGAAACAGGAGCAGAAGCATTCAATAAGATCATGCCTCATCCAACCTTGCCTCCAAAACCTTTCTCCTTCTCTTTCTTATTCTCCTTGATTCCCTTGCAGTTAAAATGTCGGTCATTGTCTGCCTGAATATATTCACTGACTTTCCCCACACAATTATCTTGGGCAGAGGATATCAAAGCTTCAAAACTTTCTAGGAGAAGACATTGCTCTTTATGTCCACCTTAAAAAGACAACCCCCTTTTCTGAAACTGGATATCCAATCAGCACTGTGTTGCAAGTTTCTTCCTAATTGGTCCTAGAATTTGTTTATGTATGTGATTCATTTGCTCCTTGCAACAGCATGACACTTACTGTACACTTATTGGGTACATGTCCACCATTGCTGAATGGAATGAGGAGAAAGTCACCACTGTCACTAATTAGATGGCCTCTAACAGGGAGCAGGTGACTGATGGAGAACCAAGGAACATTGACTACCGGTCTCACACCAGACACAGATGTACATGATACACTGTGATCACGTGCTAACTGAACACTGAAGGAGAAGAAGCACTTTCTTTTGAGCGAGACTGCAGGACTTGGATGAAGCACGTGCAAGGCAATGCCAATGCCAATGCAAACGTCTCCACCCTCTACCATCAGGAGATCAATATGCAGATGAAACTTCTTGCTCACTCTTCTTGCTTCTTTTCTCTCCAACATTTTTGAATGTGTTATAGGCACTTAATTTGGAGTGGTTCAATGAGCTGACTGATAACAACAATGCATAGCAAATCAGGAGATAACACCAGTACTTCCAAAGTAAGCCTATAACTCCATATAAATATAAATCATCTACAGTGTAACCTTTCTGACTCTGGACAGTGTGGTGCTACGCTGCTTTATGGCTGGCATTTGGAAGTACAGCAGATGAGACAGCACGGCAAAAATGCCCATGATGAAGCAAAGGCAATTCATTCGTTGATCTACACCGAGGTTGCGGTGGAATAAATGTTCCTTAAAGATCTTTTGTGGAGATGTGGCTGGAGTGTCTTCCATTCATCCTGTTGCACCACTCTATTATATCCTCCTTATGTACATGCTTTCTGTCTTCATCTACCGGGACCCCTACAACCATATTTTAGAAAAATAGACAAAATCCCTCAGGACTATCAAAGTAAGTCCGCTCCTTATGCTATTAATTACTAAAACTTCTCGCAACTCTGGTGATATTCCAAATATGATTGCTAGTCAATAAGCAGCCAGAAATAATAAACCCATAAACTGTGATCTATTTAAATGCCTGCCATTGAGGTTCTTTCAGCCATTTAAGAATACATACAGCTTTCTAAGTTAAGAAAGATTGGCTGCTGTGTGCAATGCCATACTGTATGTAACTTCAGATCAGCATTGTTCACTTACATATCAGTCAGTAGGGAATACATTAACATAATAGAGATACTGTATGAACGTTCCATTGAGACTGGGTCCACCTTCCAAATCTGTCAGTATGGCCAGGACTTTTTTTGTTGTGTTTAATAGCATATTCATAGATGTCTTGTACTTTCTGCTGTTTCAACTGCCAAATGTTGTTGGTTCTGTTCAAAACTACCAGCAGTAGCCAAAGAGATCGGGCCTTGTGTGGAGTTCTTCCTCTACTGCCTTCATCTCCATGGCAACTTATATGGCTAGGAATTTTTACCCACACAGTGCATCCTTTCTCTTGTTTTCAGAACTGATAATCTGCATGAACACCTTGCTGTGGCCTAGTACCATCTCTGAATTGTGATGTAATTGTATAGCCCGGAAAAATTGTCTGTTTTCCTCAGCTGGCGTTGGATGTCATGCTTAATATTTCCACTAATTTCTGATTTCTTTATTTCAGCTCTTCAGCATCTGGAGTTTTTTTTTGTTTTCCTATCATTATTTGTTATACATCTTTTTGGGGGGAGGGAATCTGATTAAAACCTGTGGAATATTGAAAAGCCTAGGAGAGTGAACGTGGGGAGAATGCTTCCTATAGTGGGAAAGTCTAAGATCAAATGACACAGCCTCAGAATAGAAGGGTGTCCCTTTAGAAAAGAGATCAGAAGGAATTTATTTTGTCAATGGTAGTGAATCTGTGTAATTCATTGACAGGGATGGCTATGGAAGCCATGACATTGGCTCTGTTTAAAGTGGAGGTTGATAGATTCTTGATTAGTAAGGATGTCAAAGTTTACGGGGAAAAGGCAGGAAAATGGGTTTGAGAGGGATAATAAATCAGCCATGATAGAATGGCAGAGCAGACTTGATGGGCTACATGGTCTAATTCAGCTCCTGTGTCTCATGGTCTTCAGTTGTAGAATGGAAAGCCTGACCTGAGAGAGATTATTAGTGTTGTAATTTTACTCAAGATTTTATCTTTTACACTTGAATGCCATTTATTTGGAAAAAGCTGTTGGGATCTTCTGTTCAAAAACATAATCAAATGAAGTGTTGATAAGAGTTCCTTCATGTTTTTTTTTCGGATAGATAATTTCATAGCGTTCTGAGGACTTCCTATTTTATTTTAAAGAACCTTTTCCTGATCTTCATTCATCACTTCCTTTTTTCAGTCAGGACTAGAATTACTTTTTTTTTCCTGTAAAGGAAGGTATCACTGAGCAGAAGAAAGAACAACTAAAAGCTATATTACAACCAACGATTCTGAAGGAAGTATGTTTATGGATGAGGGGCGAGTTTGGATGAGGACATCTAAGAAAGAATTGGATAGAACTTTTAACCGAGCTTCTCAAGCTATTCTCCCACTCAGCATACATGTCCAATACGTCTTTTCACAACACCATATTTCATATCCACTTCCCAAAGCCAGGTAAAATACTAGGATAGGAGAATCATAGGAAATGTCATCAAAATTTGCTGAAGAACAGCATACAAGTCTTTCCACGCACCCTGAACGATCAAGTAAAGGCAACAGTGTCTGATACCAGGAAACATTAACAAACTGCCTTCCATAAACAGAAATAGTTTGAAAACACAGACACCTGTACCGGTGCTTTGTTATTATTTACAATATTTTGACTCTCACTGCTCAGTTTGGTGACTTGCTCTAAGGAGCAGTAATTTCCCACTGTTTAATTCCATGCCTTTGCAGTTCCTCTTTGGAACTATATGAACGAGCCAACTGTACAAAATCAATTTCATTCTTCTATAAAAGACCCCAATAATATCTCTTGAAGCTTCAATATTCTCTCCTATCTCCCTACTGCATGAAGAGGCCAATTCTGTCACATAATTCAACAGCAGCTGAACCAAAGGTTTCTATAATGTGCTCTAGTACCTCCTATCCCTATTTGTCCCCATGGCACACATTAACACCAATTTGCTTTCCCAACAACATCAAGGTTTTGGTCATAGAGCTTCACTGTCTCATTGAAGATAATTTTTCTCCTCACTTACATTAGATTACAGAAGCTTAATAAAGAACACACGACTCAAAATCAAAAGGACTAGTACATTTTGAAAGTCTTTGCTAACTTTCACAATATTTGGTATGAACAATCCAAGGCATATTGCCAGAGTAGTTTTTAAAAATTAAAATCTGATCTGCACAGGGAAGTATTAGGACAGATAACCCAAAAGCTTGGTCAAAGGTATTGTGGTTTAAGAAGCTTCTTTGAGAAGAAACCTGTCAGTGAGGCAAATATATTTGGGAAAGGAATTCCAGAGCTTGGGCTTTGAATAACTGAAAGCACAGCTGTGTATGGTGGATGAAGTTAATTTGCAAATACAGAAGAAACCGGATTTGGTGGAATACAGGTATTTCAGAGGACTGCGGGAAGTAGGTGATACAAGGGCACGAAGGGATTTGATCCAAGGAAAAGTTTTCTTAAAACAAGAGTGGTTCAATGGCATGGCTGCTGCCTCATAGCTCCAACAACCACCTTCAATCCTAATCTTCAGGGATGTCCTTGTGAAAATGATGCAGGACATCTGAAAAGTTCTATTTCTTCAGTAAACATGGCTTCCCTGTACTGTGGTTGATGGAGCCCTCAACCTCAATTCCTTCATTACCTGCACTTCTATTCTTTCCCTGCTTCCTCACGGACAGAGCATAGGTAGAGTTCCTTTGATCCTCACCTTTCATTCTATCAGCCATCACACACGACATATCATTCCATCAACTGCTAAGTGATCCCACTACCAGTCACACCTTCCTCTCCCTACTTCTTCCTGTGCTTTGCAGAGACCACTCTCTCTGTGAATCCCTGGTTTATCCATTCCTCCCCATCTGCCCCCACCCCCAGCCTCACTTCTGGTAGTTTCCCATGCAAACTGTGAGAGGCAACATATGTCCCTATACCTCATCCTTCACCGCCACCCAGGGACCTAAATAACTCTTCCAGGTGAGGCAGATACACTTCATCCAACCTCGGCTATTGCATGAGGTATTCCTGATGAGGCCTCCCCTACATTGGCAAGATCAAGCATAGACTGGGTGACTATTTTGGTGAGTACCTGCATCCCGCTCACAATGGCCATCGTGACCTCCTGGTTGCATTCCATTTCAACTGCCCTTCCCGTTCCCATATTGATATGTCTGCCTTTGGCCTTCTCTGCTGCCAAGGCAAGGACAAATGCAAACTAGAGAATGGTATCTTATATACTATCTGGACAGTCTCCAAGTTGGTAGTGTAAACATTGAGTTTTCCAGTATTGGGTAAACTGCACCATCTGTTCATTACTCTCTCCTTCTGATCCAAGCAGGTCTCTCAACTATGCTACCACCTCCCCCAACCCAGCCATCTGTTCCCCACTTTCTCCCTCCTCTCCCACCTTGTTCCATCTGCCAATCACCCAAGTATTTAACCCAAAAGAGTGGATAATGATCACAGAAACCAATAGCCTGTAACTTCATCAAAGTTGCTGGTGAACGCAGCAGGCCAGGCAGCATCTCTAGGAAGAGGTACAGTCCACGTTTTGGGCCGAGACCCTTCATCAGGACTAAGGAAAAGTTAGTCCTGACGAAGAGTCTCGGCCCGAAACGTCGACTGTACCTCTTTCTAGAGATGCTGCCTGGGCTGCTGCATTCACCAGCAACTTTGATGTGTGTTGCTTGAATTTTCAGCATCTGCAGAATTCCTCGAGTTTACGTTTTTAAAGCCTGTAACTTCCCTGTTGCAGTTGTGCTTTTGAAATGTCGGCACAACCTGGCACCTGGAGTCTTGAAGGTGCAGTATGGTTGTGGCAGCGCAGCAGGTACAGGACAAATCGGGGCGGTGTGGTCCATGCCTAAGAATGAGGAACAAGCTGATGTTTGGCCATTGCTGGAGAAGACTTGGGGCTGAATCGAAGCTGCTTGGCCCAGCCCCAAGAGCAAGGAATGAGCCAGTGTTTGGCCAGTTTAAGTGCAGGAGCAGTTTGAGAAAGGTCAGGGTGTCAGAGCCTTAGGTGAAGGGTGGGCCAGTGTTCAGCTCATCGCTCCGGGAGGTTTACTCGTCTCTGTACTGAACTGAGGCTGTGGCCTGCAACTAACGGGCTCCTGGACGGGCTGCAGCAATGAACTAGCTCTGTGGCTGTGAATTCACTTTCATAAACTTTTGTTCTGAATGTTATGTTAACTTTTTATTGTTTGCATAATTTGTTCTTTTTTCTTGAATTGGGTGTTTGACGGCATTTTTTAATGGGTCCTACTGGGATTTGTTGTGCATTTAATACTTAGAGTCATGGAGTCATAGAAAATTACAACACAGAGAAAGGCCCTTCAGCCCATTTAGTCCCACCCAACCGCAGTGGAAAAATACTGCTTGCATTCACCCTATCAGAATCAGAATCAGCTTTAATATCACTGGCATATGTTGTGAAATTTGTTAAATTAGTAGCAGCGCAATGCAATAAATGATAATATAGGAAAAATAATAATAAATAAGTAAATCAATACAGTAAGTGTATATTTGTGTGTGTATGTATATATATAGGCATCCGTTAGTCTCATGAGACCATGGATTTGTGCCTTGGAAGGTTTCCAGGGTGCAGGCCTGGGAAAGGTTGTATGGAAGACCAGCAGTTGCCCAAGCTGCAAGTCTTCCCTCTCCATGACACCAATGTTGTCCAAGGGAAGGGCATTAGGACCCATACAGCTTGGCACCGGTGTCGTCACAAAGCAATGTGTGCTTAAGTGCCTTGCTCAAGGACACACACGCTACCTCAGCCAAGGCTCGATCTAGCAACCTTCAAATCACTAGATGAATGACTTAACCACTTGGCCACACGCCAACACACACACACACACACACACACACATATATATGTATGTATGTATGTATTAAATAGTTAAATTAAAAATAGTGCCAAAACAGAAATAATAAAAGTGAGGTGGTGTTCATGGGTTCATGTCCATTTAGGAATCAGATGGCAAAGGGGAAGAAGCTGTTCCTGAATCGCTGAATGTGTGCCTTCAGGCTTCTGTACCACTTTTCTGATGGTAACAATGAGAAGAGGGCATGTCTTAATGACGGATGCTGCCTCTCTGAGACACTGGTCCTTGAAGATGTCTTGAGGCTAGTAGCAAGATGGAGCTGACAAGTTTTACAACTTTCTGTAGCTTCTTTATATCCTGTGCAGTGCCTCCACCCCCAGACTAGACAGTGATGCAGCCTGTATTCTGACAGGTACATCTGTAGATGTTTTTGAGTGCCTTAGGTGACAAACCAAATCTCCTCAAACTCCTAATGAAATAGAAACATAGAAACATAGAAAATAGGTGCAGGAGTAGGCCATTCGGCCCTTTGAGCCTGCACCGCCATTCAGTATGATCATGGCTGATCATCCAACTCAGAACCCTGTACCAGCCTTCCCTCCATACCCCCTGATCCCTTTAGCCACAAGGGCCATATCTAACTCCCTCTTAAATATAGCCAATTAACTGGCCTCAACTGTTTCCTGTGACAGAGAATCTCACAGATTCACCACTCTCTGTGTGAAGAAGTTTTTCCTAATCTCGGTCCTAAAAGACTTCCCCTTTATCCTCAAACTGTGACCCCTCGTTCTGGACTTCCCCAACATCGGGAACAATCTTCCTGCATCTAGCCTGTCCAATCTCTTTAGGATTTTATACGTTTCAATAAGATCCCCCCTCAATCTTCTAAATTCCAACGAGTATAAGCCTAGTCGATCCAGTCTTTCATCATATGAAAGTCCTGCCATCCCAGGAATCAATCTGGTGAACCTTCTTTGTACTCCCTCTATGGCAAGGATGTTTTTCCTCAGATTAGGGGACCAAAACTGCACACAATACTCCAGGTGTGGTCTCACCAAGGCCTTGTACAACTGCAGTAGTACCTCCCTGCTCCTGTACTCAAATCCTCTCGCTATAAATGCCAGCATACCATTCGCCTTTTTCACCGCCTGCTGTACCTGCATGCCCACTTTCAATGACTGGTGTATAATGACACCCAGATCTCGTTGCACCTCCCCTTTTCCTAATCGGCCACCATTCAGATAATAATCTGTTTTCCTGTTTTTGCCACCAAAGTGGATAACCTCACATTTATCCACATTAAGTTGCATCTGCTATGAATTTGCCCACTCACCTAACCTATTCAAGTCACCCTGCATCCTCTTAGCATCCTCCTCACAGCTAACACTGCCGCCCAGCTTCGTGTCATCCACAAACTTGGAGATGCTGCATTTAATTCCCTCATTTAAGTCATTAATATATATTGTAAACAACTGGGGTCCCAGCACTAAGCCTTGCGGTACCCCACTAGTCACTGCCTGCCATTCTGAAAAGGTCCCATTTATTCCCACTCTTTGCTTCCTGTATGCCAACCAATTCTCTATCCACATCAATACCTTACCCCCAATACCGTGTGCTTTAAGTTTGCACGCTAATCTCCTGTGTGGGACCTTGTCAACAGCCTTTTGAAAATCCAAATATACCACACCCACTGGTTCTCCCCTATCCACTCTACTAGTTACATCCTCAAAAAATTCTATGAGATTCGTCAGACCTGATTTTCCTTTCAAAAATCCATGCTGACTTTGTCCGATGATTTCACCGCTTTCCAAATGTGCTATTATCACATCTTTGATAACTGACTCTAGCATTTTCCCCACCACCAATGTTAGGCTAACCGGTCTATAATTCCCCGGTTTCTCTCTCCCTCCTTTTTTAAAAAGTGTGGTTACATTAGCCACCCTCCAATCCTCAGGAACTAGTCCAGAATCTAAAGAGTTTTGAAAAATTATCACTAATGCATCCACTATTTCTTGGGCTACTTCCTTAAGCACTCTGGGATGCAAACCATCTGGCCCTGGGGATTTATCCATTTATAAATATAGCCATTGTCTTGGCTTCTTTACAGCTATGATGATATGTTGAGATCAAGTTCGATCCTTAGAGATAATGATACCCAACAACTTGAAATTGCTCACTGACTCCACTTCTAACACCCCTATGAGGATTGGTTTGTGATCCCTCATCCTACCCTTTCTGAAGTCCTCAATCAGCTCCCTGGTCTTACTGAAACTGAGAAAAAGATTGTTGTTGTGATACCACTCAACTAGCTGGTATATCTCGCTCCTTTCTGTATACCCTCTCATCTCCAACTGAGATTCTGCCAATACCCTGATCTATCTATACCCCTCATAATTTTGTACACCTCTATCAAACCTCATCTCAACCTTTAATGTTCAAAGGAATTAAGTCCTAACCTATTGAATCTTTCCTTATAAATCAGGTCCTCCAGACCCAGCAACATCGTTGTAATACTTGAGTCATACTGTAAATGTATTGTTGATTAAGCATTCTTTTTTGTTTACATAATTCATTACGGGTTGTATATAAAGGCATGTGAATGGCATACATCAACATGTCACCACATCATATGTATGTGTCTCACTAACTCATGAAGACTATCACGTTATTTGTTGTTCGCAGTATTTTGAAACTTAAAGTAATTTTTTAATGCAATGCATTATACTGCTGCCACAAAACAACAAAGTTTACAACATACATCAGTGATAATAAACCTGATTTTAATTCTAATTTTGGACTGCGTGAAGTAAGAGCTTTGTAAAAATGAACAGCAATAACAGAATTCTCTGATCAAATTTCATTATTCATTTAAGTATTCTTTTACAGCTTAATTGTGTTAACCTGGCATAGTTTAATTATGCATTTGAAATTGGTTTATTGTTAATATATGTATTTTTAAATAAGGCTGTCAAGTGCACTACCTTTAAGTAACCTAATTTAATATGACTGGAAACATTTTTAAGTACTGAACATTAATATTTTGATTGCCATGTAGTTGAGAGTTGAGATATATTTTGATACAAAAGATGTACTTTACAAAGTGCTTACTGGGAACTAGACAACTAAGAAAATCAGTACATCGTCAGGAATCCTTCCAAACCAATGACATTGGCAGATTCTCACAGTTTCAATCTGGGGGTGTGGCCAATTCTGTAGGCAGGGTTTGAGCTAGGCAAACTGAATCCTAAACCTGTTTAATAGTCTGTAACTCACTTACATTTAGGATTCCCATTTTATCACAATTTGGGCTAAACTGTATAGATCATACTAGCAGAAACAAAGGGAAACAATCACAATGGCTTCACTCTTTTGTTTCTTGAGGAGAAAGTAGAGTAAGGAAAGTAGCAAACACAAGAGCATCTGCAGATGCTGGAAATCCAAAGCAACACACACAAAATGCTGGAGAAACTCAGCAGGTTAGGCAGCATTTATGTAGATGTTTCGGGCCAAGACCATTGTTCAGGACTCGAAAGGAGGGGGAAGATGCCTGAATAAAAAGGTGGGGGAGGGGACGGAAGATAGCTAGCAGGTGATAACTCACGACAGGTGGGTAGGAAAGGTAAAGGGCTGCAGAGGAAGGAAACTGATTGGAGGGGAGAGGGGACCGTGGGAGAAAGGGAAGAAGGATGGGACCCAAGTGGAGGTGATAGACAGGTGAAAAGTGGTAAGAGCCAAAGAACATTAAAGGCTTGTTTCAATTTTCATGTTTATGGCAGGACAAGATCAGAGGACTACTGCGGTTTCTCCTTATTCTTTGATATTCTTGGAAGGGTGAATCTAGTTTATATTTTTGGCATAATTACAAACTATTCAGTATTCAGGTGATTGAAAAGATTATGCCAGATCTACATTTCTTGAGATGTTATCAGTGTACTTTTTTTTTCCATGTTCTACATTCATTTTCTACGGAAAATCCTGGCAATGCAAGACAATGTTTCTCACCCTCTGCATGCCACCTTGGCTGAGCAGAGGAGCATTTTTAGTGATAGACTAAGACAACTGCGCTACTCCAAAGAGTGCTATATGAGGCCATTATGCTCTGTAATGAGTCAACCTATAGCCAGGGAATTGATGAACCCCTCCTGTTAGACTGTTTGAGGTAACTTATTTTTTATTCTTTTGTACTTCTTTTCTAATATTTGTATATCTGTGCACTTGTAATGCTACTGTGACACAGCAATTTCCCTTGGGATCAATAAAGTACTGTATCTGTCTATATCTCTATTGTTTTAAATTAAAGTTTTGGTTTACATGAATAAATATAATTTTGTCTTGCTGATCAAAAACTTAAACACAAACTGAAGTTATATCTGTGTGTAATAAGGAAGGGCCCAAACTTTGTTCACTAATTAAAATAATGAATAGTAATATCATAAATTATAAATTAGCTTAATATCTGACATGATTACAATGAAAAAAACAATGATTATTAAAATGGAGCAGCAATACATAAACAGATCATTTTCCTATTACAGCAGCTTTCTGCTTTTCCTGTGTGACAACATTACATTATGGTGTTTCTCTCCTCCTCAGGTCTATAGATTAACTTGCCAAGTTACAACAAAGATTCAAAATATAATCAAATGAATTGTAACAAGATATTGTCCATGAATTATGCAAAAATTGAAAGCAAAAGACATTCCAACTGGTGGGAACATGAAAAAAGTACAAGCTGCTGTAAACATCCAAGCCAGGCAGCCTCTGAGACAGAAAAAATCATGAAGTTGACGTTCCTGGAAAATGACCTTTCATCAAAATTGATTTTACTATGTTTTATATTTTTGATTTGAATTGGCTGATAATTAATGTCCCACTTTACATCATTCTTTTTTTACTTATTCAAATGACTAGCCAATCATTTGAATAAGTAAACAAAATGTGTTAAACAAAAGGAGTTAAAGAAGTTGGTTTGCCGTATTTGTGAGATATGTACTCTGTTCGATTGCACCCCTGGAAGAACAGGATTAAATGGACTATCCTAATCCTTGAGGTTTCAACTACAAGCTTTGCCTGTGCTGCCCTTTTTATTAATTGCAATGCTTGTGTAAACATCGCTTGGATCGTCAAACACGAACAATGTTTTCCTGCGAACATAAATGTCCCCCTTTCTTGCTTCCTCCCTGTTCATTAAGAATGCGATCCACGAAGATTTCTACGTACGGGGTGGGGGGAATAAACCCTCCCCCCCATCTCTTAACAGTTGAACAGTCACCATTATTTTTAGGACAGTGAGTAAACTTCCTGGGGGTGGGGAAGAAATGACAACATTGTAACCAAATAAATATGTTTACAAATAAAAGTAACCATTTGCCTCGGATACTTATTCTCTGAGTGAATTGCATTTGATGCATAATACATAAAAGCGTGAAATTAAAGGGTGCGTTTGAAGCGAGAGGGAGGTATAGCGATTGCCGACCGCCTGAGCATTGGGTTAAAGTGTGCGAGCGCCGACTGGAACAGTTCGCCGCCAAGGGCACCGAGACCGCGGGAGCTTTCCGCATTCCGGGGGGTGGGGGGAGGAGGGTTTGTTTCGCTTTGCTTTCGGGGCGGAAATCAAGAAGTGGGGGAAGAACTTGTGCGATAATTTATAAAAACACAAATAAGGTGGAAGGGAGGTGTTCAGCTCGGGGCCCTCCTTCCTGCCCCCTCCCTCTCACTGCCCTTCTCCCCCCTCCCCAATCCTCCTCATCCCGCCGGCTTGGAGGTGGATCTCGGTTCGTTTGAAGCCTGGTTTCCCAGTCGAAGGTGCTTGGGGGCTGGGGAGGGGGCAGAGGCAGACAGACAGACGGGCAGCGATGGCTCGACCGAGGCCGAGAGACTACAAGGCTGGCGATCTGGTGTTCGCCAAGATGAAAGGCTACCCGCACTGGCCAGCGAGGGTGAGTGGAGCCGGTACGGAGGACGGCGCGGGGCGGCGGAGCTGATGCCGCCGGGCACCTCGGCTCGGCCGGGGAAAAGGCGGCGCAAGCTGCCCGCTCCTCGGCCGCCGCTTGACATGGTTTTTTTTGGTGTGTGTTAATGCCATGAAACAAAACAAAAAAAAAACAGGCGAGTACCTGAGATGTGGAACATAGAAGGGCCGCTTTCAAATGATTATATAATCTCCCGGCACCTATAGGAAATAATTGCCCGCCACAAGAAGGCCGATTGAAAGGTTTTACCGCCGTTAAACTGTTTTATTTTAATATAGATTCCTGCATCGTAGAATGGGGGATCTTACGGGGTGGAGTGGGTGGGCAAAAGGACCACAGAATACAACCATCGATGTATGTGTCTGAATCCCACATGGGTCGACTAAGAGCACCGAGGCCGTAAATAAACCGATCCAGGAAACCTCCAGTTAAGGGTCTGTTGGTAGTTACTGTTCCCAGTTAGGGAATCTGTCTTGGCAGCCTTTTTTTTGTGGTTGGCAAGTATTTTCATTGATCCTGGGGGGGAGGGGGGGAGAAAGATGGTGATTACACTTTACAGCTGTGGTTTGGTTGCGTGGAAGTGCATTGTTAGTAATTTTCTTGCTTTCTGACAAGTGGTAAACAAGAAGCAGGGAATGGTGTTCATCATTCTTAAATCAATATCACGTTACTCTGACTCATGTAAGTCAGGTGCTGTTGACAAGGTGGCTGTGAAACGTGTTGCCTTTGAATGAATATTGAACATCAAGCTAGAAGAGCGCGTTTGCTGAGGGCAGATCTACCCGATGTGGGAGGAGGCTTCCAAAAGCATCGATCATGAGATGGGTGCCAGAACATTGTACCTCTCACACTCCGTGCCAAGTCTAACTATGCGCCACAGAAACTGTGAGCAAGTTGTTTTTTTTTACACACAGCTGTGTAACATTTTCACACAAATATGTGCATGTTACAATTAATTCTAAATTAGGACATTGCCAAATTTTATTGCCAGCATGCATTTCAGCCAGTATTTAATTGCTGACCATTTTGAATGCAGGGAGAGACCAGTTGAATTTATACCTGTTCATGAGTTGTTAAATGAATATTAATATTTAAATTAACAATTTTGTTTTCATATGACCTAATTATTGTTATACTTGAGATGGTATAGAATGAATTCCCACTCAATCAGTATGCCCTACTTTCTTTGCTGGTTGTGATATGTCCCTGACAATGAGAGCATGTTTACTGTCATATCTACTTGGATAGTAAAGAGCTGTTGAAGAATTATTCCATTCACTGCGAGGATTTCAGCAGATATTATGGACAACCCACTGATGAACAACTTTAAGGCCTTTAAATCCTTCCGACATCACCAGCATTACACAAGTTGGTGTAATGTTGACAATCTTGAACTTATTGTTTCACTACAGTATACCTAAAGCACTGTGTTGCTGCCAGTTCTATCATACCGACTTCAGACTGCAACAGAACATTAAAGAACATAATCAGTGGCATCTTGAAACCATCTTTTGAAACTTCAGCACTGAAGAGTCTTATGTCATATAATCCCCAATAATTATCTCCAGAATCAGAATCAGGTTTACTATCACCAGTATATGTTGTGAACTTTGTTGTCTTTGCGGCAGAATAATAGAAAAAGAACAGTGAATTACAGTAAGTATATATGCTAAATAGTTAAATAAGTATTGTGAAACTAAAAATTAAAAAAGTACTGTGGTAGTGTTCATGGGTTCCATGTCTATTCAGAAATCAGATGGCAGAGGAGAAGATGATGTTTCCTTCTCATTGAGTGTGTGCCTTCAGGCTCTTGTACCTCCTTCCTGATGGTAGCAATGAGAGCAAGGCATGTTCTGGGTGATGGGGGCCCTTAATGATGGATGTCATCTAAACACAGCAGAAGGCCAATTGGTCCGCTAAGACTGTCAGTCATTTGAAGCAGTCATACGTGCAGAGATCTATGCATCCTCTAGCATATTACCAGGGCCAGCGATGGAGCATTTCAGTTATGAGGGGAGACTGGGCTCTGTGGAGTGGAGGAGGATAAGAGGACTTACGGTCAAAATATTTAAAATTGAGAGATATACTGGAGATGGGGTAGATTCCAGGGAACTTTATCTCATATCAAAAGTAAACCGATCATATTTAGGATAAAATGGAAGGGATTCTGAGAGGGACCTTTTTCACCCATGCAGTGAGGAGCTGAATGCACTGCCCACCAGAGAAGTTAAAGCCAAATCACTGACAGCATTTAGATTAGATTGGATTAGATTCAACTTTATTGTCATTGTGCTGAGTACAGATACAAAGCCAACGAAATGCATTTAGCATCTGACCAGAAATGGAAAGAATAGTGTTATTTACAAAATAACTGCGAATAAAGTAAGTGCTACAGCACACAAATATAAAAGTACTGAGACAGTACAATACGGATGCAATACTGCTTAGCGCCGTGATGAGAGGTTCAGCAGGGTCACAGCCTCAGGGAAGAAGCTCTTCCTGTGCCTGCTGGTGTGGGAATGGAGGCTCCTCTAGCGCCTACTGGATGGAAGGAGAGCAAAAAGTCCATGGTTCGGGTGAGATGCATCCCTGATAATGCTTTTTGCCCTGCCCAGGCAGCATTTATGGTCGATGTTCTCAATGGTGGGCAATTGGATGCTGGTAATCCGCTGGGCAGTTTTCACCACACGCTGGAGTGCTTTGCGGTCTGATACGGGACAATTGCCATACCACACTGAGATGCAGTTGGTGAGTATGCTCTCAATGGTACAGCGGTAAAAGTCTGTCAGTATCCTGGGACAGAGGTGAGCTTTCTTCATGCTCCGTAGGAAATAAAGGCGCTGTTGCCTTTAACAAATGTCGAGGTGAGGACTTGAATTGCATAGGCATAGAAGATTATGGGATTAGTACAGATGGATGCCTACTGGTCAGTATGGATGTGATGGGCCCCCATAGCCCAGTTGGTATTTAATTCCTGTTTACTTTTTGAACAGTGGTACATGCAGCTTTCCAGTACAGAGAGAACTAAATATGTAATTTGTAAACAAATCTGCAGAGAAATTTTTAAAACTTTCATTTATATAATGCCCTTCGTGATTGAATGTCATAAAATGCGGTAAAGTGTATTGATTGTTGAAATGTGGGATGCACTTGCTAAAAGGTTATTCCTTGAGGAACATCCATTATACCTTGTTTGTAGAAGTGGCATTTCAGTTTTCATTTTGCAACAGTGCCCAAACCATCAGTATCAACATAGTTTTTTTTCACCTGTTTGAGTTATTGCACATAATGCATTTTGACATATAGTTACTTAATTCTTTATTCCATCCATTTATTCCCTTTCAGCGCTTGTGTACAAATTCACGATTTTGTGCTTCCGATTAGTCTTGTATTATTACTACTTGCCCCTGGTGTAATTTGTGAGGTAACTGGGAGCAGGAGATCAACAGGAGCTCCTTTGGATCTAGGTACCTCTAATTTGTATGGCATCATCTTTATAGCCCAATGTGCAATTCCATATCTTATTAAGATCAGTGTCTCGTCCTTCCTGAATTCTGGAGCGCCAATTCTTCTTTCAGAGACAGGGGAAAGGAGAACTTGAAGGACATTGAAGGTACTCTTGGAGAGAAGGTCTCCTAATTTGTGACAACGCCTGGTAATGCTGGGCACTGCCTTAGGGTATCCAGTGATCAGTGTAGTAGAAGCCCACAGAGGAACAGGGAGAACAGTAAATCATTGTGTCAAGCTTCCCCAACCAATTTGCCAACATATTAAAGATAGAGAAATGACTTGATGCACTGTACTGTAAATAGAACATTATCAAAATTCTCAAGTGGGTTACCCACTGAAGTACAAATCTGTTGCATACCCATTCATATAATATGAAACCCACTGTGTTACCCAAATCGGAATCACTAATTGCCAGTATGTGAAGCATACCAGAATTGACTGTGGTTTGATGCCAAGGACAATACCATAACAGACAGCACAATAACAACCACCAATTTACCAGACAATAGTGCAAGAAGCCATGAGCAATCAACAATTAGCAAAATGGTAACATGCACAAACGTAGATTAAATAATCAGCAAGGTTGGCGCTGGCGTCTTACTTCTTACAACTTGCTGTCTTCAAGTTCTGTGAACAAAAGGGTGCCCTCTTTGAACCAAATCTACAGCCTGATATTTTGGGTCCAGTCCCCTGTGTGTTGACTTTCACTACAAGTCACGTAATTTGAATAGTATGACCTCCAAGTGTCCAACCTGCATTACAACATGTATAAACCAAACTCCAGTGATGATGATGCTAAGCTGTCATAAAAACATGACACAGAAGACTTTTCTCTGCTCCAGTTGTCCCACATGAGAGTAACGTGTGGTATTTTGTACAGGTGACCTTGCTGAGTAAGTTGTGTGGTAATGTAAGGTTACATAAGTTCATTGCTTAGGGCAGGCCGTTCTGCAATACGTTGTGAAGTGACGCCGTGTGGTTTACACAGTTTGCTCATCATCTTCTCAGAAATGTTGACAGGGTTGGTATCATTCAGATTTAATGCTTGACATAGGAACAACTATGCCATTCAGAGCTTAGCTGATCTGTCACCTAACTCTTGAGTATTTTCTCCTTGAATGTCTTTGGTTAGCAATAATCTACCAGCCTTGCATTAAAAATGATGACTGACCCAGCATCAGCTGTTGTTTCAGGAACTCCCAGGTTTTGTTCTACCTCTGTATTGAGAATTGTTTCCTAAATTTATTCCCAGATGGCCTGACAAATTTACTCAATGTCCTGCCATTCAAGTTTCCAAAGCCAGCGGTAATACTTACTTTCCATCTGCACCATTAGCTCCCTGTAATCTTCAGAAATCCAGGGATGCAACACCAGCTTGAGCATTTTTCCACAGATTATAACCCTTCTTTCTAAAGAAGGAGAAACATAGAATCATTTAAGCACCACAGCACAGAAACAGACCCTTTTGTCCATCTAGTCTGTGCCAGACAGTTACTCTGCCTGTAAAATTGACCTACACCCAAACCAAAGTGCTCCATACCCCTTCCATCTATGTACTTATCCAGACCTCCCCAGAGTTGCAACCAAACCTACATCCAATATTTCCACTGGCAGTTCGTTCCACACTCGCACTACCTGCTGAGTGAGGAAGTTCCCCTCAGGTTTCTCTTAAATATTCTACTTATTGCCATTAACCTATGACCTCTAGTTCTAATCTCAACAAACCTCAGTGGAAAAAGACCTGCTAGCATTTATCCTATCTACGTCCCTCATTGTTTTGTACATCTCTATCAAATCTCCCCTTATTTTCCTACACTTCAGGGGATAAAGTCTTAACTTATTCAGCTTTTACCCAAAACTCAGGTCCTCAAGTCTTGGCAGTATTCTTATAAATTTTCTCTGTGCTCTTTCAATCTTATCGAGATCTTTCCTGTAGGTAGGTGGCCTGTTCTGCTAACTGATGCTGCAGTTCCTCCCAAGATGGATACGACATCCCTGTGGTGTTAGGAACAGCTCATATTTCTTCAGAGATCATCAAACCACTACTATACAACTGTAGAAAACAATCTAGCTCCTTCTTTGTCTGTTTTGTAGATATAAAGTCCAGATTTCTATTAGCCTCTAAAATCATTTTCTATACTGGTACATGACATCTTAATTTGCTTATTAGCCACCATCAATTTGGACTTGATTATTTTCCATCTTTTCATTCATTTGAAAGTTTTTGATCCTTTCTATGTTAATCCCTCAATTGTTTATATTGAATCCCATTTTCCACAGTTCATTCCATTTATTATGTTGATTAACCCAAATCTCTTTGCAGTTAGTGATGAACGTTTGTAGCACAGTTAGTGGTTTAATGCAGGAAATATGACAACCACTGCATAGATAAATAGACATATAAAAATAATCAAATAATTTATTATAATGTTGTCATATTGAAATAGCTAAAATATTGGGAATAGCCTCTCTGCTCTTCTTTATGATTTTATTTTCATTTGATCTTGAGAGGGCAGAGGAATCTTGGTTTAACATCTCATGCAAAGGATGGCAATTCTGACTTCCAGCATTCTCCTACTGCTGAAGATGCAACTGTAAGGCAAGGGTGCTACAAATTGGGCCAGACCTGATAAACTCTGTACTATTGCCTGATAGTTTAACTTGTACACATTTGGACATGTGGCACTCTATCTAATCTAAAGCATTAGTAAATATAATGAGTAGTAGCAGCAGCAGTGCCAACACATATCACTGTGGGACACCATAAGTGGTATTCTGCCAATTACAATACCTGGCCATTATCTCTATTCTGCTGTCTTCAGCTGTTTGCTGATCTCCTAACCTAGCATGGAATCTGTTCTCAATTCCACTGGCTTTACCTGTAACTGCCTTTTTATTAAGGGAAAGGTTTTTTTTTGAAGTTCAATAAATAACACTCGCAGGCATTCCCCTGAGATGAGTCTACTTGAAAAAAATTCAAAATGTTTTGTCAGACATGATGGAACTCTGTATATTTATAATGGGGCTCTTGATTAGCTGAGAAGTTTTATGATCCTTAATTATAGTCTTTAGTGATTTCTCAACAATACATGTTACACTAATTGGTATATAATGGACTGGTTTTCCATGCTCACCTTTTTTAAAAAAAGTCAAGAGTGGATTACTCACTCAGTAGGAAGAGTAATTGAATTGAAAGAATGTAAGAAGATAATGGTTAGGGCATCTAAATTGTTCTCATCTACTTTCTTTAAATATATAGGAAGAAAACCCTTTAAGACCATGAGGCATAGGAGCAGAGAAAGGCCATTTGGCCCATCGAGTCTGTTCTACCATTACACCATAGCTAATTTATTATCCTCTCAAACCCCTTCTCCTGCCTTCTTCCCATAACCCTTGATGCCCCGATTAATCAAGAACCTATACCAACCTCCAGCTTTCCATATACTCAGCGACTTGGCCTCCACGGTGTCTGTGGCAATGAATTCCACAGATTCGCCATCCTCTGGCTAAAAAAAAATCCTCCTCATGTCTATTCTAAGTGATCGTCCCTCTGTTCTGAGGGTGTGTCTGGTCCTAGGCTCACCCACTATAGGAAACATTCTCTTCCACATCCACTCCATCTAGGCCTTTAAATATTTGATAGGTTTCAATGAAATCCCGCTCATTCTTCTAAACTCCAGCAAGTACAGGCCCAGAGCTATCAAACACACCTCATATTAACCCTTTAATTCCCAGAATCATTCTCGTGACCCTCCTCTGGACCCACTCCAATGCCAGCACATCATTTCTTAGATAAGGGGCTCAAAGCTGCTCACAATGTTTCAAGTCTCTGACCAATGCCTTATAAAGATTCAGCATCACGTCCTTGCTCTTACATTCTCGTCCTCTTGAAATGAATGTTAATATTGCATTTGCCTTCCTTTGCAAGTTAACCTTTAGGGAATCCTGCACAAGAACTTTCAAGTCCCTTTGCACGTTTTTTTTTAAATTTTCTCCCCACTTAGAAAATAGTCTATGCATTTAGTCCTTCTACCAAAGTCCGTGACCATACATTTCCCAACACTATATTCCATCTTCCACTTTTTTTGCCCATTATTATAATCTGTCTAAATCCTCCTGCAGACTCCCTGCTTCCTCAACACTACCTGCCCTTTCACCTATATTCATATTGTGTGCAAACCTGGCCACAAAGCCAACAATTCAGTCATCCAAATCGATGACGCATAACATGAAAAGAAGCGGTTCCATGACATACTCCTGTGGAACACGGCTAGTCACTGGCAGTCAACCAGAAAGGGCCCCCTTTATTTCCACACTTTGCCTTCTTCCAATCAGCCCATCTTCCATCTATGCTCGTATCCCTATAATACCATGGGCTCCTAGTTTGTAAAGCTGCCTCATGTGCGGCACCTTGTCAAAGGCCTTCTAAAACTCCAAGCAAAACAACATCCCTGACTCTCATTTGTCCCTCCTGCCTGTTATTTCCTTAAAGAATTCCAACAGATTAGGCAGGCAAGATTTCCCCTCAGGAAAACCATGCTGTCTTTGGCCAATTTTATCATGTGCCTCCAAGTACCCCAAAAGCTCATTCTTAATAATGGATTCCAACATTTTCCCAACCACTGAAGTGAGGCTAACTGGCCTATAATCTCATTTCTTCTGCCTCCCTCCCTTCTCAAAGAGAGGAGTGATACTTGCAACTTTCCAGTTCTCAAGAACCATTCCAGAATGTAATGATTCTTGGAAGATCATTACTAATGCCTCCAGAAACTCTTCAACTCCCTCTTTCAGAACCCTGGGGTGTAATCCTTCTGGTCCTACCTACCAGCTTCTCAAGCAGTTTCTCCTTAGCAATATTCACATCTGCCCCCTGACACTCTTGAATTTCTGGCATATTGCTTGTGTCTTCCACAATGAACACTGACACAAAATACTTAATAAGTTTGTCCGCCATTTCTTTGTCCCCCATTATTACCTTTCCAGTGTCATTTTCTTGCAGGCCGACGTCCACTTTTGCCTCTCTTTTAATGTCTGAAAAAGAACATTTGGCATCCTCTTTATATTAACTAATAATATATAAACTCCTGTCTTGAAACTACTCAGCACTAAGCTACTAGTTTATCTTTATATTTAATCTTTTCTCTTCTTATTGCTTTTTAGTTACCCTCTGTTGATTCTTAAAAGCTTCCAAATCCTCTACTTCCCACTAATTTTTGCTATATTATATACCCTCTCTTGTCCTTTTTTTGCTGTCCTTGACTTCCATTGTCAGCCACAGTTGCGTCGACCTCCCTTTAGAATACTTATTCATCTTTGGGATGTATCTATACAGCGCCTTCTGAATTGCCCAAAGAAACTCCAGCCATTGCTGTTCTTCCGTCATCCCTGCTAGTGTTCCCTTCAAAGTAAATTAGGCCAGCTGTGTGTCACTTTTCATTGTCAATTTATTTTTTCTTCACTGGTATTATTTATATATCTTTGCAGTGTGTGCCCAAACCTGATTCAGTATTAGAAAGTCTGTCCTCTCACCTGTTGTAATTATTTCATTAATTGCTTTCAATTTATTATTCATCAATTTCATTTATTTAATCACATAAAATTGTCGAGGGGAGCTACATTGTAGTTCATTATCCTTATTTACCTAAATTCATAAAGTTTTAGATGTTAGTTTTTCTGTGCGTTGCAAACAATAACTCAAGAAACAAGCAGCAATATACCATTTAACCCCGTATATTTTCTTGGCCATTTTGTACAGATGTATTGATCTTTTACCTCAGCACTACCATCCTGCACTAGCCCCATATCTCTTTTCTTAACCTATCAATACCTGTCTTGAATATACTCAACAACTGAGCCTCAGGGACCTTCTTGAGCTGAAAAATCCAAAGATTTTGTACTTTCTGGATGACAGTTTTTTTTTCCCCTGGCTCAATCTGGAATGACAGAACTTCCACCACCCAGCCCTCACCACCAATATTGAAGCTGATTCCTCCACTTTTTCTGGGTACCCCAGAAAGAGGAACCATCACCCTCCATATATCCGTAAAAATTTCAGTGAGATTTCCTCTCATTCTTATAAACTCTAGAGAGTGAAATAGAAACACAAGAAACTATAGACGCCGAACCTGCATTTGGTATTCCATATGGCCTCTTAATCCTCAAGATCAATAACAAACTAGGTGAACTGCCAGAGTGAGTCTCAATGTGAACTAGAGGACCGACATCTCTTGTTCCACCTGGCTCGTGTCCAATCATATTGTATAAACAATGTATTTTTCAATTTCAACCTAATGCTTATCCCTGTGTTTTGACCCTCTCTCTTTCTGATACTCCGCCTATCAAAGATTCAAAATACGTATGCAGTAGATAACCCTGAGATTCATCTTCCCACTGACAGCCATGAAACAAGGAAAACCATGGAACCTGGTTTAAGAAAAACATCAAACCCCAATGTGCAAAAAATAAAAATGCGAAAAACACCGAATAAAAAAACACCAACCTGCTAAGTCATCAAAAGAGTCCTAGGCATATTCAGTTCTAATTTAGCACTGTGTCATTCGTTAACTGCAGGCCACCCGGATCACAATTACAGAGAATAGCAACAAAAAAAGGAGCAATCAGAAACACATCATAGCATGAACTAGAGTCCAATCTACAAACCATATTGATTAAACCTTGCCCAACTCCCAGAGCTCAGGTACCATCCTCCAGCAGCATCAAGCAGAGAGCATTCAGCGCATCGGGTGCATCAAATGAGAGGGGGAGAGAGAGAGACCATCACACGCAGTCACCTTCTTCCAGCAGCAAGCCAAAGGCTGGCAGATGGCAGTGAATACCCACCTGACTTCCGCTTTCTCCCCTGATGACTTCAGTCTTCCTTGACACTTTGATCAGCAAGAAATCATGAACTTGCACCCTGTCTCCAAACCTCTTGGCCTGGAGGCCACACACTTCACTCGAAAGCTCAACAAACCCCCTCGGATGTGGCACAACATCAGATTGTCCAATCAGCCCGAAAACACACCATTTTTGTCCCCTTTCCTATTGTCTCCAGCTCCTCATGGCCCATTTTTGGCTGCTCCTCCTCCTGGGTTCATTCACCTACCAGATCCCCTCCCCTACCTGGTTCCATTTGCCTTCCACTTCTCCTTTAATGGTTCCCATTTTCACCTTCCTTATTTATCAGATTTCACTTGTGTACCCTCCTATCATTGTCCAGCAGCTGTTTCTATCTCCTCACTCACCCTTTTCTAGCTGGCTTCATCTGCATATCAACCTTCGTCCTTATCACTGACTGGCTCCTGTCTCATCCTTCCCTATCCCTTCTTTACATAGCTAGCTCCCCACTCCATTCTCAATAATTCCTTTTGACCTCCAGTAATTGTTTTTTTGTTCAAGAGAGTAAAGCCCTAGACTGTTTGATCACCCCTCCCTTCTTCATCTTCTCTGCAACCATGCCAGAAATCAACCTGATGAACCTTTATTGCCCTCCCTGTGTTCCAAATATATCCTTCCTAACAACAGGAAGATATATTCCAGGTGTGATCTCACTAGAGTCCCTTAATTGTGGCAATGTATATTTTCACTTGTATGGAAATCCTTCCCAATTTCTTACTGTACCTGCATGTTAGTGATTCTTACATAAATAAACGTAGATCCCTCTGAACACGTAACTTTCTGCTTCTCAGCAGTTGATAAATATTTTGCTATTAGATTCATTTTTCTCCCAAAGTGATGACCTCCCATTTTTCCACATTGCATTCCATTTGTTATGTCCTTGCCCATGTAGGTGTCCTGTTTGTATCCCTCTCTGCATCCTCCAAGCCCCACTGCCATTTGGCTATCTTCAACCAAGTATACTGATACAAATTATAAACAACTGGGGCACCATTACTGATCCTTATGGCAGTACATTGGTCACATCCTCTCAACCAGAATGTGATCAGTCTATTCCTTTTTTCCATCAGGCAAACTGGCATGTAAGCTACCAATAAAGCAGCATCTCCAATTACAGAAGTGATAATAGAGGCACTTAGAAAAAAATACAATTTGAAAATTAGGGGAGAGTGAAATCATGATCGACAAATCCATTAAGGTTCTGAGGTTGAATCTAACTGAATAGGTGAGGGGGAACTGGCATAGCTGGTATTTTTTGGACTAGACAAAATTAGAGCACATTGGATAATATACTGGTGTAGATTGAGAATTGGTTAATGAACGGAAAGCAAAGAACATCTAATACCAAGAAAAGAACATCATAATATTTTTCCCCCGACATCTTCTTTAAATATTGTGGTTACATTTGCCACCTTCCAATTTGTGGGAACCATTCCAGGATCATGAAATTTAGGGAGATAATCTGTAATCAACATGGCCACCTTTTTCTAAAACTTTAGAGATGCAGGTCATGGACACCTATGGTTTTTTCACCTTTCTGTCCATTAGTTTCTCCAAAACTGTTTTACTATTTTTTTCCACTCCTTATTTACTCAAGACCAGCTGCTCTCCACTATTTCTGGGAGGCTTTCTGTGTCTTCCATGAAGTCAGTAATTAAATTTTCACTTCATTTCTCTGGCATACGCTGTTCCTTGATATTATACTTTATCTCGATCTTCATTATAACATATCCACAGAAGCTTTTACAGTATGTTTTAATGTTTCTGACAGCTTAATTTTATTTACTGCTTTGCCTTTCATTGTCATATTTTTGATACTTTACCGCTAAATTCTGGAATTTCCCAACCCTTAGGCTACCACTCTTTCTGACAATGTTATAGCCATTGTTGGACCATTTTTGCCATTTTGTGCCTTAAATTGGAATGTACATTTTGTAAATTATGTAGTAAATCAATATTATCAACATTATTTTATACTTATTTTTGCGGCTTCTAATTACTTTTTAGTCATCTGGTATTTCTGTGCAATTTGCTTAGATTCAAACTAATTGCCTTGTTTTTTAAAAACATGAGAGGTTCCGCAGATGTTGGGCATCTTGAACAACACACACACTATGCTGGAGAAACTCAGCATCTGTGGCGGGGAATAAACAGTGAACTTTTCTAGCCAAAACCCTTCATCAGGACTGGAAAGGAAGTCCGAATAAGACTCTGAGAGGAAGGAAATGAGTACAATCTAGCTGGTGATAGGTGAGACCAGATAAGGGGGAAGATGGGCGTGTGAGGGAGGAGGTGGTTATAAAGTATGAAGCTGGGAGGGGATAGGTGAAGGAGCTAAAGGGCTGAAAAAGGAGGAATCTAATAGGAGAGGACAGTGGATCATGGAAGAAAGAGGAAGAGAAGTGGCACCAGAGGAGGGTGATGAGCAGGTGGGAAAGAGAAAGGAAGGGGTAACCAGGATGAGGAATAGAGAGAGAGAAGGATGGAGGAGTGTGAGATTACTGGAAGTTAAAGAAATTGATGTTGATACATCAGGATGGAGGCTACCCAGATGAAATATGAGGTCTTGCTCCTCTAACCTGAATTTGGCATCATCTTGGCAGTAGAGGAGGCCCTGGACAGACATGTCAGAATGGGAATGGGGAGTCAAAGTGAGATCGGTAGCTATCGGGAGATCCTTCCTTTCATAGCAGAACAAAGACGCTTGGCAAAACGGTCCACTAATCTAGAATTGTAGGAAAAAAATCTAGTACAGGCTTCTCTGATGTCTTTCAAGGAAGAAAATGTGCCAAACTAGCCTTCTTGAATGTCTACCAAGACAGAAAGAGAACAGTAAAAGGAGATTTCAATAAAGCTGCAGATGCTGAAAATCTGATACAAAACCTGGAGCCAGTCTACAGCTCAGCAGAAAGAAAAACAGTGTCTCATATTGCAGATGCTTTATCACCAGTGTACATCTGGCTTGATATTCATTTTTACAAACTATAGTGGCATTCTAGAACTGAAGACCTTGTGAAGAACAGAATAATAGCAATGATACACATTTCAAAAAAGTTACCACCTGACAGTAGAGGGTATTGTCAATTTGCAGTACAGGGGAAGGAGATTTTTTTTCCCCGATACAATGCTGCCTACGCTGGACAAGTTTGTGCAGCGACCGTAAGACCATAAAATGTAGGAGTAGAATTCGTCCATTTGGCCCGTCGAGTCTGCTCCGTCAGTTCATCATGGCTGATCCATTTCGCTCTCCTGCCTTTTCCCCTTAATCTTTCACGCCCTGACTAGTCAAGAATCTATCAACCTCTGCCTTAACATACCTAATGATTTGGCCTCTACAGCTGCCTGTGGCAACACATTCCACAGAGTCACCACTCTGCCGGAAAGATATTCCTCCTCATTTCCATTCTATATGGGTGTCCCTCTGTTCTGAGGCTGAGCTGTCTGGTCTAGACTCCACCACCATAGGAAATATCCTCTCCACATCCACTCGGTTGAGGTCTTTCAACATTCAATAGTTTTCAATGAAATTCCCCGCCCCCATTCTATTCAGTTCTGGTGAGTACAGGCCCAGAGCCTCAATTGGTCCTCGTATAGTAACCCTTTCATTCCTGGAATCATTCTTGTGAACCTTCTCTGAGCCCTCTCCAATGTCAACACTGTTTTTCTTAGATAAGGGGCCCAAAACTGCTCACAATACTCCTAGTGAGGGCTCATCAGTGCTTTAAAAAGCCTCAACAGTACATTCTTCCAGAGTAGGTACCATTGTGCAGCTTTAATTAGGGAAATGAAGGAAGGACAAATTGATGACTAAAGGTGAAACTTAGGGAAATTGGTTGACATTATTCAGGAAAACCACATGAGAAAGCGCCTTATGTACAAACTTTATTAAACGTAAGGAAATATATTGGTCGGGATAAATGCAGCTTTGACTGAGATGACAGCTAATGAGCATCTCAGGTGCAGTGTCTCTGCATGAAATATTAAAATGAAGCCAGAAATTAGTATAATAGAACTATGGAATTGTAGCCCTGTCTTTTGCACACGGACTTGTATTCCATCATCGATGAGGAGAACGTGATGTTCTTGAAGACACTACTTTCCATCAGCTATTTAATTATCTGCTGCCTACAATAACTAGATATGATAAGACTGCAAGAATGTCACCTGATATTTGATGGCAGAATCTATTGTCCCTTACTGTTTGTTTCTTTTGCTAGTTACAATGCAGCCAGTCCTTCACCATGCTGGCTATTTGGCCCATCGAGTCTGCTCCACCATTTCGTCATGGCTGATCCATTTTTCTTCTCAGCCCTAGTCTTGTGCCTTCTCCCCGTGTCCCTTCATGTCCAGACTAATCAAGAATCTATCAACCTTGCCTTAGATGTAGATAAAGACTCGGCCTCTATGGCTGCCTGTGAGCAACAAATTCCACAGTTTCATTACTCTCTGGCTAAGGAAATTCCTCCTCATCTCCATTCTAAAAGGGCACCCGTCTATTCTGAGGCTGTGTCCTCTGGTCTTAGACTCTCCGTAATGTATGATTTTGCTCAGGGCAATGGTTGTACTTTCATGTTGTTCCTCTCTCAAGGCGGCAAAAACAAATGTCCCAATGCTAATTATCATAAAGCATCCATTTTTGTTGTCTTTTGCTTTCTGTTATTTCAAAGATGACTTTTGTGTATTTTGTTACAGGCCAGTGCATAAGGTACATACATAGAACACAGAACGATACATCACAGTACAGGTCCTTTGGCCCACAATGCTGTGCCGACCTTTGAACCTACTCTAACATCAATGTAACCCATCTCTCCCACATAGCCCTCCATTAAAAAAAATTATTTAGAGATACCAGAGGACATGGGTTAAGGGTGAGGGGGGGAAAAGTTTAAAGGGAACATTAGGGGGGGCTTCTTCACACAGAGAGTGGTGGGAGTATGGAATGAGCTGCCAGACGAGGTGGTAAATGCGGGTTCTTTTTTAACATTTTAGAATAAATTGGATAGATACATGGATGGGAGATGTATGGAGGGATATGGTCCGTGTGCAGATAAGTGGGACTAGGCAGAAAATGGTTCGGCACAGCCAAGAAGGGCCAAAAGTGCTGTAGTTTTTCTATGGTTTCTATACAGAGCGGAACAGACCCTTCAGGCCCACTGAGCGTGCCACTGGTTTAACCCTAGCCTAATCACAGGACAATTTACAATGACCAATTAACCTTCTACCTGGTATGTCTTTAGACTGTGGGAGGCAATGGAGCACCCAGAGGAAACACACTGGCACGCGGGAAGAATGTACAAACCTTATAGGAATTAAATTTTGAACTCCGATGCCCCGAGTCGTGCTAGCCACTACACTACTGCAGCGCTCCATGTGCCTGAGAGTCTCTTAAAGATCTCCAGTGTGTGTTTGCCTCTGTGTCTATGCATCCACCCCTCTATGTGTATGTTTAAAAGAAAAACTACTTTCTGGCATTCCCTCCACCGCCCCCCCCCCCATTCCTTTGCTTTCTTCCAGTCACCTTAAAGTTATGTCCTCTCATATAAGCAATTTCTGCCCTAGGAAAAAATTCTCCGGCTGTCCTCTCTATCTATGCCTCTTATCAGCTTGTACACCTCTATCAAATCAGCTCTCATCCTCCTTCACTCCAAAGAGAAAACCTTCACTGGACCTATCCTCATGAGACACGCCCTCTAGTCCGGACAGCACCCTGGTAAACCTCCTCTGCACCCTCTCTAAAGCTTCCACATCCTTCCATATTAGGTGACCAGAACTGAACACAAATGTGGTCTAAGCAGAGTTTTATAGCTGCAACGTTATCTTGTAGTTCTATAACTCAGTCCCCTGACTAATGAAGGCCAATATGCTGTATAACCATGTTGTCAACTTGAACGGTAATTTTGAGGGCTCTGTGGCGAGGACTCCAAGATCCCTTTTTTCCTCCGCAATGCTAAGAATGTTGCCATTAACCTTGTACTCTGCCTTCAAGTTTGACTTTCTAAGACATACTGTATATACATAGACTGACTGAATGTACATAAAGTGACTCTAGGTACAGGAGTATCTGAAAATAAGGTGACTGACAGGAATGGATAAAGTGACGGTATGAACATTGATTTCTCTTAACTTCCATTAATTTCTCCCCCCTCCCACATTCTGGCTCTCCTCCTACCCCTTCTCTTCTTACCTACCTATCACCTCCCCTGGTGCCCCTCGTATGGTCTGCTCTTCCCTCCTATCAGACTCCTTCTTCTTCAGCCCTTTACCCTTTTCCACCTATCATCTCCCAGCTTCTCACTTCAGCCCCCTCCCCCACCCATCCACCGACCTTTTCCCTTGCATGGTTTCATGATCACCTGCCAACGTGTACTCCTTTCCCCTCCCCCTCACTTTCCAGTCCTGATGAAAGACCTCAACCTGAAATATCACTATTTATTCCTCCCAATAGAGGTTGCCTGACCTGCTGCAGCCCTCCAGCATTTTGTGTTTGTTACTCTGGAACTCCAGCAACTGCAGAATCTCTTGTGTTTATATTAAGTTTTCCTTTTGTTTGGTCTCCTGTGCCTAGGTATGAAATAAATCCTGTCTATCAGCATAGCAGGTAGACCCAGTGGTGAAGAAGGTTTTCAGCTTGCTGGCCTTATTCAGAAAGGGTACTGAGTATAGAAGCTGGTACGTCATGCTGCAAATGTACAACACCTTGGTATTGAGAATATAGCATTGAGAATATTGCGTTTAGTTTTGGTCACCTTGCAAGAGGAATGATGCCATTAAGATGAAAAGAATGTAGAGGAAATTTATGAGGATGTTGAAGGCACTTGAGGTACTGAGTTTTGGAAAGAGGTTGAGCAGGATGGGACTTTTTTCATTGGAAAATGAGGAGTGATCTTATAGAGTTGCATAAAACTATGAGGGTCGTACATAGCATAAATGCGCACAAACCTTTTCCCAGGGTTGGGGAATAATGAACAAAAGGGCATAGATTTAAGGTGAAAGGAGAAAGATTTAATAATAATAATATCAATAATTATGAGTACTTCATTGATCCTGAGTGGGGAATTATTTCATTACAGCAGCATTTAAAAACACACTTAGTAATAATAAATATAAATATAATAATGTTAACTAATAATACAGTACAGGATAATAATATACACAAATAATTTACCAATGTGCAACACTGTGCAATAATAATGTACAAAATAATAAAACACAATTTAATAGAAATCTAAAGGGCAACTTTTTCCACTCAGTGGTCTGTATGTAGAATGAGATTATTGAGGCAGGTTTATTAACACGTTTAAAGTACATTTGGAGAAACACATGGATAAGAGAGGTTTAGAGATGATATGGGCCAATTACAGGTAAATGGGACTGCATTAGATGGAAGTCCTGGTCTCCATGGACCAGTACCAGTGAGCTGAGGGCCCCATTTCCCTACTGTCTGACTATGATATTATAGCAGGTGATAATAGGTTGAGTGAAGGAGAATGAGATGTCAGTTGATAGAGGTATACAAGATAATAGGAGGTATAGATTGAGTGGCTAACCAGCACTTTTCCCCAGGAGGACTAATACAAGAAGGCATAATTCTAAGGTGATTGGAGGAAAGTGTAGTGGTGTGTCAGAGGTAGCTTATTTTTGCACAGAGAAGTGAGTGTGTGGAATGCACTGCCAGACGTGGTAGATGCAGATACATTCGAGACATTTAAGAGACTTAGAAAACACACGGATGAAAGAAAAATGGAGGACTGTGTTGGAGGAAAGGGTTAAAAAGTCAACACAATATTGTGGACCGAAGGGCCTGTACTGTGTTGTAATGTTCTATATTACTTCACACTTTTCCAGATTGAACTCCCATCTGCCACTATTCTGAATATTTGTGAGTTATTTTCTTTATCATGTGGTATATAGCTGCATTCTAGGTATGTAATACACGAATAATTCTTATTTTACCAGTGTGCATTAAGTCCTGTCATATGCCAGACCCTCCTACGGACCTTGCGTGCAGGAGGCAATGTTGGCTATCTGTTACTTCTCTGATTCCTGCCTCTCAATCCCTGTAGATTCTATCCAGTTCTCAGTTAATAGAAAGGCTCCATCATAATAGAACATTGTCAGGTAAACAGCTTACTTAGTTACTCTTTCCTTTTTTAAAGGGTTCTAAATAGCTTCATATAGAGCTATCAGCAAGCTGTAGACCTGAAGCATTGTGCCTGCTACTGCACTGCCTCCTTTGAGTTAGCGTGTTATTATTGTTCAGCGAGGAATTAAATGGAGGATTAATGAGCGTGCTTAGCACAGAGAGATTCATCAGCACTCAGTGCCTCAGAATTGCTATAGTTTCTGGGCATTTAATTTAGGCTTGTGACTGGAATGCGAAGCTACACTATCATAAACATCGCAGTGGCATCATTGCAAGAGCACTGCTGCCTGATCACTGGGTTAGATTTCCTCATGTGAGAACTAAATTGTCAATGAGTATTGGCAGACTACTATCATATCAACACCGAGGAATCAGCAGATCAGTCTGTTTCACATGCTCTGTGCATTCCAGAGAGTGGTTGGAAATAGATTTGGCAGAATATTACTGTAGTTCATTTAGGATCATCGAGATAAATTTCCAGTGCTAGCTGCAGTACTCCAGATGAAATCATTAGCAGTTTTAAAAAATAACATGATTGACGTGATAACTATAAATAAGAATGGCATTATAACACAGTATCATCTTATTGGTTTATTGTAAACATCATGTATTATTAAGGTCACATTATCTTAAGATCAAAAGGACCTTATGCTTGTAATTTACAGAGCTGTGTTCTGAACCTATAAAACTTGTTTCTTCTTAATGACTAATAATGTGTATTTTTTGCAGCTGTATCATTTTGCATTTCTTGATGAATAAAACAGCTGTTAAAAACAATATTAACATTGCATTTGCAAAATATTAAAGAAATTAATTTTTAAGCTTTTTCTGCAAACAACGTAGGAAAAATAGACAATGCTGGGTTTACCTTATCTACATCCTTTGTTCCTTTACTTGTAATGCTCCCCAACTCTTCCTGCACCAACATTGACAAAGGCATTGCTGTTGCTTCATGCACCCATGCTGAGCTCATCAATTTCATCAACTTTGACTCCAACTTGCACACCGCGAAATGTCTCTGCCGCATTTGTTTCCAGGGTGAGACTTTCCTTTCCAGAACATTAGAGATTTCCTCCTCCTTCAAAGAACAGGGTTTTCTTTCCTCCACCATTGATGCTACTTTCACTTGTGTCTGCTCCGTTTCCTGGACATTCATGCTCACCCCACCTTCTCTCCGCCATAACAGGGCTAAAGTTCCTCTTGTTTGCACCTATCACCCCATCAGCCTTCGCGTCCAATGTCCTCCGCAACTTCTGCCATCTTCAACGGGGTCCTATCAACAAACACATCTTTACCTCTCCCCCCATTCTCCACTTTCTGCTGAGATTGCTCCCTCCATGGTTCCCTTGTCCATTCGTCCCTCCCCACTAATCTCCCTCCTGGCATATATCCTGGCAAGTGTTAGAAATGCTACATTTTCCTATTTACCTCCATTCATGGCCCCGAACAGTCCTTCCAGCTGAGGCAACACTTCACTTATGAATCTGTCGGGGTCGTCTATTGTATCCAGTGTTCCCAATGCAGCCTCCTCTCCATTGGTGAGACCCCAATGTAAATTGGGGGAATGCTTAGCGGAGCACCACCGCTCCATTTGTCAAAAACAGAATTTCTCAGTGACCAGCCACTTCAATTCCTGTCCCCATTCCTGTTCTGATATGTCAGACCATGTCCTCCTCTTTTACCATGATGAGGCATTCTCAGGGTGGAGAAACAACACGCGTATCCTATCTAGGTAGCTTCCAACCTGATGGCATGAACATCAATTTCTCCTGGTTTTTTAAAAAAACCCTCCCCCTTCTCTCTTGTTCCCTACGCTGACCTCTTACCTCTTCTCAGCCGCCTATAAACTTGCCCTGGTGCCCCACCTTCTTTCTTTTCTCCTATGGTCCACCCTCCTTTCAGATTCTTCCTTCTCCCTCTCTTTTACTTTTCCCACTGGCCTGGCTTCACATTTCACCTTCTAACTAGTCCTCCCTCCCTTCCCTCCACCTTTCTATTCTGCCGTCTTCCCCCTTCCTTTTCAGTCCTGAAGAAGGGTCTTGGTCCGAAATGTCAACCGTTTATTCATTTCCATTGTTGCTTACTGACCTGAAATCCTCCAGCATTTTGTGTGTATTGTTCTAAATTCTCCGTTGTTGCTTTCTACCATAACCAGTTCCATTTTGAATATTTTGCAACAGGACGATACTTGATTATTATTATATCGAATGCCTTTCTTCAAGCCCCTGGTAAGATAGTCATTAGTTTCATATGCCCTTCATGTTGGTAACTTACTGCTGTTGTTCAAAGGTGCACAGTGGCAAATAATGAAAATCAAAGAAAATTGCATTTTTAGAGCATCTTTTGCAGCCCTAAGGTCATACCAAAGTCCTTCTCATTTTTAGCTGTGTAGTCACTATTGTAATGTAGGATATATGTCTTGCCTTCATAACATGCAATGCTTCCAGAATCTATAAACAGTCTATTCCCAATTATAAACTGGTTAATAATTAATGACTTTTATCCTGTAATTTAAAAAAAAACTGTCCTCTGATTCTCATAAGGGAAGTGGCAGTCTGACCTACTGAGACCACACTATCCGTTTGCGTGAGCAATTCACATCACCCTCTTCCCAGAGCCCTGCAACTTTATTTCTTTCAGAAGGCTTGTTCATAAACACAACAGATTCTGCAGATGCTGGACATCCAGAGCATCACAGAAGAAAGTACTGGAGGAACTCAGCAGCATTTATGAAGAAGGAATAAAAAGTCGACATTTCAGACTAAGAGTCTTCATTAGGATTGGAAAGGAATGGGGTTGAAAAGCCAGAATAAGTGGGAGAGGGGAGGGGGGGTGGGGTTAGAAGTGAGAAGCTGGGAGGTGATAGGTGGAGAAGGTAAAGGGCTGAATAAGAAGAAATCTGATAGGAGTGGATTATGGGGGAAAGAGGAGGAGGAGGAGGGAGGTGATAGGCAGGTGAGGAGAAGAGAAGGGGTAATAAGGGAGACAGAATAGGATATGAAAAAGGGCAGGGGGAGTAGGGAGAAATAACTGGAAATTAATTTTTGCATGCTGCGATTGACTCTGTCTCCACTACTCCCTCAGGCAGTGTATTCCAGACCCTAACTACATGGTATAATTCTTCCTCGTGTCACCTTAGATTTTCTTTTATTACCAACACCCTTTATTCTGTGTCCCACAGTTCTTGAGCCTTTTACCAATGAGAACAGCTTGTCTTCTGACTATATGCTTCACCATTTCAAGTACTTCTACCAATCTCCCGCCACCTGTCTGTGTTCCAAGAACAACCCCAACTTCTCCAGTCTATTCACAAAACCAATGTCCCTTATCCCAGGACCGATGGTGGCATGACGCAGCTCGCAGCAGCCACTCCGGTGGTGATGTCTGCTATTTGTCAAGTAGGGTGCCGTGCACAATCCTGATTTAATGGAGACGGACGTGAGAGCACGGAGGAACATCTGGTGAGACTTCTGAAATGTGCCTGCTTTGCTGCTGCTGCTACTGTGTGGTCCAGAATCTCCGGAGGGGAAGGCCCTGAGTCCTTGGCTTTGCTTGTTGCTTCGCGGCCGGGGTGGGGTCGCAGCGCTCGGCAGAGGATGGTGCTCGGAGGGGCTGGTCGGAGGCTTGAAGTTTTTTTGGACGGACTCAGAGTCCGCTGCGGTCGGATGCTTCCAGTGGTGCTGCATCAGCAAGTTTGCGGTGCTTGGAGGTTCATGGCGGGGAGAGTTCCTCCCTTCTGCAGCCTGCATGGGATGATGAGTCTATCAGGACTTTGAGACTTTTTTTTACCGTGCCCATGGTCAGCTCTTTATCAAATTACGGTATTGCTTTGCACTGTTGTAACTATATGTTATAATTATGGGGTTTTGTCAGTTTTAGTCATGGTTTGCCTGTGTTTTAGGAAGGGGAAAAAAGATTATGAGAGAAAACTGGCAGAGAACATAAAAACGGACTGTAAAAGCTTTTATAGATATGTAAAAAGGAAAAGACTGGTAAAGACAAATGTAGGTCCCCTGCAGACAGAAACAGGTGAATTGATTATGGGGAGCAAGGACATGGCAGACCAATTGAATAATTACTTTGGTTCTGCCTTCACTAAGGAGGACATAAATAATCTTCCAGAAATAGTAAGGGACAGAGGGTCCAGTGAGATGGAGGAACTGAGTGAAATACATGTTAGTAGGGAAGTGGTGTTAGGTAAATTGAAGGGATTGAAGGCAGATAAATCCCCAGGGCCAGATGGTCTGCATCCCAGAGTGCTTAAGGAAGTAGCCCAAGAAATAGTGGATGCATTAGTGATAATTTTTCAAAACTGGTTAGATTCTGGACTAGTTCCTGAGGATTGGAGGGTGGCTAATGTAACCCCACTTTTTAAAAAAGGAGGGAGAGAGAAACAGGGGAATTATAGGCTGGTTAGCCTAACGTCGGTGGTGGGGAAACTGCTGGAGTCAGTTATCAAGGATGTGATAACAGCACATTTGGAAAGCGGTGAAATGATCGGACAAAGTCAGCATGGATTTGTGAAAGGAAAATCATGTCTGACGAATCTCATAGAATTTTTTGAGGATGTAACTAGTAGAGTGGATAGGGGAGAACCAGTGGATGTGGTATATTTGGATTTTCAAAAGGCTTTTGACAAGGTCTCACACAGGAGATTAGTGTGCAAACTTAAAGCACACGGTATTGGGGGTAAGGTATTGGTGTGGGTGGAGAATTGGTTAGCAGACAGGAAGCAAAAAGTGGGAATAAACGGGACCTTTTCAGAATGGCAGGCGGTAACTAGTGGGGTACCGCAAGGCTCAGTGCTGGGACCCCAGTTGTTTACAATATATATTAATGACTTGGATGAGGGAATTAAATGCAGCATCTCCAAGTTTGCGGATGACACGAAGCTGTGTGGCAGTGTTAGCAGTGAGGAGGATGCTAAGAGGATGCAGGGTGACTTGGATAGGTTGGGTGAGTGGGCAAACTCATGGCAGATGCAATTTAATGTGGATAAATGTGAAGTTATCCACTTTGGTGGCAAAAATAGGAAAACAGATTATTATCTGAATGGTGGCCGATTAGGAAAAGGGGAGGTGCAACGAGACCTGGGTGTCATTATACACCAGTCATTGAAAGTGGGCATGCAGGTACAGCAGGCGGTGAAAAAGGCGAATGGTATGCTGGCATTTATAGCGAGAGGATTCGAGTACAGGAGCAGGGAGGTACTACTGCAGCTGTACAAGGCCTTGGTGAGACCACACCTGGAGTATTGTGTGCAGTTTTGGTCCCCTAATCTGAGGAAAGACATCTTTGCCATAGAGGGAGTACAAAGAAGGTTCACCAGATTGATTCCTGGGATGGCAAGTCTTTCATATGAAGAAAGGCTGGGTGAACTGGGCTTGTACTCGTTGGAATTTAGAAGATTGAGGGGGGATCTGATTGAAACGTATAAGATCCTAAAGGGATTGGACAGACTAGATGCGGGAAGATTGTTCCCGATGTTGGGGAGGTCCAGAACGAGGGGTCACAGTTTGAGGATAGAGGGGAAGCCTTTTAGGACCGAGATTAGGAAAAACTTCTTCACACAGAGAGTGGTGAATCTGTGGAATTCTCTGCCACAGCAAACTGTTGAGGCCAGTTCATTGGCTATGTTGAAGAGGGAGTTAGATATGGCCTTTGTGGCTACAGGGGTCAGGGGGTATGGAGGGAAGGCTGGGGCAGGGTTCTGAGTTGGATGATCAGCCATGATCATAATAAATGGCGGTGCAGGCTCGAAGGGCCGAATGGCCTACTCCTGCACCTATTTTCTATGTTTCTATGTTTCTATGTTTTCTTGTGATATCATTCTGGAGGAACGTTGCATCATTTTTTTAATGCATGCATTTCTAAATGACAATAAATGAGGACTGAGTGTCCTCATAATCTAATCTAAAAAAAACCTCTTCAAAACTCTTTTCAAATTTGCATCTTTTAACACTTAATTTCCTCTACCACCTATCCATATTCATTAGCTGGTCTGTATCTACTTGAAGACGCTGACAAGTCTTCTCAAAATTCAGGCAACACACACAAAATGCTGGAGAAACTCAGCAGGCCAGGCATCACCTATGGAAAAGGGTACAGTCGACATTTCGGGCTGAGACCCCTCGGCAGGCCTGGAGAAAAGAAGCTGAGGAGTAGACTTAAAAGGTGGAAGAAAGGGAGAAAGAAACCCAAGCTGATAGGTGAAACCTGAAAGGGGGGGATGAAGTGAAGAGCTGGGAAGTTGATTGGTGAACAAGATACAAGGCTGGAGGGGGGAGTCTGATAGAAGAGGACGGAAACGTCATGGAAGAAAGAAAAGGTGGGGGGAGGAACACCAGAGGGAGGTGATGGGTGGGCAAGAAGATAAGATGAGAAAGGGAAAAAGGGATGGGTAATGCAGAAGTGGGGGCATTACTGAAAGTTCGAGAAATCAATGTTCATGCCATCAGGTTGGGGACTACCCAGACAGAATATATGGTGTTATTCCTCCAACCTAAGAGTGGCCTCATCACGACGGTGGAGGAGGCCATGGATAGACATATGGGAATGGGAGGTGGAATTAAAATGGGTGGCCACCGGGAGATCCGGCTTTTTCTGGCAGAAGGAGCATAGGTGCTCGGCGAAGTGATCTTCCAATCTACGTTGGGTCTCACTGATAAACAGGAGGCCACACCGAGAACACTGGACCCAGTATATCACCCCAACTGACTCACAGGTAAAGTGTTGCCTCACCTGGAAGGACTATTTGGGGCCTTGAATGGTAGTGAGGGAGGAGGTGTAGGGGCAGGTGTAGCACTTGTTCTACTTGCAAGGACAAGTGCCGGGAGGGAGATCAGTGAGGAGGGACGAATGGACAAGGGAGTCACGTAGGATTTCCAGCATCTGCAGATTTTCTCTTTTTTGTGATTGGATTCTCACAATTCAGTCTGCCCCCAAGTATTGTCAGTAGATTTGCAAATTGTACCCTGCACAGCCACATCCAAATTATTAATGTACAGAAAGAAAAGCAACGACTGGCACAATTGAGTACTTTCAATATACATATTCCTGTAGTCCGAGGAACAACCTTTCACTCCTTCTCCCAATTTAATGTTACTTGATCAATTTTCTCTCCATCCTTCTCCAAACTTTTTATTCCTTTTCCTTGAACTTGACAACAAGCCTTTTATGAAGATTTAAGCGCTGGACCAGATTGAAAGAGTCAGGGTGTTGGAGCCTGAGGTGAGGGATGGGTTGGTTCAGCTCGTTGCTCTGTAACGTTTACTCGGCTCTTTGCTGAACTGAGGGTCTGTGTCTTCGTGTCTGTGGATGGACTTGCTTTTGTGGACCAGTTCTGAATGCTATTTGCTTGCTTTTATTGTTTGTACAATCTGTTTTTACTTTTCTGCACATTGGGTGTTTGACAGTTTTTTTAAATGAGTTCTTTTTTGTTTTGTGGCTGCGGGTAAGGAGACGAATATCAATGTTGTATACATTGATAATAAATGTAGTTTGAACTTTATGTAACACATTATCAAATACAGTTTGGAAGTCCATAACAACACCATTTCCTCCTTCACTCCTGTTCATTAAATGCTTCATTGAAACATTTTATCCAGATAGACAAAATTTGCATTTGATAAATCGGTACTATCTTCCTGCAATCAATCTACACTTGCCCAAGTGACTGCTATTTCTCTCTAGAAACTAGAGCTTTCTTCACCAGAGATATTAAATTAACTTGACTAGAGTCGCTTAAGTTTATCCCTGCACCCATGTTTGAACAAGAACAAATCATTGAATCTGTGGGTGTTCATAAGAGCTTGGCCAGTATCACTGTAATTTCTCCCTTCCTTCACACAGCATTCTAGGGTCTATTGCTCTGGGCAAGTAACCTATTCACATTAAATGCAACTAATCTTTCTAGATCCTGCTCTTTATCAACTTTTATATCACCCAAATTCTTAACCACATCTTTGTTTTCTAAAATTCCAGGGGCACCATCATCAATGGTGAAGATGCACTTGTTATTTGGGCTATAAGTTAATTTTCATCAAAGTTGCTGGTGAACGCAGCAGGCCAGGCACCTCTTCCTACAGATGCTGCCTGGCCTGCTGCGTTCACCAGCAACTTTGATGTGTGTTGCTTGAATTTCCAGCATCTGCAGAATTCCTGTTGTTGAAGTTAATTTTCATTTTGGTCTTTGATTGGTCCCACTTCTTGGTTTGTTATTTTTTTCCTGTTCCATTGCCTGCAGAATATTTTTGCATCCTACTTCAAGTTTGATGTTTTTCATGCTTTCTTTGTCTCTTATATCACTTCTTCACTGAACTTCTTGTAATCAGCAGGGATTTCACTTAATGTTATCAATCTGCTTTCTTGCCTTGTGCTCCTTTATTTTGCTCTTTCAATTTGATCATGCATGGACCTGTCTTTAAATTCGCTGCTGTTCTCTCCCATGGGAATGTAGTTGGATTGCAGTTGTAACATCTTCACTTTAAAGCTCTCTCATTGTTCTGTTGCATTGCTGACAAGTCAAGTCAAATTTATTGATATTTAAAACGTACATGTATATCACCAAAAGAGGCAATGCTCCTCTGGGCCATGGTGTAAGGCACAGTAGCACACATAACACATAATAACTTAGGAAAGTAAGAATTCAATCTACAAATGAGGTAAACAAAGTTAAGCGTGCAAATTAAATATTGTAGGATACAGCACAAATTGTTTGGTGACACTTCCAATGCAATGCAGCAGGGAGCTCAGAAGCCTAATGGCCTGAGGGAAAAAGCAGTTTCCCATCGTGACCATAGTTGTCTTTATGCATCAGAGTCTCCTGCCTGATGGTAGAATGTCAAAGAGGATGCTGGATGGATGGGTGCGATCGTTGGTTATACTAAGGGCCATGCACACACAGCATTCTTGACAAATGTCCCTGATGGATGGTAGGGAGACCATCCATCCAGTTTACCAGAGTTGGCTGTGTTCACATCCAACTGAGATTAACCCCTTAGCAGTTGACAAATTTTACTTAGGAGTGATCTATTAAAGTTTCCATAATTGTTCCAGAGGACATTTTGCATCCACTTGTTAGATGAGATAGAATACTGGCTGAATTCCTTGTCTGGAAGATGATACCTTAAAAATGCATGGCTCAGTGTTGATCTCCAATAAGTCAGGGTTAGAACCACTTCTTCACAGCACCATCAATCATGACCTTTGAATACTGTCTCTGTGGAGTTGGTATATTCTTCCTGTGACTACTTGGTTTCCCTCTAGTTTCTTCCCATATCCCAAATATGTTTTTAATAGGTTAACTGACAATTATAAATTGCCACTCGTGTGCTGTTGAGTGGTAGAACGTGGGGATTAATATAAGGTCAGTGTAAGTGGCTAGATGATGATTAGTTTGGACTTGAATGGCTGAAGGTCTTTTTCTGTGCTGAGCCTCTCTATGGCTCTTTGACCCATTCCTTCAGAACATTCACAGTAGCATCCATGGTATTGAAGTTCACATTCAAAGTACATTTATTATCAAAGTATGTATGCATTATACAAGCTTGAGATTCGTCTCCTTACAGGCAATCGTAAAACAGAAACCTAGAAGGACCCATAAAAAAGACTCAAACACCCAATGTGCAGAGAGAAAAAATAAACAAGTCTTCCAAACAATGAAAGTAAGCAAATAGCATTCAGAACAAGAGTGAGGCCATAGGCATGAAGCCCAGAGCAGCTGGAACAGGCCACAACATCAACCTCAGTTCAGCACAGAGCTAAGTAAATGTCGCGGAGCAGCGAGCTGAACTAGCCCACCCTCCATCTCTTGTCTCAGTACCCTGCCTTTCCAATCCATCTGGCCAGGTAGTTAAATTGTACAGACATCGGACTGTTGCTCACTCTAGGACTTGGGCCCTGTTGCATCAATACACTCTGAGCCTGGACCCTGCCGCCACGCTGTGGCCCATACCCAACCTTTCCAAATCAGCCTGGCGCTTGGATCAATCAGACCTTGATCTCGGTTTGGTTGGACAGGCCTCAAATCTGCCTGAGCTTTGCTCCACTCTGCTCACCCCGACTTTGCCTCGTATACGCCTCAACCTTGCTCCAACTTCGCCTGGCACTTGCACACTTTGACCCTCAACTCAGCCTTGCCTTGGCTTGCCTCTCCATTGATCGTTTCCCACAAATTTTACAAGAAAAAGTGTTACTAATAAAGTATTTAGTTGTATGCTTTGCCTTCAATACGTAATCACTGGGCTTCACCATTGCCATCTTAATTCAGAAGCTATATGGCACACTAAACCCAAAATCTAAGCGGTCATTTAGTGCAAGATGCATGACTACTTTTTTCTAATCACAGAAAGGTTACCGACCTGTTGCAATTCTCAAGTATATTCAAAACTGAAAAGCTCCAGATCCTCCAGCATATATAGTATGTCGGTACATGGAAAAAGTGTTTCCTTACATCATTTATTTTTCTGTCTGATTTTGACAGCAGTACTTGCAGAATTTTTTATTCCAGTTTATATTTTTGTTCCACAGCTGCCTTTAGTTTTGGATTTGAAGTTATTCTGCAATGGTATATTATTGTTTTCTAACAATGTTCATTTCTCAATGTAGTTACTTTCATGCTGAAAATCACGAGTGGCTTGTTTTATTGACAAGTGCCTAGAAAATGGACCCATTCATGCCTTGTTCAAAATTATACCGTAACTGGTGCAAATAAAATGCTTGACATGTGTTTTGCCAACCATTTTCTGTTGAAGGCCTGTTCATTGGGAAATTGGAATGGGCATTTCCTTCTACAGATCCCCCGCCAGTGATATCATATGCCTGTTCTATTTTACACACAGGATGGTGTTATCAATGTGTGAGCAGCCCAGCAATAAATTAGATCCATAACCTTTGTGATTATCCCTTATTCAAACAAAGTGTACATCTTGCTGAAGGTTATATGATTTAAAGTATTCCTATTGGGACGTTGTTTCTTGATTTCAGAAATCTCCTCAGTCATTACAATGTACAATGGATTCCAGTTAATTGGGACACATTGGGATCAGTATATTTTGGCCCAATTAGCTGAGGTTTTATGGGCGCCATGGGAGCATAGCGATTAGCACAATGTTATTACAGCTCAAGCATCAGAGGTCAGAGTTCAATCCCAGCATCCTCTGCAAGGAGTCTCTGTATGTACTCCCCATACAGGTTTGGGTTACCTCCAGATGCTCCGGTTTCCTCTCAGTCAACACACTTACCATGAGTCAGTACCAATGCCACGACAACTGCCTGCTTATAATTGCACAGATCATGTTTTAATAGGGAGAAAGATTCAAGTTTATTTATCACGTGTACAGTGAAATGTTTCATTTTACATTAACAACCAACAAACCTGAGGACGTGCTGGGGGCAGCCCGCTAGTGTTGTCACTCATTTCAGCGCCAGACTAGCATGCCCACAATGCTTGGCAGAAAAACACAGAACACAAGCAGTAAAGAAACAGCAAAGCAAGTCTTGTTCCTTCCTCCCACACGGTCACATGCATACGGTTTATTCAGAGCTTTTGAAGAGATTTGGCATGTCAACAAATACACTCAAAAACCTTCTGACAGGTTGCATCACTGTCTGGTATGGAGGGGCTACTGCACAGGACTGAAAGAAGCTGCAGAAGGTTGCAAATCTAGTCAGCTCCATCTTGGGCACTAACCTACAAAGTACCCAGGACATCTTTAGGGAGCAGTGTCTCAGAAAGGTAGCGTCCATTATTAAGGACCTCCAGCACCCAGGGCATGCCCTTTTCTCACTGTTACCATCAGGTAGGAGATACAGAAGCCTGAAGGCACACATTCAGCGATTCAGGAACAGCTTCTTTCCCTCTGCCATCTGATTCCTGAATGGACATTGAAGCTTTGGATATTACCTCACTTCTCTTAATATACAGTATTTCTGTTTTTGCCCATTTTGCACATAATTGATTTGCTTGTTTATTTATTATTATTTTCTCTCTCTCTTCTAGATTATGTATTGCATTGAACTGCTGCTGCTAAGTTAACAAATTTCACGTCACATGCCGGTGATAATAAACCTGATTCTGATTCTGATACCCAATTAGCCACAATAAACCAAGGATTTTGTGACTTTCCTTTTCCAATTTGGTAATACACCGGGCCCATTTAGTGCACTAAAGATGCATGAAATCCAATTTCCAAGCAATAGTTTCCAACACAAGTTTGTAATTTGTGTGAAATCCTCCAAATAGTGACGCTAATTTTATCATAAGTCTTTGATTACCGTGCAGTGTTATTATCCTGAATGGTGTTAACTGAGGTATTCCAGGAATGTAACTCTGTACCAATGGAATGGGATGTTGGAGTTCAGAGCTCAGTCCTGGCGATGATGGATGTAACATGAATGTAAGGAAGGACAAGCTAATGACTGGGTACAAATGCAGACAAGGCAAAGAGTTAAATTGTACCACACAGGCAAAATTCAAAAGGGCAAAGAATGCAGGACTGAAGGTGCTGTATTAAAATGCATGTAGCATTCGGAATAAGGTGGACGAAATCGTGGCGATATTAGAGATTGGTTGGTATGACATTCTGGGCTTCACTGAGTCATGGCTGAAAGAAGGCCATGGTTTGGAGCTTAACATCAAAGGATATACTTTGTACTAAAAAGACAGGCAGGAAGCCAAAGGTGGTAGTGTGGCTCTGTTGATAAAATATGGAATTACATCTTTAGAAAGAGGTGATATGGGGTCAGAGAAAGTTGAATCTTTGTGGGTGGAGTTAAGAGACTGCAAGGGAATCATATATAGACCTCCAAATAGTAGCCAAGATGTGGGGTTGATTGCAAAGAGAGCTCAAAGAGGCAGGAGTGAGTGCCATTGCTATTACAAAGGAAAAAGTGCTAGGCAAACTCAAAGGTTTAAAGGTGGATGAGACACCTGGGCCAGATGGACTACATCCTAGAGTTCTGAGAGAGGTTGCTAAAGAGATAATGGATGCATTAGTCATGATCTTTCAAGAATCACTTGATTCTGGCATTGTCTCGGAAGCCTGGAAGATTGCAAATGTCACTCCACTCTTCAAGAAGGGAGGAAGGCAAAAGAAAGGAAATTATAGGCCAGTTGGTGTAACCTCAGTGGTTGGGAAAGTGTTGGAGTCTGTTATTCAGATGAGGTTTTGAGGTACTTGGAGACTAATGATAAAATAAGTCAAAGTCAGCATGTTCAGGGAAATCTTTCCTGACAAATCTGTTAGAGCAGTCTGCACTATATTGTTCAACAAATAGTAAAAAATATTGTTAAAGCAGGTTCAATAATCTTTATGCTTACATGTGCTGAAGTCAGAGGGGCAGATGCCAAAAGGCAGCAGAAACAAGTTCAATGGCAGACTTATCACATAAAACTTAAGACATTAAGCTCTGTTTAAAAACAAGTCCCTCTTTAAAAATCTCGTGATGCCTTGTTAATTAGTTTCATTGCACAAGTTACTGAAGAATATTGTTCGTACTTTTGATTTACAAGTTTGATTTGACAATTTATTTTTAAGAATTATGTTAAACATGCAGGGTAAAAGCTGTATTTATGTATGCATTGTGCTACTTATGATACAAAAGTACAATCATATTTAGAAACCATAGAAAAACTACAGCACAGAAACAGGCCTTTTGGCCCTTCTTGGCTGTGCCGAACCATTTTCTGCCTAGTCCCACTGACCTGCACACGGACCATATCCCTCCATACACCTCCCATCCATGTATCTGTCCAATTTATTCTTAAATGTTAAAAAAGAACCCGCATTTACCACCTCATCTGGCAGCTCATTCCATACCCCCACCACTCTCTGTGTGAAGAAGCCCCCCCTAATGTTCCCTTTAAACTTTTCCCCCCTCACCCTTAACCCATGTCCTCTGGTTTTTTTCTCCCCTTGCCTCAGTGGAAAAAGCCTGCTTGCATTCACTCTATCTATACCCATCATAATTTTACATACCTCTATCAAATCTCTCCTCATTCTTCTACGGTCCAGGGAATAAAGTCCTAACATATTCAACCTTCCTCTGTAACTGAGTTTCTCAAGTCCTGGCAACATCCTTGTAAACCTTCTCTGCACTCTTTCAACCTTATTTATATCCTTCCTGTAATTTGGTGACCAAAACTGAACATAATACTCCAGATTCGGCCTCACCAATGCCTTATACAACCTCATTTGTCTCTAATGGGATATTTAGTGTTTCCACCCTGAGTTTTCCAGAAGCACAAAAGCAAAATGTTATGTATGCTGAGACTTTCCAGTCAAATGTTTGTTTTCTGTTGCTTGTCATTCCTTCCCAGATATTACTTGGTGAATAGTGGCATAATTTCTTAATCCTTTGTGATTGCAGTCAGTTTATATAAAGGTTTCAGAAAAAAAGACTTTGATACAAAGAAATAATACTCCTAGCAGTTATGGTGGAAATCTAAATTTTAAGGATTACATTTTATCATCTTAAACCTGACATGTATCACATTGACTCTGAACAAACAACATAGTGTCTAATTCTCTATAATGTCATTGATCATAATAAGTTGGATGATGTTGCCTTTTATTCTTAAAAAAACATGGATATAATGGAAATTCAATCTCAACCTTCAGAATAATAAAGGACCTACACTATGTCCCTGAGGATAAGCAATTTTAATTAGATTGACTAAAAAGAACAAGTGAGTGTTATTTCATCAGTTTATATATGCTTAGATCTAGATTAGAAGTCAGAGGTTTTTCTTTTTGCAGAGAATCATCAGTTGTCAAAGCATGTTTCCATCTAATGTAATAAGCAAGAATTAATTACAACTATTCAAAAAGGATTTCAACAGGCTCTGGCTGATAAGTATCACAGCAAACAAAAGCTGGTGACAAGTGAAGAACATGGTCAGTGGTCATTGAGGTCATCTGAAACAGAATGAAATACAGTAGCTGTTGGAAAGCTAAAATATGCTTGGTGATTTGCATAATAAATGATTATTTTTCTTTGTTTCTCTCTGCCAGGAGGTAATTGGGCCTCTGGTAGGTATGTAGATATGAGGAATTACAGTGCTTGCTTCCACTGTTGAAGTCAATTGAATAAATTTCAAGAGGCAGGGTATACTGCTCAGCAATTCAACTCCACTAACTAGGAGTTGCAGTTTTGATTTTTATTAGCTTTCTGAGATACGAGAAACACAGGCAAGACTGCTATTTACTACCCCCCTCATTAACTGCCCAGAACGCAGCGGTATGCCATTGCCTTTTATATGCTGGTGAAGATATTTCCACAGTGTTTTGGGAAGAGCGTTCTTGAATTAAGAATCAGTGTTAATAAAGGAATAATAGTTGTTTCTGAATCAGGGCGGTTTGGAGAGGAACCTGGAGATAATGTGTTCAACTACACCTTCTGCTATTAACTTCAGTGATTGTGGAAGCTGTGCGTTTGGGCAGCGCTGTTGGAATAGCGAAGGTGAAAAATGCAGCAGAGTTTGTAGATGGCACTGTGCACTGGTGGTGGAGGAAAGTAATGTTTATTTGGTTGTTGGGATACCAAGTGGGCTACTTAGTCCGGATGCAGTTGAGCTTCTGGAGTGTTGTTGATGCTGCACTGATCTGTGTGATGTGAATCCAACACATTCCTGACTGGCTTTGTAGATATAGAAAAGTTTTTGTCATATCAAGTGATAATGGTCATTCCTTTCCCGTCACCTTCATATTTCCTTTCATTCTTTAAGGTAGTCATCTGTAATGCTATATTGGAAATACTAGATCAATTAATCAAAATCAGGTTTAATATCATCGGCATTTGTCGTGAAATTTGTTAACTTAGCAGCAGTGCAATACAGTACATAACAATATAGAAAAAATAAGTAAATCAATTACAGTAAGTATATATATGTATATTAAATAGTTAAATTAAAAATAGTGCAAAAACAGAAATAATAAAAAAGTGAGGTAGCGTTCATGGGTTTAATGTCCATTTAGGAGAATAAGGGTAAGCTTTGAATTAAGAGTGTTTAATATCTGGTAACAGTTGCCTTTAGGATGGAAAGTAGTACTAGAGAATATTTTATGGGAACACTTGCATTGATGTATTTTTGATTTTTTTTGATTACATGACTTATTTACAACATTTAAATGACATTTGAGAATAAGCTAATAATTTAGAAATTGGTAAATTAATAAAGGTTTAGTTCTGGAAATGTAATGGAGACATCTCACTCTCTATATGGTGAATTGTAATGACTACTTTAATAGCCACTAAGGGCGAATATGTCTCTGATCAGAAAATTTACAGAGCCATCAGAGATTCACATTTTGAGAGGAGGCCAATTCTCTTCTACATGCCTCCACTCACATGGGATTGGAATTTCTTTGTGACCTATTAGTTTGCCAGGTCAGCATGTGGCCCTGCAAGATACAGTGCAAATACTTCATACAACTTAGTGGTGGAAATAGGCCATTGGCTAGAAAGCTAGCTTTGGTAAATTATGCACAAGATTATTTAAAAACATGACTAAGATGTTTTTCAAACCCTCTTGTTTAGCTAACATCCGTTAGGAAATTAAATAGACATCTAAGCAATAAGCTAGTTATCTGGTAATGTCCCTGGGCCAATATTTTCAGCATGCAATCTATTTCTTAGAATTAGAAGGGTGAGTTGAAAAATATACCTGTTGTGGTGAATGATTTTAGAGGCATTCCCTTGCCCCTAAAATCAGTTATAAAAACGGGCTGCCCAGAGCAGAGTCAAGGACCACAAAGGTAACTGGGTGGAACTCCTGGAGATGAAGCTAATGCCATTCTATACCTCTTTCGGCTAAAACCTCGATCAATTCAAGAAAACGGCTAAAGAGGAGACCCTTCTGCTTGCTGTCAGATCTGAACTATGTAATCTCGCTGTCACTTCTTTGTTTGACCAACTAAGCCAACTTCAGTTACAAATTGCATATTCATGTTGTGTATCTTGCACAGTCAAATATTATAATAATTGTTGCAACTATTGTTTTTGTTTGTGAGCAAATTGAACAGATTATTCAGCCGCTCTTTCTGCTTTTGTTATATTGAGAGTAAAGGCTTTACAGGTTCCACCCTGTCTCAATAGTGAAACAATTTTGATCAAATGGAATACTTTGTAGTTTTTACAAAGGCAAACTATTCTGCCACTTTTCTTTTGACTTGCCGACAGCCTTTGGCATGGTTCATCATGCCCCTTCCTCCAAAACATCTTCTGGCATTGTTGGGTGATGCCAATGCAATCAAATAGGTTCATTCTTGTCTATCCATTCAGAGCTAGAATTATTTCTGCATGGGGTTTTCTTCCAGCGTCCACACAGTTAGCAGTGATGTTCAATGGTTTATTACTGAATGATTCCTGTTTCTTATTTATAAACTTACTCAAAGGCACAAGATTAGTTTCCACATGAACAATGATAATTCCCAAATCTACCTCAGCAATGACTTCCTTGATGTCAATACCGCCTCGCATCCATTGGAGATTTAACAGAAAAGTACAGAACAGAAACAGGCCCTTCAGCCCATCTAGTCTGTAGTGAACCATCTCCCTACGTATGGGTGCATGGTCATTGTCTTTGATTCCTGCCATAATTTCAATATCAACACCATCCTTCTGCCAGGCAACTGCCTGATTTTGCATCAGACTTCTCACATCACTAATATTGTAGTCTTCTCAGGATGACGTTTACACAGTTTCTTGATATACATACTAGTGGCTAATTGAATTTCCAGATGTGATTTAGTAAGATATCACAACAACTGTATGACAGAGCAGACTGAAAAGCTTGAGCATATAGACATTAAGAAAAAGGATGTTCTAGAGCTTTAGGAAAGCATCAAGTTGGATAAGTCACCAGGACCGGACAAGATCTACCCCAGGCTACTGTGGGAGGTGAGGGAGGAGATTGCTGAGCCTCTGGCAATGATCTTTACATCATCAATGGGATGGGAGAGGTTCTGGAGGATTGGAGGGTTGCAGATGTTGTTCCCTTATTCAAGAAAGGGAGTAGGGATAGCCCAGGAAATTATAGACCAGTGAGTCTTACTTCAGTAGTTATTAAGTTGATGGAGAAGATCCTGAGAGGCAGGACTTATGATCATTTGGAGAGGAATAATATGATTAGGAATAGTTAGCATGGCTTTGTCAAAGGCAGGTCGTGCTTGATGACCCTGATTGAATTTTTTTGAGGATGTGACTAAACACATTGATGAAGGTTGATCAGTGGATGTAGTGTATATGGATTTCAGCAAGGCATTTGTGAAGGTCTCCCATGCAAGGCTTATTGAGAAAGTAAGGAGGCATGGGATCTAAGGGGACCTTGCTTTGTAGATCCAGAATTGGCTTGCCCACAGAAAGCAAAGAGTGGTTGTAGACGGATCATATTCTGCATGGAGGTCAGTGACCAGTGGTGTGCCTCAGAGATCTGTTCTGGGACCCCTTCCCTTCATGATTTTTATAAATGACCTCGGGAGGAAGTGGAGGGATTGGTTAGTAAATTTGCTGATGACACAAAGGTTGGGGGTGTTGTGGATAATGTGGAGGGCTATCAGAGGTTACAGTGGGACATCGATAGGATGCAAAACTGGGCTGAGAAGTGGCAGATGTAATTCAACCCAGGTAAGTGTGAGGTGGTTCATTTTGGTAGGTTAAATATGATAGCAGAATATAGTATTAATGGTAAGACTGTTGGCTGTGTGGAGGATCAGAGGGATCTTGGGGTCTGAGTCCATAGAACACTCAGAGCTGCTGTGCAGGTTGACTGTGTGGTGAAGAAGGCATACTGTTCATTGGCCTTCATCAACCGTGGGATTGAGTTCAAGGGCCATGAGGTAATGTTGCAGCTATATAGGACCCCGGTCAGATCCCACTTGGAGTACTGTGCTCAGTTCTGGTCACCTCACTACAGGAAGGATGTGGAAACTATAGAAAGGGTGCAGAGGAGATTAAAAAAGGATGTTGCCTGGATTGGGGAGCATGTCTTATGAGGATAGGTTGAGTAAACTTGGCCTTTCCTCCTTGGAGCGACGGAGGATGAGAGGTGACCTGATAGAGGTGTTCAAAATGATGAGAGGCATTGATTGTGTGGATAGTCAGAGGTTTCTTCTCAGGGCTGAAATGGCTAACACGAGAGGGCACAGTTTTGAGGTGCTTGGAAGTAGGTACAGAGGAGATGTCAAGGGTAGGTTTTTTATGCAGAGAGTGGTGAGTGCATGGAATGGGCTGCCAGCTACGGTGGTGGAGGCGGATATGATAGGGTCTTTTACACGGAGCTTAGAAAAATAGAAGGCTATGGGTAGCCCTAGTTAATTTCTAAAGTAAATACATGTTCGACACAGCATTGTGGGCCAAAGGGCCTGTATTGTGCTATAGGTTTTCTATATTTATACGTTTCTATGTTTCTAACAGTTACTATGGAAAAGAGAAGCTTATGATAAGGAATGTAATATATGTATGTGGTAGGTTGACCAGGTAAACATGAAAAAGAATAGGAATAAATGTTTTTCTGCTTAGCAGGATGTTACAAGTGGTGTGCGACAGATAGTGATGTTATGAACTCAACTTTTTACTGAACATATGAATGCTTTAGAAAAAGAAACTAATGAGATGCTTGCTAAAAGATAGGAAAGACTTTTACACAGAGAAATGTGGGTGCCTTGACTGAACTGCTAGGATTGTTGGGGAAGCAGGTACAATAGAGGTTTTTAAGAATATACAGTGAATGGTGGGATATAGATATGTGAAAGCAGGAGGGATATTTTACTTAGGCATCATTAGCTTGATTAGTACAGCATAAAATGATGGGCTGAAGAGCCTGCTTCCTGTGCTGTGCTGAAACAAAATCAGTTTATTATCACTGTGGTATAATGACACAAGATGTGTTGTTTTGCAATATCAGTACAGTGCAAAGGCATGAAGTCACTATAAATTACCAAAGCATGTGCTAAAAAAGGAATGATGAGGGTGTGGTCATAGGTTTATAAATCAGATCATAGACCAGAAATCTGATGATGAAGGGGAAGGAGTTGTCCCTCAAGCATTGAGTGATTTTGTGCTGTATGATCTAATTCCTGCTGTATGAGTAATTCCCTGTTGTATGTTCTATATTTTGGAAGCTGATACAAACGCGCTTCTTGATAGCTTACGTGAGTGGGTAAAAATCTGGATAATAGATGTAAAGTGGGAAAATGTGAAATTGTCCATTTTGGCATGAGAAATAATAAAAGAGCTTATTATCTAAATGGCTGAGCTCCGAGGTGCAGAGAGGGGGAGCCAACTGCATATTTCACAGAATATGATGGAAGTCAGTCATGATGCTTTCCGTTAGTTCTCTGGGCTCTGGGAGGAGTCCAGTGAAAATATCTGATTGAGCTCCTACAATTATTTGAGTGGATTTGTTCTGAAATATGGGATGAATATCATCAGAGCCAGAAACCTGGGCCTCAGTAACCTCCTTAGTATATTCTCTGCATTCGTGTTTGAACTGTATCACCCTTCCTGGGAATTTCCCTCCTTCCCATTATCCCACCACTGCATTACTTCTTTTGAGAATACCTTTGAAAAATCATAGCTAGATCTTTATCAATTTTTCTATCTTAGAATACAACTTCTGCTTTGTTAAGTCATCTGCGCTTCTCTATGTTCACTGCTGACGTATTAGAAGAATGCTTTTCCGTTCTTACTTAAGTTTAGAGCTGCGTTATCTGTGCTAACCTCCAGATTTGTAAGTAAGTAGACATTTGGGACTAGCAAATGTGCTGTATTACAGAAGTTGCAGTAATATTAAATGGTATTTAAGTTGTACAATCTGTAACACATCCCTCTTGGACAAGCTCCATGGCTTTTTTTCCCTCTCTCTCATATCGTTACTGTCTGCTAGTAAGAGGAGATTAAAATTGATGTACCATTGGAGAGCAGTTTAAATGATGCGTGCTATTTATGATTTTAGGCCATTCTTTTCTTGATTTCAACAGGTCTTTACAAAAGTTGGAATTCAAAGTTCAAAGTAAAGTTTATTCTCAAAATACATATATGTCACCATATACAACGCTGAGATTCAATTTGTTGAGGACAGACTCAACTATGGAATAATAACTATAACAGACTCAGTGAAAGACCACCCAACTAAGTCATCAAATCAGAGTGCAGAAGACATCAAACTGCCCAAATAGAAAAAGAAGAAACAATAATATAAATAAATGAGCAATATATATCTAGAACATGAGATGAAGTGTCTTTGAAAGTGAGTCTATTGGTTGTGGGAATATTTCAATGATGGGGAAAGTGAATTTATCCCATTTTGTTCCAAGAGCCTGATAATTGAGGGGTAGTAGCTGTTACTCTACCTGGTGGTGCAAGTCCTGAGGCTCTTGTACTTTCTTTTTAATGGCAACAGCAAAAAGAGTGCAGATGTAACTAACATAAACAAAAACTTAATTATGCAAGATATTATCAATGGAATAGAAATATCAGGGTTGACACCATCTAGAATTTGGACAGTTTGTCTACCCAGATGTTACAAAATGTTACAGGTGTAAACAAAATCATCAAAATAAATTTTGTGACAAAGTTACAGCCAGCATGGTAGTGAATAATACTTGCGATAGTTTGTGAAATTTTGTTACTATTATTGAGAGACATGATATGCTAAATAATTACAAATGTCAAATTTTGCAAAGAACATTAACGTAATTGATACTATGGCATGGAGCCAACAACTATTTCATTTTTTTTTGGTGCAATTTTCAGATGACTGCTGAAAGAAGGGTACTCATCATCTCATTGTGTGTATCAACATTTTAAGATATTTTAAAACATTATGTCTGTGCCGATGGTGTAGTGGCATCTGCATCAGACTCTGGAGAGAGAGGTCCTTGGTGTGAAGCCGGCCTGCTCCTTGCACAAGTTCTACTTGTGCTGGGTTGAGCAGCGAGCTAGCAACTCAGACAAATGTAAAGGAAATGAATGGCAAGGTTGCTGCCCGACGCACCAATTTGGTGTGGGGAGGAACTTTAAAATGTTGTAGAGTTTTGTTGGGTATTTTTGCAATTTTGTTAAAAAGGCCAATTAAAGAAATTCTTTGTGAATATCCTTATTACATTATTCTATGGTTCAAAGTATTCCTTGCTTTTCACAATTTCACTTTGCTTTATATATTTTTAATTATGCAATTAATTAAATGCCATCCGTACAGATCATTTCATCCCAGCAGTGCATTGAGGTAGTACACAAGAAAAGCAGTAACTGAATACAGAATGAAGTGTTTCAGTGTTTGATTGTAGCCACAAGTAAATGTGGAGACAGTTCTTTGGATCAATATACGTAGTTCACTTTGGCCAAGAGTACGGATATTGTCCAATGAGAAGAAAGACAAAATTGTCCATTATTTTAGCAAATTTTTTAATAGCCTGTAATTCATTATTGAATTTATTCATGACTTTTGTTCTGGTTCTGCAGGTTAATGATATGCTTGTGCATGCTTAATGTTTAACATTTACACCTAGTGTGGTCAGGGCTGGGTTACAATGGTCACTAATGGCTCTCACTTCAGGAATTCAATCATTGATTGTTAGTGCTTATCCCGCTGCTGTTTTACAGAGGAATGAACTAAAGTAGTTGTATATTTAAACATGTCGGGAGTCACATTCATGATAACGTGCTGGACTATAAATTGACTGAAGTCAGTGTACTGGAAAAGCCCTGATAGCTCCAGCTAGTGGTTTTCTAAATGTGGGTTACACTTACGGCCCTTTCTTCAGCCAAGTGCTGCATCTCAGAATGTGTACAGTCGAATTTGGGTATTTAGCTATGTCTTTGAGTTGAGGGTGTGCTTTGTTATATTGTGAAACCCTATGTCCCTGTCTCTTTAAATAAGTGTTAAAAGATCTTATTCACTATTTGAAAGAACTAATATTACCCTCTTCCGAGAAGTGGCTCTGCTCTTGGACTCTCGGTTTACTCTATGGTAATACTTCTTTATGATCGTGATAGCTGTCTCCTCACCCATCTCATGCAGATTTAAATGCTCAAGAGTCTCATCTGCACTATCAACTGGCACAAATCTAGCTGCAGTCAAGCATCGCAAATCAGTTTTGCCTTCTGTAAATTTGGTATGAAAGTCCAAAGGGTGGATTACCTCTCCAAGGAACCAATGCCATGGTTTCTAGGCAGGCATCAGCTCTTCATTCAAATGCCTTTTATAGCAGAATTGATGCAGCACAAAATGACTATGCTATTAAACCCATAATTATGAATATGTCTTTCAATAGAATTTCATCCCAGTTCCAAATATCTACTTGAAATGATATTGGTATAGAAACAAATGTCATTTCCATAATTGAAAAAGCAATATAAAATTGTATTTATCATTTATTTTAATTTACAGCTGTAGAAAATGTAGATTTTGTGCATACAATATATCTATTAATGCCTGTTGCAGTCTTACCATTATACATTTTTCTGATTTGTGAATTATGTTAAAAAGTGCTGGGAATGAAAATTTTAATCACATTATTTTAAGGGTCAAAATTAATTGTCTTTGGCGAGTGCAGTGGAATTGAATAACTTATTTAAATTGCGTTGATTATACAATAACTACAAACGTTTGTATATTATCATGGCACTTTGAACTATCAGGATAGGGAGCCCAAACCAGATGGAACATGATTTTATTCAACCAGCAGTTCCCATAATCTGCAGCAAAATACTCATCTGATAAAAAGCAATCATGAAGTAGTTCCTTGGGGGATAAACAACAGCACAGTATGCCAAGATCTGGCTGCTTTAAGCTTCTCGTCTTTCCTTGAAGGGAAGACTCATTGGATCTGTTTAAAAGGCTGAGTTTCAGGATTGGTCCTACAGGACATCTGTCATGGACTGCATTTCTAGCCATGGTTGATATACCAAGTGCAACGTACACTTCTGCTCAGTTACTTGTTTTTCACAAAGTGACAGCTGCAATCTTTGATTGCCTCCAAATGTAGCTCATTGACAGTGGAGAGGTGGAGCATAAAAAGGATAGCCAGAAATTTATAAATGAGCACCAATCTAAACTATAGTGACAAATGCAGCAAATAATAATCAGGGAAGTCTGAGTAAACCCCTGACCTGTGTGATGCATCATGTTATCCTCTGAAGAATATATGTTGATTGCATGCAGTTGAATATCACAAGAGCATATCCACAGTACCTCTTAGATAACAAAGTAACTCTAGGCACAGATTAGAAGAAGGAAATGAACCTCCAAGAGGCTTTAAAAGTCAAAAGAATATCATAGGAGAATTCTAGAGGGTAACCGTATGATGACTTGTGGGAGCAGATGCCAGTGTTAAGACGAATGCCATTGGAAAGAGTACACCACAATAACAAACTTTTTTATTTATATATACAGCTTCTCTAATGAGCAACACATCCCACCATACTTCTCAGAACTGTTACCTAACCATTTATTGAAATATATTAAGCTAAGTGGCTGGTCAAGATGGCGCCAGTAAACAATGCTTCCTCAGGCAACATCTTCCACATAGTCCACGGATCTGTTAATTTCACTTCTTCTATATCTTTCTTTTTATCTTAAATGTGTTTCTGAAGAGTCTGCGATTTAGTTTGGCAGTCAATTGGGTGATCTAATGCTCTGCTGTCTCCAAGAAAATTCCAGGAGATAAGACCACATGAGCCCATGATCAACTTCATTTCGACAATTAAAACATCAATTAATCACCGATTAAAGTGTCACGGAAGATTGAAACATTGATGCAAATGAGAAAGGGGAGCGAATATTCAGCATCAACGACCTGTCTCGCTCACTGCTGTGGTGGATGTCCCACTGCTAATGGATAAGGTGTCTGTGTGTGAAGGCCTATTATCATTTGTTGCTCCTGAGGGAAGTTGTCTATGTGTGATGGTCAATTGTTCACTGCTGTGCCTCAGTGTTTGAGTGGTCACTCTCACCCTTGATGCTGTCGAAGGATGTTTCTGAAGTTCTGAAATTTATGAGTTGGACTCTTTCAGTTTTATGTTTTTTTATATTCAGTGTTTTTGCCCATCTTGTTGCTGTTTGCGGGATTTTTTTTCGAGTGAGGGGACACGGTTTCATGATTGTGTTGCCATTCTTTCTTATTGCCATTTGCTGCGATCTGCTAATTTCTTTGTGTGGAGTGGTTGGGGTTTGATGTTCTTGCCACTTGCACGATTTTTTTTGTGCAGGGGAGGGGATTTGATGTTTCTCCTTGAACTTCCATGGTTTTCCTATTTCATGGCTATCTGGAGAAGACAAATCTCAGAGTTGTAAACTGCATACCTACTTTGATAATAAATGAACCTTTGAACCTTCTTGAATCTTTAAAGTGTTGATCAAAGAGGCAAGGTTAAGGAGGGGAAAGAGTCAGAAAGTTGAGCTAGAAAATTCCAGGCCTTGGTGGCCAAAGACATGACAGCCAATGTTTGGCAATAAAATTTGATCAAGACACCAGTAAGCAAGTGGGCAAAGATTTCAGAAGATTTTGGAACCTCAGGAGATTAGTGAGATGGGAAAGTGTGAAACCACAGACCATTTGACAACAGCAGTGAGGATGTAAAATTGAAACTTTGTTCAATAGGGAACCAATACTTGTCAATATGTACTGGATAGCAAACAGATGCAGTAGAGTTTTGGATAATCTCAACATATAGTTGAGACCCTGGACAGGAGCACAATAATTGTCAAATCAAAAAGTAATAAAGCCCTGGGTTTCTGCGATGGGTGATTCAGAGCATGGGCAATCAGGCCATCTATAGAGATGGAAGTAAGTAGGCTTGGTAATGGTGCTGAAATACTGTACCAACCTCATTTCAGAGTTCAGTACAACACCAAGGTAGTGAACTGTTTAGTTCAATTTCCAACTGGGAGAGGGATGAATTTGGTAACTCTAAATTTGAATGTGTGATAGAACCAAAGGGAATCACTTCAAATTTTCTGGTATTTATTTGGAGAAAATTTATTCACAGTGCTAAAGAGGATTTACGAGAAAATGGATAGATCCCCTGATCTAGATCACCCTGGGTTATTGAAGGAAGCGACAAAGTTGCAGAGGCTGTAGGCATATACAGTATGGAATCTAGCCCTTCAACCTAACCCATGCTAACCAATTTGCTTACCTGAACTTGTTCCATTTGTCTGAATTTGGCCCATATCCTTCTGAACATTTCCTATTCATGTACCTAGCTAAATGTCTTTTAAAGACTATATCAATCTGTGCATCTTCCTCTGACTCTACTCTCCACAGACCCACCATCCTCTGTAGGTAAAATGTCTATACTAATGTTCTCCCTTCTCATCTTAAACCTATGCCCTCTAGTTTTTAACACCCTTAACCAAAGAAAATGATCAACTCTCTGACTTGCATACCCATGCCTCTCATGATTTTTGTAAACCTCTATAAGGTAACCACTCAGCCTGTTATGCTCCTGCGAAAACTGTCCCACCTTATCAAGTGGCTCCTTTTAATTCAAGCCCTCCAGTCCAGCAACATCCTAGGATACCCCTGATCATTTTGCTTGGATTTAAAAAAAATATTATTTTATTTTTCTTTTCTTGTCTGGGAGACCAACTTTATTTGTTTGTACCTAATAGTAAAATGACCATCAGTAAAGGGCCACATTCTTGAACCAGTGCAGTTCTTAAACAGTCTGACAAGTTGTACAGAGGAGAACAGTGGAGGGAGGTGGTGGTGAATGCAGCGGGGTATGATTGGGGTATGTGTGCAAATGGTGCTGTGTATCCAGGTGATGTTGCCAAGGAGTAAGATGTAAATAAGAACCAGGATGGCCTTGTGGGTAGATCCTTGGACAATACTGGAATTAGTGATGGGAGTCTGATTTTATACTGAAGAATGCCACTCTCTATTTTTGCATGAAATTATTGCATAACATAATGATTACTTAACCCCTTGAAGTTCTTCAACCATTACTCTTGTGTGCATAGATTACAGGACAATGGGAAGTGAAGCCATTGCTATTGATTCCTGGTGTAGGTTTGAGAGGAAGTAGAGGAAGATGCAAATTCAGAACCAGGTTTGGGCAACCCTCAGGGGTTTTCCCCTAGTCTAGAAGAATGGAAGGAGGCAGTAGAGGAAGCAGTCCATAATGTCACAGTCTTGGTGACATTGACATTTTGGATGGACGTGATAGTGAAAGACAAGGTCATGATGAGTTGCGGAAGATAACTTACAGTGAAGAAGCTCGTTGTATTTACATTCTAGCATGACCCTGGAGCAGCTTAGGGATACAAGGGTAATGGTGAAAGAGCATGGCAAAGAATAAGCAAATAAGGTAAATTGCAAAGTTAGATTAGAAGGTTTGACAGTGGAAGAACAACGATATATTACAGAAGTGCCTAAATTTTCAACAGGTAAACTCTGTTGTGAGAAAGCACCACATAATAATTATTCCACTTCGGCAAAGAAAGGGTAGTGTTAGAGAAAGAAACTTATAATGTTTCAGTGAAGAGTAGTAGACCAAAGGATTGCAAGGATTTATGGGGAAAAGGCAGGTAGGTGGAGCTGAGTCCAGGCCAGATCATCCAAGATCTTGTTGAATGGCAGAGCAGGCTTGACAGGTCAGGTGGCCTACTCCTCCTACTCCTTATGTTTTTAATGATTTAAAAATAAAAGAATGACTGAAGTGAAATTGATTTGGAGCGAGGATGGGTTAATGGACAGCATTTTTTTTTAAAAAGCAGAAATAAAGGACCATTTGCTTTCTGACAGGATCAAGAATTGTTTATTAGGTACTTACAATCTGTAGGACTGACTTAAAAATAAGGGAATAATTATAATGTCTCCAGCTTTACTGATAATGCAGAGCTCTGCTAAAACTAACCTGTGAGAAACATGAAATATAAAAGTGAGATATAGAAACAAGTAAATAGCTAAATGAAAGGGGAAGGAAGTGGCAGGTGAGGTGTGATGTTGGTAAATGTGAGATTATTCACTTCAGCAGAAATCAAGAAAACGCTCTTTTTAAAAGGGGAGTATCATGTAAATGTTTAAATTTTGGGGGAAAAAATCAGCAGATGCTGGAAGTCCAAAATAAAACAGAAAAATTTGGAATTAGATAATGGGTCAGACAGCATCTTTGGAAAGAACAAAAGGATAATTAATCTAATTTACCCTTTTGTTCTTTCCAAATAATCTGATAAGGGTAAATGTCACAATTTAACTGTTGACATTCAGAGAGGTGTCCCGTTGCAAATAGTTAGAGGTGGTTAGCATGCAGGTGCAGTAAGCAGTTAGTAAATATACATCATATTAGATTTTACACAGAGAAGTTTGTAGTGCAATTGTAAAGAAACCTTGCTACACCTGTAAAGGGCTTTGTGCAGAGTTTGGTTTCCTTATCTTGTTTCTTGTGATGTGGTATATCAATATCTGGGATGAAAGGGATAACCATTGAGGAAGGGATGAGAGGAATAGACCTGTATTTTCTATATGTTATGAAAAATTCTAAATTACTTAATTGAACCTTAGGGTTCCGAAGGAGCTTGATGGTTTAATAGTGAAAGAGAGTTTTCCCATGTCTGGAGAATCTAGACTCTACCCATGAAAATTGAGAGAGGCACAAATTCAGCTGGGCATCAGTGAAAGTCATGGCGCAAGTGAACGTGCAACATGCGAAAGAATTCCTAGAAGTGTGATTTTTCCACAAGCAATTCTGTAAACAAACGCATTGACCTCGATCCCATTTTTGACCCAATCTGGGCAAAATTCCCGACCACAATATACGAAGTTCGCCACACACAGCCAATCAGCAATGAGATTTCCTCCCCACATCGCAATAGAGTTTCCGGAATGATGTCAAATCAGCTGATTGAAATGTGTATAAAGGCCAAACATTCGGAGGACACACCACAATCCACAACACACTGACGATGGTTCCTCACAAGGTGACAAAACGCTTGCAAGTAAATTGCCAAGGACAGAGAATAACTCAACCCAGCAATCTAGACTCATGCAACATAGCCTCGAGGCAACTATCAGTTGTTAAGGATTAATGTCATGAGAAATTTCTTCACTCAGAGACGCTAGATGCTCAGTTGTTGCACACATATAGGAAGGAAATTGATTAGTCTTCAAAACAGAGGTTAATTGACATTGAGATCAGGAAAGTGTAACTGTGGTAGAAGATCAGCCATAACATGTTGAAAAGTAGAACCATCTCATAGGAGGTTGGGGAGGGGCTTATTGTCTATTCCTATTTTTGATTTCTTATGTAAGAGTAGAAACTAAATGATTCGGTGATCTCTGATAATGGTTAAAAAAAAAGTTTAGTCTTTTATCATATTTGTTCAAATGTGCTCTGACAATGAAGGAAGAAAGATGAAGATTGATACAGAAATTAGGATGTGAAGAATTATTGATTTTAATGGAGAATGGGACATCAAAACTGCACTTAAGGATGTCGAAGTAGAAGAGTCAGGAAGTGTTGAAATGACCTGAAACATTTACTTACACATTTTCTTTCTCCATAGTTGCTTCCAGATTGGCTGAGTATTTCAAACGTATTTTGGTTTCTATTTTGATTTTGACTGTCCTGCCTTTAAACATAGATATAATTAGGCTATTTTGCGCATTGAGTCTGCCTCGCCATTCAATCATGGCTGATTTATTTTTCCTCTCAACCCCATTCTTCTGCAGTCCCCCAGTATGCTTTGATGCCCTTACTCATCAAGAAACTATTAACCTCCACTATAAATAGACACAATGATTTGGCCTGTACAGCCATCTGTAATGATTAATTCCACAGCTGGCAACGGAAATTCCTCCTGATCTCAGATTTAAAGGAATGTCCTTCTATTCTGTGGCTGTGCCATCTGGTTCCAGGTAATCCCACTATTGGAAAACATCTTCATTCTATTCACTCCTTCCAATATTCAATAGGTTTCAAGGAAATCTCCCTCATTCTTCTGAACTCCAGCAAACCCAGGCCCAGAGCCATCAAATTCTCCTTGTACATTAACCCTTTCATTTTCATAAACCTTTGAACCCTCTCTAATGTCAACACATCCATCCTTGGATATTGTGCCCAAAGCTCCTCACAATATTCCAAATGTGGTCTGACCAATGCCTTATATACAGTCTCAGCATTACATACATTATATATTTTGTACAGTAATCTAGAAATGAATGCTAACATTGCATTTTCCTTTCTTATTATTGACTCAACTGCAGTTTAACCTCTATGGAATCCTGCATGAGAACTCCAAGTCCCTTTGCAACTCTGATTTCTGAATTCACTCTCTGTTTAAAAGATAGTCTATGCCTTTATTCTTTCTACCAAAGTGCATAACCACGCTTCCCTACACTGCATTCTGTCTGCCAGTTCTTTTCTCATTCTCCTAATCTGTCCAAACTCTTCTGCCGTCTCCCAGCTTCCTCAGCCCCTTCACCCATCTTTGTATTATCCACAAACTTGGCCACTAAGTTAGCAATTCTGTCATCCAGATCATTAACATATAATGTGAAATATAGCAGACGAACAGCAACTCCTGCAGAGCAGCGCAAGTCACCGGCACCCAAATAGAAAAGGTCCCCTTTATTCCCCTTCTTTGCCTTCTGCCAGTCAGTCAATTTTCTGTCCATGCTAGTGTCTTTCCTGTAATACCTTGTGCTGTTATCTTGTTTAGCAACCTCATGTGTGGCACCTTGTCAAAGGCCGTCTGAAAATTCACGTAAATCATCTACTGATTCTCCTTTGTCTATCCTGCCTGTTATTTCCTGAAGGAATTCCAACAGAATGTTGATGGGCATCGTATGACCAATCTGATGATGAATTGCACTTGAATTGTACATTCACACAATGCAGTGGGCCAAGAGCTGGACGATGGGATCAATAATGCTGTGTGCCCTCTGGTCAGTGTAGACACGTTAGGCCCAATGGCTGTTCCACTCCATAACCAACATTTATTGCTTTCCTTTAATTAAACTTGAACTTCATGGATGCTGGGTCCCTTTAGTTAAGAGTTAACTGCCTTGCTGAGGTTCTGGAGTGTAGATAAACATGATGGGGTGAGAATTGAAAACTTCCTTCCTTTAAAGACATTAATAAGCCATCTGGGATTTTATGATAGTTCAGTAGTTATGTGGCTGTCATTGCTCATGCCAATTTTTTTTTAAATTCCAGATTTATTTAATTAACTGAATTTAAAATCTCTAGTAGACATTTACAGCTGGTTTGCAAATCCAGTTGCATATTCACGGTGTTGCTGTTTATTAATTTTTAATATACTGTGTATTTTTGCCTGCCTTCTGCTATTGCACAATGTTGCTAGTTAACTTTAGCTATATATCTGACTCATGCTTTATAGAGTGATATTTGTGGAATGTTCACCATTTTGGTTACTTGGTTGTCAGTCTTTGGTGTGAATACTTGTGGTTACTGTTCACTATCCTAGAAGAGAAGTACTGAGAAGGGACTCTGATAAAAGCTTTTCATTTTCCAGGTTATCTACAAATTACCATCTTCACCTTTCTCAAGACTTGTAATGTGAAAAAATCTTGCTTTTAGTTTGGAATACTGTTTGCAACTTATGATGAAATCTTGTGCTACTGCACTATTTTAGTGTCTGCCTTCTTGGGTTAATATTATAAAGAACTCACATCATTTTCAAAATAAAAGCGAATTCCCCACTAAACTCCTCCACCCCCCCCCCCGCAACCCACAACAGTGTCCTAGACAAAATATATCTATGAGCAAACACTTTGAACTGCAGCATTTCAACGGGATTACTCACCAGTATCTTCTCCAAGGCAAATGGAATACACAATAGATGTTGGCGTAGCCTGCAATGTCAATATGTGAAAAATGATTTAAAAATACAGAGATGAAGAAGCACATTAGCTGCGGATGCTGGGGAATCTGAAACATAAACAGGAGGTCAAATGGCAAAGAGAACAAATATTTCATATCAATGAATTTTAAAGCAGTTAATCTGGTCTTCAGTCTGATAGCAATTCATAAAAGCTTACTATATTTTTTTCTGATAAATTTAGTTAAAATACTAATTGCTGACAAACTTTCAATATCCACCATTAATTGCCCCTGGTGTTGAGCTGCTGTTTTGAAGCAATGTTGAAGGCATTCCCCCCCCGCCCCACAAGATATTGTGGAGTTCCAGGATTTAGATGTATTGGTGACGAAGGAATAGTGAATTAATTTCCAGTCTGGATGTTGTACATCTTCGAAAGGAAACTGCTGGTGATGATTTTCCCTTGCTTCTACTGTCCTTAACCTTGGTCATAGAGGTCACAGGTTTGAAAGGCTCTTTTGGAGAAACTTGTCACTTAATTGCGGTAATTATGAAGAAGGCATGCACTGCAACCATATTGATTTAGTGGAGGAGGCAGGGAATGTTTAAGGTGATGGATGGGGTGGCAAGCAACTGTTTTGTCCTGGAAGCTATCAAGATATTGACTTAAAACTGCAATCATGTAGGCAATTACATTATATTTGAGATTATTTGATCATACTCTTGACTTGTGCCTTGCAAATTGTCAAAAAGCATTTACATACCAGGAGGTGAGTAACTCACCACAGGTTACCTGCTCATGTAACCACAGTATTTATGTCACTGGTCTAATTAAGTCCACAATCCCTTCCTTGATGTTAGTGGTGGGGATCTCAGTGCAGGTGTTGGTAAAAGTTAAGAGCAGGTGTTTCAATAGTCTCTTGCTAGAGATGGTCATTGTGTGGTGTGAAGGTTGCTTCCTTTTCATTGGCATGCTTGAATGTTTGCAAGGTCTTGCTTTTAAATTGGTTTATTGCCTTCAGAGTTCCAAATGGACTTGAACCCCTGACTAATGGTGGAAGGAAGATCATTGAGGAAGTAATTGAGGACCATAACAAATGTTTGAAAATTGGTTGGGGTGTTGTTTAGGTTTTCCCTGGACTTAAAGAAGTAAATAATAAAGATTTTCTGCTATCAGTGTATAAATGTGTTTCTTTCTTCTTTGATCAGTTTATGCTCACTGTGAAGTTTTCATTCAGAGAAGGATTGAAATGTGGTATTTTGCATTTGAATATTTACCTTCTCAATGCAACACTTGTATCCTATTAGGAACAGAATTTAATCCATTGAGGCAGCAAAAAAAAATCCTATTTAATGCTGATAAGGTTTAAGGGTTGCTTAAATTTCTTAAACCATAATTTTCTCTGAAGTCAAAATCAAATTTATTGTCATATCTACAAATACACAGGTAATGAAAACTTATTTGCAGCAGCACCACAGGCATATAGCATCATATAAGCAGTATTTGCAAGAAAAACATAAACTGAACATACACAATATTTACAAGAAAAAGTTAAGAACAAAGAAGTAAATAAATGCACTGAAGCTATTGACTGATTTTATTAAATAGCTGCATAAATGCAATCTGATAGCCTCATTCCATTTATATCTAATTTTCCACTAAATTTTATACATTGAGGAAGGATGAGTCCTCATGTGTGATATATTGTTTAGCCTTGAGATGAATGGTATTGTAGATAGGCTTAATTGTGCTTCAGCACAGCAATCGGAAGCAATGACAAGTTATATTTTCCCAGTGTATTTTTAGAATTCCAGTTAGAACTATATGTATAGACTATTTTGAAGTGTCTTGAGTTTTCAGTATTCATACTGTTGACTGGAGAAAGCTTCAGGCTCTTGTGCCACTAATTGAAATGTAGCTGGGAGCTACAGAGTAGCGCAGCTGAGAGAAAACCTGTTTGCCTTTAGGCGATTAAGAAATTCAGTGCAGGATTAGGCCAAGCAGCTCCTTCAGAATGCTTTGCCATTCATAAAGATCATGAATGGTCTTCTACCTTACCCCTGTTTTCTAGTCTTGTCTCTATATCCCTCAATTTCTTTAATATCCAGGAAACTATTGTTGTCAATGAATGCGGCAATCGAGCCTCCATGACCCTCTGGGTTACAAAATTCCACAGGTTTTCCACCACCTGAGTGAAGAAGTTTCTCCTCATCTCAGTCCTGAATAATTTAACCCCTTTTCTGAAACTCTTCTCCCTGGTGCTAGGCAGAGGAGGCATTCTCCCTGTATCTAGCTTATCAAGCCCTTGATGTATTTTGTACATTTTGATGGGATCTTGTTTTAGTCTTCTAAGCTCTAAGGAATACTGTTCCAGCATAGTCAGTCTTCCCACATTATGTTACAACTACCATTCCTAGAACCAATCTCCCTTGCAATTTGTCTCTGTCAAGGACATAACTTCTTAGCCAAAGAGAACATAACATCGCAATATTCCAGCTGCTGTCTCAATGAGACCTTACATAATTACACCAGCATTCTTACTCCTGTGTTCACCTGCGATTCGGAAATTGTGTAGAAGCACTCCTGTTAACAGATTGACAATGAATATGTACACTTTGTTGTGTCAGAGGTAAATGTGTGGAGCTTCTGGCTCAGTAGTAATTAAATAATCAGAAATATTTTTGCTTCCTTCTCCATCATAAATCTTGTTTTGTCTTCAGAGGGCTGGGTTTTGACTTTTTGTGTTTGTCTTTGGACCGTGTCACAAACTGAGCTCCCTCAACCCAGGCTGTCTCCAGCCACTGACAGAACATCTCAGTGCCAATGTCCTCTTTGACTCTGATCTGAGCCAATCAGCAATATTACATATGCCCAACTCAGTAATGTCGCTTATTTCTCTCCATGCCTTTGTAATCTGTGGTAGAAAATCATGCTTTTAAAAATTCCCAATGTGGACTGACAAAATCTACGCTCAGCCAGCCTGCCTTGCACCTTGCGGCATCCATAAAGCTCACCTCAACTGAATCTCTGCTACCAATACTTTAATTTATACCAAATCCCATTCACCCACCACCTTTGCAGATCTACATTGACTTCTGCTCATCTTGTATTTATCTGCCATCTTAACAGTGAGCTTTCCTTTCTCTGCAGCTTCCTCAGTCCTTCAACCCTGTGGGGTTTCTGCACTCATGTCTGTGCACATCCCAACTTCCACTTGCAGTCAGTGTCCAGATGCCTTGGCACTGATCTCTGGAGTTGCCTTTCCTTCTGACTTCAAAAGTTTTGGTCTCATCTTTTTGTAGTTGAGTCCTGGTGATTTTTTTTTCCTGCAAAGTGCCTTGGGATATATTTATTTATTGATTGATTTTACTTGGAGATACAGCACGAAAGAGGCCCTTTTGGCCCTTCGAGCCCCCTGCCCAGGAACCCACTGGTTTAACCCTAGCCTAATCAAGCGATCATTTACAATGACCAATTAACCTGCTAACCGGTATCTCTTAAGACTGTGTGAGGAAACTGGAGCACCCAAAGGAAACTCGTGCGCACGTGAGAAGGAACGTAGAAACTTGCATATGGAGGACACTGGAAATGAACTCTGAACTGTGAAGCTCTGAGCTGTAATAGCGTTGTGCTAACTACTACTCAGCCATGGCGCCCCAGATTAAAGGCTGTCAATAAATACAGGCAAATGGATAGAGGGAGGAGAGTTACCTTAGTGATGAAGGATTAAGTCACATAATTCAATGGTGTAATGAATGGTAAACAACCAGGGAACTTTAAGTAAAAGGAATAAACTCTCATGTGAGTTGTGTATTTGATCCTGCAATTTTTAGCGGGAAAGTTGTGCAAAAATCAGAAATAGCAAAGAATGCAGCAAAACATTACTGTTTTTAACTTTCATATATAATGCCATTAACAAATAATCTTTTGCCTTGAAAAATGATAAATTTATGAGGTAACACCCACAAAATGCTGCAGCAACACAGCAGGTCCGGCAGCATCTGTGGAAATGAATGATGTTTCAGGCTGAGGCCCTCCATCTGGTCTGGAAAGGAAGGAGAAAGATGCCAGAGTAAGAATGTGGGCAGAGGGGAAGGGGAACAAGGTAGACAGTGATAGGTGAAGCCAGGTGGATGGGTCAGGGAGGAATGAAGTAGGAATCTGTAAGAGTTGATAGGTGGAAAAGGCAAAGGGCTGGAGAAGAAGGAATGTGATGGGAGATGAGAATGGAAGAAAGGGAAAGAGGAGGGTCACCGGGGGAGGTGATAGGCATGTGAGGAAAAGAAGTAAGAGGCCAGAGTGGGGAATTGAAGAATAGGGAAGGGGTGAAGGAAAACTAAATTACCGGAAGTTGGAGGAATCAGTGTTTGAATGCTCTGCTATTGACTGCACTATTTCCTTTGGGTGCTCTAGTTTCCTCCCCCATCTCAAAGATATTTAGGTTGATAAGTTAATTGACTCCAAATCCTCTGACCATCTGGGGAGTAACGTTGATGGGACTATTGGAAGAATAGGTTATAGGGAAAATTAGGAGAAATGGGATTGCCCTGTGAGCTGGCACAGACTTGATAGGCCAAATGGCCTTATTCTCACATCATCTACTGAAGCTTCCATTTGTGGTGACACCCTTCTCTCTTTTAACAGATTGACGAGCTTCCGGAGGGAGCTGTGAAACCACCAGCAAATAAATATCCTATTTTCTTCTTTGGAACTCATGAGACGTAAGTATGCTCAAAGAATAAAAGATGGAAATGGTCAGAGCTATTTATTTGGTTAGAGAAAAAGTATTTTGTTACAAATCTGAATCTTCATGGAGACTTCTGAAAATAGATCTGATAGAAATCCTTTTGAAGAAATTCCAGCCAGATATTTACCGTAAAACTAAAAAAGTTTGTATTTTTTTATATATCTGCTGAGTCAAGAGAAGCTATTTTCCCAGGTAGCTATGGTAGATAGTCTAGAGATGCTGCTAATGGATAATAATTGTTTGAGCTCATTGTAAGTTTCAGGGCATGTCATTTACTGCCTATTTAGAGCCATCAGGGGTAATTTCGCATTCATGTATTTCACACATGAGTGCATTCTTTAACTTTATCATTTACAAGATATGGGCAAGGGAAGGTATATTCCCTTTTCCTAATTTCTCTTGAGAAAAGGATGGTGATCTACCTGCTTGAACTTCTGCAGTCTCTCTGGTGTATGGTCCTTCCACAGTGTTGGATAGGCAATTCCATCAGTTTGAAAACTGACTCGGAGTAAAGAGATCACTTGCAGGTTGGTGGGGGCATACTACCAAGATGCCACATGATTCACTATTTGTATCAGAGGCTTTATATGTAAAATCAAATCACAATTTGACAATTCACGATCGAGAGGAAGCAATTAAACTTTCTCTTGTGGGAGATGGTTAATGCCTGGCATTGTGGGGCACTAAAGTTATGTACAAAAAAAAAAAGGCTGTTGCCTCGGTGGGGCAAGCTTGAAGGCATGTGACCTCCTGCTTTTATTTTTTTTGTGTTTTAAGTTCTACGCTACACTATCATTGAAGATGTTGAATTTTTTGGAGCTGCCTCTTCCTATCAGCTGCTGTGAAGTAGAAGAATTGTACACACAAGTACACTTTCAGGTTAAACAGAAGCATATTTGATCAATAGATCTTTTAACTGCGGGAAGAAGAGGGACACAATCACCTTTTAGGTGGGCACACACGCATATTTTCACTGATTGGATAAGGCATGTATTTTTATATGCATTATGGAAATGCACAATATGTTCAGTTATCATCTTTTAATCAAGCAAGATCAGCTATCATCCTTTCTTTGAAGACTCCTGCCTTCTAGTCCCATAGCACATCATCAGTCAGTGCTAGACTATCAACCACGTCTCCTCAAAGGGCCATCTGTGATCAAAAGGCCTGCTATTCCTAATTGTTTCCCTATGGTGACCATTTACTTCCAACAAAAACCTTCTCTCCTTGCTTCTCTACAGAAGTTACTTGTCTCAGAAACAAATCTGTGCCCATTTTAAAAACCTAGTCCTTTGCTAAGCAAGACCAGTGTAGATTTCTTTAAAAACCATTATATAACTTATTAGAATCAGAGATCTCAGAATCAAGTTTAATATCACTGGCATATGTCATGAAATTTGTTAACTTTGCAGCAGCAGTACAATGCAATATATGATAATAGAGAGGGAAACTGAATTACATTAAATATAGACATATTAAATAGTTAAATCAGTAGTGCAAAATATAGGAAATAAAAAAAACTAGTGAGGTAGTTTTCATAAGTTCAATGTCTGTTCAGAAATGGGATGGCAGAACTGGAGAAGCTGTTCCTGAATCGTTCTGTGTGTGCCTTCAGGTTTCTGTACTTGCTTTCTGATGGTAACAAGGAGAAGGGGGAATGTCCTGGGTTGGGGGGGGTGTCGTTAATGATGGAGGCCGCTTTTCCGAGGCACCGCTCCTTGAAGAGGTCCTGGATTGTAGTGAGGCTAGTGCTCAGTACAGAGCTGACCTATTTTACAACTATCTGCAGCTTGCTTCAATCCTGTAAAACAGCCCCCACTCCCCCCCCCATACCAGACAGTGATGCAGTCAGTTAGAATGCTCTCCACTGTACATCTGTAGAAGTTTTTGAGTGTATTTGTTCACATACCAAATCTTTTCAAACTCCTAATAAAGTATAGCCGCTGTCTTGCCTTCTTTATAACTGCATCAATATGTCGGGACCAGGTTAGTCTCCTCAGAGATCTTGACACCCAGGAACTTGAAGCTGCTCACTCTCTCCACTTCTGATCCCTCTGTGAGGATCGGTGTGTGTTCCTTCGTCTTACCCTTCCTGAAGTCCACAATCAGCTCTTTCGTCTTGCTAACATTGAGTGCCAGGTTGTTGCTGTGGCACCACTCCACTAGTTGGCATATCTCACTCCTGTATGCCCTTTTGTCACTACCTGAGATTCTACCAACAATGGTTGTATCGTCAGCAAACTTATAGATGGTATTTGAGCTATGCCTAGCCACACAGTCATGGGTATAGAGAGTGTAGAGCAGTGGCCTAAGCACACGCCCCTGAGGTTGATTGTCAGTGAGGACAATATGTTATCACCAATCTGCACAGATTGGGGTCTTCCGGTTAGGAAGTCAAGGATCCAATTGCAGAGGGAGGTACAAAGGCCCAGGTTCTGCAACTTCTCAGTCAGGATTGTGGGAACAATGGTATTAAATGCTGAGCTGTAGTCGATGAACAGCATCCTGACATAAGTGTTTGTGTTGTCCAGGTGGTCTAAAGCTGTGTGGAGAGCCATTGAGATTGCATTTGCCATCAACCTATTGTAGTGACAGGCAAATTGCAACAGGTCCAGGTCCTTGCTGAGGCAGGAGTTCAGTCTAGTCATGACCAGGCTCTCAAGGCATTTCATCACTGTAGATGTGATTGCTCCCGGGCGATAGTCATTAAGGCAGCTCACGTTACTCTTCTTGGGCACTGGTATAATTGTTGCATTTTTGAAGCAAGTGGGAACTTCCGCCCATAGTAGTGAGACGTCGAAAATGTCCTTGAATACTCCCGCCAGTTGGTTGGCACAGGTTTTCAGAGCCTTACCAGGTACTCCATCAGGACCTTCCACCTTGCGAGGGCTCACTCCCTTTAAAGACAGTTTAACATCGGCCTCTGAGACAGAGATGTCAGGGTCATCATGTGATGCAGGGATCTTCACAGCTGTAGTTGTATTCTCCCTTTCAAAGCAGGCATAGAAGGCATTGAGCTCATCTGATAGTGAAGCATTGTAGGAAGTAATTTCTTTGTAGGCCCTGCCAGAGTTGTCACGCATCCAGTCTCGCCTCCAACCTCATTCGAAATTGCTTGCCTCCAACCTGCTTGTCTTTGTGATGTAGGAGGAAACAGGAACACTCTAAGAATCAAAGAGAGCACAATGTATAGGCAAAACATCATGGGCTTGAATTTGCAAAAAAATAATAGACATTAAATACTTTTAAATTCAGTCGCCAGAATAATTGGTCTTCATCAATGCAGTACCTGCAAAACCTTTCACTGGAATTGTCTTAGATTATTAATAATTAGAATTAGGAGATGGGACAGAATATGTTACAATTTATTTTCTTGATGGCATTGTAAGGTAATGCAATGGGTGACTGATGACACATATTTTTCATAATAACAACTGTTCCACATAATTCACAAACACCATCACTGAGTTGTTCTGTTCACTTTTGAGTGATGGTGTCTGATGTAACGATGTCAGTGTAAGGTGACTACTTTTATTTTCTTCATGAAGTAAAGGGCTGCAGCTTTTGTTAAGCACATAAAACTGCTCTCGCATATTTTATTCACAAAATCCTACATTGTTAACCCTGACTCTCTTGGACCAACACAATAGCTTTGAAGCTGCTGGAGTTTTGGGAGCAGTCCACTACTGTGTGGTTTGCCCAGTTCATGCTGCAAGAAATTGCTGCAGACAATACCAAATTTTACTCAGCATCACTAAGTTGTCCCTCTGCAGCCAGAGTGATGAGTCTACTAGAAGACCTGCTTGAATGTGATAAATATTGTAAACTATCTTTTGGACTGTCTGAGTTGCTCTCCTAGGTGACGCTAAGCCTTCAGAACTAATGGACTACATGCTCTCTCTCCTGGGAAATCACCATCCTAGTTTTAATTTTAAAGAACCCTTTATGCAACAAATGCCTGATCAGATTCACACAGCCCTTACTAATGCATGCATGTAGGACAATGGGAGCTTGCTAAAATGTCCGTCAGTCTACACTCAGCCAGGCAGAGGTGTGTTATTCCTCCTCCTTTCCCTGTCTCTATAAGCCCTGTCAGCAGAGCCTCCAGTAGACTCGTGTCCATGGCTCTGAACCAGAATATGCTGAGTCTATATTGTTACTACACGTGCTTCGGCACGGACGCCAAGAAGTGCTGATCACCATGCAGTTTTGATAGTGCCTGCGCATCGGGTCATCGAAGGTCTGCGAACACCACAGGTTCCAGCTGTCAGGGTTATCTATTGTTCATCGTGGACACTCTTTTCGGGCAACTCTTCCTGTGTGACACAGGCACTCAAGTGAGGGGTGCTGCCAGCATTGCCTGTTGATTATAAGGCAGAGAGTGAAGGCCCCTTTCTAGAAGGGCCAACAGCAGTAGGATCCGGATTTATGGGATATGGCGCACGACACTCTGCTTCAGTGGATGAAGCTACACATGGGACTTTGTCTTGCCTAAAGTTGCTAGACCTCTGCTTGGCACAGATTTCTTGTGTGCCAAAGGACTGTTAGAGGATCTTAAGAACTGCCAGCTTGTGGACGCAAAGGACTTTGGGTCATTACCCTCTACCTCAGTAAGTTCTCCATGATGACTCTGTCTAGCGCATTCACCACCACATGTGAATTCACACGCCTACTGGGTGAATTCCCAGACCTCTCCAAGCCCTGATGTTCAACTGGCGTCATAAAGCATGGGGTTGAGCACCACATTTCCACAACTGGCTCCCACATACGTGGACTGGACTCTGAAAAGCTGGCCAGCGCAAAGGCTGGGTTTGCTAACATAGAAACATAGAAAATAGGTGCAAGAGTAGGCCATTCGGCCCTTCGAGTCTGCACCGCCATTCAGTACAATCATGGCTGATTATCCAACTCAGAACCCTGTACCTGCCTTCTCTCCATACCCCCTGATCCCTTTAGCCACAAGGGCCATATCTAACTCCCTCTTAAATATAGCCAGTGAACTGGCCTCAACTGTTTCCTGTGGCAGAGAATTCCACAGATTCACCGCTCTCTGTGTGAAGAAGTTTTTCCTGATCTCGGTCCTAAAAGGCTTCCCCTTTATTCTCAAACTGTGACCCCTCGTTTTGGACTTCCCCAACACCAGGAACAATCTTCCTGCATTTAACCTGTCCAATCCCTTTAGAATTTTATATGTTTCAATCAGATCCCCCCTCAATCTTCTAAATTCCAGAGAGTACAAGCCTAGTCGATCCAGTCTTTCATCATATGAAAGTCCTGCCATCCCAGGAATCAATCTGGTGAACATTCTTTGTACTCCCTCTATGGCAAGAATGTCTTTCCTCAGATTAGGGGACCAAAACTGCACACAATACTCCAGGTGTGGTCTCACCAAGGCCTTGTACAACTGCAGTAGTACCTACAATGCTCGGCATTGTACGCAGATTGAATAGCCTTTAGGCTTCACCTATCCACATGGTCCATAAGCCGAATGGTGGTTGACATCCATGCAGTGATTACCAGAACCTTAACAAGGCCACCACCCCCCAGTCATTACTCAGTCCCATATATTCAAGCGTTTTTGGTACGTTTAGCTGGAAAGATAATATTTTCTAAAGTGGACTCAGCCGTGGGCTACCATCAGGTGCCTGTGGGCACTGATGACATTCCTAAAGCTGCTGTTATAACCCCGTCTGGCCTGTCTGAGTTTCTGTGCATGCCGTTTGGGCTGAAAAATGCAGAACAGGCTTTTCAGCAACTCATGGACTCTATGTTAAAAGACTTAGATTTCCTTTTTGTTTACCTGGACAACATACTTTTCACCAGCACATCTAAAGCCAAACGTTTATCACACCTTTGCACACTGTTTATCACACTCTGCACATCTCCATACCCTACTGGTGCACCCTCTCCTCACGTACCTGTAGCATTACTACTAACACCTCAGACTATGCTGTGGGTGCTGTGCACGAACAGTTGGTTGGAGCCTTGTGACGCCCTTCTTTAGCAGGCAGCTCCATTCTCCCCCCCTCCCCCGCCGAGAGGAAGAACCGCGCGTTTGACCATCAGCTTCTCATCGTCTGTCTGGCTGTCCGCCATTTTCTTTTTCTGCAGGAGGGTCGGCATTTCAGTGTTTTTTGACCACGAACACCTCGTGCGTGCAATAGCCAAAGTGTCAGATGCTTGGTCTGCACAGCAGCAATGCCACCTGGCCTACATTTCAGAATCAGTGACAGACATCGAAAGGAAAAATAATGCTGTGGCTGATTGCCTTTCACAGGCTGATGTCGATGCTATGCACGTCAGGATTGTCTGTGCTGACATGGCAGCCGACTAAGCTACTGACCCGGGGGCTCTTGGCTTACAAGAACAGCAGTCACAGGCTTGCATTGACAGATGTCAAGTTCAGAGATGCAGGAGTTTCTTTCCTGTGCAGTGTCTCGACTGGTTGCCCATTGCCCCATAGACCCTGCAAACTGGAGGGATACTGTTTATAACTCCATTCACGACCTCTTGCATCTGGGCTGGAAGGCTTCACAGAAACGGGGTGCTTTAAAGTTCGCCACGGCCTTAGGAAAAACGCGTGAGACTGGAGTGCTGCCTGTGTTGTGTTTCAGTGGGCAAAAATTAACCATAACGTTCGGGTACCATCAGTACCTTTTGATATCCCTGAGCAACGGTTTGACCACGTCAGTGTGAACTTACGTTGACAATACCACCGGGGGCCAGAGGTTGTCCCTCTAGCATTGATGACTGCAGCAGACATTGCTCAGGCGTCCATCAACACCTGGGTCCCTTGGTTCGGCATCCCATCTGTATTTCTACTGACTGCGGTCTCTGATTCACATCAGATCTCTGGGCCTCGACATTAAATTGCATCACACCACGGCGTAACACCCGCGGTGCAATGTCCGGTGTGCGCGGTTCCACTGTTCCATAAAGGCTGCTCTGAGGGCCTCCTTGGTGGACAGGTTTTGGCACGATCGTCTCCCGTGGGTCCTGCTGGGGCTCAGGACGACTCCAAAAGAGGACCTGCAACTCTCTACCGCTAATTTGATGCACGGGCAGCAGCTAGGGTGCTGGGTGATTTTATTCCTGACAATACGACCATCTGGTCAGCATCCCAGCAGCGTTCAGTCCTCCACAGTAAACTCAGTTCTCTTACACCTTTTCCTACCTCCCATCGTGGCATACAGCACTCTTGGGTTCCAATTGACCTGCGTTCTACTTCGTTGGCTTTTATCCACTGTGATGCACATTAAGCTCCCTTACAATGGTCCGTTCTGCATTTTGGAACAGGGCAAAAAGACCTTTATTGTAGACAGGAAGGTTAAACGTGAATGCACTTTTGTAGATCGCCTGACGCCAGTCCACCAAGTCCTGGATGGTTCCACTACCATATTCCCTGTTTCATGACATGACCCTGGACCTGCTAGTACTCGAACCACAGCGCATAGGGCCTGAGCCGGGCGGCTGATCTGAGCTCCAGACAGACTCACAATGCCAGTTTTGGCAGATCCTGGAGGGTGGGGGAAGGGTGCGATTTAGGGTAATATAATGGGCGACAGGTGACGCATATTATTCATAATAGAACCTGTTCCACATAATTCACAAACACCGTCATCGAGTTGTTGAGTTCACTTTAAGAGACGGTGTCTGGCATAATAACGTTGGTGAAAGTCAACAGCATTTGGTCGTAATGAAAATAAAGGGCTGCTGCTTTTATTAAGCGCATAAAATGACTCTTACATGTTTTATTCACAAAGTCCCGACAGTATAAACCAATTTGAGTTGTATTTTATTGCTGAAATTCTATTTCAGTCTTCAAATAGTTAAAATTCTGTTTAAAACAATCTCTTCCCCTTTTGCTATTAAACTCAGAACAGATGCTGGCTGGAGTTCAGCCACAAAATCTAACCTTCTTCCCAAAATACAATGTGTGAAGTGCTTATTTCCATACCGCAAAGGCAAGTAATTAAATGTTTGTGGAATAATGAATGACTAAGAGAATCTTTAGTGAGTGCCATGTCCATAGTGATAATGCCCTTGTCCGCAAGCCTAACCTTGAATCACTAACATATTTAAGTGTACAAATTCTTAGAATGTCAAGCTAAAGTTATATTTTCTTCATTTTAAGGCAGTATAAATTTCCTAATACAAGTAAATTAATGCCCTATTTAAATAGGGATTGATGCTCAATTATTAACATTATGCTTAATATAAGCAGCATAGATTAGCTCTAGAAAAAAATGTTCCAGTTGTGTGCTTGAATCCCCTTTTTAGTTATTAATGTATTGTTTTAAAGTTCTATATTGGGTTTGTATCATTGAGTCAATTCGCTTAATGAATGATCAAATTTACTACTAGTACATACCAACAAGGTGGGTCTCTGCTTTGATCTCCTATCATAGATTAACTGAACTGGCAGGGCTGGGATTGCTATAGCTGGAAATGGGCTCTATACCAAAAGCAACACGCATCAAAATTGCTGGTGAACGCAGCAGGCCAGGCAGCATTTCTAGGAAGAGGTACAGTCGACGTTTAGGGCCAAGACCCTTCGTCAGGACACACAACAGACTCTGAAGTTGACAAAGAATGGTGCCAAAAACAAAAAAAAAATCCAGCGAGTGGCTGTTCTGTGAGCGAAAACATCTTGTTAAATCCACTCGCTGGATTTTTTTTTTGTTTTTGGCACCATTCTTTGTAAACTTCAGAGTCTGTTGTGCATAAAAATCCCAGGAGATCAGCAGTTTATGAGATATTCAAATCACCCTGGGCGACACCTCATTAATTAGCTTGTTTATTTCGGCTTTTTTCATAAAGATGTGCCGGGTGCGCTCCAGCTAGCACTGCACCCCTGAGAAGAAGTATGGCTGTTGACAATGTCTGGTCCAATGTCCTGATAATTTGTTGCCAGGTTGTGAAGACCAATAGCTTGTGGTGTGTCCAAGTGTTAGCTGAATCCTGTGGAACTGGGGATCAGAATGAAGCAACGGTTTCTGAGAGAAGAAATATGGAGAAAACACCATGTATCTTCCAAAGTTGGAAAGAAGTCCATTATAGGAAAATTATCATCAAGGCTAGTTCAATATAGAGATATCTTACTTAACACGGGGCATTGATTTAATACATAAAGAATGAGACAAAAACTACAAAAAATGAACTGTAAAATTTAATTAAAATTTTAAGGCAATAAATGGAATTTGTAAACTACAAACTCTGTAACTGCCTAAATACAATATTAATGAACAGCTCTTTATTGAAAATTCTCTCTGTTTATTACATTAAGGGAAATATTAGGCCATTTATTCTGAATCAGTTAATGCCTATTAAAATGACTCTTGGAAAATTGCTTACAATAATATCTATCCTAATTTGTTTAAATAGCTGTGAGTTACTTTCAGATCTCCAGCAGATGATTTTATGCATAATATGTAGCATAACAACTTCTGCAATACAGCCTACCTCCTCTGCAACCCCGAAGCAGTGACTTACATGTACTGAAGCTCTCATCCATCACTTTGCCACTTCCGGGTTGCCCGGCTACAATAGTGCAGACCTTCTATACTGATGGATGCTGCTTTCCATTTAAGGGCATTGGTGTTTCCATACCAGGCTGCGATGCAGCCAGTCAATATACTCTGCACCACACATCCATAGAAGTTTATCAAAGTCTAAGATGTCATGTTCAATCTTCGCCAACTCCTAAGGAAGTAGAGGTGCTCCCATGCTGTCTTTGTACTCGCACTTATGTGCTCGGCCCAAGACAGGTCCTTAAATTATGACAGCAAGGAATTTAATATTGCTGACTCTCTCCACTTCTGATCCCCTGATGAGGACTGGGTCATGTTTCCTCCTCCTGAAGTCAATAGTCATCTCCCTGGTCTTGCTGACATTGAGTAAGAGGCTATTGTTGTTACACCATTCAGCCAGATTTTCAATCTCACTCCTGTTGGAGGAGTTGGAGCAGATGGCAGTTGAATGCGTGGCTGAGGAGTTGGTGCAGGGAGCAGGGTTTTAAATTTCTGGACCATTGGGATCTCTTCTGGGGAAGGTGGGACCTGTACAGATTGGATGGGTTGCATCTGAACTTGAGAGGGAGCAATATCCTTGCAGGTAGGTTTGCCAGCATGGTTCGGGAGGGTTTAAACTAATTTGCAAGGGGGATGGGACCCAGAGCAATAGAGCAGTGAAAGAAGTGCATGGAGTAAAGCCAGATCTAACATATAGAGAGGCTTTGAGGAAAGAGAAGCAGAATAAACAGTGTAAAGACAGTAAGGTAGAAGGGCTGAAATATGTGTACCTCAATGCAAGAAGCATCAGGAACAAAGGTGATGAACTGAGAGCTTGGATACATATATGGAATTATGATGTAGTGGCCATTACAGAGACTTAACTGGCACCAGGGCAGGAATGGATTCTCAATATTCCTGGATTTCAGTGCTTTAAAAGAGAGGCGGAAAAAGGGGAGGAGTGGTGGCATTACTGGTCAGGGATACTATTACAGCTACAGAAAGGGTGGGTAATGTAGCAGGATCCTCTTTTGAGTCAATATGGGTGGAAGTCAGGAACAGGAAGGGAGCAGTTACTCTACTGGGGGTATTCTATAGGCCCCCTGGTAGCAGCAGAGATACAGAGGAGCAGATTGGGAGGCAGATTTTGGAAAGGTGCAAAAATAACAGGGTTGTTATCATGGGTGACTTTAACTTCCCTAATATTGATTGGCACTTGATTAGTTCCAAGGGTTTAGATGGGGCAGAGTTTGTTAAGTGTGTCCAGGACGGATTCCTGTCACAGTATGTGGACAGGCCGACTAGGGGGAATGCCATACTAGATCTAGTACTAGATAATGAACCGGGTCAGGTCACAGATCTCTCAGTGGGTGAGCGTCTGGGGGACAGTGACCACCGCTCCCTGGCCTTTAGCATTATCATGGAAAAGGATAGAATCAGAGAGGACAGGAAAATTTTTAATTGGGGAAGGGCAAATTATGAGGCTATAAGGCTAGAACTTGTGGGTGTGAATTGGGATGATGTTTTCGCAGGGAAATGTACTATGGACATGTGGTTGATGTTTAGAGATCTCTTGCAGGATGTTAGGGATAAATTTGTCCCGGTGAGACAGATAAAGAATGGTAGGGTGAAGGAACCATGGGTAACAAGTGAGGTGGAAAATCTAGTCAGGTGGAAGAAGGCAGCATACATGAGGTTTAGGAAGCAAGGATCAGATGGGTCTATTGAGGAATATAGGGAAGCAAGAAAGGAGCTTATGAAGGGGCTGAGAAGAGCAAAAACGGGGCATGAGAAGGCCTTGGCGAGTAGGGTAAAGGAAAACCCCAAGACATTCTTCAATTATGTGAAGAAAAAAAGGATGACAGTAGTGAAAGTAGGACCGATTAGAGATAAAGGTGGGAAGATGTGCCTGGAGGCTGTGGAAGTGAGCGAGGTCCTCAATGAATACTTCTCTTCGGTATTCACCAATGAGAGGGAACTTGATGATGGTGAGGACAATATGAGTGAGGTTGATGTTCTGCAGCATGTTGATATTAAGGGAGAGGAGGTGTTGGAGTTGTTAAAATACATTAGGACGGATAAGTCCCCAGGGCCTGACGGAATATTCCCCAGGCTGCTCCATGAGGCGAGGGAAGAGATTGCTGAGCCTCTGGCTAGGATTTTTATGTCCTCGTTGTCCACAGGAATGTGAGGGAGGCGAATGTTGTCCCCTTGTTCAAAAATGGTAGTAGGGATAGTCCGGGTAATTATAGACCAGTGAGCCTTGCATCTGTGGTGGGAAAGCTGTTGGAAAAGATTCTTAGAGATAGGATCTATGGGCATTTAGAGAATCATGGTCTGATCAGGGACAGTCAGCATGGCTTTGTGAAGTGCAGATCGTGTCTAACGAGCCTGGTAGAGTTCTTTGAGGAGGTGACCAGGCATATGGATGAGGGTAGTGCAGTGGATGTGATCTATATGGATTTTAGTAAGGCATTTGATAAGGTTCCATGTGGTAGGCTTATTCAGAAAGTCAGAAGGCATGGGATCCAGGGAAGTTTGGCCAGGTGAATTCAGAATTGGCTTGCCTGCAGAAGGCAGAGGGTGGTGGTGGAGGGAGTACATTCAGATTGGAGGATTGTGACTAGTGGTGTCCCACAAGGATCTGTTCTGGGACCTCTACTTTTCATGATTTTTATTAACGACCTGGATCTAGGGGTAGAAGGGTCAGTTGGCAAGTTTGCAGACGACACAAAGGTCGGTGGTGTTGTAGATAGTGTAGAGAATTGTCGAAGACTGCAGAGAGACATTGATAGGATGCAGAAGTGGGCAGAGAAGTGGCAGATGGAGTTCAACCTGGAGAAGTGTGAGGTGGTACACTTTGGAAGGACAAACTCCAAGGCAGAGTACAAAGTAAATGGCAGGATACTTGGTAGTGTGGAGGAGCAGAGGGATCTGGGGGTACATGTCCACAGATCCCTGAAAGTTGCCTCACAGGTGGATAGGATAGTTAAGAAAGTTTATGGGGTGTAGGCTTTCATAAGTCGAGGGATAGAGTTTAAGAGTTGCGATGTAATGATGCAGCTCTATAAAACTCTGGTTAGGCCACACTTGGTGTACTGTGTCCAGTTCTGGTCACCTCACTATAGGAAGGATGTGGAAGCATTGGAAAGGGTACAGAGGAGATTTACCAAGATGCTGCCTGGTTTAGAGAGTGTGCATTATGATCAGAGATTAAGGGAGCTAGGGCTTTACTCTTTGGAGAGAAGGAGGATGAGAGGAGACATGATAGGGGTGTACAAGATAATAAGAGGAATAGATAGATAGAGTGGATAGCCAGCGCCTCTTCCCCAGGGCACCACTGCTCTATACAAGAGGACATGGCTTTAAGGTAAGGGGTGGGAAGTTCAAGGGGGATATTAGAGGAAGGTTTTTTACTCAGAGAGTGGTTGGTGCGTGGAATGCACTGCCTGAGTCAGATACACTAGTGAAGTTTAAGAGACTACTGGACAGGTATATGGAGGAATTTAAGTTGGGGGCTTGTATGGGAGGCAGGGTTTGAGGGTCAGCACAACATTGTGGGCTGAAGGGCCTGTACCTTGCTATACTATTCTATGTTCTATATATGCTGATTCTTCACCATCTTTGATTCAGCCTATGACAACAAACTTGAATCAGAATAAGAATCAGAATCAGGTTTACTATCACCAGCATGTGACATGAAATTTGTTAATTTAGCAGCAGCAGTTCAATGTAATACTTAATCTTGCAGAGAAAAAAAATAATAGAAACAGAAACATAGAAAACCTGCAGCACAATACAGGCCCTTTGGCCCAGAAAGCTGTGCTGAAGATGTCCTTACCTTAGAACTACCTAGGGTAACCCATAGCCGTCTATTTTTCAAAGCTCCATGTACCTATCCAGGAGTCTCTTAATCATTTCCGCCTCCACCACCACCGCTAGCAGCCCATTTCATGCACTCACCACTCTCTGCGGAAAAAAAACTTACCCCTGACGTCTCCTCTGTACCTACTCCAAGTACCATAAAACTGTGCCCTCTCGTTCTAGCCATTTCAGCCCTGGGAAAAAGCCTCTGACGATTCACACGATCAATGCCTCTCATCATCTTGTACACCTCTATCAGGTCACCGCTCATCCTCCGTCGCTCTAAGGAGAAAAGGCCGAGTTCACCCAACCTATTCTCATAAGGCATGCTCCCCAATCCAGGCAACATCCTTGTAAATCTCCTCTGCACCCTTTCTATGGTTTCTACGTCCTTCCTGTAGTGCGGTGACCAGAACTGAGCACAGTACTCCAAGTGGAGACTGACCGGGGTCCTATATAGCTGCAGCATTACCTCTCGGCTCCTAAATTCAATCCCATGATTGATGAAGGCCAATACACCGTATGCCTTCTTAACCACAGAGTCAACCTGCGCAGTGGCTTTGAGTGTCCTATGGACTCAGACCCCAAGATCCCTCTGATCCTCCGCACTGCCAAGAGACTTACCATTAATGCTATATTCTGCCATCCTAAATAAAATAAAAACACTAATAATAAATAAACAAGTCAATGAATTACGTACCATTGAATAGATTTTTTAAAACCATGCAAAAACAGAAATACTGTATATTTTTTTAAAAAGTGAGGTAGTGTCCAAGGATTCAATGTCCATTTAGGAATCGGATGGCAGAGGGGAAGAAGCTGTTCCTGAATCGCTGAATGTGCGCCTTCAGGCTTCTGTACCTCCTGCCTGATGGTAACAGTGAGAAAAGGGCATGCCCTGGGTGCTGGAGGTCCTTAATAATAGATGCTGCCTTTCTAAGACATCACTCCCTGAGGATGTCCTGTGTACTTTGTAGGCTAGTACCCAGGATGAAGCTGACTAGATTTACAACCTTCTGCAGCTTCTTTTGGTCCTGTGCAGTAGCCCCTCCATACTAGACAGTGATGCAGCCTGTCAGAATGCTTTCCACGGTACATCTGTAGAAGTTTTTGAGTGTATTTGTTGACATACCAAATTTTTTCAAACTCCTAATAAAGTATAGCCACTGTCTTGCCTTCTTTATAACTGCATCGATATGTTGCAACCAGGTTAGATCCTCAGAGATCTTGACACCCAGGAACTTGAATCTGCTCAGTCTCTCCACTTGTGATCCCTCTTGTATTGGAGCTGTGTTTAGCCACACAGTGATAAGTGTAAAGCAAGTAGAGCAGGGGGCTAAGCACACAGTGCAAGTGAGGAAATTGAAGTCTTGAAGTTTCTTGATTAGTTTTGAGGGGATGATAGTAATACTACAATGAAAATGAAGGTTTGGAGAATACAATCGTTGAAAGCATTGTATGAAGGCAGTCTTTATCTGCATTAGGTGTCCGCGCTGACTTTGTTCATTTACAGTTAATCAAGAGAACTCGGCAGTGAACGCTGGATGAATGCCTAGTTGAGAACTGTTGCTGGTAGTCTGTCGTATCCAACAATGATGGGAGACCTACATGTGAAAGTCTTTAAAGTGGAAAGCCATTACACTGGGGCAGTTCCACTCTCTCGACTTCAGACGTCTGGGTCCAGTGGTTTGAGTAGTCGCCACAGACTGGGTTCTTCCTTGGTTGCAGTGGATGACCATGACATCCTCTGTGCCTTGTCACACCCCTCGCTCTCCACGTCATGTTGCAGAACCACCTTCCTGGCCGTTGGATCTCACTGTAAATCTCATCCGCCCCATCCGCTGGAACTGACTTCACTTGCTAGTACAGGCATGTCCCTCTCTCACCGGGGTCTAAGGCCCGCTGGCTACCTTCACCTGGTTCAACTCGCCTGTTGAAGTATTGGGGTTTGGCCGCCAGTTACTTGGAGCCACAGGTGAGAGCTCCAAGTGGGACTCAAAGTTAAGTGAGTTGTCCAAGAATGGACAGAACAAGCCCCTTCACTGGTGGTACTAAACCTCTCTGAACACTCCATCAATAACTATTAGGAACTAATATGCAGTTTTATAGTACTGTAGGAATGTTCTAATTTGTTCTGTATTTCATTTAAACACATAATTTGTTACTTAGTTAAATGGTAATTTGTCTTTTTTTAAAACCCATTTTAACTATTCTGATGAAACTTCAGCTCATTGGAACAGCTGTTTATTGGGCCAAAATGTACTGGTCCTGATGTGTCCCTATTAACCAGAATACACTCTACTCGGAACACACAAAAAAAATGCCAAAGATGTTATTTATTTATATATCTCACACCAAAGAAGCACTACCACACAAAATGAAAAATAAAACTTAACTCACAAAGTACTGGAGTTGATCTGTAACGGATGAGGCAGCGACTAGAAAAACAATCTAAAATTATATTAAAGTTCTCAGGCAATAAATTGAACTCAGTGGGAGAGAAATCAACAGTTGATATTTCAGATTGAAACCCTTCACTTGGACTGGTTTAATCAAAAACAGCTGCTTACGTTCCTCCTGGAAGCAATGTCACCCTTTTGTTTTGAATTTGGACCTTCATTCTTGCTACTGTCTATTACAGACCAAACACGCCCCACCTTCAGCATTGACATAAGGACAGAAATTCAGCTCCAAAATTCTTTGGTCTGGCTAGGTACCCCAATCTTTATAAATTCAGATGCCGATATACTATCCTGTGTCAACCATGTACTTGTTGATCTATGCTAGCTGACAGCCCCTCATTTAATTTGTCATAACTTTAAAGCCTTCCTTGTCATCCCTCCATATTTCCTCCAAATTCTCTCAGCCGTAAAATCTTCCTACTTCCCATTCATCTTTCTCCGCTCCATCTTCTGGACCTTTGCTTCACCTTTGAGAGACAAGTCTTTGTCTACTTGAGATCCATACTCTAGAGTCCCTCCTTCCCCACAGCACCATCTCTATGTGATTGGTAATAACTACTGTTTCATTTCCTGTTCCGTTCACTTCCCTGAAGCCTTTTTCCCCTTTTAATGCTGTAGAAATGAAAGATGTTGCTACCCCATTAGACCACTCACTCTGTCAAGTCTCCCAAAACTCAATCATGGAACTTCAAATAAATGGCAGAGAATTGGTCTTATGGTCTTACAGTAGTTCAACCTGAAGATAGTAAGTATGATCAGTCATCAACAAACAACTGAGATTCTGCAAATGCTGGAAATCCAGTGCAACTCACACGAAATTCAGGAGGCCAGGCAGCATCTGTGGAGAGGAATAGAGAGTCATTATTGTGTTCTGATGTGTACTTTATTTAACCCACGAAGCTTGGAGAAACTCATTTGAGATCAGTAATTGGTTTTCTATTCTAGTGCCTTTCTGGGACCAAAAGACCTTTTACCATACCAAGAATATAAAGAAAAATTTGGAAAGTCTAACAAGCGAAAAGGCTTCAATGAAGGTCTGTGGGAGATTGAAAACAATCCTGGTGTCAAGTTCACAGGATATCAGGTAAGGACTGTTTGTGGATGCTTTAGTATTTTAGTAATAATATGTTAGGCCAACAAAAATTCACTTTATATCAGCATTTTTAAAGACTTATATATAATTGCTGTATGTGCAACAAGGAACAGTTAGCACATATTTCACGACATACCTGCTTGTGTTTGTAAGCTGGTAGTTAAACTTTACTATTGTGACATGATTTACAACTGCGTATAATCAGCGACATAGTTACCAGTGCTGCTTTCCTATTGAAAATGTGCTGCTTTTACTAACAGTGAAATCGGTAAACTCATGAAATTTGAAGCTTAATGTCATTCAGCAAAATGGGTCTCTTCTTTTAAAATAAACAAACACTATTTTCCCTCTTAAGTATCTACCCTGTCCATTTCAGATTCTTAGAGGAATTAGTTGACTAACTCACAAAAGAGAAGAGTTCTACAAAAGTTTGTGCTGAAATTCTGTGATAAATATTCCTTGTTTATGAATTAACACTCAGGGTTTGATTAGTTTTAATACAAATTAATTTTGCTGACCTATTACTACAGTGAATTATAGTGAATCTGATCATCGGTTTCTTCACTTAACCTGTAATCTTTGGACAACTCAGTTAGAAACTCATGCAGAAATTTATAAGAGATTAGCTAAATCATACATTTACCTTTTACTGGGACTGTACTCTGAATCAGAGTGACTGAGTGAGAATAACACTCCTTCAGATTTTTAACCTCATTTCGGACTTGTAGTTTTGCACTGTATTTTCCTTGTCTTGCATCACAGTCTACATTAAATAACCTGCCCATACCTATATCATTTCTACCTTTTAAAGAGAAGGGTTTTGAACCCCTTCAGTTTACAATTTTTCAGATGGATAAGTTCAATTCAGGAAATCTTGTTTTATAATTTAACGACCGTGAGGGGAATTAAACCCCTGATCTTCTCCAATGCATCAGTGTACTTTGAAATGTACAATACCCAAAGCTGCACATGATATGCCTTTTGTGGTCTCACACATTATGGAGTCATCGAGCAATGCAGCACTAATACAGGCCATTTGGCCCAACAGATCCATACCGATCATGGCGACCACCCACCTAGTCACGATTTCCTGTGTATAGCCCTTATCCCTCCAAACCAGGTGTTCCCAACCACAGACCCTACCATTAACTGTGGGGTCTGTGGACCCTTGGAAACCCCTGATCTAAGCCCTAAGTCCTAGCTCTGTATTTACCTATTCCAGGTGCTTTTTAAAGTATATTATTGTACCTGCTTAAGCCACTTCCTCTGGCACCTTGTTCACATTATTCACCAAATGCGCCCTCAAATTCTTTATAAATCATACCTACCCCTCTCACCTTAAATCTATTCCTTGTTGTTCTGGACTCCCCTACCTCGGGGAAGTGACTGCTACCGTCCATCTTATTTGTGCTCCTCATGGTTTTATAAATCTAAGATCACCCCTAATTCTTAAATGCAATAAGGAATAAATATGTACCTTGGCTCACCTCTCACTCTACACCTGGCAACGTCCTCATAATTCTTTTCTGCACTCTCTCCAGTTTAGCTGCAGCTTTCCTTAACAAAGTGACCAAAGCTGTACACAGAACTCTAAACCAAAGTTTCAAAATGCATTTATTATCAAAGAATGTATGAATTATACAACCTTGAGCTTTGTTTACTCACAGGCAGTCACAAAGCAAGGAACCAATTGCCCAGTGCCCACAAAAAAGAGGGAAAAAAAAACACAAAACAAACCATAAACAATAGAAGCGAGCAACAACAATAACATTCTAAATAAAACTGAGTCACCAGATCCAAATCCCCGGAGCAGCCCAGAGTAGGCCCAAAGCCTAGCTACTCAGTTCATCATATTAGTATTGCAAATCGCCACCAACTTCACCAGACGCAAAGCACAGCAGCTGGGGGCAGTCTCACAGCCTGAGCACTGCTGAGGGAGAAACCCCCAGGCTATCTGGGCTGACATTTAAAATGTTTGAACCTCGCACTAGGACCCGGGCCCACCAGACCTAAATTTCAATGTCGAAGGAGCCGTTCTCGACTTCTCCACATCAGCTCTGCGCCCAGAGCGATCCAACCTCATTCAACTTTTGACATCCTGCTTTTCCAGTCAATAATTTAAATTGTCCAAACAGCGGATTGTACCTTACATTAGGACCTGGGACTGCTCCGGGCCTTGAACAAGCTGCCCATCAACTCTCTTCGGATCTGGATTTCGCTGCCAAAGAAGCCATTCTCGACCTCTCCAATTTGGTCCGGTGTTTAGAGCGATCGACCCTTGTACCTGGGTTAGTTGGCCGGGCATCAGTACTCCTCAGTCCTGTCTTGTCCCCTCCGAATCATTCACTCCAAACAGCACGGCTCCAACTCCAAGTGCGTCGATTTTACAGCGCACCAGCAGGGCACATCCCACGAATTCACTTTGCCTTCGCTCGCCTTTTCATTGCTTGCAGTGATAGTTTACCATAATTTCCTTCAAAAAAAAGCTGTTATTATTAATGGTTTTAATCAAACTCCTTTGCTTTTAAACTACCAGTAAGCTGTCACGTCTTCAGTAGCGCCATCTTAAACCGAAAGTACTGGTTTAGGAAAAGTATACTCATACATTTCCAAAATACCAATGATGTTTATCATTTTATTTGATTAGATTTATTGATAACTACTTTCAATCAATGTTAATTATATCCATATCAAAATCCACTGATCGCTTTTTTTAAAATACAGTTACCTGTGCAGATATTTTAGATCTAAGTCCAAACATCCCTGAAGATAGCAGAAATGATAGATAACATAGTGAAGAAGGTATTAGGGGTTGTTGCCTTTGTTAGCCAGTACATAAATATAAGAGCATGAAGGTTTTGGTACAACTTTATAGGGAATTGCTTTGATCATCGATTTATAAGATTGTACAATTTTGGGTTATGTGTGGCTGTGCTCTGTACACTCCAGGACAGGCATGATTGCACTGGAAAGGGTGTGGGGGAGATCTACCAGCATGTGGCATGAAATGAAATGTTTTAGTTAGGTGACGAGACTGGCTGGTTTTGTTTTCCTTAGAACAGAGTGGGCACCTGCAAGTGATAAATACTTCATGAGAGGCATAGCTAGAGTAGATATTAAAAAACTACCTCCCCATGGCAGATGTCTCTAATGCTAGAGGACATAGGTTTAAGATGAGGAGTAAGATGTTTATAGGGGACCTGAGGAAAATATTTTTCACCCAACGAATGGCTGAATTGAAAGGTGGTGGAAACAGATACTCTCACCTTTATGAAGCAACTGGACAAGAACTTAACTTAACCAAACGAATGTCTAAGTATTGTTAAGTGAGAGGACTATAGATATGCACTTGATACTTAGCATTTATTTATTTCTTACATCCAAGGGAGTAAAAATCTTTATGTTCCATCTCCATCACAGTGTACGAGCAACAAGAAGGGAAATGTGGGAGGATATTACCCAAACACTAAAATTGTATACAGAATTGTTTTGTATACATGTATGTTGTTACGTACCCCGTAACTGGGTTGCCAAACCAGCAGAAATGGACAACTTAGTTGGAGTCTGGATTACTGGAACTGAGAAAGTTTTATTAAAGAAATAAGTAACACAGTACTCTAAACGTAAGGATATAAATGCAACGGGTTAGCAATGATAAAACACACATGTACATAGAACTAGGATAATAGGAATCAATCAAGCTCTATTGCAGTCTAGGGGTAAAATGATCAGTCTCAAGTGACACAGAGTTCAGTTCAGTTTAGTTCAGTTCGCAGTAATCGCTGTTGTGCCATTGGAGAGAGAGAGAGAGCAAATGCTGATATTCAAATCGGATTCAAACAGACCTTTGATATTCCTCGCAGTCAGCTTTCGGGCGAGCCCTTTGTAATGTCTTCTGAGGTCACCGACTGTGACCCCTCCATTCCGGATACGATTGTTCTTCTGTGGTGAACCCGGCACCCAGGCAAGGGTGGACACACACACCAGGTTCCCGCCGATCGTACCTTTTCACCCTGTGCGTCTATGGTCCGTCCTGCGACCAGACCTCCAAAAACTCCCACCAACTTGTGGGGGGGGGGCACAACGCACTTTCCAGGGTCTCGTTATCTCGTGGTGTGTCGCTTGCCTTAGCGAACCTGTTCCTTTTATCCCCCTGCTGGGGTATCGCCTGTCCATCAAATTTCAAACAGTTCAGGTTCAAAGCAACCGGTCTGAGAATACTCGGAACTGTGTCTCTTTTCGTTAATCTCACTCGTCTCTCATTTATTAGCATTTTGAATGTTTCCCCATTGTCTCTCTCTTATCTCTCTTATCGGCATCAATCTTCTGATAACTTGGTCTGTTGTCACAATGTACAGTCAGGTACGCAATCAGATCAATGTACAGTCAGATATGCAATCAGATCAATGTAACCATATAACAATTACAGCACAGAAACAGGCCATCTCGGCCCTTATAGTCCGTGCCGAACTCTTACCCTATCCTATTCCCACCAACCTGCACTCAGCCCATAACCCTCCATTCCTTTCCTGTCCATATATCTATCCAATTTAACTTTAAACGACAACATAGAACCTGCCTCAACCATTTCTGCTGGAAGCTCATTCCACACAGCTACCACTCTCTGAGTAAAGAAGTTCCCCCTCATGTTACCCCTAAACTTTTGTGCTCTAATTCTCAACCCATGCCCTCTTGTTTGAATCTTCCCCACTCTCAATGGAAAATGTCTAACCATGTCAACTCTATCAATTCCCCTCATAATTTTAAACACCTCTATCAAGTCTCCCCTCAACCTTCTACGCTCCAAAGAATAAAGACCTAACTTGTTCAATCTTTCTCTGTAACTTAGGAGATGAAACCCAGGCAACATTTTAGTAAGCCTCCTCTGTACTCTCTCAATTTTATTGACATCCTTCCTTTAATTCGGTGACCAGAACTGTACACAATACTCCAGATTTGGCCTTACCAATGCCTTATACAAATTCAACATTACATCCTAACTCCTAAACTCAATGCTCTGATTAATAAAGGCCAGCAAACCAAAAGCTTTCTTCACCACCCTATCCGCATGAGATTCCATTTTCAGGGAACTATGCACCATTATTCCTAGATCCCTCTGTTCTAAAGCATTCTTTAATGCCCTACCATTTACCATGTAGGTCCTATTTTCATTAGTTCTACCAAAATGTAGCACCTCACATTTTTCAGCATTAAACTCCATCTGCTATCTTTCAGCCCACTCTTCTAACTGTCCTAAATCTCTCTGCAAGTTTTGAAAACCTACCTCATCACCCACAACACCACCTATCTTAGTATCATCTGCGTACTTACTAATCCAATTTAGCACCCCATCATCCTGATCATTAATGTATATTACAAACAACATTGGACCCAGTACAGATCCCTGAGGCACACCGCTACACACTGTCCTCCAATCTGATATACAGTTGTCCACCACTACTCTTTGGCATCTCCCATCTAGCTACTGCTGAATCCATTTTACTACTTCCATATTAATGCCTAACGATTGAACCTTCCTAACTAACCTTCTGTGTGGAACCTTGTCAAAGGCCTTTCTGAAGTCCAAATAGACAACATCCACCGTTTTACCCTCATCAACTTTCTTAGTAACCTCATCAAAAAATTCAAGAAGATTTGTCAAACATGACCTTCCACGCACAAATCCATGTTGACTGTTCCTAATCAGACCCTATCTATCCAGAAAATTATATATACCATCTCTAAGAATAATTTCCATCAATTTACCCACCACTGACGTCAAACTCACAGGCCGATATTGCCAGGTTTACTCTTAGAACCCTTTTTAAACAATGGAACCACATGAGCAATACACCAATCCTCCAGCACTATCCCCGTTTCTAGTGACATTTGAAATATTTCTGTCAGAGCCCCTGTTATTTCTACACTAACTTCCCTCAAAGTTCTAGGGAATATCTTGTCTGGACCCGGAGACTTAATAAAGAAATTAGAAAAGCTAAAAGAAGATACGAGGCTGCTTTGGCAAGTAGGGTGAAAATAAATCCTAAGGGTTTCTACAGTTATGTTAGTTGCAAAAGGATAGTGGGGGATAAAATTGGTCCCTTGGAGAATCAGAGTGAACAGCTATGTGCGGAGCCAAAAGAAATGGGGGTGATTTTGAACAATTTCTTTTCTTCGGTATTCACTAAGGAGAAGGATATTTTATTCCTACATTATTACATTAATATTTATAATAATTAATGTTAATAATTACATATTACATTCCTACCTCTCCCCTGTTCCAACCTCTGTCATTGGTACCTATATGTACCACAACCTCTGGCTCCTCTCCCTCCCACTTGTGTATTGATTAATCTGAAAGAAGCTGTCCCGGAGCCTGTTGGTCCTGGCCTTAATGCTGTGGTAGCATTTGCCAGATGGTAGCAGTTGAAACAGTTTATGGTTGGGGTGGCTGGAATCCCTGATGACCCTGTGGGCCCTTTTTACACACCTGCTGTGGTAAATGTCCTGAACAGAGGAACTTTTCCCTATTGCAAGTATATTCTATAACTCACTAATCCACACCTTGTTGCTCTCTTGATCGTAAGGCTCATATTTGCTGAATCAGCCAACTCCAACATTCATTAGTTCTTACTTGGGTGTAGCTCCTGAAAATACCAACCACAACATTGTGTGCTATTGTAAAATATACTACACAATGCATCATCAATGCTGCATCTCAAACTTCTAGCCAAGACTGGCTGGAAGCAGAAGCACTCCGAATGCATTGGAAGACTAGCACCTGGAACTTCCCCAAAATGCACACTGTACTGATTTTAAAATATACTGAGCAACACACACACAATGTTGGAGAAACTCAGCAAGTCAGGCGGTATCTGTGAAAAAGAGTAAACAGTCAACATTTCAGGCCGAGACCCTTCTTCACAACTGGGAAGAAAGGGGGAAGAGTGCAGAATTAAAAGGTGGGGAGAGGGGAAAGATGCCAGCTGGAAGATGAGAGGCATAGCCAGGTGGGTGGGAAAGGTCAAGGGCTGGGGAAGATAGAATCTGATAGGAGAGGAGAGTGGACAATAAAAATATACTGTTTTTTTTATCACAGAGTGTAGCATCCAGAGAATGTGGACTTCAGTGAGTCATGGGGTGATATTTATTTTCAATTTAATCACTTACCTGTTTAGATTTATACTAAAGTTCTCTCAACCCGTACTCTTAAATTACACTGATATGAAGTGGTTGACAAGTAGTCTTACTCTCCCATATAATTGGGTAACCAGCTGGTTAATTCATGTAAGTTCATTCAAAATTAGTGTTGGCCCAGTCAACTAAAAGCACAATAATCAAAAAGTTAAAAAAAAGCTAAAAGTGTAATTGGAAGTAAAAGCAGAAGATACAGAAACAGCATCTGTAGAGAGAGAAAGTGTTTAATAATTCAGCTTTTCATCGGAACCAGGAATAGGTCAGGGCATGAGCTGTTTTCAGTTCTCAAGGAGGGTAAGGCAGACGGGACAAGTAGAATGCATGGGATATGATGGAGCAAAGGAAGAGTTTGATGCAAATAACCATATTACTGGCTGTGAGATGGAGCTTAAGGGCTGTAATTGCGAATGATCTGTTCAGAGTAGATGCAAATAGAATGAGGACAGGTAAAAGAAAGAAAGAGTGGGGATAAAACTGGATCTGTGAGTTATAGTTATGAAAGGGAATGCTGAGAATCCCAATGAGGGCTGGCGAAGATCTTAGTGGAGAATGAGTAAAATAGGATAGGGAAATATTGCAGAACCAATATTATGATTTCAGGTCCAGAAATGCAAAGATGATAATCTCTGTATTATTACCCAAGTCATTCACAAATTAGCATGGAATAAGACTAGAGGAGTGAAAGGATGGCTTAAAGACTAGTGCAGGTTTCTGTTTGTGGGATGCTGGCAATAGTCCTGGGCAGTGACGAAGCTGCCCTGTTAGCACGAGTTTAATCTGAATTGGATTGGAACCAGTGTCTGAGCGCATCACATGACTAAAGTTGCAGGGTTCTAGTCAGGGGAAATTTACAACCATAGAACCATAGAAACTACAGCACAGAAACAGGCCTTTTGGCCCTTCTTGGCTGTGCCGAACCATTTTCCGCCTAGTCCCACTGACCTGCACACGGACCATATCCCTCCATACACCTCCCATCCATGTATCTGTCCAATTGATTCTTAAATGTTAAAAAAGAACCCGCATTTACCACCTCGTCTGGCAGCTCATTCCATACTCCCACCACTCTCTGTGAAGAAGCCCCCACTAATGTTCCCTTTAAAGTTTTCCCCCCTCACCCTTAACCCATGTCCTCTGGTTTTTTTCTCCCCTTGCCTCAGTGGAAAAAGCCTGCTTGCATTCACTCTATCTATACCCGTCATAATTTTATATACCTCTATCAAATCTCCCCTCATTCTTCTACGCTCCAGGGAATAAAGTCCTAACCTATTCAACCTTTCTCTGTAACTGAGTTTCTCAAGTCCCGGCAACAACCTTGTAAACCTTCTCTGCACTCTTTCAACCTTATTTATATCCTTCCTGTAATTTGGTGACCAAAACTGAACACAATACTCCAGATTCGGCCTCACCAATGCCTTATACAACCTCATCATAACATTCCAGCTCTTATACTCAATACTTCGATTAATAAAGGCCAATGTACCAAAAGCTCTCTTTACGACCCTATCTACCTGTGACGCCACTTTTAGGGAATTTTGTATCTGTATTCCCAGATCCCGCTGTTCCACTGCACTCCTCAGTGCCTTACCATTAACCCTGTATGTCTACCTTGGTTTGTCCTTCCAACGTGCAATACCTCACACTTGTCTGCATTAAACTCCATCTGCCATTTTTCAGCCGATATTTCCAGCTGGTCCAAGTCCCTCTGCAGGCTCTGAAAACCTTCCTCGCTGTCTACTATACCTCCAATCTTTGTATCATCAACAAATTTGCTGATCCAATTTACCACATTATCATCCAGATCATTGATATAGATGACAAATAACAATGGACCCAGCACTGATCCCTGTGGCACACCACTAGTCACAGGCCTCCACTCGGAGAAGCAATTCTCTACTACCACTCTTTGGCTTCTTCCATTGAGCCAATGTCTGATCCAATTTACCACCTCTCCATGTATACCTAGCGACTGAATTTTCCTAACTAATCTCCCATGCGGGACCTTGTCAAAGGCCTTACTGAAGTCCATGTAGACAATATCCACTGCCTTCCCTTCATCCACTTTCCTGGTAACCTCCTCGAAAAACTCCAATAGATTGGTCAAACATGACCTGCCATGCACAAAGCCATGTTGACTCTCCCTAATAGGTCCCTGTCTATCCAAATGCTTGTAGATTCTGTCTCTTAGTACTCCCTCCAATAATTTACCTACTACCGACCTTAAACTTACTGGCCTATAATTTCCCGGATTACTTTTTGATCCTTTTTTAAACAACGGAACAACATGAGCCACTCTCCAATCCTCCGGCACCTCACCTATAGACAGCGACATTTTAAATATTTCTGCCAGGGCCCCTGCAATTTCAACACTAGTCTCCTTCAAGGTCCGAGGGAACACCCTGTCAGGTGGAAAAGTGGAAAAGAAAGAACAAAGGAATTATGCAGGGTAACATGATTGTCAATAATAATCAGAATTGGTCAGGAAAGAACAGAGCAGTTAAATATAAGGATTAACCTCCAATTGGAGTCAGAGATGGAAACATAGTACAAAAACAAAACTGAAGATTCTTTATTTGAAAGCAGGTGAAAAATTCAAAACAAGATTCACCTAAATAAAAATGAATGGTCATAACCTAGTAGCCACTACAGAAATGTGTTTGCACAGTGAACAAGTTTGAGAATTAAATATTGCAAGATACTTGAGAGGTAAGCATAACGGAGAAGGAGGCAGAGTAACCTGATACTAAAGAATGGGATAAAGGTAGCAGAGTGGAAGGACCTTTTCTCAGAAAATGGGGGAGTCAATTTTGGTGGAACTAGGAAAACATAAGAAGAAGGTGGCATTGATGAGAGTGTACCTAAGCCCCAAACTGAAAAGGTAATGTAATGCATCATGGAAATCATAGCTAAAATGTAAAAATCAATGGATATAGCCAGCAGTGTCAGCGAGGCAAAACCTCAATGTTCCTGATTGATAAACTTACACTAGAATTGACTCATTTTCAATTCTCTCTTTCTGTTTCTGTCTCTGTCTCTCACCATTCTATCTCCCTGACTGTCTCTCAATGCTGCCTCACTCGCTATGTACTCCCACGAAATGAGACAGCCTGGACAGTACTTAATCATGAGCACTTCAGACTCAGAAAGTCAACTGAATGTGATTGTGACGAATGTGAATGGAAGGAGTTTATAAAAGAGTTTTCTAGATCAATCTGCTGATGAATCAGCAAGGCAATGGACTAATTTGGATCTCATGTTGCGTAATGAAAAGTGATTAATTAATGATCTGGTAGTTAAGAGGCCTTTAGGGAACAATAATCACAACATGAAAGTTAAATCAGTGGAATCAGAAACCTGGATTTTAAATCTGAATAAAGCACGAGTTGCCTGTGGTAAATTGGGGCTGGGATAGAAAACAAACAATAGATAACGTGTAAAGAATTAATACGTACCTTAAAAGAAGGATGTACAGTATATCTCTCCAAAAAACCTATATGGAAGAAGGCACTAAATGGAATTCAAAAACAAGAAAGCTAGCAAAAAACAAAAAAAAGGACTGTATGAGCTTTTGCAGATATGTAAAATGCTGAAGTTAATGTGTGTGCCTTACTAACTGATATAGGAGAAATGATACTGGTGAATAAAAAAATTATTGGAGGAAGTAAATGCATATCTTACATCAGTCTTCAAGGAAAAAGATGAAGCAAACCTTTTGAAAATAATGGATGACTATCTTTGAAAGTGAATGAGGAATACAGCAGGAATAGGACAGTACCTTCACAGGGGTAGGCTGTTCATTGTGTAAAGTTTAGCCTAATTTGTCAACGACATGGGGAAATGAGGGTCAAATCATCAGGGAGAAAAGTTAGCCTGGAAATAGTGGATAGGCCTTCACATGAGCAATTATTATTAGAAGGCAAAGGAAAAAACAAAAGATGATGGTGCAGAGCTGTGAGGGCTTAATGATGATATGATTGTATAAGGACAGGGAGGATCACACAAATTTAAGTGGTACATTAGCAACAATTAGAGTAAGAAAAAATGATGAGATAAAATTAAAAGCTCTCAATTATATTCTCAATCAAATAAATACAAAGGCAAAATAGACATTAATGGTTATGATCTAATTTACCATTACAGAGATGTGATTGCAAGACTTAGGACTGGGAGTATTTTAGTTTCCGGGAAGATGCATAGAAAGGAAATTGAGGAGGAGCATTGTGAACAAAATGACAAAATCACTTCAGTGATGCAAAGACGATATTAGCTCAGAACTTCAAGATGTAAAATTTAAAACAGAAAATGCTGGAAGCACTGAACAGGTCACGCAGTTTGATGGAGGAAGAAGTAGCTGATGTTTCAGGTCTGAGAACCTCGTCAGAGTTTTGACCAGTGGCCTGGGACCTGAAACAAAGAACTGTATTTCCTTCCGCAGATGCTGTCTGAAGTGCTGAGTGTTCCTAGCGTTTCTGTTTTTATTTGAGATTTCCAGCATCTGCAGTTTGTTTTCTTTAACTCAAGATGTGGAGTCATATTGGGTGGGGATGAGGTATGAATAGTGTCTACCCCCTAAATTAACTAAACTGTAGGACAATATATGAATCAATTAATATTTGTGATAAGGAAAAAAGTTACTGCAATCATCATAAAAACATGTGGCTCAGGAAGAGACCTTTCAACCCAACTGGCCCATGCTGAACAAGATTCCTATCTAAGCTAGTCATATTTTCCTAGGTTTAGCCAGATCCTTCTCAACCTTTCTTATCCATATACCTGTCCATGTGCCTTTTATATGTTGTTAATGTACCCTTCTCAGCCATTTCCTCAGGCAGTTCTCTTCATGCACTGACCACACTTTGAGTGGAGATATCATTCCTCAGGTTTCTGTTAAATCTCCTCAGTCTCACCCCAGACCTATGCCCTCTTAGTCATTAATCCACCAACCTTTGAAAAACGATTGTGCACATCCACCCTACTAATACCTCTCATTACTGTATACACCTCTATATGATCACTTCTTAATCTCCTGCACTCCGATGAATAAAGACCAATAAATAAATAAAGCTCCAGTGGAAAAAATATCGGGCACCATTTTAATTAACTTCTGGATTTGACAAGTGAAATTGGCAAAGGTATCTGGAGGACAAATTTACTGAGTGCATTTGGAATGGTTTCTTTAAAAGACCAAATAGGGAGCAAGCTATTTTGAGTCTGGTACTCTGTATTGATGCAAGATTACTTAATGATCCCAAAGTTCAAAGTAAATTGATTATCAGAGTACATGTATGTTACCATATAAAACCCTGAGATCCATTTTCTTGTGGACTACTCAGTAAATCAAAGAACCATAATAGAATCAATGGAAGACTGCACCCAACAGGGCTGACAAACAACCAATGTACAAAAAACAACAAACTGTGCAAATACAAAAGGAAAAAAACATAATAATAATAAATATATAAGCAATAATCATCAGGAGCATGAGACGAAGAGTCGATAGGTTGTGGGAGTAGTTCAGTGATGGGGAAAGTGAAGTTGAGTGAAATTATTGTCACTGGTTCAAGACCTGATGGTTGAGGGGTAATGACTGTTCCTGAACCTGGTGGTGTGAGTCCTGAGGCTTCTGTATCTTCTTCCTGATGGCAGCAGTGAGACAAAAGTATGATCTGGGTGGTGAGGGTCTCTGTTGATAAATACTGGTTTCCTGCAACAATGCTCTATTTAGAGGTGCTCAATGGAGGGGAGGGTTTCACCCATGTTGGACAGGGCTGTACCCACTACTTTGTATTGGATTTTGGTACAGGTGTAAGTACTGCTGAGCGATAGTTATTGAGGCAGATCACCACACTCTTCTTGGGGACGGATATAATTGAATCCTGCTTGAAGCATCTGGGTATCAGACACTGCCAAAGGAAGAGGTTAAAGATCTCAGTGAACATTTGATCAGCCAGCTGATCAGCACAGATCTTCAGTATTTGGCCAGGAATCCCGCTTGGGGATGCTTTCCATGGGTTCGCCCTCCTGAAGGCTACTTGCACCTGTCTCAGAGACTTAGATCTTAGGATCTTCTGGGCATGTTGGAGTTTGTGATGGTTCCTCCATGTTTTGATGGTCAAAACGAGCATAGAAGGCATTGAGCTCATCTGGAAGCGAAGCTCTGTTGTCGCGTACATCGCTTGATTTAACTTTATAAGAGGTGATAGCATTCAAGTATTGCCACAACTGTCAACTGCAGTCTGGAATTGCCACTTCACCCATGAGATGGTTTTCAAGAGATGGAGATTGTGGAGGAGATGTTGTTGCTAATCTGAACTGACTGTGGTCTGCAAGTGGGGAAAATCAAGGTTCTAGTTGAACAAGGGGTTATGAAGCCAAAGTCTTGAAACTTATTGATTAGTATTGAGGGGATGACAGTATTGAGCTGTAGCTGATGAACAGCATCCTGATGTAGGCACCTTTGCTGTCCAGATGTTCCAGGGATAGGTAAAGAGCCAATGAAATGGCAGCTGCTGTAGACCTGTTGGAGTGGATCCAAGTTGCTTGGAGTTGATATGTTTCATCACCAACCTCTCTTAACACTTCATCACTGTGGATATAAGTGCTAGTGGATGGTAGTCATTAAGGCAGGTTGCCACGTTCTTCCTTGGCACCATTATGATTCAGGTCTTCTTGAAGCAGGTGCCAAAGTGAGATGATGAAGATGTCAGTGAACACTGCAACTAGTTGATCAGCAAAGATCTTCAGTACTCAGCCAGGTACTCCAACTGGGCCGGATAATTTCCATGGGTTCACCCTCCTGAAAGGTACTCTCACGTCAATTTATGTGACTGAAATCACAGGGTCATTGAAGGTTGTGGGAGTTCATGGAGGTTCCTCCATGTTCTGACAATCAAAGTTAGCGTTGAAGGCATTGAGCTCATCTGGAAGCGAAGCCCTGTTGTCACCTATGTTGCCTGATTTCACTTTGTCAGAGATAATAGCAGTCAAGCCCTGCCACAGTTGTTGAGCATCCTTCATTGATTCAAGTTTAGTCCGGAGGGCCGGCTGGTGGCACAATGACATCGGCGCCGGACCCGGGAGCAGAGGTTCCCGGGTTCGAAACTAGTTGGGTCTGCTCCCAAGTACGCTTTTCCAGCCTTGTTGGGTTGAGTGTTGAGATTGCACCTCGACCTCGTAAAATAAAAGGAAAATACTGCGAAAATGTCTGTGTGAGGAGTGGCTGGGCACACAGTCTCTCTCTCTCTCTCCGCACCTTGTATAAGCCATGAAAAAGACATCATCACAGACGCACACAGACGCCCACGTACAGACACGCACACACAGAGACTTGCACGCACGCAGGCACACGCCAAAAAAAACGGGAAAAAAAGGTTTAGTCCGGAATTGCCACTTTGCCCATGAGATGCGTTTCCAGAAACCATAGGGGGACCATTTGAATCTTACTTGGCCACCAGACCTGAAAGCCACTGATCCGGCCCTCAGCAGATGGCAGATCTCATGGTTCATCTGGGGCTTCTGATTGGGGAAGACTCTGAATGATTTTGTGGGGACACATTCATCGATGACTTTTTGTATAAGTCCGTGATAACTGGTGTATTCATTCAGATCCACTGATGAGTCTTGGAATATAGTTCTGTCAAACGACTCGAAGCAATCCCACAGCTGCTCCTTTTTCTCCTGTGACCACCTCTTCATTTTCCTTATCTCTGGTGCTTTGCTCTTTAGCCGCTGCCTCTATGCAGGTAGAAGGATAACCAAGTAATCAGATTTCCCGCAGTGCAGTCTGGACATGGACATCAGTATATAACCTGTAGCACCAGAGGTCCCAGCACACTAGATCTATGTTTAAGGAATGCCTATCATTCCATACCCAGACTGCATTTCTGGAAATCTGATCGCTTGGCTGTCCTTCTCCAACTGGCATACAGGCAGAGGCTAAAGAGCAAAGCTCTAGAGATAGGACAACAAAGTGGTGGTCGCGGGAGGTAGACATTCCTTATTGTGGTTTAGTGTGTTGGGACCTCTGGTGGTACAGTTTATATGCTGATAATAATAAGCTAGAAGTTTATACAAACAGGCCTGATTGAAGTGTGTCAGGCTGGACTGTTTCTTGATTGGTGATGACAGCATGCAGTATCTTAAGTGCCTGTTTACAGTCGGCCAATCATGGTATGTAAACTGTGGTCAGGATCACAGAGGAAAATTCTTTTTGTGAAGAACCGTCAGCACTTGATCGTTAGGTATTCCAGGTCAGGGAACACAAAACCGCCACACCTGAGCACCACAGAGAGTTCATTGTGAAATACAAACCCCATTTCCAGAAAAGTTGGGATATTTTCCAAAATGCAATAAAAACAAAAATCTGTGATATGTTAATTCACGTGAACCTTTATTTAACTGACAAAAGTACAAAGAAAAGATTTTCAATAGTTTTCCTGACCAACTTAATTGTATTTTGTAAATATACACAAATTTAGAATTTGATGGCTGCAACACACTCAGCAAAAGTTGGGACAGAGTTAAAATAAGATTGAAAAGTGCACAGGATATTCAAGTAACACCAGTTTGGAAGACTCCACATTAAGCAGGCTAATTGGTAGCAGGTGAGGTATCATCACTGGGTATAAAAGTAGCGTCCATCAAAGGCTCAGTCTTTGCAAGCAAGGATGGGTCGTGGCTCACCCCTTTGTGCCAAAATTCGTGAGAGAATTGTTAGTCAGTTCAAAAGGAACATTTCTCAACGCAAGACTGCAGAGAATTTAGGTCTTTCAACATCTACAGTACATAATATTGTGAAAAGATTCAGAGAATTCCGAGACATCTCAGGGCATAAAGGGCAAGGTCGGAACCCACTGTTGAATGTGCATGATCTTCGAGCCCTCAGGCGGCACTGCCTAAGAAACCGTCATGCTACTGTGACAATTATAGCCACCTGGGCTCGGGAATACTTTGGAAAATCATTGTCACTCAACACAGTCCATCGCTGCATCCAGAAATGCAACTTGAAACTGTATTACGCAAGGAGGAAACCATACATCAACTCTATGCAGAAACGCCGGCAAGTTCTCTGGGCCCGAGCTCATCTCAGATGGAGCGATAGACTGTGGAACCATGTGCTGTGGTCAGATGAGTCCACATTTCAGCTAGTTTTCGGAAAAAAACGGGCGTCAAGTTCTCCGTGCCAAAGGTGAAAACGACCATCCAGATTGTTATCAGTGAAAGGTGCAAAAGCCAGCATCTGTGATGGAACGGGGGTGCATCAGTGCCCACGGCATGGGTGAGTTGCATGTATGTGAAGGTACCATTGACTCTGAGGCGTATGTTAGGATTTTAGAGAGACATATGTTGCCATCAAGGCGATGTCTCTTCCCGGGACGTCCATGCTTATTTCAGCAGGACAATGCCAGACCACATTCTGCACGGGCTACAACAGCGTGGCTTTGTAGACATAGAGTGCATGTGCTTGACTGGCCTGCTGCCAGTCCAGATCTGTCTCCTATTGAAAATGTATGGCGCATTATGAAGAGGAGAATCAGACAACGGAGACCACGGACTGTTGAGCAGCTGAAGTTTTATATCAAGCAAGAATGGACAAAATTTCCAATTGCAAATCTACTACAATTAGTATCCTCAGTTCCAAAATGATTAAAAAGTGTTATTAAAAGGAAAGGTGATGTAACACAATGGTAAACATGCCTCTGTCCCAACTTTTGTTGAGTGTGTTGCAGCCATCAAATTCTAAATTTGTGTATGTTTACAAAATACAATTAAGTTGGTCAGTAAACCTATTGAAAATCTTTTCTTTGTACTTTTGTCAGTTAAATAAAGGTTCACGTGGATTAACATATCACAGATTTTTGTTTTTACTGCATTGCATTTTGGAAAATATCCCAACTTTTCTGGAAATGGGGTTTGTAGATGCCCCACCTTTTGCCTTTTCAGAATCAGCAGTTTGTTATCCTGTGTATTGAGAAGCCTTCGGTAAAAGATTCCATAGGAACGAGTACTCATAGCTAATAGAAAATCAAATTCAGATTGAAGATGAGAAACTCAGGCCTGAGATTATTGCCTTATATTAAAAGCAATTACTTGGGGGTGAGCGGGGGAAAATAACTAAAATGACTGGAAAAATTGTTTAAAAGGGTACGATAGTAAATTAGCAGTAGCCAGATACTTAAGGAAATATTTCAAAGGATATTTTATAAGTGTCATTAGGAGTATATTCCTTTATCAGAAGGAAGCATGATCCATTGCTAAATAAGGATATAAACAATTGTATCAAATTGAATGAAAAGATATACAATGCGATGTTGTGAAGATTACAGATGGACGAAAGAATTGAGAGCATTTTAGAAACCAGCAACAGATAACTAAAAATATATATATTAAGAAGAGGAATGAGTTTGAGAGTAAATTAGCAAATAACTATAGCATCAGACAGTAAGATTTTCTACAAGTCTATAAGAAGGAAGTGAGTTACTAAAGTAAACATTAGTGCTTAGGGAATGAAATAATTCTGGGAAAGAAAGAAAGGGACGTAATTCTAATTGCTTTGGATCGGTCTTTATGGCAGAATTCGCTGAAGGCATTCCAATCATAATAAAGGAGGGAGAGAGAAACCGGGGAATTATAGACCGGTTAGCCTAACGTCGGTGGTGGGGAAACTGCTGGAGTCAGTTATCAAGGATGTGATAACAGCATACTTGGAAAGCGGTGAAATGATCGGACAAAGTCAGCATGGATTTGTGAAAGGAAAATCATGTCTGACGAATCTCATAGAATTTTTTGAGGATGTAACTAGTAGAGTGGATAGGGGAGAACCAGTCGATGTGGTATATTTGGATTTTCAAAAGGCTTTTGACAAGGTCCCACACAGGAAATTAGTGTGCAAACTTAAAGCACACGGTATTGGGGGTAAGGTATTGGTGTGGGTGGAGAATTGGTTAGCAGACAGGAAGCAAAGAGTGGGAATAAACGGGACCTTTTCAGAATGGCAGGCGGTGACTAGTGGGGTACCGCAAGGCTCAGTGCTGGGACCCCAGTTGTTTACAATATATATTAATGACTTGGATGAGGGAATTAAATGCAGCATCTCCAAGTTTGCGGATGACACGAAGCTGGGTGGCAGTGTTAGCAGTGAGGAGGATGCTAAGAGGATGCAGGGTGACTTGGATAGGTTGGGTGAGTGGGCAAATTCATGGCAGATGCAATTTAATGTGGATAAATGTGAAGTTATCCACTTTGGTGGCAAAAATAGGAAAACAGATTATTATCTGAATGGTGGCCGATTAGAAAAAGGGGAGGTGCAACGAGACCTGGGTGTCATTATACACCAGTCATTGAAAGTGGGCATGCAGGTACAGCAGGCGGTGAAAAAGGCGAATGGTATGCTGGCATTTATAGCGAGAGGATTCGAGTACAGGAGCAGGGAGGTACTACTGCAGTTGTACAAGGCCTTGGTGAGACCACACCTGGAGTATTGTGTGCAGTTTTGGTCCCCTAATCTGAGGAAAGACATCTTTGCCATAGAGGGAGTAGAAAGAAGGTTCACCAGATTGATTCCTGGGATGGCAGGACTTTCATATGAAGAAAGACTGGATGAACTAGGCTTGTACTCGTTGGAATTTAGAAGATTGAGGGGGGATCTGATTGAAACATATAAGATCCTAAAGGGATTGGACAGGCTAGATGCAGGAAGATTGTTCCCGATGTTGGGGAAGTCCAGAACGAGGGGCCACCATTTGAGGATAGAGGGGAAGCCTTTTAGGACCGAGATTAGGAAAACCTTCTTCACACAGAGAGTGGTGAATCTGTGGAATTCTCTGCCACAGGAAACTGTTGAGGCCAGTTCATTGGCTATATTTAAGAGGGAGTTAGATATGGCCCTTGTGGCTATGGGGGTCAGGGGGTATGGAGGGAAGGCTGGGGCGGGGTTCTGAGTTGGATGATCAGCCATGATCATAATAAATGGCGGTGCAGGCTCGAAGGGCCGAATGGCCTACTCCTGCACCTATTTTCTATGTTTCTATAATAGATAATCAAGAGGGCTATAGGGAGAGAAGAAACTAAGTTAAGAGTGGAGCAGTCCCTTAGATCTCATGGCTACATCTTGGGGTCTTACAGAAAGAGGCTACAGAGATGGCAGATGCATTGGTAAAAAACGCTCATTTTTTTTCATCTAGATGTGAGTGAAATTTTGGAATTCCTCCCTCCTTTCCCAAGGGAGCTGATGAGGCTTAGTCACAGAGTGCAGTCAAGACCAAGAATAATATTTATTAAAAAGTAAGAAAATCAAGGATAACGGTGTGAGCACAGGAAGATGACACTGAAATGGATAATCAGGATGCTGCTATTGAATGGCAAAGCAGGTGCAAGCAGCTGCCTGGTCTACTTCCGCTTCTGTTTCTCCTTACATTCCTCTGTTTATGTCATCATCATCATCGGCTCTTGGTGCTATACCCAAATGTACTATCAAATTACCATCAGCACATTGACTGCAGCGTCTAATAGGGGTGCTCAGCATCACCTTCTCAGGAACAATGAGGGATGGACAATAGATGCTGGCCTTACTAGTGACTCCCACATCCTATGAATGTAAAACCTTACTTCATACGGTCCAGGTAGAATGAGTGTGTAAAGTAGCATGTAATATGTAGAGAGAGATCTGTGCATTGAGTATTCCAATGTAGCGTTCCTGATCAGTGAATCATTTATCAGCTCCTCTTTAAATTTGTAATCTTCTTAAGTTTTCTTTGAGCAACACACACACACACACACACACACACACACACACACACACACACACAAAATGCTGGAGGAACTCAGAGGTCAGGCAGCATCTACAGTCTGGAATTGAATAAACAGTCGACATTTCAGGCCGAGACCCTTCTTCAGGACTAAAAGTGAAGGGGGAATGCGCCAGAATACAAAGATGGGGGGAAGAGAGTGGAAGATGCGAGGTTGCTTTGGCAAGTAAGGTGAAGATACTGTACGAGGTTGCTTTGGCAAGTAAGGTGAAAATAAATCCAAAAGGTTTCTACAGTTATATTAATAGTATAAGGATACTGAGGGATAAAATTGGTCCCTTAGAGAATCAGAGTGGACAGCTATGTTTGGACCCAAAAGAGATGGGGGAGATTTTGAACAATTTCTTTTCTTCGGTATTCACTAAGGAGAAGGATATTCAATTGTGTAAGGTAAGGGAAACAGGTAGGAAGTTGCAGAAACTATGACGATTAAAGAAGAGGAAGTACTGGTGCTTTTAAGGAATATAAAAGTGGATAAGTATCTGGGTCCTGACAAGATATTCCCTAGGACCTTGAGGGAAGTTAGTGTGGAAATAGCAGGGGCTCTGACAGAAATATTTCAAATGTCATTAGAAATGGGAATGGTGCCGGAGGATTGGTATATTGCTTATGTTGTTCCATTGTTTATAAAGGGTTCTAAGAGTAAACCTAGCAATTATCGGCTTGTGAGTTTGACGACAGTGGTGGGTAAATTGATGGAAAGTATTCTTAGAGATGGTATATATAATTACCTGGATAGACAGGGTCTGATTAGGAACAGTCAACATGGATTTGTGCGTAGAAGGTCATGTTTGACAAATCTTATTGAATTTTTTGAAGAAGTTACTAGGAAAGTTGACGAGGGTAAAGTGGTGGGTGTTGTCTATATGGACTTCAGTAAGACCTTTGACAAGGTTCCACACGGAAGGTTAGTTAGGAAGGTCCAATCATTAGGTATTAATATTGAAGTAGTAAAATGGACTCAGCAGTGGCTGGATGGGAAACGCCGGAGAGTAGTGGTGGATAACTGTTTGTCAGATTGGAGGATGGTGAGGATGGTGTGTAGCGGTGTGCCTCAGGGATCTGTACTGGGTCCAATGTTGTTTGTCATATACATTAATGATCTGGATGATGGGGAGGTAAATTGGATTAGTAAGTATGCAGATGATAGGTGGCGTTGTGGATAATGAAGTAGGTTTTCAAAGCTTGCAGAGAGATTTAGGCCAGTTAGAAGAGTGGGCTGAAAGATGGCAGATGGAATTTAATGCTGATAAATGTGAGATGCTACATTTTGGTAGTAGGACTTAACAAAATAGGACATACATGGTAAATGGTAGGGCATTGAAGAATGCAGTACAACAGAGGGATCTAGGAATAGTGGTGCATAGTTCCCTGAAGGTGGAATCTCATGTGGATATGGAGGTAAAAAAAGCTTTTTGTATGCTGGAGTATTGTGTACAGTTCTAGTCACCGAATTATAGGAAAGATTTTAACAAAATAGAGTACAGAGAAGATTTACTAGAATGTTACCTGGGTTTCAGCACCTAAGTTACAGAGAAAGGTTGAACAAGTTGGGTCTTTATTCTTTGGAGCATAGAAGGTTGAGGGGGGGCTTAATAGAGGTATTTAAAATTATGAGGGGGATAGACAAAGTTGACGTGAATAGGCTTTTTCCATTGAGAGTAGGGGAGATTCAAACAAGAGGACATGAGTTGAGAGTTAGGGGGCAAAAGTTTAGGGGTAACATGAGGGGAAACTTCTTTACTCAGAGAGTGGTGGCTGTGTGGAACGAGCTTCCAGCAGAAGTGGTAGAGGCAGGTTCGATATTGTCATTTAAAGTAAAATTGGATAGCTATATGGACAGGAAAGGAATGGAGGGTTATGGGCTGAGTGCAGGTCAGTGGGACTAGGTGAGAGTAAGCGTTCGGCACGGACTAGAAGGGCCGAGATGGCCTGTTTCCGTGCTGTAATTGTTATATGGCTATATGATAGCTATAAGGTGATGAGTAAAGCCATGTGGCTGGAGAGGAAGGAATCAGATAGGAGGGGAGAGTGGACCATGGGAGAAAGGGAAAGAGGAGGGGAAGGTGATAGGCAGGTGAGAAGAGGTTAGAGGCTAGTTTTTACTTGAAGTGGTTAGTAAACAGCAGATAATGTTCCTTACTAGAGTTCCCCGATTAGCATTCTTCATGAATTGCAGAAGCATTTGTTTATCACAAAATTTACGTTCCACAGTCAAACTAGTTGTCGCTCAAGCTAAATCTCTATGATATTTATCCGGTGAAGGTCTTCTAAACAGGGCCTTATTGGATGGATCCTTAAATCTGAAAACCTGTTTTTTTTTACTTCAGTGAAGGAGTACATCAAATTTAATCTTGCTCTTTCTGCAGGGATTATCATATGGCTGGGAAATTATTGTTACAAGAATCCACTGGGTTTTTAAAAGTTATCAGAAATGCCAGTGCTATGTGGACCGAGCTAATGAGTTTAAATAGCTGTATTTGAAATTCAGCTCAATAAACACCTGCTTTTGTAGAAAATTACTGATTCCTCAATTAGAAAAGGTTAATAACCTTGGTTTTCTTCTGGGGATCAAAAGAGCTAACTAATTTATTTTTCTACATGGAATTTTATGCAGACAGCAAAGCATCTTGAGATATTATGGACATTATCATAATAAGGTTTCAATCAGTTGCCTGAAATTTGTCTTAAATTGCTAACTGTGTTTCTAATAAACATTTTCATCCTGATATGGAGTCCAATTTAAATATATGTCATGGTTCCACAAAACTGTCTTTAAAATAATTTACCCACGCGATCCCATGGGATCCTATTTGGCCAATTCTATTCCAAGAATTTAAAAATTGTAAGTCTTTCCAGCTTCTATATATAATTATGTAGAAGTTGCATAGCTGCTTTTAAGTGTTCTCATTTGATTTGAAGTTGGCCAACAGACGTAAACAAGTAGAGCTGCCATTCTTTTTTCCCCGTCTCCCGATGGCAGTTGCTGGCCCTCTATTTTGTTGTCATCGGGACTCGCTTCCGAAGAACAAACTCCCAACCCCATCAAAAAAAAATGTCTGTAGCTTTAAAACCTGTAGTTTCTGCCAAATAGTCATAGTCATACTTTATTGATCCCGGGGGAAATTGGTTTTCATTACAGTTGCACCATAAATAATTAAATAGTAATAAAACCATAAATAGTTAAATAGTAATATGTAAATTATGCCAGGAAATAAGTCCAGGACCAGCCTATTGGCTCAGGGTGCCTGATCCTCCAAGGGAGGAGTTGTAAAGTTTGATGGCCACAGGCAGGAATGACTTCCTATGACGCTCTGTGTTGCATCTCGGTGGAATGAGTCTCTGGTTGAATGTACTCCTGTGCCCAACCAGTACATCATGTAGTGGATGAGAGACATTGTCCAAGATGGCATGCAACTTGGACAGCATCCTCTTTTCAGACACCATCGTAAGAGAGTCCAGTTCCATCCCCACAACCTCACTGGCCTTACAAATGAGTTTGTTGATTCTGTTGGTGTCTGCTACCCTCAGCCTACTGCCCCAGCACACAACAGCAAACATGATTGCACTGGCCACCACAGAATCGTAGAACATCCTCAGCATCGTCTGGCAGATGTTAAAGTACCTCAGTCTCCTCAGGAAATAGAGATGGCTCTGACCCTTCTTGTAGACAGCCTCAGTGTTCTTTGATCAGTCCAGATTATTGTCAATTCGTATCCCCAGGTATTTGTAATCCTCCACCATGTCCACACTGACCCCCTGGATGGAAACAGGGCTCGCCGGTACCTTAGCTCTCCTCAGGTCTACCTCCAGCTCCTTAGTCTTTTTCACATTAAGCTGCAGATAATTCTGCTCACACCATGTGACGAAGTTTCCTACCGTAGCCCTGTACTCAGCCTCATCTCCCTTGCTGGTGCATCCAACTATGGCAGAGTCATTCGAAAACTTTTGAAGATGACAAAACTCTGTGCAGTAGTTGAAGTCCGAGGTGTAAATGGTGAAGAGAAAGGGAGACAAGACAGTCCTCTGTGAAGCCCCAGTGCTGCTGATCACTCTGTCGGACACACAGTGTTGCAAGCACACGTACTGTGGTCTGCCAGTCAGGTAATCGAGAAAGCCTCCATAGTTTCAGAATCAGGTTTAATATCACTGACATGTCATGAAATGTGTTAAATTTGCAGCAGCAGAACTATGCAACACAGAATAGAAAAGAAATAAAACTGTGAATTACAGTAACATATATGTTAAGTAGTTAAATAAATAGTGAGGTACTGTTCATGTTTCAATGTCCGTTCAGAAATTGGATGGCAGAGGGGAAGAAGCTGTTCCTGAGTCATTGAGTGTGTGCCGTCGGGCTTCTAAACCTCCTGCCTGATGGTAGTAATGAGAAGAGGGAATATCCTTGGTGATGAGTGTCCTTAATGATGCACAACGCCTTTTGAGTCATCGCTCCTTGAAGATGTCCTGGATACTGCGGAGGCTAGTGACCATAATGAAGCTGACTAACCTTACAACTCTCTGCAGTACCACCCTATTCCCCCGCCTTACCAGATGGTAATGCAGCTAGTTAGAATGTTCTCCACAGTACATCTGTAAAATTTGTTAGTGGTTTTGGTGACATACCAAATCTCCTCAAACTCCTAATGAAATATAGCTGCTGCTGTGCCTTCTTTGTAACTGCATCAATATGTTGGGCCCAGTTTAGATCGTCAGATACTCATTTCGAATTTGTATTCGAAATAAGTATAAATTAACTTACCTGTTGTAGCAATGGTACTATAAAGCATACTCTGACCAAATATTTTTGATTGACTGCAGCCAGTGACATATCTCTAGCTGTCCTAATTTATATTAAAGGCATCCATCTAAATATAAAGTTCAACAGTAATGAATAAAAGTGTTCTTAGTTCTCATTTGACCAAGAGCAGATGACTATATGCATTCATAGGGACAGGAGTTTTGAAAGCTCATCTTATTAATGGAAAATCAATATTATCTATCTATACCTAAATATCTCCTCATATCTCCATTTCTTAGTTAGTTTTTCCTGAAATATTTTGCTGCTTACATTTCAGCTGATTGAACAGATGAACAGACCTGAGAGCACATAGAGAAATTTTTATCAAAGATCAGGAAACTGTTGTCCTATGCTCAACACACAGAATGCTGGAGGAACTCAGCAGGTCAGGCAGCATCTGTAGAAAGGAGTACACAGTCGACAATTTGGGATGAGACCCTTCATCAGGACTGGAAAGGAAGATGAGAGATCAAAGTAAAAGGTGGGGGGAGAGAAGGAAGAAGCACAAGGTGGTAGGTGATATTGGGAGGGGGAAGTGGGTGAAATAAAGACCTTGGAAGTTGATGGGTGAAGGAGATAAAGGGCTGAAGAAGGGGGAATCTGATAGGTGGGAATAGAAGACCATGGATGAAAAGGCAGGGGAGGAGCACCAGAGGGAGGTGATGGGCAAGTAAGGAGATAAGGTGAGAGAGAGAAACAGGAATGAAGAATGGTGAAGGAGAAGAGGGAGGGGCAATTAACGGAAGTTGGAGAAATTGGTGCTCATGGCATCAGATTGGAGGCTATCCAGATGAAATATGGGGTTTTGTTGCCCCAACCTGAATGTGGCCTCATTGTGGCAGTACAGGAGGTCGTGGACTGGCGTGTTGGAATGGGAAAGAGAAGTACCTTGTAGAATTGAAATGAGTGGCCACCGGGAGACCCTGCTTTTTGTGGCGGACGGAGTGAAGGTGCTTAGCAAAGCAGTCTCCCAATCTACGTGGGGTCTCACCGACATACAGGAGGCCAGTCCAGGAGTACCAGATACAGTAGCTGACCCTGACAGACTCACAGGTGAACTGTTATACCATGACTACCCAAAGACAGCTCAGAAGTGAATTGTAATCCTCATTGTAAGAAGCAAAAAATAACTCCACTTATAACTCCTTTCTCAGTTTTCTCAGCATGAATATTTTCTTTATCTGAAATGTAGGCACTATTATATTGTTGGAAATGAGACAGCAAATTACCATAGAACAAGTCTGCATAAACAGCAAAGTGACAATAGCGAGATAATTTGTAGTATGGACATTGATAGAGGGATAATTATTGGCCAACATTTACGGAGTAGTAAGGTTTATATGTCTCTTGTATAAAATAATGTTGAAAGTCTTGACAGTTAATTAATTGCTGGTAGTGCAGCATCACTCCATCAATTCCAGCATAGAATGGATCATTTCTGATTTATGTTATATTGTTGTACCCAGGAGAAATCCTCGAATGTGTGCAATGCAGCAATGTTTAACATTAATGACAACACATTACAACCTCTTTGGCAGATTGATATTGATTAGGTTTTCAGCTTTATTCTCAGGAGTCTAATCTGCAGAGTGTAGATGTTAGGGGTGGGGGAGGACCAGCCAGCCATCTAATCGTCAATAAAGTAATATCCACTGGGCAGAACAAGCTTTCCAGAGACAGAGGTGAAAATATCCAGTGTGTGTTACTTTTCTCTTGAGACAAGCTTTGAGGTATTCTTCATGTCAGATGACAAGTCCACAGAACTAGCATCAGGAAGGGTTCCGGTTGGTGTGAGTGGCAAGAGAGCTGGAGGAGAGAAGAGTAAGGAGTGAACATAAAGTGAGTTCTTGCAATGATGACACCCAGGCAGTGCCCAGATCTTGAGAGCAAGGAACAACCCAGAGTCTGGATGATTCAAGTGCTGGGCCAGATCTAAAAGGTCGGGGTGTAGAGCCAGTGGTGAAGGAGGCCGGTTCTGTTCTCTGCTGGATGAGGTTTATTCGTCTCTGCACTGAACTGAGGCTGTGGCCTGCAGCTAACGGGCTTCTGAATCAGCTGCAATGATACCTGGCTGTGGGCTCACTTTTGTGAACTTCAGTTCTGAAAGCTATTTGCTTACTTTTATTGTTTGCACAATTTTTTTCTCTCTCTTCACTTTGGGTGTTTGATGGCCTTCTTTTGTTTTAGTGGGTTCTACTGGTTTTTTTCTGTAGCCTGGGAAAAATACACACTCAGGACAACAAATACTTTTTTTGGGTCATTAATTTCCTTTATCTGTTTTAGATGTAATGCAGAAAGATGATATCAAAATAAAACAAACAAAATGAGTTTTTAAAAAACAGTTCCTGCTGTTACAATCTCAGTTTAGTTTTGGTCCGCACACTTGTGCATCAACTCATTACGAATACAGTATGAAAACAAATAAAACAAGATATTCAAGACCAATACGGTAGTGGCAATTCCAGAAGGCAAATACAAACGACATTAGAATCCCACCAACCCTGTACCTTATACACAACATAAAAAATATAAATAATTACATCTCCTCTTAACTAAGATCTATACTCACTTTGGCACATACGTGCTTAACTTCCAAACACGTATAGGCTAGACCCTGAAACAAGTTCTCTTCACCCACGCTACGTGAACAGAAATTACACTTCCACATTACTCTATTACATTCACATTCGGTCATGAAATAATAAAAGTAAGACAAAAATAAACCTTTACAATATATTGCCTTGAGGTTAAATTACTAGAAAGATTAACCTACTAGGCCGATAAGGAACTCACACGACCACGCTATCCAGCGCTGATACCTTACTTGGAAAAATCTAAAGCATCCACATGTAAAACATGTCAAATTGCTGATATTCTAGATTTACAAACAAGTATAAATAAATATTACAATATTCATCTTTCCTCCCTATACGAACACCATGCCTGGGAAAAGCAGCTCCCTAATATATAAAATAATTTTAAAATAAGAGCACTCCATATGCGTTCTAGAACATTGTAACTTACTTTCTACTCAGCAGGTGCATAATGATGTCACCATTTTCTCTTAAAGGCACAGGCAGCTATTTTAGCATTACCAGGGCGAATATGTAAGTGCACTTTCAACAATAAGAAAATAATATTTGTTTTGTGGCTGCCTGTAAACAGATGAATCTCAAAGTTGTATAATAAGTGTCCTTTGAACTTTGAAAGTATGAACAGAATTCTACCCTTAGCGTTATGGACACTGTCCACCCCTGTATGGTACTGGGGGATCAAACAATTAGCTGGATTTTTTGGGTCAAAACACTGTGTCAGGCAATGTTTTGACCTGAAACATCAAGAATTCTTTTCCTCCCACAGATGCTACTTGACCCACTGAGATCCTCTTGCAGATTGCTTGATGCTGGTTTGGCATAGGCTCAATGAAAATAAATGGATTGCTTATCTAATAAATTGTCTCAGTTCTTTGAGAGTTACTCATTTTCTTTATACTCTCTTGTCCATCCACATAGATTTTGAACAGTTTATTGAAGGGAGAAATATTGTGGATCAGCTGTTAGTAAGTTTCTAATTATGACTGATGAAATTGAATGATCACTAGAGTACTATAATTTTGTTGAACACACGAGTTGAACAAATATGCAGAACGTAATGAATTTGTAAAAGCTTTGTGGGAAAATGCAGGTTGTTTATTTGTTTTCTATTGTTTATTTGACCTTTGCCCTTACAAACACATCTATTTGTACTGAAATTTTCATGAAATCTGTGCCCTGACTTAAGTATGTTATTTTACATGCCCAAAGAGAAAACTAATTGTAAATTGTCCAACTTCATATCACCTGTGCCAGTTCTCTATTTCCATTTCATTTGTGATATTCAACCTGCAATTAATTTTCTAAACCCGCTCTGTACTGTAGCTTGGAGAATGCTTATAATTTGTGGTCGTCCTTGTGTGCTAATATCTTCACGTGGAAGGAGGTGTTGTCCTTGTTTCTACGAAGCAGAGAAACATTTACTCCCCAAAGCACAGGTCCAGAAAAGCAAATTCATCTGATTTGGGCCTTAGAATTCTGGAGGTGTGAGGAGGTCAAACACTAGGTGAGTTGATCATATCACTCCAGCACCTCCACTCATTAAGGAAGCCAGCCTAAGTTGAGGTGCTGGATGAGAGATGCGGATCACATTATTGGTCTATAACAAGATTAGCTCATGCAACTAACCTGGTGGCTCCAGCGATTGATAAAGAGTCTGGAGCAGGTCAAGCTCCTGACTGGATGACTTCATGGAGAGAAATATAACAGAAAGAAAAAAAACTAATGTCCCTTTCAGGTTGCCTGGACTTGCAGATTCAAGCTACTTAAATATCCCAAGAGTGCATGTCCCAAAAAGGGTGTGATGAAGAAAGCCTGTTGCTTTTTTAGAGGCTTCTAAACCAGTAATCAAGACATCCCATCAAAGACTTCCAATTGATCTCTAACCTGATGGGCCACCAAGGAGCAAAAAGGATGTGCCTTTATTTATGTGTGTATTTATTTATTAAGATACAGGTGGAATAGGCCCGTCTGGCCTTCAAGCCATGCCGCCCAGCAAGATTTAACCCTAGTCTAATCAAGGGACAATTTGCAATGACCAACTGACCTACCAACTGGTATGCCTTTGAACTGTGGGAAGAAACCAGAGCACCCGGAAGAAAACTGCGCGGTCACTGGAAGGACATATGAAATTCCTCACAGGCAGTGGCAGGAATTGAACCCAGGTCTCCTGTACTGTAAAGCGTTGTGCTAACCACTAGGCCACCATGCTGCCATATGACAAAGGCATGGAATGTTAATGCAGTACACACCTCAAACACTTAATTGAGAATTTCTATTCTGTGGCACCAGCTCAATACATAAAAGCATGCAGACATGGTCAAGAGGTTCACTTGTTGTTCAAACCAAACATCAGAATGGGGAAGAGAGGTGATCTAAGTGACTTTGACCATGGAATGATGTTTGGTACTGTATGGGATGGTTTGAGCATCTCAGAAACTGCAGGTGTCCTGGGATTTTCATGCACAACAGTCTCTATAGAGTTTACTGAGAATGTTGCGAAAAGTTGAAAGCATGCAGTGAGCAGCAGTTTAGCAGTACAGCGTGGAGTCTGTCCTTCCGGTCCTTCAAGCGACGCCACCCCAGCAACGCCACAACCCTGGTTAACACCCTAACCTAATTCCGGGACAATTTACAATGACCAGTTAACCTACCCAGTACGTCTTTTCGACCGTGAGAGGAAATCTGAGTACCCGGAGCACTCGGAGGAAAATGCACACATTCCACGGAGAGGACGTACAGACTCCTTACGTAACAGTGACAGAGTTGAACTTGAAGTCTGGAGCGTCCCGAGCTGTAGTAGCATTGGGCTAACTGCTGCACTACTGCGGTGCCCGTATTAAAGTTCTGTGGGTGAAAACACAATGTTAGTGAGAGAGGGCAGAATGGTTCAAGCTAACAGGAAGGTGACAATAACTTGTCTACTCACGTGTTACAAAAGTAGTGTGCAGAACTACTGTGAATGCACAAAATTTCCAACCTTGCAGTGGAGGGTTTACAGCAGCAGAAGACTCGGTAGCCAGTTTTAAGCGGATATCTAATTAGGTGGCCATCGAGTGTAGTTTTGTTATAACACTTAAACTCTTGAAGGATGCAAATGCAACAGGCTGAGTCACGTACAATTAAAATATGTTACAGCTAAAGGTACAAGAACCAGAACTTGGCCTGGATGAGCACTGAAAGTAGAACAAGGTTGGAATGTGCCCTGAGGCTGACCATCTGCTGCATTTATAATGATGTGTAATTGGGACTGCCCTGAACATTTTCTCAGACCCCTTAAGTGTGCTGCAAGTTTTCAACAAATGGTTTTAAAAACGAGGGATCTTGATATCGAAATTAGAATATCAAGATAGGATGGAAGAGCCAGACAACTTTCACCAGTAAGTGGAGAAATTTGTCTTTGGTTGCTTGTAATAAGCAAGTGTTTTGTCTCTTCTTAGAGTTCCCTCCACTCCAGTTGTTCTCAGTTAAGGGAGCCAAGTATGAGAAGAGTGGCCAGTGCTAACTGTGCGTATTTAGTACTAGCAACTCTTGACAAGGCAGTTCATATGAAATAAGTTATTGGTATGCTGCTGAACTAAACTAGGAAGAGTATCTAAAGAAAGCCTGCATTGGTGCATTTAGCTGAATATCCTCCATTTGCAGTTTATCAGATTATAATTTTATGTAAAGCTAACAAACACAGGCAGTGAATTTCCTGCAGAGTGCAGTAAGTGAGGGTTTCCTTTGGTATGTTTCCAGGCATACATACTAGCTCTGTGTATGGCAACTGTGTGTCTCTCTCTCTATCTCTATCTCTCTCCAGCTTTACCTGCCTTACAGCCAAGTAATACTACATGATAGGTTTATCAAATGCCTATGTCAAACTGATCAACACACACAAAGTACTGGAGGAACTCAGCAGGTTAGACAGTATCTGTAGAAAAAGTTCAGTTGACGATTCGGGCCTAGACCCTTTGGCAGGACTGCTGAAGGGTCTCAGCCTGGCCTGCTAAGTTCCTCCAGCATTTTGTGTGTGTGTGTGTGTGTGTGTGTGTGTTGCTTGGGTTTCCAGCATCTGCAGATTTTCTCTTGTTTGAGGTCAATCTAATCATTGGGAAAGCAGAGAAAGTGATTGAAGAAATAACCACATAATGAGTACCCTACAGGTCTTTGTGGAGGACATGAAGAAACCTTAGAATAACCATTTCTCAGTTCCTTCGTCTCTGCTGCATCTGTTCCCAGGATAAGGTTTTCAAAGATGCCCTCCTTCTTCAAAGAATGGGATTTACATTCCTCCACCATTGATGTTGCCCTCATCTGCATCTCCTCCATTTCCTGGACATCTGCGTTCACCCCTTTAACATTGATAGAGTTTCTTCTGTCCTCACCTACCACCCCATGAGCCTCCCAATGCATCATTTTCCACAACTTCTGCCATCTTAATTGATCCCTATCACCAAACACATCTTTACCTTCCCTACTCCCACTGTCTGCTTTCGGCAGGGTTCACTCCCTCCTTGATTGCCTTGTCCGTTCATTCCTTCCTGGTGCTTATCCTTGCAAGAAGGAGAAGTGCTGTTCCTGCCCATTCATCTCCTCCCTCAGCCTCATTCAGGGCCCTAAATAGTCCTTCCAGGGGAGGCAACACTTATCCTGTGATTTTGTTGGAATCATTTACAATATCCAGTGCTCCTGAAGCAGCCTCCTCTACACTGGTGAGACCTGGGGTAGATTTATTTATTCACCAATACATTGCCAAGTAGGTCCTTCCAGCCCTTTGAGCTACACCACCCGAGCAACCCCTGACGGACCCAATTAACCCTAACCTAATGATGATTTATAACGACTAATTAACCTACCCGGTATGTCTGGGTTGTGGGAGGAAATCGGAGACAGTGCCAGAATTCAGCACCGAACTCCAGAATGCTCCAAGCTGCAATAGCATTGCACTAACCACAGTGGCACCTGATTGGGGGACTGTTTCATCGAGCACCTTCTCTCCATCCACAAAAAAAGGATTTAACGATGGCCGACCATTTTAAGTTCAATCCCCACTCCCATTCCAACACGTCGGTCAATGCCTCCTCTTCTGTCACGATGAGGCCACTCTCAGGTTGGAGGGGCAACAACTCTTTTTCCATCTAGTTAGTCTCCAACCTAATGGTGTGAACATCCATTTTTTTAAACTTCTGGTAATTCCCTCCCCCACTTTCCCCTTCCCCCTTCTGGCCTCTTACCTCTTCTCCTCACCTATCAATCACCTCCCCCTGGTGCCCCTCCTCTCTCCTATGGTCCACTCTCCTCTCCTATCAGATTCCTCCTTCTTCAGCCCTTTACCTTTTCCACCTATCACCTCCCATCTTCTTACTTCAGCACCCTCTATCACCTCACCTGACCACCTATCCCCTTCTTGCTTGTACTTCTTCCCTTTCCTTTCCAGTCCAGGTGAAGGAGCTTTGCCCGAAACATCAACAGTTTATTCATTTCCTTAGATGCTGCCTGACCTGCTGAGTTCCTCCAGCATTTTATATGCATTGCTCTAGCATTTCAGCATCTGTAGAATCTCTGCTGTTTAAAATAACCTTGTTAGGTTGAGTGATGAGCAGTCAAAGGGAATGAAAGTTGGGTGGAATATTTAAATTGGTGTTATCTGGATCACTTGATTTATCAGTTTCACAAAGTTCTTTGAAGATTGTGTATTAGTCTTAAGGGAAGAAACTTCAATGACATACTGTAGCTTTGATTATTTTCTGCTTTGCTGCATCAATCGCAGTTCAAAATCCCATTGACATGTCAACAATGTTGGTTAGATCAGACATCAGAGAAATATATCCTTAACGCGTGCATGCTCATCGCAATAATGTAAACTTGAACACAACGGATTCTGCAAATGCTGGAGATCCAGAGTAACACATTAAGTGCTGGAGGAACTCAATAGGTCAGCCAGCATCAATGGAGAAGAATGAAGAGTCAGTATTTTGGGCCAAGACCTTTCATCATGACTGGAGAGGAAGTTGCGGGGGGTGGGGGTGAAGGAGTACAAGTGCAAGGTGATAGGTGAAGCCCGGTGAGGGAGGAGGGATGAAGTGAAAAGCTGGGAGGTGATAGGTAGTAAAGGTAAAGAGGCGAAGGAGGAGGAATCTGATGGGAGCAGAGAGAGGACCATAGGAGAACGGGAAGGAGGTGGGCCACCAGAGGGAGGCGATAGGCTGGTGAGAAGAAGAGAAGGGGTAGAGGGCAGCCAAAATGGGAAAGAGAAAAGGGGAGAAGCGGGAGGAGGAAGAAATTAGAGGAGCTATAGAATTGATGTTCATGCCATCAGAGTGGAGACTCCCAAACAGAATATGAGTTGTTGCTCTTCCTGAAATAGCTAGGTTCAATAATGCAAATTTGAAGCTAGTTATGTCAGTACCTCATAAAGTATAATTTGATGTGTCATAATCGTTCTTTAATTTTTAATGTAAAATATTTAGCATTACAGTTGTTGGAATAGTAAGTATATTCTTTAAGACGATTTATACCCTACTAATTTACTGTCTGTACTCACTATCATCAATCGTGTTCCTCGGTAAGAAATATACTGCTCACTTCTAATTGCTTTTGTTTTTATATTCTGTGTCTTTCACAGCGACTTCACTTTTGTTGCTGTCAACTGGGAAAAGTTAGAAGCTCCAGTTTGCAACAACAAAAATGTCAGAAGATAATAGTTTTGGCCATATCTGATTACATCACTAGTGTGCCAAACGCTTTCAAACAAAAATAAATCAAATGATCCAAACAGTGCAGGAGAAGCTATTCAGAGACTATCAGAGATTGTATTATTGTTAATGAAGGGAAAAATTGTTAAAACGTTGTCCAGATACAGATAAGTGCGCCTGATGAATTCAGCATTAAATCCACTAACAAAACAGAGATACAGATTTTAAAATTGTAGCTATTTTAAGCATAACCCTAATTTGATGTCAAATGATAAAGTGCTCATAAAATAAATTAAATATTAAAATAAATAAAATTCAGTATATGGTAATTAAACAAAATATAATTAATTTTTACATGTTCCTAATTCTAGGTTGACTTTTCACTGATACTCTCTGACAGTGCTGCAGCTTGGGGATACAGATTGTTTTTTAGATTTCAAATCATGGTTTTGGGTACAAAACGAACAGGATCAGAATTAGGTTTAATATCACCAGCATATGTTGTGAAATTTATTAACTAATCAGAATCAGGTTTATTAACACCGGCATGTGATATGAAATTTGTTAACTTAGCAGCAGCAGTTCAATGCAATACATAATCTAGCAGAAAGAGAGAAAAAATAATAAATAAACAGTAGATCAATTACGTATATTGAATAAATTTTTTAAAAATGTGCAAAAACAGAAATACTGTATATTAAAAGAAGTGAGGTAGTGTCCACAGCTTCAAAGTCCATTCAGGAATTGGATGGCAGAGGGGAAGAAGCTGTTCCTGAATCGCTGAGTGGGTGCCTTCAGGATTCTGTACCTCCTACCTGATGGTAACAGTGAGAAAAGGGCATGCCCTGGGTGCTGGAGGTCCTTAATAACGAACGCTGCCTTTCTGAGACACCACTCCCTAAAGATGTCCTGGGTACTTTGTAGGCTAGTACCCAAGATGGAGCTGACTACATTTACAACCTTCTGCAGCATGGCTGTAGTACCATGCAATACATGATAAATACAGAAAGAAGCTGAATTACAGAAAGTATATATGGCTATCAAATAGCAAGTTAAAAGAAGTAGTGCAAAAAACAGAAATAGAACCAGAAGTAGTGGGGTAGTGTTCATGGGTTCAATGTCCATTCAGAAATCGAATGGCAGAGGGGAAGAAGCTGTTCTTGAATCGCTGAAAGTGTGTTCCTTCAGTCTTCTGTACCTCCTTCTTGACAGTAATATTGAGAAGAGGACATGTCCTGGGTGGTGGGGGACTTTAACGATGGACACTACCTTCCTAAGCCACCACTCCTTGAAGATATCTTGGATACTACAGAGACTACTACCCACGATGGAGCTGACTAACTTTACAATTTTCTACAACTTACTTCGATCTTGTGCAGTACTCCCCCCACCCCGGCCCCCCCCCATACCAAACAGTGGTGCAGCCAGTTGGAATGCTCTCCATGGTAGTACCTGCAGAAATTTCATTGGGCTCCTTAAAGAGCAGGGCATTCATTAAGGAGCCTCGGGCAACATTTACCCATCAGCTAACGTAACTAGAATAGATGATCTAGCTGTTATCACTTGTGGGATCCTGCTGTGTGTCGGCTGGCTGCCGCACCTGCTACATCGCAACAGTGCTTCAGGTCAAAATCTCATGGTAGTAAATGGTATGGTGGCCTTGGTATTGTGTATGGAGCTATATAAATGCAAGGTGTTACAGACGCCAGTGAAGTAATACCAGGGTGTGAAGTATGACCACAACAATAAGTTAAACTTGAAGCAGGAAGCCACCACAAAATTGACCTTGCTAGAAATTGTGCAGATATCCTGAATTATCTGACCTTAACACTATTCCACATGATTATTCACTATGCTTTCCATTATTGATATGTATGCAAGCACAGTTATGTGGCATATTTTATGGAAATTCACACTTGTCTCAATATAGTATCTTTCTCCAGCAAGGCATTACTTGGTGCAAGGAAACCTGTCCATTCAAGGAGCGAAAGGAGCTTGATGGAATTACTGTTACACCTTTCCACAGGGTCTTGTAGGATTCAAAAGTAAACCTACAATGTCCTCTATATAGATAAAGGACTTACATTGGCAAAAATAAACTGTAAATTCACCAAGAGGAAAACATTATAGATTTCATGTGTTCTTATAAAACATTTAATGGATGGTTATTTTTAAACATATTCATTTTATTAGCATGTATGATTTTTTTTCTGCTACCTTGCTGTGTCTTTGTTTCAGGCGATACAGCAACAGAGTTCTTCAGAGACAGAAGGGGAAGGGGGAAATACAGCAGATGCCAGCAGTGAAGGTGAAGGGGCAGAGATAATGGACGAGGAGGGAAAAGCTAAGAGCAAAAATGAAAAAGCAGGCTCCAAACGGAAAAAAGCTGCTTTCAAGGTAAAATATTTAACTATTTCTGCATTCTCTAAATATAGCATCAAGTGCAGTTTTCAATGTCATCTTTGGATATTTTCTGTCAAACTGCCCGCCCCCCCCCCAACCCGGATTAATTCTGTGTAATTTTCTTGCAAACAAGAAATAATCTTCAAAATTTGATCCTACCCAGAATATCTAATAATCTCCGTCGCCAACTTACTCCAGTTGGCTTTAGGATTCGTTTCCAAGCCTCTCAATTTGGACCTTCTGAGGATCCCAGGTACTCACATTTTATTGACTCTGCCTCTCGCCGCTTCTCCCGTCAAGCTCTGAAGGCGACTCTCTCCACCATGAGGAGGTACTTGGTGTCCCTATCCCAGACCCTTCCACACCTTCGGGACACTTCCTTCGCCGTCTGTAATGGTACTACCCGTTATTTCATCCTCCATCGGATTCATGCCTGCAATCGCCGTTTTTTTGACTTTGTCATGTTAGGCAAGGATCGCAAGATCCTACATCTATGGACTCCAGAGCCTGCTGGCCCTGAAACTAGCAGGCATGAACTTCAGATTGCCTCTGCCATTGATCTCGCCGGCTCCAACACCTCAGGGCATATTCAAAACCCGGACTCCAGCAACGACCATGGACACCACAGCGATTGCACAACCACCAACTGCAACTTCAGCCTTGAACTCCAGGCCGGGTCTTTATGTGCTGCTGTTATGACTCCCGTCTCCCCTTCCCCCACTACCACTCCGCAGCCCCGTCTTCCTCAGATCCCACCGTCAACTCCTGGGCCCTCAGAGGCTCCATCTTCCTCTCACCCCAACCCTCCCCTCTCCATTGACACCCCCAGCCTCCCCCCTCCCCCCTCTGATCCCAGCTCTCATCCGTGCCGGGTCTTTACCATCCCCTCCGACCTTCAACTGTCAGAGGCAGAGCGCTCTGTCCTCAGTAAGGGCCTCACGTTTGTCCCCCTTCGCCCACACCTCAGCGAGTTCCGTGTTCACCATGATGCGGAACTTTTCTTTCTCCGCCTCCGAGCCTACTTCTTCGGCAAGGACTATTCCACCCCCACCGATGACCCCTTCTCCCGTCTTCAACCCTCCTCTTCTTCATGGACACCCTGCTCTGGTCTTCTGCCTGTTCTGGATCTCTTTATAGCTAATGCTGACGGGACATCAACCGTCTCGACTTCACCGCACCTTGTCCCCATTCCAACCTCACTCCTTTGGAACGCTCTGCTCTCCACTCCCTCCGCACTAATCCTAACCTTATTATTAAACCCGCCGATAAGGGGGGTGCTGTTGTAGTCTGGCGTACTGACCTCTACCTTGCCGAGGTACAGCGACGACTCGCGGATATCTCCTCTTATTTACCCCTCGATCGTGACCCCACTAAGGAGCACCAGGCCATTGTCTCCCACACAATCACCGACTTTATCCGCTCAGGGGATCTCCCATCCACTGCTACCAACCTTATAGTTCCCACACCTCGCACTTCCTGTTTCTACCTCCTACCCAAGATCCACAAACCTGCCTGTCCTGGCCGACCTATTGTCTCAGCTTGCTCCTGCCCCACTGAACTCGTTTCTGCATACCTCGACACAGTTTTATCCCCCCTTGTTCAATCCCTTCCGACCTATATTCGTGACACTTCTCACGCTCTTAAACTTTTCGATGATTGTAAGTTCCCTGGCCCCCACCGCTTTATTTTCACCATGGATGTCCAGTCCTTATATACTTCCATCCCCCATCAGGATGGTCTCAAAGCTCTACTCTTTTTGGATTCTAGACCTAATCAGTTCCCCTCTACCACCACTCTGCTCCGTCTAGCGGAATATTCCTTACTCTTAATAATTTCTCCTTTTGCTCCTCCCATTTCCTCCAAACTAAAGGTGTAGCTATGGGCACCCGTATGGGTCCTAGCTATGCCTGCCTTTTTGTTGGCTTTGTGGAACAATCTATGTTCCGTGCCTATTCTGGTATCTGTCCCCCACTTTTCCTTCGCTACATCGACGACTGCATTGGCGCTGCTTCCTGCACGCATGCAGAACTCGTTGACTTCATTAACTTTGCCTCCAACTTTCACCCTGCCCTCAAGTTTACCTGGTCCATTTCCGACACCTCCCTCCCCTTTCTAGATCTTTCTGTCTCTGTCTCTGGAGACAGCTTATCCACTGATGTCTACTATAAGCCTACTGACTCTCACAGCTATCTGGACTATTCCTCTTCTCACCCTGTCTCTTGCAAAAACGCCATCCCCTTCTCGCAATTCCTCCGTCTCCGCCGCATCTGCTCTCAGGATGAGGCTTTTCATTCTAGGACGAGGGAGATGTCTTCCTTTTTTAAAGAAAGGGGCTTCCCTTCCTCCACTATCAACTCTGCTCTTAAACGCATCTCCCCCATTTCACGTACATCTGCCACCCCACTAGGAATAGGGTTCCCCTGGTCCTCACCTACCACCCCACCAGCCTCCGGGTCCAACATATTATTCTCCGTAACTTCCGCCACCTCCAACGGGATCCCACCACTAAGCACATCTTTCCCTCCCCCCCCCCTCTGCATTCCGCAGGGATCGCTCCCTACGCAACTCCCTTGTCCAGTCGTCCCCCCCATCCCTCCCCACTGATCTCCCTCCTGGCACTTATCCGTGTAAGCGGAACAAGTGCTACACATGCCCTTACACTTCCTCCCTTACCACCATTCAGGGCCCCAAACAGTCCTTCCAGGTGAGGCAACACTTCACCTGTGAGTCGACTGGGGTGATATACTGCGTCCGGTGCTCCCGATGTGGCCTTTTATATATTGGCGAGACCCGACGCAGACTGGGAGACCGCTTTGCTGAACATCTACGCTCTGTCCGCCAGAGAAAGCAGGATCTCCCAGTGGCCACACATTTTAATTCCACATCCCATTCCCATTCTGACATGTCTATCCATGGCCTCCTCTACTGTAAAGATGAAGCCACACTCAGGTTGGAGGAACAACACCTTATATTCCGTCTGGGTAGCCTCCAACCTGATGGCATGAACATCGACTTCTCTAACTTCCGCTAATGCCCCACCTCCCCCTCGTACCCCATCTGTTACTTATTTTTATGCACACATTCTTTCTCTCACTCTCCTTTTTATCCCTCTGTCCCTCTGAATATACCTCTTGCCCATCCTCTGGGTCCCCCCCTCTTGTCTTTCTTCCCGGACCTCCTGTCCCATGATCCTCTCGTATCCCCTTTTGCCTATCACCTGTCCAGCTCTTGGCTCTATCCCTCCCCCTCCTGTCTTCTCCTGTCATTTTGGATCTCCCCCTCCCCCTCCAACTTTCAAATCTCTTACTCACTCTTCCTTCAGTTAGTCCTGACGAAGGATCTCGGCCTGAAACGTCGACTGCACCTCTTCCTACAGATGCTGCTTGGCCTGCTGCGTTCACCAGCAACTTTGATGTGTGTTGCTTGAATTTCCAGCATCTGCAGAATTCCTGTTGTTTGTATCTAATATTTTAATTGTTTTGTGGCAAATCGCTGGAACAACTTAACTGAGGTTCTTGGAACTACTGTTGGGGGTCAATATCAGTCTGTCAAATAATAACAGCAAATCCAATGGGCTTTTATCATCTCTCTCTAATTTGTATTTTTCCAGTTGTTCCCTTTATGTGCTATTCAAGCTGCTTCAGAACTCAGTTGCCTGTAATAATAGTCATCAGCTCATTTAAAACCCCCCTCCATTTAAGTGCCGAGTTTCAAAGTTCAAAGTAAGTTTATTATCCAAGCACATACTGTATATGGTGTGGGCACGTGGCCAAGTGGTTAAGGCGTTTGACTAGCGATCTGAAGGTTGTAAGTTCGAGCCCCAGCCAAGGCAGTGTGTTGTGTCCTTGAGCAAGGCACTTAACCACACATTGCTCTGCGACAACACCAGTGCTAAGCTGTATGGGTCCTAATGCCCTTCCTTTGGACAACATCAGTGTCGTGGAGAGGGGAGACTTGCAGCATGGGCAACTGCCGGTCCTCCATACAACCTTGCCCAGGCCTGCGCCCTGGAGAGTGAAGACTTTCCAGGCGCAGATCCATGGTCTCGCAAGACTGTATATGCCACTATGCACACCATTGCGAGCATACTCAGTAAACCCAAGAACCATAATAGAGTCAATGAAATACTGCACCGAACAGGCAGACAAACGACCAATGTGCAAAAGACAACAAGCTGTGCAAATGCCAAAGAAAAAATAGTAAATAAATATATAAATAAACAATAAATATTGAAAATGTGATTAAGAGACCTTGAAAGTGAATCCACAGGTTGTGGGAACAGTTTAGTGATGGGCAAGTGAACTTGAATCCCCTTTGGTTCAAGAGCCTGATGGTTGAGGGGTAATAGCTGTTCCTGAACCTGGTGGTGTGAGTCCTGAGGCTCCTGTACCACCTTCCTGATGGCAGCAGTGAGAAGAGAGGATGTGTTGTGTAGTGGGGGTCCCTGATCCTGTATTCATTGGAATTCTGAAGAATGAGGGGTGACCTCATTGAAACCTATCAAATGGTGAGATTGAATGAGCGGTTGTTGTTGTGGCAATACTCAGTCAAATGTTCAATGTCCCTCTTTTATGCTGATTTGTCACCACCTTTGACTCGACCAACGACAGTGGTATCCTCGGCCAACTTAAATATGGCATTGGAATGCTGATTTCCTGCAACAGTGCTCCATGTAGATGTGCTCAATGATGGGAAGGGCTTTACCCATGATGGACTGGGCCATATCCACCACTTCTTGTAGGATTTCCGTTCAACAGCATTAGTGTTTCCATACCCGGCCGTAATGCAACCGGTCAATGTGAAGAGTGTTGTCATATGAAGAGCATTTGATGGATCTGGGCCTGTATTAACTACAATTCAGAAGAATGAGGGCTGACCTCATTGAAACCTATCAAATGGTGAAAGGCCTTAATAAAGTGGATGTGGTGAGGATATTTCCTGTGGTGGGAGTGTCTAAGACCAGAGGACAAGGCCTCAGAATAGAGGGGGTGTCTTCATAGAACAGAGATGAGGAGGAATTTCTTTAGCCAGAAAGTGGTGAATCTGTGGAGTTCTTTGCTACAGGCAGCTGTGGAGGCCAAGCCTTTATGTATATTTAGAGCAGAGATTGATAGATTCTTGATTGGTCAGGGCATGAAGGGATACAGGGAGAGGGCAGGAGATTGGGGCCGAGAGGAAAATTTGATGAGCCATGATGAAATGGCAGAGCAGACTCGATGGGCCAAATGGCCTAATTCTGCTCCTATATCTTATAGCCTTATGCACTCTCCACCACACAAATATAGATGTTTGTTGAAGTATTAGATGTCATAAAGAATCTTCACGAACATCTAATGAAGTAAAGTGATGCCATGTTTTCTTCATGATTGTATTTACTTGCTGGGTCCAGGACAGGCCCTCTGAAATTACAACAACGAGGATTTTAAAGCTGCTGATCCTCTCCACCTCTAATCCCCCAATGAGGACTGGTTCATGGGCCTCCAGCTTCCTCCTTCTGAAGTCAATAATCGGCTCTTTGGTCTTGCTGACACTAAATTGTTGTTGTTGTGGGAATACTCAGCCGGATTTTCAATTTCTCTCCTTTTTTGCTGATTCACCACCACCGACCTTTGCCAACGACCTCAGCCAACTTAAATATAGCAGTGGAGCTCTGCTTAGCTACACAGTCTTAAGTGTAAAGTGAGTAGAGCGGGGGGCTAAGCACACAGCCTTGTAGTGCACCTGTGCTGATGGAGATTGCGGAGGAGATGTTGTTGCCAATCCAAACTGACTGGGGTCTGCAGGTGAGGAAATCAAGGATCCAATTTTATAAGGAGGTATTGAGGCCAAGATCTTGAGGCTAATTAATTCATTTTGAGGGATGATAGTATTGAATGCTGAGCTGTAGTCAATAGAGTGTCCTGCTGTATGCATCTTTGCTGCCCTGATGTTCCAGGATTGAATGAAGAGCTAATAAAGCGGCATTTGCTGTGACCTGCTGTGCCAGTAGTCAAATGGGAGCAGAGTTGATGTGTTCAATCGCTGACATCTCGAAACAATTCATTACTGTGGATGTAAGTGCTACTGGGTGATTGTCATTGAGATTCTTCCGAGGCACCGGTATGATTGAAGCCTGCTTGAAGCAGGTGGGCACCTCAGACTGCCAGAACGAGATATTATAAGATATTGTTGAACACTCCAGCCTGTTGATCTTTAGTACTCGACCAGGTACCCTATCTGGGCTGGATGCTTTCCGTGGGTACATCCTCCTGAAAAATTTTCTCACTCCGACCTCAAAGACTGAAATTACAGTATCATCGAGAGCTGTGGGAGTTCATGCTGGTTCCTCCATGTTTTCAAGGTCAAAGCGAGCATTGGAGGCCTCTGATCTGGCCCTCAGCAGACTGTGGATCTCATGCTTCATCCAAGGCTTCTGGTTGGGGAAGACTCTGAATGATTTTGTGGACCACATTTGTTTACGACTGTTTTTATAAAACCATGATGTATTCATTCAGATTCATTGATGAATCCTTGAACACAACTCAGTCCACCGACTTGAAAGAGTCCCATAGCCACTCCTCTGCCTCCTGCAAACATCCCTTTGTTATCCGAACCTCTGGAGCCTTGCTCTTTAGCCTCTGCCTGTATGTCGATAGGAGAAGGACAGCCAAGTGACCAGATTTCCCGAAAAGCAGTCTGCACATGGAACTGCATCATTCCTTATCATAATAAACAGTGGTCCAGTGCGCTGAGACCGCTAGTGGTACATGTGATATGCTGATGGTCATTAGGCAGAGGTATCTTCAAACCAGCGTGGTTGAATTCCCTGACTATGATTTGGAATGTGACGGGTGGACTTTTTCTTGTTTGGTGATGGCATCATGCAGTATCTCAAGTGCCTGATTATAGTTGGTCAATGATGGTATGTAAACTGTGGTCAGGATCGTGGAGATCGCTCTTGGTAAATAGTTGATCATTAGTTATTCCAAGTCATGGAACACAAGGACAACAAAACATTGGAGCACCACAGAGAGTTTATCATGAAACACACACCCCACCTTTTGCTTTTTCTGAATCAGCAGTTTGATCCATCCTGTTTGTCAGAAGCCTTTGAGTCTGATAGCCGAATCTGGTGAGCTGGAAGTAAGCCATGTCTCTGTAAACTATCAAACACAATTTCTCATTTCCTTCCGAGAGCAATCTTGGTCTCAGGTCCTCAGGTTTGTTCTCCAGTGATAGCACATTTGTTAACAAAATGCTGGGTAGAGAGGGTCTTGTTCCTCTGTGTTTCAATCTGGCTTGGAATCCCCACCACCACCGCCTTGCATCTGGCCATGGTGATGAACCTTCATCCTACAGGTGCCATATCTGCTTGCTTGAGAGCTAACTCTGCCGAATCCTTGAGAAGATCATGAAATCTGTAGTTTATTAAGTCAGTTCAAAAGTATTGCTTACAGAGAAATTACATGCTGTAGATTGTAGTGAAAATAATTCAAAAGATGTATATTGAGAAGTTTTGTAAGCCAACCAGCAGAATATTGCTCTGGTTCACTGTTGTCATTTTGAGTAAGGAAGAAAAAATGTACACACACACATAATGCTTCTCTTCATTGAACAACACTGTTATGGGTCTTTTTATTTATTTGGTGAGCCCCATAGCAAGTCCAAGAATTTATTGTTTTATGACTTAAAGGGTAAGCAGTGGAAGAGTTAGGAGAGCAAGTTCAAGCAGGTAGGAAACGGTTGTCTGTCTGTCTAGCTATGGAAACAGCTCTTCATGCTTGCATAAATTCAGAAAACTCAGGACATCAAACAAAGTGTTGGTGGAACTCAGCAGATCAGGCAGCATCTGTGGAGGGAAATGGATAGTCAATGTTTGGATCAAGACTCTTCACCTTGGACCAAGATGAAGTGTCTTGATTCAAAGTGTAAACTGTGCATTTAGCCCCACAGATGCTGCCTGACCCACTGAGTTCCTCTGGGATTTTGTCTGTAGCTCCAGATTCTAGCATCTGCAATCTCCTGGGTCTTCAGAAAAATTGGGAAAGAAGATTATGGGTATTGGAAGGGGTTGGTTAGATCAGTATAACAAGGTGGGTGGAACAGGAGAGACTGGGAAACGATCGGTAGAAGTAGGATAGAGGGAGAGTGGGTTTGGATAGATCAATGATAAGAGGCTGGTAGACGAGAGAAAGAAGTAAAGTTCGGGTGGAATATCCTAGTCAGTTTTAGGTCATGTGTTGGTCTTCACACCTGTATTGGAGTCTCTGTTTTCCACACCTTATCACGAGCCACATGGAACAAGATAGTTTTTTTTGTCATCCCCTCACCTGGATCCACCCATCACTTGCCAGATCTTCCTCCACCTTCTTTATGCAGCCTGGTCGCCCTCGTTCTTTCAGCCCAGTTGAAGGGTCTCAACCTGAAGCCTCCTCTGCCCATATCCCTCCATTGATGCAGCTAGACCTCCAGTGCCTGTGTCTTGCTCCAAATTCTAGCAGCTGCAGTCTCTTGTGTCTCCAAGATAATTTTTGTCATTGGGTATCACAGCTAAGTAATTGACACAGCACTCCGGTTGTTAGTGGTGCTATCATACATTATGACCTACCCTGACCTCCTGCCTGCATGCAGTGTGCATGTTTTTCCTGTGACTGCTTGGGCTTTCTCCCACATCCCAAAGGCATGCTGGTTGGTTAATTGCTACTTGATTGACCCTAACTATAGATGGATGGTAGGAGAATCAGGGAGGGTTAAAGTGGGTGTAAGAAAGACTAGATTACAGAAAGGCAAGTGGGAAAATAGAATCGATGGAAAAGTCCTGAGAGTTGGCACAGACTCAACAGGCCAAATGGCCTCCTCCTACGTTGCAAAGGGGTATGCGTAGGAGATTAATTACACAGCTTTATTTCTGTATAAGCAGTGTACATGACCAAGCAATATTTTGCATAACTGCCTGAAATGACACACATGTGAGCCTCCAAAAATAGCCCACCAAATGTTCCTAGATGAATCTCATACCCTCAGTAATGTTTACATGATATCAAAAATCAAAAATCAAAATCCAGATCACTGCTGCAAAACTCTAATCATCCAAGCCAGGTAGTTACTTTCCTGAAGAAATCACAGATTAAAACAAGTTTTCAAAGTTACTATGTTACTAATCAGATTTTTCTAAAGGGAACACTCTTCAATTAAATTATTAATGCAACACAACACCTTCTGCATAAATGAACTGAGCCAGAAAATCTTGGACACTATCAATCCCGGCTTCAGCAAATTTTGAAATTCACAGCACCTGAACAGCTCCTAACCTCTGAATCCAAAGGAAAACATTTATTTTAAATCAAACTTCCAACACATAGTTGGAAACAAGCCATCAAACTACAGTTTTCATTGGACGTTGTAGAGTGTTTATTGCCTTTGGTGAGAGAGCCTCAGGAAAATTAAATTCTTTTATCAGGAAGGACATTCACTTGTAAGGCAGTGATTGTCAAATCGTATTGATTGATTAAATAGTCCAGAATTTGCCCCCCAAGTAGCAGCAGCTTAGTTGAAAAGAAAACAAAACTGCAGATGGTGAGAATATGAAATGAGAGTAGAAAATACTCATGAGGTCAGGACACAATTAAGGAGAGGTGGGATTTCTGATGTAGAGCCTTCAACCAGAAATGTTAACTCTGTTTCTTCCAAGATGGTTGCTGCCTAACCTGCTGAGTATTTTCAGCATTTTCTTCCCCAGCTATTTAATTACACTTTGCCCTTATCCAGCAAAGCTTGGCAAAGTAGTTTCCTCTGAAGAGTTGGTAAACAAATTGTGCCATTCTACTGTCGTCTTTGTGAGATCAGCAGCTTGCCTTCAGTTTCCACATGGATATCATAAAGTAATAACATCTGCACACGTGCCTGCCCTGCTAACTCGGTAAATTAGGGCTGCTTGTGGGGAGACTAAATACCTGTTCAATGAAGAAATGTATGCTCTTGCAATGTCAATCAACCCCTCTATTCCATAAAGTAAGAAATTTAATAGTGAACTCTCAGTTTAGAAAATAGAACAGTAAAGGGAGATTTATTTTTTTTTAAATAACATATTTTCTTCCTGTGCCATTCTCTATGTAACAAACCTTCCCCCCTCTCCCTCCCCCCTCCCTCCCCCTCTCTCCCTCCCCCCTCTCCCTCGCCTCTCTCCCTCGCTTCCTCACCCCCCTCTCCCCCTCACCCCTCTCTCCCCCTCACCCCTCTCCTTCCTCTCTCTCTCCTTCCCCCTCCTCTCTCTCTCCCCCTCCTCTCTCTCTCCCCTTCCCCTCTCTCTCCTCCCCCCTCTCTCCTCCCCCTCTTTCCTTCCCCCCACTCTCTCTCCCCTTCTCCTTACTGTCTCTCCCCTCTCTCCTCTCTCTCTCCTTCCCTCCTCTCTCCTTCCCTCCTCTCTCCTTCCCTCCTCTCTCCTTTCCCCCTCTCTCTCCTTTCCCCCTCTCTCTCCTTTCCCCCTCTCTCTCCTTCCCCCTCTCTCTCCTTCCCCCCCTCTCTCCTTCCCCCCCCTCTCTCCTCCCCCCCCTCTCTCCTCCCCCCCCTCTCTCCTTCCCCCCTCCTCTCTCCTTCCCCCCTCCTCTCTCCTTCCCCCCTCCTCTCTCCTTCCCCCCTCCTCTCTCCTTCCCTCCTCTCTCCTTTCCCCCTCTCTCTCCTTCCCCCCCTCTCCTTCCCCCCTCCTCTCTCCTTCCCTCCTCTCTCCTTCCCCCCTCTCTCTCCTCCCCCCTCTCTCCTCCCCTCCTCCCCCTCCTCTCTCCTTCCCTCCTCCTCTCTCCTTCCCCCCTCTCTCTCCTCCCCCTTTTCTCCCCCTCTCTCTCCTTCCCCCTCCTCTTTCTCTCCTTCCCCCTCTCTCTCTGCTTCCCCTTCCTCTCTCTCTCCCCTCCCCCTCCTCTCTCCTCCCCCCCCTCTCCCTCCCCGTCTCTCTCCCCCCTCCCCCCCTCTCTCCCCCTCCCCCCTCTCTCCCCCTCCCCCCTCTCTCCCCCTCCCCCCTCTCTCCCCCTCCCCCCTCTCTCCCCCTCCCCCTCTCTCCCCCTCCCCCTCTCTCCCCCTCCCCCTCTCTCTCCTCCCCCTCTCCCCCTCTCTCCTCCCCTCTCTCCTCCCCCTCTCTCCTCCCCCCTCTCCTCCTCCCCCCCTCCTCCCCCCTCCTCCCCCTCTCCTCCCCCTCTCCTCCCCCCTCTCCTCCCCCCTCTCCTCCCCCCTCTCCTCCCCCCTCTCCTCCCCCCTCTCCTCCCCCCTCCTCCCCCTCTCCTCCCCTCCCTCTCCTCCCCCCTCTCCTCCCCCCTCTCCTCCCCCCTCTCCTCCCCCCTCTCCTCCCCCCCTCTCCTCCCCCCTCTCCTCCCCCCCCCTCCTCCCCCCTCTCTCCTCCCCCTCTCTCCTCCCCCCTCTCTCCTCACCCCCTCTCCTCACCCCCTCTCCTCACCCCCTCTCCTCACCCCCCTCCTCCCCCCCCTCCTCCCCCTCCTCCCCCCCTCTCCCCCTCCCCCCCTCTCCCCCCTCTCCCCCCCTCTCCCCCCCCTCCCCCCCCCCTCTCCCCCCCCCCCCCCCCCCCCCTCCCCCCCCCCTCTCCCCCCCTCTCTCCCCCCCTCTCTCCTCCCCTCTCCCCCCTCTCTCCTCCCCCTCTCTCCTCCCCCTCTCTCCTCCCCCCTCTCCTCCCCCCTCTCCTCCCCACCTCTCTCCTCCCCCCTCTCTCTCCCCCCTCTCTCCTCCCCCCTCTCTCCTCCCCCTCTCTCTCCTTCCCCCTCCTCTCTCTCTCCTTCTCCCCTCCTTTCTCTCTTGCTCCTCGCCCCTCCTCTCTCTCTCCTCCCCCCCTCTCTCTCTCTTCCCCCTCCTCCCTCTCCCCTTCTCCCCTCCTTTCTCTCTACCCCTACCCTCTCTCCCCCCTCCCCCCTCTCTCTCCCCTCCCCCCTCTCTCTCCCCCTCCCCCCCTCTCTCCCCTCCCCCCTCTCTCTCCCCTCCCCCTCTCTCTCCCCCTCCCCCCTCTCTCTCCCCCTCCCCCCTCTCTCTCCCCTCCCCCCTCTCTCCCCCTCCCCCCTCTCTCTCCCCCCTCCCCCTCCCCCTCTCTCTCCCCCCTCTCCCCCTCCCCCTCTCTCTCCCCCTCCCCCTCTCTCTCTCCCCCTCCCCCTCTCTCTCCCCCTCCCCCCTCTCTCCCCCTCCCCCTCTCTCCCCCTCCCCCCTCTCCCCTCCCCCTCTCTCCCCCTCCCCCTCTCTCCCCCTCCCCCCTCTCTCCCCCTCCCCCCTCTCCCCCTCTCTCTCTCCCCCTCTCTCTCTTCCCCCCTCTCTTTCTCTGCCCCTCTCTCTCTCCCCCCCTCTCTCTCCCCCTCTTCCCTTCCCCTCTCCTCTGCCATTACTCATTTTCCCTCGCCAGCCCTTCAATCATACTGTAGGTATTTTGTGCCTGTAGATTGTCAATTCAGTCCTCCATAGAAGTCCCAAGTAACCCACTTATTAGTTTGTTCCTGTAACTTCCAGGTAGAAAATAGCTTTAACCTTAAGATGGCCACAGTCTAATGAGATGCTTCTTTCCAGGAAATACTGGGTAATTATTTATAATGGAGATACACAATAGTGCTGCCACCTGCTGACAATCTCAGTGTGGTACCATTAAGTATTTGCTTCTTTGTCCCCAGCCAGTGGAAGGGTAAAATAAACCAGCAAATGACCAGATCTACAGAGAGACAGAGACATTTTGTGCAACAGTATGTAGCTAATACAATTTATAAACTAATAATGCTTGATATGTGGCTCGGGTTTCTGAAACCGATGTCTGAATTTACTGTGTATTAACCAGATTTGCAGCATAATGCATCACAAATAGAAATCAGCAGACATTTTGGGCTCAGTTTGCAAGGATTGCTGCAGATTCAAAATGGTTACTTGTAGTTATCAGTGTGAAAAATAAAAAAAAAGGTTTTTCCTGACAGAAACTTTAAAAATGCACTGAATGTCAATTTTCAGCAATTCTAAACAGAACTGACAACATTTAGTGATTTGAATGCATTGCCTGTCAAATGCAGAAATCAAGGACTTACTGATAGATTCTGAATATCAAACCTGTCACTGGGATTTTATAGTGTTACGCAGCGCACCCACTCTTGCTGGAATTCCTGGTTTTATACTGGAAGATCACCTCCCAGATCCAGCATCCTATTAATTTCAAAAGGAATTTCAGGATGAAGAAGATAATTTATCTCACTTCATGCTTTTTAAAACAAATCATGTATATTACTTATTAACCAATTTTATTTAGTTTTAATTGGGTTAGATTTTTAACTTTGCTTCCATTTTAATAGATTTTACAGGTCTCAGGATGATAGAGATATTAAGATGTGACTTGTGCCTTTAATACTTAAAAGCTGTTTTTCCATTTATGAAGAAAGGTCAGGGATATTTGGGAGCTGGGCTTCCCCTTTCTGAGCCTGGTAGCCCTATCATTGCTCAGATCATGTCACTGGGATGTAAAGGGCTAATGAGTTTGTTTACTTGCCATTCAGTTGGATAGGTATGGCAGAGGGACAATAATTCCAGCAGGGAAGTAGCCAGCAGGTTCACTCCCAGTTTTTAGATTGTGCCACAGAAATGGGAAGCCCCAGCCATCATCTGCTAATTAATTAAATGCTGCCCCTCAACTTTATTCCCATGATCAGAAGAGGTCTCATATTTGAATGAAAACCTGCTGCCCTTTAAGAGGTCAGTTCAATGTGTCTTTTCACCCCAGAGAATTTTCCAATATCTAATCCCAGTTTCACCTCAAGCTGAACAGCTCTAGGACACTGTACCTCCTGATAGCCACAGTGACAAGCACTTACAGAGAAAACTTCTTAATGGAAAAAAGATTAATGCACACGATTTTTCAGCTGGCAAACGTACCCACATTTGTGAAAGTTGTTTAAAACTACAGAAGGCATCTGTGAAAGCAATATTTTAAGTTTACATCGTTGCACTTTTTAAGTAACAAGCAGTATCTGGGCTGCATTTAACTCTTTGCCTGAGACTTGCCAGCAGCAGCCAGCCCCTTAGTTTTGAGTTATAATGTTGGTAACTTTATTCACTCTGTATCCACTTAACCCTGACCAATAGAGATCTGTCAGCCTCACCAGAGCAAGCTGCCATAGTTATGGGAGGGGGTGAGGGAGGGAACATCAACTCAGACCATGAGAGGCCTGCGTCGGGCATTTTCATGCCTTACAAGGCGCAATGGGAAATCTGAAATAAAAATGAAAACTGCGGGAGACGGACAGTGGGTAAAGTGACACTGGGGGAGGAGGGTATAGAAATGTTCCAAATGGAAGACCTACCAGAATGTCATGGACATGAAGCCACTCTGATCCCCTCTCCATAGGTACTCTCTAAAATGCTGAGTATTTACAGTCATCATCATCGTCACTATGTGCCATGTCATATGACGTGGCGATCATGGTTTATAACCATGATTGTTCTTGGCAAATATTCTACAGAGGTGGTTTGCCATTGCCTCCTTCTGGGCAGTATCTTTACAAGTCATCTTCAGAGATTGTCTGCCTGGCATCAATGGTTGCATAACCAGGACGTGATATTAGATTGGATTAGATTCAACTTTATTGTCAGTGTGCCGAGTACAGATACAAAGCCAATAAAATGCAATTAGCATCTGACCAGAAGTGCAAAAGAATAGTATTATTTACAAAATAATAACCAAGGACACCAAGGAATATGCACCAGCTGCTCATACCATGCAGTCACGGGGAGAACATACAAACTCCTTCCAGATAGTATAGAAACCTGATCAATGATCACAGGCACTGTAAAGCACTGCACTAACTGCTACACCACCATGTCGCCCCACTTGAACATTCTCAGATCACTTACATGGTAGACTTATTAGTATAATTGAAGCATGGAAGGGACTATATATAATTGGTTAAAGGAGGTGAATAGTCCCAAGCAGTTGTTCTTTGGATTGTTGAGAGGGATGGCAGTTGTGGACTTCAAGAGAGCAATGGAAGACTGGTGCAAGTATTTTTAAATTAATATGCAAAGTGATTACAGTTGGATAGGAAAATAAAGAGAAGTATAAACTATAGGTACAATTTTAAAGTGAAGACAGGAACGAAGAACCCACGAAGTGCATTTGCAGGAATCTAGGAAAGTGCTATGTCTATTAAAAAGATAAGAGATGACCTTGAATAGGTGACTTGGAGGGGATTTGTTCCCCATTTGGTCACAGAGATCTTGAGCAGTCGATGCACTTGTCCAGAGTGGGAGTAATGGTTACCAATGTACAAGAAATCCAAGTTGAAAGCTTTATTCCAACTCTGAGGTTGCTCTGAGAGTTTGATTGTTTAAAGCTGACACATAGTTTGCGAAATATCTTGACTTATTTAAGAGCCTTTCAACCTTGGTGGCCTCCTACCCTGACAGCTGAGGAATGATTCACCCTGTCTCTAAATAATTACCACAGAAGGACAAGCATTCCGAGGCATGTTGTAAACCATAACTCTAGCCATTTAAACCCAATCTTTGCAATAGACCATTGATTTTCTAGCACTGGATGATGCCTGCCAGTAAAGTTCGATGATGTCTACTCATTGAATTTGGTCGCTCCATAATTTAAACCAGCTACACCCGTGAATCATATTATAATTATTATATTACATGACAAATGAATTCACGAGAAGAAGCTTGACAACGATGCTGTCACTTCTCACTGATTCTTATAGCAACTGAGGCTTGAATTTCAGGGGTTTACTTTGGTTTGTCAAACAAAAATTAAAAACGTACAGAATTGATTTGTATTTGGAAACAAACATCAGAAAATAAGTGGGAGAATAATTGTATCCTGATCTTATTTTATGGACTTGAAAAATCAAATGGTCAAAAAGTGAACCGTCATACCTTTTCAAAAGCTGTTGTTGAATGTTTTACTCAATCCTGGGACATCTCCAGATTCATAAACAAAACTTTTGCAAATTTCCACAACGTGGACTTGGGACAAGGCAGCCTCTCTCCTCTGATCATTTCAATTTCTGAGATTGTGTTTTCCAGAAATCTGCAAAGCAGTTGCGGAAATCCACTGACCAGGAAGGCAAAGACGAAGCTGAGAAGGATATCAAGGAGGAAGAGGATAAGAGTGGTTCAGAAACAGGAGAGGCAGATGGCGATGCAAAAAATACTGCTGAGTATCAGCAAATGAATGAGGAGGTAACAGTGTTAATGCTTTAGAATATCCAGTGAGATTTTTCCTCAGGTTTGGAAACTCTGTTAGAGCAGGACATTGGTAGTTAAGGGAAATTGATAAATATAGCACACATTGACACAGTTGGACAGGTTTTAGGGATCTGATTTTTTTTTCACTGAAAGAGGCCATTCAACTGTGCCTGCCCTTTAAAAGAACTGTCCAGTAGTTTCCTCCCTTGAAATATCTCTGTAGTTTTGAAAGATCTTCCCTTTCAAATTCCCTTTAAAGTTTAATTGAATCGATCTTCACCACCCTACGTAGCAGTATATCCTATATATGATCACAGCATATCATGGTTACGTTTCTGTGTCTTGTGCACTGAAGGTCACACAAGTTACTGTTTCATGAAATGCACATTTCTTATGGAGGTGCTCCCTAGCTCAGCTATATCAAGCATCTGAAGATCAGTTTCAAAATGCAATATAGAAACATAGAAAACCTACAGCACAATCCAGGCCCTTCTGCCGACAAAGCTGTGCCGAGCATGTCCTTACCAGAGAAATTACCTAGGGTTACCCATAGCCCTCTATTTTTCTGAGCTCCATGCACCTGTCCAGGAGTCTCTTAAAAGACCCTATCGTGTCCGCCTCCACCACCATCGCCGGCAGCCCATTCCACGCACTCGCCACTCTCCGTGTAAAAAAAAAAAACACCTTACCCCTGACATCTCCTCTGTACCTACTTCCAAGCACCTTAAAACTGTGCCCTCTCGTGCTAGCCATTTCAGCCCTGGGAAAAAGCCTCTGACTATCCATACGATCAATGCCTCTCACCATCTTATAATGTAGTCAGAGCATTAGCCCTGAGTTCCTCTAACTTCAGTCATCAGTTCAACCCAACTTAAATTTGTCAAAACTAACCCTAACATATCCCATTAGTCTTGCTTTCACTTTGTCCAGTTTCAGGAATATCTTTAAGATCTGGAACATCAGATCTTGCATATTACCTAGCAGAAATAGACCTGGATCCACCAATATCAAGTGCTCCCAGCTATGAGAGCTGGTGATAATGAATTGCTGTGAGCAATCCACCTCAATCCATTAATTTATCTGCAAATATATTTTGTATAGAACTCAGTTTGAATGTGCTTGTACTTGTGTGAAAGAAACTGAAGAGGACTGCAAAAGAATTTTGTTTCAAGATGCAATGGCTGATGCCTTGAAGTTAAAGCAGAAAATGTTGTAAATATTCGGAGAATTGGGCAGCATCCGTGGCTAGAAAAACAACATTAACATCAGATTTCAGAACCTGAAATATCGCCTATGTCCTCTTTCCATAGTTATTGCTACAGCTACCGAGCATGTCTACAAAGTTTTGTTTTATTCCAGATTTCCACTCTTTTGCTTTTGGACACTTTAAAACTGACATTTCTTATATTCTGCTTACCCTCTGAATGGAATGGGCTGCAGAAAAGCAGTTCATGTTTGACTGAAATTAGAACGGAGAACATCACAGCACAGGAATGGGTCCTTTGGCCTACAATTTCTGTGCCAGCCATGATGCCAATCTAAGCTAATCCGATCTACTTGCACATGGTCTGCATCCCTCCATTTTCTGTTTATTCATGTTCCCCAATCTGCTTCCACTACTTCTCCTAGCAGCAAGTTTCAGGCACCCATTCAAAGTTCAAATTCAAAGACCATTTATTATCAAAGTATGTATACATAATGCTACCTTGAGATTCGTCTCCTTACAGGCAGCCATGAAGCAAAGAAACCAAAAAGAACCCATTAAAAAAAGAAGCCCATCAAGCACCCAATGTGCAGAGGGGAAATAAAAACAAATTGAGCAAACAATAAAAGCAAGCAAACAGCATTCGGAGCTGAAGTCCATGAAAGAAAGTCTGTCCGCAGACACGAAGACATGGCCTCAGTTCATCACATTCATGTAAAAATAAACTCATCAATTTCCTTTAACTGCTCCCTAAAGCTATGCACTGCAGTGTTTGACATTTCCACCCCAGGAAAAAGACTCTGATTATTTACCTTTACTCCCTCTCATAATGTTATATACTTTTGCCAGGTTGCCCTTAGGCTTCCAATGTTTCAGGGAGAATGATATTCTCATTCATTTTCTTCCTTCCTTCCTTCCTTCCTTCCTTCCTTCCTTCCTTCCTTCCTTCCCTCTCTCCCTCTCTCCCTCTCTCCCTCTCTCCCTCTCTCCCTCTCTCCCTCTCTCCCTCTCTCCCTCTCTCCCTCTCTCCCTCTCTCCCTCTCTCCCTCTCTCCCTCTCTCGCTCTCTCCCTCTCTCCCTCTCTCCCTCTCTCCCTCTCTCCCTCTCTCCCTCTCTCCCTCTCTCCCTCTCTCCCACTCACACTCACACACACAACAAAAGGTATTTAATTTAGATGCGTTATTCTTCACATTCAGGACAATTCACATCATGAAAACAATATGATTTTATGTTGGGATCTGACAGGCTAATGCATTATTGTTAGAGGTTTATTGAATGTTAATGTGGAAGTTTTAGAATCAGCCCTTTGAAGGGGATAAATCACAAGATGGAATATAGACTGTTCCACATAGCCAACTAAAAGGTAGACATAGCTGGGGCCTATGCGGATGCCCGTGGTTACACCCTGAGTTTGGAGAAAGTGGGAGGAACTGAAAGATAAATTGTTGAGGGTGAGCACCAGTTCTGCCAGATGGAGGGGAACTGGTCAGGTCTTTTGTCAAGAAAAATGCAGTGCTTTAGAGCCTTCTCTGTGTGGGATGTAAGTGTATAGGAACTAGACATCCATGGTGAAAATCAGGCGATCAGGACCAGGGAATTGAAATTTGTTAAGGACATCGAAAGCATGTGAAGTGTCACATATGTAGGTGGGAAGGGACTGAACCAAGGGGGATAAAATGGAGACAAGGTATGCAGACTCAAATTCAGTGGGACAGGTGCAGGCAGGAACAATGGGCCTATCCGTCAGTGAGAGTTGTGGATCTTCGGAAGGAGATAGAAATGAGCATTGCAGCATAAGGGAACTGTGAGGTTGGTAACCGAGGATGGGAAATCTCCAGAGTTGATGAGGTTGGTAATGGTGCAGGAGACAGTGGCCTCATGGTCCTGGTGCAGAGTGGGGAACCCTTGCCGAAAAAGTGGACTCAGATTCAGAGGTGACAGAGAATAGCTTGGCATGCTGACTGGCATAAAACTCACTGAGGTGTGGGTGAAGGAGAACAAAAGGTAAGGCCCATGTTGAGGACAGAACATTCCACCTCAGGAGTAAGTCAGATGGAATGGTGAAGGCACGACAGGGATTAGAGCTGGGATCATAGAGAGGTGGTGGCATCAGCGAAGAGGGAAAGGTTGGGTGTTCAGAGAGGGTGAGGTAGGAGGAAGATGCAGGCTCTAAGTGCCCAAGAGGTGACAGAGGAACCTGAGAGACCCAGGGTTGCAGCTTGTGGTGGGGGAAGGGGTATCCAGGGGCCCAAAGGCAGTGAGAAAGGTCTCAGTCCGGAGCTGCAGGCCGCTGAGATCAGGGCTGGAGCGGTTGGCTGCATAATTCACGTCTGAAGGCAGCCTGGGTCACTGGAACTGGGGTTAGTTAACAGGGGGATCCATGGTCTGGAGCAAGCTGAGGTTGCTTGAGCCAGAGTTGATGACGGTGGCGTCTGTGGTCTGGAGGCTGTTGGAGTTAGAGACGGTGGGATAGTTGGTGTTTTGCAGTCGAGACTCTGCATCAGAACCAGGAGTTGGCCGGTGTAAAGAGGTGAGGGGGAGTAGTGAGGAACGTGGATGGGTGGATCCAGGTGAGGGGAAGATAACGACAGATGCTGGGAGGTAATTGGTACAGACAGCGCTTTGCTTTTTCTTTTGCAACCATATTAAATTGATTTATTTTAGTTAGAAAGATAGACCATTGAAAGTCATTATAAATTCATAAGTTATTATCTAAGTCTCTCAAAACCAGTGAAATCTTTAGGCAAACATTCTATGCAACTGCTCAGATATGACACTGAAATGTCCAGTGAAATCTTTAGTAAGTGTTGGGTAATTAGCTTAAGATCTCATGCCTCCATTGAAATTCAATGCACAGCAGGCAGGATTGCATCAGATCCTTAAGACAATATGGAATAGGAGCAGAATTAGGCCATTCGGCCCATCAAGTATGTTCTGCCATTCCATAACAGCTGATTTATTGTCCCTCTCAACCACATACTCCTGCCTCCTCCCTATAACATTTCACTTCCATGCTAATCAAAAACCTACCAACCTCCACCTTAAATATTCTCAATGCCTTGGCCTCCAAAGCCATCTGTGACTGATGAATTCTTCTGGCTAAAGAAAGTCCTCCTCATCTCAGTTCCCTCAATTCTGAGGCTGTGCCCTCTGGTCCTAGACTCTGCCACTATAGGAAACAACATTTTTAGATTTCTGAACGTTGATACAAACGTGGTAAAATGCTCTGTTCCAATGAATAATGAAGGTGATCAACAGCCCGGCTGCAAGTTCCAAACCCCTTAACTCTGGTTCACTTTCGAAAGTTGCTGCCTGCTGAGCGCTTGCAGCATGTTCTGTTTTTAAAACTGTTTCTCTCGTCACAAGTTTAGAACATTTCTGGGATATTTGATGTTTCTTTAAAGTTTCCAGCATCTGCTGTAGTTGTTTAACTGTTTTGAATCCTTCATTTCAGACTTCGATCATTTGAATTCTGGCCACTAAGGACGGAGGACCAGGTCTCAGCTGTCCATGACTGGACATTTTACATACAATCATTCCTTCTGTCTCTGTCGACATCAGCATTTTGTGCAGGCTTTCCTTCGTTGTGCTACCGACTATAATTTTGCGCACATGCCAGTCAGTAAAACACCAAGAAAACGTCATGTATTTTATATTCTCCCTCTTCTGGAATGTGGTGAGCGGCATTCCATCCACCCTTTACAGTACTTCATTCTTATAACTGCCTAGCTGTTCTGTTACTGAGAGAGGATACAATATTTATTTTTGATGCTTGCTTTAAATGTGAAAAATAAACTTTTTTTCTTGTACTCAGCTTAGTTTTATTCTTCCCTGTGCCATTTGTCTTATGGGATTTTTTATGCATTTATTTAGTATCTTTACACAAAAATGTCTGTTCTACTGCTGTTCAGAAATGACTGGTAGAATAAAATTAATGGAATGCATGAATGTTGGTGTTACTTATTTTGAAGCAGATCACAGTGCTAGAAACTTTGGGAGAGGTCATGAATGTATGAGTTGATCACTATATAATGAAATGGTGAATGAAGTTACCATCATGCCAGAATTGAACAGTGCCACCGGTGTAGATGCTGCAACCTATTTATTATGAAATTCTGCAAAGATACAACTACCGTCAGAATTTATTATCATATGTACAAGTACCCATTTGCTCAGGTGCAATGAAATATCTTACTTGTAGCAGTATCACAGGCGTATAGTTCAAAGTACAGTACATATATATCACCATAATACAACCCTGAGATTCATTTTCTTGTGGGATACTCAACAAATATAGAGAACAGAGCTATAACAGACTCAATGAAAGACTGCCCAACTAGGGCGTTCAACCAGAGTGCAGAAGACAACAAGCTATATAAATGCAAAAACAAGAAATAAAAGTAACAAATATTGAGAATGTGAGATGAAGAGTCCTTGAAAGTGAGGCCATAGGTTATGGGAACATTTCAATGACGGGGCAAGTGAAGTTATCCCCTTTTGTTCAAGAACCTGATAGTTGAGGGGTGCCAACTGTTCCTGAATCTGGTGGTGCAAATCCTGAGGCTCTTGTACCTTACTGATGGCAGCATTGAGAAGAGAGCATGTCCTGGGTGGTGGGGTTCCTGATGATGGATGCTGCTTTCCTGCAACAGATGTGCTCAATTGTTGGGAGGGCTTTACCCATGATGGACTGAGCCATAGCCAGTACTTTTTGTAGGTGAGGCGACACTTCACCTGTGAGTCGGCTGGTGTGGTATACTGCGTCCAGTGCTCCCAGTGCGGCCTTCTATATATTGGCGAGACCCAACGCAGACTGGGAGACCATTTCGCTGAACACCTACGCTCTGTCCGCCAGAGAAAGCAGGATCTCCCAGTGGCCACACATTTTAATTCCACGTCCCATTCCCACTCTGATACATCCATCCGTGGCCTCTCTACTGTCAAAATGAAGTCACACTCAGGTTGGAGGAACACCACCTTATATTCCATCTGGGTAGCCTCCAATCTGATGGCATGAACATTGACTTCTCTAATTTCCATTAACGCCCCTCCTCCCCTTCTTACTCCATCCCTTATTTATTTATTTATTATTATTTTTCCCCTTTCTCTCTTTTTTCTCCCTCTGTCCCTCTCACTATATCTTCCTCTGATGCTCCCCTCCCCCTTTCTTTCTCCCTAGGCCTCCCGTCCCATGATCCTGTCCCTTCTCCAGCCCAGTATCTCTTTTGCCAATCACTTGTCCAGCTCTTGGCTCCATCCCCCCCTCTCCTGTCTTCTATCATTTTGGATCTCCCCCTCCCCCTCCCACTTTCAAATCTCTTACTAACTCTTCTTTCAGTTAGTCCTGACGAAGTGTCTCAGCCCAAACCGTTGACTGTACCTCTTCCTATAGATGCTGCCTGGCCTGCTGCGTTCCACCAGCGTTTTGTGTGTGTTACTACTTTTTGCAAGATTTTCTGTTCAAGGGCATTTTTGTTTCTATACCAGGCTATGATGCAGCCAGTCAATATACTCTCCACTACACATCTGTAGAGGTCTCTCAAAGTTTTAGAAGTCATGTGGAATCTCAGCAACTCCTAAGAAAGTAGAGGCGTCATATAGGCAAGAAAAACATACTTTAAACACAATCTTTACAAGGAAGTACACAATTAGAACAAAAAATGTCTTATTTTAGTCATCATATATTTAGGATTGTGCCAATTGGTTTAAGAACCAAATGCTTGAGGGAAGTAGCTATTCTTGGACTTAATGTCATGGGATTTTAAACTTCAATACCTCCTGCCTGATGGGTAACTGGGAGAAGATAGCATAGCCTGAATGAAGGGTATCTTTGATGAGGGATGTGTCCATGATGTATAGTGCGGAGTGCACTACTCTCTGCAGCTTCTTACATACCTGCTCATTCAAATTACCATACCAGACCATGGTACAACCAGTCAGGACACAATTACTCTAAGAAACTAGGGTCCTGTCTGGAAAATTGCAGCACTGTGACTGTGAAATCATCCGGTCTTTAAGATACAGCTAGGTCTGTACTGCAGGTAGGAAGTGCAATAATTGCATTTACTATCCACTAACTTTTCTTTAACACCCTCACTACTGTGTACTCATTCAGTGCTAATACATTCATGGTTTTGTTTTAATTGTATGCTACATTCACATCTTCCTCAATCTCAGTGCTTCTTATACACTTAGCAACCAGTTAGGAACTCAAAATGTTTCATAAAGTATGTTAATTTCTAACCTATTCACACCTTTTTATATCATTAATGCAAAGTAAGTAACTTGCCTTCACTTCCTCCCCTCCCGATTGGCATCATCTTTGCTGGAAGTGAAAAACAACACTTAAAAATATTAACTCTCTTTGGCAGCATGGCTTTGTGAGGACAGGCTGTGCCTCATAAATTTGAATTCTTTGAGGAAGTGACAAAACAAATTGATGAAGGTAGAGCAGTAGATGTGGTGTATGTGGATTATAGTAAGGCTTTCCAGAAGGTAGCTCATTGTAGGCTCAATCAGAATGTCCAGAGGTATGGGATCCAGGGAAACTTGAATTCAGAAATGGCTTGCCCATAAAAAGCAGAGGGTCGATGTAGATGGTGTGCATTCTGCCTGGAGGTTGGTACCCAGTGGTGTACCGCAGGAATTTGATCTGGGATACCTGCTCTTTGTGATTTTTATAAATGACTTGGATCGGGAAGTGGAGGGATGGCTTAGTATGTTTGCAAATGACATGAAGATTGGTGTGTTGTGGATCATGTAGAAGGCTGCTGTAGGTCACAATGGGACATTGATATAATGCAGATCTGGCCTGAGAGTTGGAAGGTGGTGTTCAATCCAGGGAAGTGTGAAGGTCAAATTTGAAGGCAGAGTACAGAGGTAATGTCAGGATTCTTAGCTGTGTGGAGTAACAGAAGGATTTTGGGGTCCACATCCATAGATCCCTCAATGTAGCCATGCAAGCTGATAGGGTGGTCAAGAGGGCATATGTTGTGTTTGCCTTCATTAGTCAGAGGATTGAGTTCAAGAGCTGCAAAGTGATTTTGCAGTTCTGTAGCACTCTGGTTGGACCACGCTTGAAGCATTGTGCCCATTTCTGCTCATCTCATTAGTGCCCGACACCGGCCCCCTAGGCCTGAGTCGATGTAGTAGTAGTCATCATAGGAAGGATATAGAAACTTTAGGGAACGTGCAGAGGAGATTTATCAGGAATCCACCTGGATTAGAGAGCGTGCCTTTTGAGGAAAGGTTGAGCGAGCTTAGGGCCTTTCTCTTTGGAGTGAGGGACAGTGAGAAATACCTTGATAGAAGTGTATAAGACCACTAGACAGCCAGCACCTTTTCCCTAGGGTGGAACTGGTTCACACAAGAGGGCATAGGTTTAAGGTGAGTGGGGGCAAGTGGGATGTTTGAGATAGGCTTTTTACACAGTGTATAATGGGTATGTGGAATGCGCTACCAGGGAATGTGGTGGAGGCAGATACATAATGGATATGTAAGAGGCTCTTTGATAGGCACATGGATGAAAGAAAAATGGAGGTCTGTGTGGGCCTTAGAATGACCTTGGAATAGGTTAAAATGTTGGCACAACATTGTGGGCTGAAGGGCCTATACTGTGCTGTATTGTATGTTGTAACTGGCTGATGAAAATATTCCAGAGCCCAACGATGAAGGTAATTGAAGCCCAGACTAATGGATTTTGTCATAAGACCATATCAGCAGGCATAACTTACATTCATAAGATGCTTTAAATATTGCAAAATGTCCCAAGAGGAATTATTGGGTGAAAACTGATAGCAAGACAAAGGAAGCATCATTTGGAAGTAAGCTGAAGGAAATGAGGAGGAATTTCTTTAGCCAGAATCTGTAGCATTCATTGCCACAGGCAACTGTGGAGGCCATGTCACTGGGTATATTTAAGGCAGAGGTTGTTAGATTCTTGATTAGGGCATGAAGGGATATGGGGAGAGGGCAGGAGATTGGGGCTGAGAGGGAAAATGGGTCAGCCATGAATGAAATGGCAGAGTAAACTCGATGGGCCAATGGCCTAATTCTGCTCCTATAACTTATGGTCTTATGAAGAGACGTTGCAGAGAGAATTCCAGAACTTAAGGCTGAAGAGGAGTGAGGGAAAATTGCCAGTGGTGGAGTGGAGAGAAAAAAAACAGGACCAGAAGAACAAGAGAACTCTTGTTATCGCATTGTAGGGCTGGAGGAGGTGAAGAGAAATGAAAGGGATTTGCCTGTTTATTATGGCATAGAAGGAAGCCACTCAGCCCATCTGGACCATTTTGTCTTCTGACAAAGACATCCTATCTGTCTGAGTTCCTCCTTTGCTTCATTCTCTCTCATTAGCCATGATCTCCCCTTTGGTTCATTTGTCACATACCTTTAGTATGGTACAATTTACAATGGAAAATTGATCTACCAGCACGTCCTTGGGAGGTGGGAGAAAACTGCACTTGGTTGCAGGGAGAATGGCCAAGCTCCACACTCACACGTGTAAAAACAGACAGGATGAGGGATCAGGATGAAATCCGTGTCAGTGAAGCCAGGCCGCAGCAGCACTGGGTACTATGCCTCCCTGGAAGGATTCAAACACAAGGAAAATTTATACATCAAACATGGGGGCTCAGGGCACCCTAATGTGTGGATCAGACGACAAATTGGGATATATTAGGCAGGTTTTAGGAGTGCTCATGTTTTTAGAAGATGGGTGAGCACTGGGATATTTTAGTTTAAAGCATTAATGTGGGATTCAGCTGCAGAAAAGCTGATGGGAACCGTGATCCTTTAAATGAAGGGTGCAAACCATTGGATACTAACAGGGAAGGGTCTGAATTCAGACTTCAGACAGCATGTACTATGCAACAGCCCAGTTAAACTACATCCAGATGGGATCAACCCTGTGACAATGAGGAGAGCAGATGGGAACAGTCCCAAGCATACCAAAAAGTAAATGTCACCCTGGTGAAGCTACATTCCTGCTAAACATAATAAAACAGAGACATAGATACAGTGTGAAATCAGGCCCTTTGGCCCATTAAATCTGTGCTGACCATCATGCACCCATCTCTGCACTGATTCCATAACAACCTCTTTTCAACTCCCCACATTTCCACCAACTCCCCATAGATACTACCACTTGCCTATACTCAAGGACAATTCAGAGTCATAGAAAAATCCAGCACAGAAACAGGCCCTTTGGCCCATCTAGTCCATGCTGAACCATTTAAATTGCCTGCACCCATTGACCAGCTCCCGGACCACAGCCCTACCATCCATGTACCTATCCAAGCTTCCCTTAAATGTTGAAATTGAGCTTGTATGCACCACCTGCAGTGGCGGCTCATTCCACCCTCTCACAACCCTCCGAGTGAAGAAGTTTCCTCTCATGTTCCCCTTGAACATTTCACATTTCACGCTTAAACCATGACCCCTAGTTGTAGTCCCAGCCAATCTCAGTGGAAAAAGCCTGCTTGCATTTACCTTTATCTATATCTCTACCAAAACTACCCTCAATTTTCTACCTTCCAAGGAATAAAGTCCTAACATTGAACAGCACATTACAGGCTCTTCAGCCCACAATGTTGTGCTGACTTTGTAACCTACTCTAGAAACTGCCTAGAATTTCCCTACCACATAGTTCTTTATTTTTCTAAGCTCCATGCATTTATCTAAGACTCTCTTAAAAGACTATATTGCTTCCGCCTCCACCACTGTCGTTGGCAGTGCATTCCAAGCATCCACCACTCTCTGTGTGAAAAACTTTCCTCTGACCCCCTCTGTACCTACTTCCAAGTACCTTAAAACTATGCCCCTCGTGTTAGCCATTTAAACCCTGGGAAAAAGCCTCTGTCTATCCACACGATCAATGCCTCGCATCACCTTATGCACCTCTATCGGGTCACCTCTCATCCTCTGTCGCTCCAAGGAGAAAAGGTCGCATTCACTCAACCTATTCGCATAAGACACCACCTTTTCAATCTTTCCTTATAACTCAGAATCTCCAGTCCCAGTAACATCCTTAAAAATTTTTGGGAGAAAACTGTAGTTTAGAGACATGTGGGATTAAGCCAGAATACTCAGAGGAAACCCAGGTGGTCACAAGGAGAATGTGCTGCCTTCACATAGAAAGACCCAAAATCGGGCTTGCAGCCATGTTACCGGAGCTGTAAGGAAGTGGCTCTACTAAATGAGTCAATGCATCCATAATAAAAAGTAGAGCTATAAGATCGGGCCAAATTTCTATAGTCTTTCAAGATCTAATGATGAATAATGTTGGGCAAAGGATCTGGTGCTCTCTCAGCGTATATGATGAGTAAACTTCTCTCAAGCTTTCAGCCGGGTGAAGATTTCGATTATATCGACTTTTCAATGGTAAACTATCCTGTTTTCATCAGGGATGCAGCCTGGGCGTTTCCAGTCCTGTCATATATATACCCCCGTCGTCCGTCTCTACTGATTGGTTAGTCCTCATCCAATCACGTTGGACAATTAAACATCAAACAGCAGGGGAAGACTACATCAATATCCCTATTCAGAATGAAGCCAGGACCCAGCAAATGAGTGCAAAAGGTAAGGCTGAGACATTCACAGCCCCATTCAGGTTAGGTAAGAGAGACTGTCATTAAAGTCAAGATAGTTTTTGACTGAGTGTGCTGTCAAGGAGCACTAATAACACAGGTCATTGGGTTGTTGATATTAGAGGTCTATCATTACTGCCAAAGTTCCTCAGGACTGTCCCCTCTGCTCAGCCAGCTTCAGATCCTTCCTTCCATCATGATCTCTGTAGTGGGAATGCTTGTAGAAGATTACACATCATTCAATTCCATTTGTAAGTTCTCAAAAATGAAGCAGCCTGTGCCTGCATGCAGAACAACATAAACAAGATCCAAGTAAAATCTGTGCTCAAAAAGTGGCAGGTAATGACCTTCTCCAATAAAAGAGTTTTATGTTCAATGGCATTATCATCCCCATAAACACCATCATCAAAATCCTCAAAGTCAGCATCAATTGAGACACACTCAACACAGAAATGGGTCCTTTGGCCTATTGTATCCATGCCAGCTAGCAACTACCAATCCATGTTCCTGAACTCATCCCTTAACATGACATTTTAAGTGCTTAATTATTGTGGCATATCTGCCTCACCTAGTCAGGCAGTGTGTTCTGCATTTTAATCATACTCCAGGTGAAAGAATTCCTCATCAAATTTCCTCTAAATCAGGAATTCCCAACCTTTTTTTATGCCTTGGACCAATACCATTAAGCAAGAGGGCTGTGGATTCCAGGTTGGAAAACCCTACTCTAACTCACCTGCACCTCGCACAAAATTCCCCCCCCCCCCAACCCCCAGCTCATGGAGAGCTCTGCAACTATCTACCCCGTCAATGCCCCTCATAGACTGACCACCTCAATCGTGTGTTCCCTCAGGCTTCTCAGCTTCAAAGGGAACAAATCAGCTAACCAACATTCTGGTGAACCTCCTCTGCACTTTCTCCAGTAAAATCACATCCTTCCTATTATGTGGTAACAAGAACTGTGCAGCTACGTCCTAACTAACATCTTTTAAAATTGTACCATAACATCCCTGCTCTTCCTGTACTGATGCCATCAGGCATTTTTGGACCAAGACCCCTCTGTTTCTCAGTACTCCTTTTGATCCTATTCATTTTATTTATCTTATCATTATTAGTCCTCCTAAAATGCATTACCTTACATTTACCAAGAATACATTCTGTCAGATATGGCTCTGTCTATTATATAAAGTCAACAAAATAAACAGAAACTAGCCTTTAACAGATCAGAGGATCAATGTTCTGCATTATAGTCAGCTCCATCTTGGGTACTAGCCTACAAAGTACTCAGGACGTCTTCAAGGAGCCGTGTCTCAGAAAGGCAGCATCCATTATTAAGGACCTCCAGCACCCAAGGCATGCCCTTTTCTCACTGTTACCATCAGGTAGGAGATACAGAAGCCTAAAAGCACACACTCAGCGATTCAGAAACAGCTTCTTCCCCTCTGCCATCCGATTCCCATATGGACATTGAGCCCATGAACACTACCTCACTTTTTTAATATATACTATTTCTGTTTTTGCACAATTTTTAATCTATTGAATACACATATACTGTAATTGGTTTATTTATTTATTAATTACCCTTTTTTTCTATATTATGTATTGCATTGAACTGCTGCTGCTAAATTAACAAACTTAACAACACATGCCGGTGACAATAAACCTGATTCTGATTCAAATGAATTGTCTCCTGACACAACAAGGCCCTTTCATCCATTGGAGTGTGATAGACAATTGACATAGTGAGTGCAGCTTCAACAATTCTAAAGGGGAAGACCATCCAGAATAAAGCAGCCTGTTTGACTGGTACCCAATCTGAATCCCAAACATGCCTTCCCTCCAACACAGTGACTGCAGCGTGTACCCTCTGCAAAATCTACTGCAGTTGCCCAGGCTATCCTACAGCATTTCCCAAACTTGCAAACTCTTCTGTCAGGAAGAGACATAGAAAACTACAACACAGAAGCAGGCCCTTCGGCCCATCTAATCCATGCTGAGCCATTTAATCTGCCTAGTCCCATCGACCTACAGCCAGACCATAGTCTTCCATACCCCTCCTATCCACCTACCTAGCCAAGCATCTCTTAAACGTTGAAATCAAAATTGCATCCAGCACTTGCACTGGCAGCTCAGTCTACACTCCCACCACCCTCTGAGTGAAAAAGTTTCCCCCCATGTTCCCCTTAAATATTTCACCTTTCATTCTTATCCATGAGCTCTAGTTGTAGCCTCACCCAACCTCAGCGGAAAAAGCCTGCTTGCTTTTACCCTATCTATACCCTTCTTAATTTTGTATACCTCTATCAAATCTCCCCTCAATCTTCTAAATTCTGAGGAATAAAGTTCTAACTTATTCAATCTTTCCTTATAACTGAGGTCTTCCAGTACTGGCAACATCCTTGTAAATTTTCTCTGTACTCTTTCAGTCTTATTTACACCTTTCCTATAGGTAAGTGACCAACACTACACACAACACTTCACGCAACACACATCAAAGTTGCTGGTGAACGCAGCAGGCCAGGCAGCATCTCTAGGAAGAGGTACAGTCGACGTTTCAGACCCTTTGTCAGGACACAACACTTCACATTAGGAATCAGCAATGTCCTAAGCAACTTCAACACAACATCCCTTCTCCTGTACTCAATACTTTCATCTATGAAGGCCACTGCACCAAAAGCTTACTTAACGACCCTATCTACCTCTGACACCACTTTCAATGAATTACGGACCTATATTCCCATTTTTACCACACTTCCCAGTGCCCTGCCACTTACTGTGTAAGATCTACCCTGGCTGGTCCTTCCAAAGTTCAACACCTCACACTTGTCTGCATTAACTTCCATCTGCCATTTTTCAGCCCGTTTTTCCAACTGGTCAAGATCCTACTGCAAGCTTTGATAGTCTTCCTCACTGCCCACTACCATCCCAACCTTGGTGTTGTCCACAAATTTGCTGATCCAGTTAACCACATTATCATCCAGATCATTGATTTAGATGACAAACAACTGACACAGCACTGATCCCTGTGGCACACCACTCCAGTCAGAGAGGCAACCATCTACTACCACTCTCTGGCTTCTCCCACAAAGCCAATGTCTAATCCAATTTACAACTTCATCTTGAATGCCAAACGACTGAACCTTCCTGACCAACCTCCTAAGCAGATCCTTGTCAAACACCAGAACAACATTAGCTATCCTCCAGTCCTCCGGTACTTCACCTGCTGCTAAGGATGTTTTAAATATCTCTGCTTGGGCCCCTACAATTTCTACACTTGCCTTCCCCAGGGTCTGAGGAACACTTTGTCAGGCCCTGACGACTTATCCACCCTAATTTGCCTCAAGAGAGCAAACGCCTCCTCCTCTGTAATCTGTATGGGATCCATGACTTCACTGCTGCTTTGCCTCACGTCTATAGACTGTGTCTGTCTCCCAAGTAAATACAGATGCAAAAAATCCATTTAAGATCTCCCCAATCTCTTATGGCTCCATGTATAGACTATCATTCTATTCTTCCAGATGACCAATTTTGTCCTTTGCAATCTTTTTTCTCCTAACATATCTGTAGAAGTCCTTAGGATTCTCCTTAAGATACCTGCTACTCACCTCCTTTATTTTCTTAACCTCAATATCTGTCAAAAAACCATGGCTCCCCTTCCAAACTGTCACCCTGCTACCTGTGTCCTGCCCTTTGGGTGTGACTACCTCCCTGTCTATCACCCCCTCAGCCTCCCAAATGATCCAGAGTTAATTCAGTTCCAGCTCCAACTCCTTTACTAGGAATGTTAGATGCTGCAGCTGGATGCACTTCTTGTAGGTGAAGACGTCAGGGACACTGGAGATCTCCCTGCCATCCTACATCCTGCAAGAGAAGCGTTCAACTGTCCAGCCTGGCATCCCTACTGCTAAAGCTGTGCATTAAGGGGACTGAGAACACTATCACGTGAAGATCCCCTTCAAGGCATATGCCATCCTGACTTAGAAACATATTGTAGTTTATTTATTATAACTGGGTCTAAATGTTGTAACTCCTAGCCAATCATACAGTAGGTGAACCACCACAAGAAGGTCTGCCCTGGTCCAGGATGTGACTCACTATCAACTTTAGTGAGTGAGACTGTACTATTATATACAAACAATAAAAGCTGCCCTTGCCAACAACTCCCACATTGGAAAAAAAGATGAATAAATGGAAACAACATTCCAAGGATAAGGAATCATTCACGGCTATCTGAGAATAACCAGCTGTATCCAAAGATGTTCCAGATACTGGAAGGCTGGAGTTATAAGGAGAGAATGGATCAGCTGGAACAGATTTTCCTGCAGCATTGAAAGCTGAGGGATGACCTTACCAAGATTTATACTGAGATTTATAGAATTATAAAGGGGAATAGATAAAATGAATCCTTCCAGGGTAAGGATGTCTAAAATTAGTGAGCATCAATTTAAGATGAGAGGGGTAAGATTTAAAGGGAATTTAAGGGGTGGGTTTTTTATGTAAACAGTAGTCTTTACAGTCCTCAGGTCAGCTTTAAGGACGTGCAAGATCAGTCCCGAGGACCTGGAGGATGTTGCTGTGTCGGATTGTTGCTATATTCTGGAGATGGAACGAACAATCAGAAGACAGCAGAAGAGAGCCAGGAGAAATGCAGCCATGGTTGCCACCACTACTACATATACATGTCCCACCCGAAACATAGCTTGTGGGTCCAGGATAGGACTGTATAGTCATCAAAGATCTCACCGTTAAAGGAGTGGATGTTGCCATCGGTTTTCGATGGACAGCTGTCTGTACAGCGGCATGCAAAAGTTTGGGCACCCCGGTCAAAATTTCTGTTCCTGTGAATAGTTAGGTGAGTAGAAGTTGAACTGATCTCCAAAAGTCATAAAGCTAAAGATGAAACATTCTTTTCAACATTTTAAGCAAGATTATTGTATTATTTTTGTTTTGAACAATTTTAGAGAGAAAAAACGGAAAGGAGCACCATGCAAAAGTTTGGGCACCCCAAGAGATTTGAGCTCTCAGATAACTTTTACCAAGGTCTCAGACCTTAATTAGCTTGTTAGGGCTATGGCTTGTTCACAGTCATCATTAGGATAGACAGGGTCTGATTAGGAACAGTCAACATGGATTTGTGTGTGGAAGGTCATGTTTGACAAATCTTATTGAATTTTTTGATGAGGTTACTAAGAAAGTTAACGAGTGTAAAGCGGTGGATGCAGTCTATATGGACTTCAGTAAGGCCTTTGACAAGGTTCCACATGGAAAGTTAGTTAGGAAGGTTCAATCGTTAGGCATTAATATCGAAGTAGTAAAATGGATTCAGCAGTGGCTGGATGGGAGACACCAGAGAGTAGTGGTGGATAACTGTGTGTCAAATTGGAGAACGGTGTGTAGCGATGTGCCTCAGGGATCTGTACTGGGTCCAATGTTGTTTGTCATATATATTAATGATCTGGATGATAGGGTGCTAAATTGGATGAGTAAGTATGCAAATGATACTAAGGTAGGTGGAGTTGTGGATAATGAAGAAGGTTTTCAAAGCTTGCAGAGAGATTTAGACCATTTAGAAGAGTGGGCTGAAAGATGGCAGATGGAGTTTAATGCTGATAAATCTGAGGTGCTACATTTCAGTAGGACTAATCAAAATAGGACGTACATGGTAAATGGTAGGGCATCGAAGAATGCAGTAGAACAGAGGGATCTAGGAATAATGGTGCACAGTTCCATGAAGGTGGAATCTCATGTGGATAGGGTGGTGAAGAAAGCTTTTGCTATGCTGGTCTTTTATAAATCAGAGCATTGAGTATAGGAGTTGAGATGTAATGTTGAAATTGTAGAAGGATTTGTAAGGCCAAATTTGGAGTATTGTGTACAGTTCTGGTCACCGAATTAAAGGAAAGATGTCAATAAAATTGAGAGAGTACAAAAGAAATTTACTAAAATGTTGCCTGGGTTTCATCTCCTAAATTACAGAGAAAGGTTGAACAAGTTAGCTCTTTATTCTTTGGAGCGTAGAAGGTTGAGGGGAACTTGATATAGGTATTTAAAATTATGAGGGGGATAGATAGAGTTGACATGGATAGGCTTTTTCCATTGAGAGTGGGGGAGATTCAAACAAGAGGACATGAGTTGAGAGTTAAAGGGCAAACGTTTAGGGGTAACGTGATGGGGAACTTCTTTACTCAGAGAGTGGCAGCTATGTGGAACGAGCTTCCAGCAGAAGTGGTTGAGGCAGGTTCGATGTTGTCATTTAAAGTTAAATTGGATAGCTATATGGACAGGAAAGGAATGGAGGGTTATGGACTGAGTGCAGGTCGGTGGGACTAGGGAGAGTAAGAGTTCAGCACGGACTAGAAGGGCCGAGGTGGCCGGTTTCCGTGGTGTAATTGTTATATGGTTATATGGTTATAGGAAAGGCCAGGTGATGTAAATTTCAAAGCTTTATAAATACCCTGACTCCTCAAACCTTGTCCCAACAATCAGCAGCCATGGGCTCCTCTAAGCAGCTGGCGAGCACTCTGAAAATTAAAATAAATGATGCCCACAAAGCAGGAGAAGGCTATAAGAAGATAGCAAAGCGTTTTCAGGTAGCCATTTCCACAGTTAGTAATGTAATTAAGAAGTTGCAGTTAACAGGAACGGTGGAGGTCAAGTTGAGGTCTGGAAGACCAAGAAAACTTTCCGGGAGAACTGCTCAAAGGACCCCCGTTTGACTGCAAAAGACCTCCAGGAAGATTTAGCAAACTCTGGAGTGGTGGTGCGCTGTTCTACTGTACAGCGACACCTACACAAATATGACCTTCATGGAAGAGTCAACAGAAGAAAACCTTTCCTGCGTCCTCATCACAAAATTCAGTGTCAGAAGTTTGCAAAGGAACATCTAAACAAGCAGGATGCATTTTGGAAACAAGTCCTGTGGACTGATGAAGTTAAAATAGAACTTTTTGGCCGCAATGAGCAAAAAGGGTTGGAGAAAAAAGGGTGCAGAATTTCATGAAAAGAACATCTCTCCAACTGTTAAGCACAGGGGTGGATCGATCATGCTTTGGGCTTGTGTTGCAGCCAGTGGCACGTGGAACATTTCATTGGTAGAGGGAAGAATGAATCCAATTACCAGCAAATTCTGGAAGCAAACATCACACCATCTGTAAAAAAGGTGAAGATGAAAAGTGGATGGCTTCTACAACAGGATAATGATCCTAAACACACCTCAAAATCCACAATGGACTACCTCAAGAGGCGCAAGCTGAAGGTTTTGCCATTGCCCTCACAGTCCCCTGACCTAAACATCATCGAAAATCTGTGGATAGACCTCAAAAGAGCAGTGCGTGCAAGACAGCCCAAGAATCTCACAGAACTAGAAGCCTTTTGCAAGGAAGAATGGGTGAAAATCCCCCAAACAAGAATTGAAAGACTCTTAGCTGGCTACAAAAAGCATTTACGAGCTGTGATACTTGACAAAGGGGGTGTTACTAAATACTGACCATGCAGGGTGACCAAACTTTTGCTTTGGGCCCTTTTCCTTTTTTGTTATTTTGAAACTGTAAAAGATGGAAATAAAAAAGTAAACTTGCTTAAAATATTAAAGAAATGTGTCATCTTTAACTTTATGCCTTTTGAAAGCATAGAAGGTTGAGGGGGGACTTACAAACTGTAATAGAGGTATTTAAAAGTATGAGGGGGATAGACAGAGTTGACGTGGATAGGCTTTTTCCATTGAGAGTGGGGGAGATTCAAACAAGAGGACATGAGTTGAGAGTTAGGGGGCAAAAGTTTAGGGGTAACATGAGGGGGAAATTCTTCACTCAGAGAGTGGTAGCTGTGTGGAATGAGCTTCCAGCAGAAGTGGTAGAGGCAGGTTCGATATTGTCACTTTAAGCAAAATTAAATAGCTATATGGACAGGAAAGGAATGGAGGGTTATGGGCTGAGTGCAGGTTGGTGGGACTAGGTGAGAGTAAGCGTTCGTCATGGACTAGAAGGGCCGAGATGGCCTGTTTCCATGCTGTAATTGTTATATTGTTATATGGAAATCAGGTTATCTTTTACTCACTTAGCTATTCACAGTAACAGAAATTTTGACCGGGGTGCCCAAACTTTTGCATGCCACTGTATATATGGAGCTAGAGGAAGCAGTTGAGGTGGATACACAATATTTAAAAGACATCTGGACAGGTATATGATAGAAGGAAATGGGCCAAACACAGGCAAATTAAACTAGCTCAGGTAAGCACTTTGTTTTGCACACATGAGTTGGGCAGAGTTATCCCGTACTGTATAACTCTGTGACCCTATAATGAGGGTGCTAGTTCTTGCAGTTATACTTTGGGCAGAAAATGACCTTTTCAGAATGGCAGGCAGTGACTAGTGGGGTACCACAAGGCTCAGTGCTGGGACCCCAGTTGTTTACAATATATATTAATGACTTAGATGAGGGAATTAAATGCAGCATCTCCAAGTTTGCGGATGACACGAAGCTGGGTGGCAGTGTTAGCTGTGAGGAGGATGCTAAGAGGATGCAGGGTGACTTGGATAGGTTGGGTGAGTGGGCAAATTCATGGCAGATGCAATTTAATGTGGATAAATGTGAAGTTATCCACTTTGGTGGCAAAAATAGGAAAACAGATTATTATCTGAATGGTGGCCGATTAGGAAAAGGGGAGGTGCAACGAGACCTGGGTGTCATTATACACCAGTCATTGAAAGTGGGCATGCAGGTACAGCAGGCGGTGAAAAAGGCGAATGGTATGCTGGCATTTATAGCGAGAGGATTCGAGTACAAGAGCAGGGACGTACTACTGCAGTTGTACAAGGCCTTGGTGAGACCACACCTGGAGTATTGTGTGCAGTTTTGGTCCCCTAATCTGAGGAAAGACATCTTTGCCATAGAGGGAGTACAAAGAAGGTCCACCAGATTGATTCCTGGGATGGCGGGACTTTCATATGAAGAAAGACTGGATGAATTGGGCTTGTACTCGTTGGAATTTAGAAGATTGAGGGGGGATCTGATTGAAACGTATAAGATCCTAGAGGGATTGGACAGGCTAGATGCAGGAAGATTGTTCCCGATGTTGGGGAAGTCCAGAACGAGGGGTCACAGTTTGAGGACAGAGGGGAAGCCTTTTAGGACCGAGATTAGGAAAAACTTCTTCACACAGAGAGTGGTGAATCTGTGGAATTCTCTGCCACAGGAAACTGTTGAGGCCAGTTCATTGGCTATATTTAAGAGGGAGTTAGATATGGCCCTTGTGGCTACGGGGATCAGGGGGTATGGAGGGAAGGCTGGGGCGGGGTTCTGAGTTGGATGATCAGCCATGATCATAATAAATGGTGGTGCAGGCTCAAAGGGCCAAATGGCCTACTCCTGCACCTATTTTCTATGTTAAAACATCAAGATAAACATTCAGCCTCCTGAGCTCCCTTCTCCTTTTCCATTAAATCATTCTACACATCAAAGTCATATCTTCCATGGTTCCTTTTACTACTTCTACTCCCTATTTCTTGGTTCACCAAAGGAAAGAATTCATAAAAAGTTCAATCAACAGCTTGTTAAGGAATTAGCCCCTAATTAGGTCCTTCAGCATAAAGAATTCTTTCCTTAAAGATCTGGATCTAATTTCCCTATACATCTTTATATCTACCTTACTAAATCCCTTTATCGTGATAAATTACTAAAATGGATTACTCACAACTTTCTCAACTCAGGAGACTGCAAGCTAATTCAATGCAGCTTTATCCCCATAAGTAGACTTCTGAAGTCTGATATAATTCTGGTGAATACATGTTCCATTACTTTATGATCAATACAATCATTCCAGTATGTTTCACTGTGTTTGTACAAGATCCTTTACTTCATCACAATTGTATTCTGGATTCCTTTCATCAAAGGTCATTATTATATCAGCCTTTACAATGACCAAGAGTGATCTTATATATTTGTCAATGACTTGTATACTGTACATGGAAAATAACATTTCCTATCTCCTCCACCACTATTTTAATTTCATTTTAAAACGTCTGATTTGCCTTTTCCTACTCCATGAAGTATCAATCTCATCAATCACATCAGCACCAATTTAAATAAAATCCTAAATTAATCTGAAGAATTATAATCGATATTGATATTGTGGCAAATTTCACTGAATTAAATTTAACCGTGACATCATGAGGCAGTACATTTCCAACTCCGTTATATCCATGGGTTCATAAAAAGTATAAATGCAGAAGGGATATGGTGACCCTGTAGAAATCACTGGTCAGGCCACAACACTTGTCCATTTCTGGACACTACACTAACGGAAGGACATGAAGGTCCAGAAGTAAGACAGAAAATAGTCTGTACAAAGGATCCAAAGAGTGATTTCAACTCGTGTATCAGACTGGAGAAGCAAGGTCTACATGCCATAGAGCAAAGAGGCTGAGAGGACCCACGGAGGAGATGGACAATGAAAATGATGGTAGTACAGTTGATCAGGACTTTTGAAAGAGATGACTCTGGAGGGAAAATGATAAAAACAAGGTTTGAGACAAGGGGCAGACAATGGGAATAATGAGATTGCTCTTCTAGAAGACTCCAAGACATATCTGTTCCCTTACAAATCCACACAGTTTTTCCTCATTCTGTCCTTCCTAGGTTTCGACAACACAGTTCTGAATGACTTCATGTTCTACTTTGCATCAAGTGCAATTCATTGTTATCTCTGAATTATCACCTCAGTGTAACATTCTCAACCTAGTTTGCAACCCCCCCCCCCTTGCTCTGGTCCTTCCTATCTCCAAAACAACCTCCAGCTTCAGCACACTCTAAAACACTTACACCACCCTATCATTGTTGTCAGCGGTTTTCATCATTCCATGGTTGGCAGGCATGCCATCAGCTATCAAGGCACTAAAAGTTCAAAGTTCAACATAAACCTATTATGAAAGTACATATACATTACCATAAGCTACCTTCAGAATCATATTCTTGCAGACTTTCACAGGAAATAAAGAAATACAATAGAATTTTACAAAAAATACTATACATTAACAAATAACTGATGTGCAAAAGAGGACAAACTGTGCAAACAAAAAATGTTGAAAACATGAGTTGTAAGAAGTCCTTGTAAGTGAGCCTATAGTTTGCAGAATCAGTTCAGAGTACTGTGATTGAAGTTATTCATGCTGCTTCATGGTTGTAGGGTAAGAACTGTTCCTGAACCTGGTGGTGTGATCTAAGGCGTCCATACCACACACAAAATGCAGCAAATCAGGCAGCATACAATATATGGAGAGGGAGAAGCAGTCAATGCTTTGGGCTGAGATCCTTCATTAGGACTGGAAAGGAACCAGGAAGAAGTCAGAATAAGAAGATGGGGCAAGGGGAAGGAGTACAAGTTGGCCGGTGATAGGTGATGTCAAGTGAGGGGGAAGGTGGGTGGGTAAGGTAGTGGGGATGAAGAAGCTTAGAGGCTGTGGACGGAGTGAAGCTACTCAATAAAGTGGTGCCCCCATCACCCGTGTAGAGCAGGCTGCACTGGGTACAGTAAGTGATCCTTGCAGGTGAAGTGTTGCCTCACATGGAAAGAGTGACTGGGGCCCTGAATGGTGGTGAGGGAGGAAGTGAAGAAATTGTACTGCTTGTAGGGTTAAGTGCCTGGAGGGGGAACAGTGAACGAATGGACAAGAGTCTGATGGAGAGAGCAATCCCCATAGGAAGTGGAGAGGGGGTTTGGGGGGGTGGGGCGAGGGATAGGTGCGCTTAGTGGTAGGATCCCATTAAAGATTGTGAAAGTTACAGAGAGTGATCTGCTGGGTATCCAGGCTCATGGGAAGGCTGTACCTCCTTGAAAACATCCTGGATGCTGGGGAGGCCAGTCCCCATGATGGAGCTAAGTTTAAAACTTCCTGCAGCTTACTTTGATCCTGTACATTGCAACCCTACACAACCATCCCCCCCACCCCCATACCAGATGGTGATGGAGCCAGTTAGAATGCTTATCACTATATATCCGTAGAAATTTACAAGTGTGTTTGGTGACGTTCCAAATCTCCTTAAGCTCCTAATGAAATATAGCCGCTGTCATGCCTTCTTTGTAACTGCATCAACATGCTTGGCCCAGGATAGATCCTGAGAGATGTTGACACCCTGGAACTCAAAAATTACTCACTCTTTCCACTTCTGATCCTTCTATGAGGACTAGTGTGCGCTGCCCCATCTTACCCTTTCTGGAGTCAATGTTTCATAATATTTCCGCAAAAATTTTCTCCAGCTATACTCTATGTATTTATCAATAAAGTCCAGAAATATTAACCCCATTCACAACCTGTCCATCCACTCTTGATGGTTTTGCACACATACTCCTGTTGCCTTTGTTCTTGCACCTCTTTTACTTCCTTAAATGCTTTCATTGAGCCCTGTCCGTCAAAATCTTTTAGACAACACCAAAATATTCCATGTTGCAGAGTGTCAAATTTGGCATAAATATCCAGTGATTTAGTATTTTTCTGCGCTAAAGGCGTATTATAAATACAAGTTGTCTTTGTTTATTTGAACCACAGGAGGGAGCTGACAGACACGTTCATTCTGAGTCACTGATTTCATCATCACTCACTGTATATCTGCACAGCAATTCAAAGGACATTACTGGTTTATTGAACTGCGTCAGTGCTAGATCTTTATACGCTTTACCAAGGAGAGAGATACGTCATGGATAAATCACAGACAGATCTTCAATGGTATAATGCTGCAGACATGAATAATCGAGATGTCCAGTTTCCATTTCCGTGAAATCTGAATCTAGTCAGCATACCTGACTTTAGTTAACCCTATCTTTTTAACAATCCTTGGGTCTAGTCAACATTACTGTAAAAATCAAAACAAAAAGGCAGATACTGGAACTCTTAAGTAGAAGTAGAAAATTCTGGAACTGTCAGTTCAGGCCTTACTTGTTATGTTTTGTAACTTCAAAATATTAAACTAATTTAAGAAAGATGCAGGGGGTCTGAAAATACGGGTTTAACTTGGTCTTTACTTTAGGAACATAGAAACATAGAAAACCTACAGCACAATACAGGCCCTTCAGCCCACAAAGTTGTGCTGAACATGTCCCTACCTTAGAAATTACTAGGCTTACCCATAGCCCTCTATTTTTCTAAGCTCCATGTACCTATCCAAAAGTCCCTTAAAAGACCCTGTCATATCCGCCTCCACCACCATTGCCGGCAGCCCATTCCACGCATTCACCACTCTCTGAGTAAAAAACATCTCCTCTGTACCTACTCCCTAGCACCTTAAACCTGTGTCCTCTTGTGGCAACCATTTCAGCCCTGGGAAAAAGCCTCTGACTATCCACATGATCAATGCCTCTCATCATCTTATACACCTCTACAGGTCACCTCTCATCCTGTGTCGCTCCAAGGAGAAAAGGCCGAGTTCACTCAATCTGTTTTCATAAGGCATGCTCCCCAATCCAGGCAACATCCTTGTAAATCTCTGTACCTTTTCTATGGCTTCCACATCCTTCCTGAAGTGAGGCGACCAGAACTGAGCACAGTACTCCAAGTGGGGTCTGACCAGGGTCCTATATAGCTGCAACATTACCTCTCAGCTCCTAAATTCATTTCCACGATTGATGAAGGCCAATACACCGTATGCCTTCTTAACCACAGAGTCAACCTGTGCAGCTGCTTTGAGTGTCCTATGGACTCGGACCCCAAGATCCCTCTGATCCTCTGCACTGCCAAGAGACTTACCATTAATACTATATTCTGCCATCATATTTGACCTACCAAAATGAACAACTTCACACTTATCTGGGTTGAACTCCATCTGCCACTTCTCAGTCCAGTTTTGCATCCAATCAATGTCCGGCTGTAACCTCTGACAGCTCTCCACACTATCCACAACACCTCCAACCTTTGTGTCATCAGCAAACTTACTAACCCATTCCTCCACTTTAAGTGAGGCATGCTCGTATCACGTGATAGCGTGATGGCATATACAAATAATGTATTTTTATGTATATGTTGCAATTAATTATTTAACCAAAGAAGAAAGCTTCATCAAACAACAAATACAGTACCCAAATAATTCACAACATTACTGTGGGAAGAGAGACAAAGCTGACATTTTGGTCGTACAACACAAACAAAACGCTAGAGAATCTCAGCAGGTCAGGCAGCATCTATGGAGAGGAATAAACAGTCGATGTTTCGTGCCAAGACCCCTCATTGAGACTCAGCCTGATATGTCGACTGTGTATTCCTCTCAACAGATACTGCCTAACCTGCTGAGCTCCTCCAGCATTGTGTGTGTGTCACTCTAGATTTTCAACATCTGCAGACTCTCTTGTGTTTATATTTAGGTCGAACACCCTCGTCAGAATAGTCTGACGAGGGGTCTCAGACCTGGAACATTAACTCGGTTTCTTTTCCCACAGATGTGGACTGGCCTGGCCTGCTTCCAACATTTCCTGTTTTTAACTCAACCGTTACACTTGGCAGTATTGTGGACTCTGAAACGTATTGAGGTAAGTGAAAGCAGGACAAAAATAGATTGGTAGAATGAGCAGATGTATGGCAGCAAAGCTTATTCTATAAAATTGTCATGCCATGCGTTTGGCAGGAAGAATGGGGAAAGGAAATATAGATTAATATTAATATAGATTAAATGAAACCATTCTATTATGTATTGTAATGCACTGCTGCCACGTAATAACAAATTTCACGACATATGGCAGTGCTATTGATCCTGATTCTGATTCAGCATTGTCTGGTCTCAAATGGAGTATCATGTTCATTTACGGTCATGTCACTACATGAAGCATGTGGTGCTATCAGAAAGGGTCTGGGGAAGTTTTGGGCACTGGTACTGGTTCACTTTCACATGTACAAAAATACAGTGCAAAGGTTTTGTTTTGCCTGCCATCGAGACAGAGAATGCCATATATAATTACACAGAGATGGTGAAAAAAAGAAAACAGAATACAGAATATAATTTTGCCATTTCAGGAAAGTGCAGTGCAGGTGAAAAATAAAGTGCAAGGGGTAGATTAAGATTTCAAGGGTTCATCTTCTAGTGTATGAGAGGTCTATTTAAGAGTCTGATAATAGTGGTATAGAAGTCTGACTTTGAGTCTGGTGGTTCATGTTCTGAGACATTTGTGGCTTCCTCTTAATGAGAGGGGGATGAAGAGGCAATGCCCAGCTTGGGACGGTCCTTGATTACGCCGACTGCTGTCCTGAGGTAGCTGGGAGTGTAGACAGAGTTAATTGATTGGAGATTAGTTCGTATGAATTTTGATAATAGTTTACTATGTGACGAGAATACACATAAATTAAGATGTTTGCTGGCCTGGGCTTGTACCAGTGGCATCAGCAGTGGTCTGCCACCTGTCCTCAGGGGAGGGAGAGATAAGGCACACAATGAAGCAGCATTTGGAGGTGTTAATGAAGGAGCCATCAGTCTGGGTATTGTCAAGAGCGGCTCCCCCTTTGAACCCTGAACTATTTGAAGTGATGGACAGGCGATACCCCAGCAGGGGGATAAAAAGGGACAGGTTCGCTAAGGCAGGACACACATGACACCCGAGGTAACGAGACCCTGGAAGCTGTGCGCCTCCCACAAGTCGGTGGGAAGTACCGGGCCATAAACGCACAGGGTGGAAAGGTACGATCAGCGGGAACCCGGTGTGTGTCCACCCTCGCTTGGGTGCCGGGTTCACTGCAGAGGATCGACCGCATCTGGAGGAGGGGTCACAGTCGGTGACCTCAGGTGACATCACAAAGGACCCGCCCGAAAGCTGCTTGTGAGCAATATGGCCGGTCTGTGAGTGGAAGCCGTTCTGAATGATCAGTCGTTCTCGTTCTCTCTCTCCCTCCCCCCACGTTGTCCATCGCCATGGCAACAATTACTGCGAACTGAACTAAATTGGACTGAACTTTGTTTCACTTTGAAATTGGTCATTTACCCCTAGACAACGATAGAGCTTGATTGATTCTGTTATCTTAATTCTGTGCACATGTGTGTTTATCATTGCTGAACTGTTGCATTTATTATCCTTTCGATTACTGCATTGCTTGTTTCTTTAATAAAACTTTCTTAGTTCTAGTAATCCAGACTCCAACTGAGTGACCCATTTCTGCTGGTTTGGCAACCCAGTTACGGGGTACGTAACAACTACAATAAGGAGAGATTGGAGAAGTTTGGGACTGTTAACCCGAGAAAAGACCCGGTGAAGATTTAGTAGAATGCATACAATGATAGTGGAGAAGGAAGGATGTTCCCATTGTTGAAATGGTCAAGAACTAGAGATCATTTGTACAAAGTGAAGGAGAACAGGATGAAAAGTGACATGAGGAGAAACGTTTTTTTGCATTATCTGGGTAGAACGTACTACGGCTGCGAAGGAGGCAGGTTCCATGGTGGCCTTCGAAAGTGAATTGGATAAACACATGGAGAGGTTACATCTGCAAGGTGTGGAAACGAAACCACGGGCTGTAACCAATGAGTCGCTCTGGTCTCCTGGATTCCATGGTACCTTGCTTCCATTCCATTTCTGTGGGTCCTGGTGAGGAAGGTGATTGGGACCTGCAGTCTTTGATCTGCTCAGTGGAGTGATGGGGAGGTAAGTTGTGGAGGTAACGGGCCTTTTCCACACTTCCTTGTGAGCTCCCTCATGCCGTGAGGAAGATACTTGATGTTTCCTGCGGCTTTCTGAATGTTCTTCCTCCACCTAAAGGAGTCTTGCGCTGGGTGTTCCCTGTGTCTGAGGGATGTGGCACTTTTCCAAGGAGCTACCTAAGAAGAAGAAGATGAAGTAGCCCTGAATAAACTGTGGATGCTGACTGATCGTGTTTCGGGATTGTTTTGCTAAACTGCAAGGATCAACGTTATCACTAAACCGGTCTTCTCCTGTGACTGCACCCAACTGATTGTAGATCAGCGGCATCTGTGCCACCCGAACATAAACACACATTTGCCTTTACAGAGCTGTCACAAGTGTAAATCAGATCCTAAGATACTTGGGGTAGTAATGAACTGTATATTACGGAGTATATTCTGTGTCCTGTACAGTGAGTATCCTGATTGAAATGAGGACCAAACAGAAGTGCTTGAGTGTGTTGGAGGAAGTAATCAAGAGGCTCTGAGAATATAGGTGAACCCCTTTGGTTCAAGAATAGAGTGTCTGTTTCTGGACACTGGTGAATGACATGGTCTGCCCAAAGTCGTTATAGCCCCAAAGCTAGGAGGGCTGCCTTGGGACAGTTTGCTGACTTCTGGTTTACGCAGCTGGAAGTGAACTTTGTACAACTGCAAAAGTTTGTCCAGCTTCAGGCCTGAACTAGGACCATGTACTCACTAAGCCAGACCTTCACTCACAGGCTGGACTGTTGGACTTTATGCACCTCTTTCTGAAACTCTGCTTTGAGGGAAAAGGACATAATTCTGGGAAGGCAATTAATGGACTTGGCCTCCAGACAGATATAGATATCATACCCAATGATCTCACTGTCTGAGTTATCGAACAAATCTCTGTACTACATTAACTATTTATCCAGCCCCATTTGTGCTGAGTGAGGGACGATTGATCGGCATGGACAATCTGGGTCAAAGGGCTGTATGCTATGTCTACCTTGTATACTTTGGAGCTGCTCCCTGCACCAATCCCATTAATACCTAAATAGCTAAAGATATTTCTGTACACTCTCCAGCCTACATGCATCATCTCCAATTTTCCAAGTTCCCGTCTGTGATCATTTGCACAGATTACAGTGGTAGGCGTTGCCACCTTTCCTGTCCACATGACCTGTTGGGCCCTCTGCACTCGCATAACCGGGTCCCAGAGAACAGGTTGAAGACATTTCCGTCAGTCCCTAAGTTGCAGAGTCACTGATATGCAGACTCTCATTGTAGGAGACTACTTCCATTGATAGTCCTTGCATTGTTGAATATTATATAATTCAGTTAAACAAAGAGCATCAGAGAAACGCATCAGTTTATTGAAGCAGAGATGTTTAACTGCCTGAAACACAGTAAACAGAGTGGTACAATGGTTAACTGTGTGAATTAGCTCTTTACGGTACCAGCAACTCCAACATCACACTGATAAACATACACCAGTTTTTAATGTTGTAATCGCTGCAGTCTTAATAGACAACATTTGACACGAGCCACATGCCATTTAAGGATATACAAGGCTGAATTTTTGTACAAAAACTATTTTGCCACATTAGAGATTAAAATCTAGTACAGGATTTTGCAACCCTACCTTGAACCCTCCTTGAACTCATCCACTTCCTGTCTGATAAGAGGCCGACTGTCCAGTTTACGAAAGCAGGCGGTTATTTAACTGTTACAAGGCTGGATTCTTGAAATAGTGTCTATAGCACACAGTTTGTATATCAGAGGGAGCAAAGGTCTTTCCTGTAGAAGTTGACCCACTTCCACCTTCCGTGACCTGCTGGCTCCACTACACACAAATAGGCCTCAAATATCCTCTGTTCCAGTAATGGCCACTATTTACCCACATTGAACTGCCTAACCAGCATTGGAGCACTTTTCTATCAAGCCCTAGCTCCATTGTTTGGACCTTTCCTTTGGTTTAGGATTCCTGAAGATTTACACCCACTATTCAAAATTTGGAACCACGCTCCTTACCTGATCCCTTCACTCCCCTATTCTCATTAACTTCAGCCCTGTAAATCAAGCTTCCTATTTGAAAGGCATCCAGATTGTCAACCATACAGCCTGAAGGCAGGAATTGCAAAGTAAAAATTACCTTTAGTAAAACACTAAGGAAGCCCAATTTTCCAGGTTTCCCATGCTTGTATCATCACCCATCATCTTTAACCAACTTACCACACAGAACTCCCCTTGGGACCATTGCAACAAATAACTAAATGTTTGATGAATGAGGAAAGGTTTTGGGAGCATCTTCAAAGAAGAGAAGTGCTGAGTAGCAAAGCTTAGGAAGAAAAATCTAGAAGCTGTGGTGCAAATTCCTCAAAACGCAATTTCTCAAAGTGGAGCAATGGAAATTCAGGAAACACGGGAGGCCAGAGCTGGTGGACTGGAAGATAAAGGAGATTGTGTAGCAACATCCAACATTAAGGGCTCCCATCCTGGTCATACCCTTTTCTCATTGTTGCCATCAAGTAGGAGATAAAGGATTCTAAAGACCCACACCTCACAGTTCAACAGCAGCTGCCATCAGTTTCCTAAACTGGCCTGACAAACCCTAATACTGCCTCAGACTATGTTTCCCTCAAATTATTAATATTCAGCCCCAGATCCACGGTTTGGATTGTTTTAATTTTATTTATTGTGGCATGTAAATTATGGGTGATTAATGTTAATTTAAATTGATGTAATTTGTGTTTGTCATGTTTGTAATGTACTGAGCTGCTGGTACAAATAAAAGCTAATTTTCAGGACAGTTATACCTAGGACGTGTATTACTTTGACAATAAATATAAACTTGAACTTGAAACTTGCAATGTTCCTTGGGATTTGCCGAAGATTAGTGCAGTAGGGAAACGAAGCAGTCAATTTTAGCTGAGTGTAATGACAGAATTAGACATCTACATTGTCTTAAAATCCACAAATTTATATCATGAAGATCCTTCAAAAATGAGTACAGATTTAAAAAAATGAGGCAGAATGTCCGTCAGATTCATGTTTGTTTATTTATGTTTCACATTGTACTCTTATCCACACTAGTCATCTTATGTAAACAGTCATTTTAACATTGGCTGCATGAACTACAGGATCTACTGCGTATAGTTCAAATATATTCAAAGCAGATGATTTGTTACGATCAATAATAATGATTCTATTCTAATATCAGTATCTTCACTGCTTTCAGCACATCTTATAGTAAGACTGAGACAATTCAGCCCATCTCATCAATGGCAGCTCTATGCAAGTTCTACTTCTTCAGCATTATTCTACAGCCCCTCCTTTCAAACCTCTCTGCAACTCCCTGTTAAAAGTTACTATTAATAGTTTTGCCACATTTTCAGAAAGTACACAATCTAAAATTATACCAGACTGCTGTACTGATATTCACAGCCCCTCCTGGTTCCTATTGCACAGACAAACTTGGTAACTTATTGCGTTACACAGGATAAGCATCAAAACTGATGTGATTGATGCAGATTTCACAACTGCAGTCATTGACTAAAGTATAATAAGTGCATTGTGTTTGGCACTTAGATTACAATTGCTCTTAAATACACAAATCTATTAATTTTACTCAACAGTACACTTGGGAAAATAAAACAGTATTAATACCAAAATAGAAAATGAACTTCATTTACAAGGCACCAATACAATTTTCTACTAATAATGTTTCTCTAATATTAAATACGCAAACCTATTTAATTAACAATTATGCATATTTGGACATAAAAATAAATCATTTCATACAATCAGGGTCTACATGGTCTTTGTGTCCTTTTTTCTTTTTAGAAAAAACTCTGGGCTATTGATACATCTGTAGGCAAGTAACTGTGGCAGAATACCATACAGTCCATTTATTAATAGAAAGGACAGATAGGCGTCTTCTGGTACTCTGTATGTGTAAGGAGTCCTGGAATGAAGGGATGCTCCAATGTGTGAAAACTGTGCCTGTTTGTTAAAGAAAACACACATTAATAAATACAAGAAATGCAATATTAATCAATAAATTGATTAGAGAACAAACTTGGGTCTGATATATTTGCATTTCTGCCTGTTCCCATTAGAAGTACGTATATGAAGCGATGTATTTTTTTCCCTATGGAAGAAAATAATTCTCTGTGAAATTGCTACAAAAGAACTGGTGGAATGTGCTCACATGCAGGAAATGCCCTGTTCGAGCCACTACTGCCCACTCCTTCCCTCCCTAGCGGATAACCAGTGAGATTTAGCAGGGACCAAGATATTAAAGATTTCCCCTGCCCTCTATCATGTAAAGCGTATCCCAAGATGCAGATAGAAAATGACAAGGTTACCTCCCTCCATTTTTGTACTCCAATTGGTGAAAACTTTGAACAGGAAGTCATAGGAGAATCCTCCCCTATCCAGCCAACTCCCGAGACAGCCCCCAGTCTCAGCAAATATCTCCGCAGAAGCTTATTTCAACATTACGGAGAGAGGGTTAAGAACTGGTGCAAAATAGTCCATGTAAACCATAGAAGGCCCAATTATTCTGAGGTTTTGTTCCCCCACCTAAGCAAGGAGATACTTGTGTTGAAAGGAATGCAGAAAAGAGTCACCAGATTGATTCTTGGGAAGGGCATCTGTCACCTATAGAGCTTGTTCCTCTAAGCCTGACAGGAATGAGAGGTGACCTTATAGAAATGTACAAAAATTCTTCTGGAGCTAGACAGGATTGATGCAAATTTTATATTTTCCCTGACTGAAATATCAGAAACCAGGGGTCATAATCTCCAGAAAAAAAAAGAATAGTCATTCAGGGCAGGGATGAGAGGAAGGTTCTTCATCCAGACGGAAATGTTTCTTTGAAATTCTCCTCTCAGAGAATTGTGAAGGCTCAGTCATTGAGAATATTTAAGGATGTGTAGCTTTTAATCATAGGTTATTAGATTTGGCGTTAGTACAGGAAAGTGGGATGAATGCACGGCTCCTGTCTCTTTTTCTCATGTTATGTATGCATGAAGGAATTACACAATAGCAACTTCACCAAACAGGTTAGAAATTGTAAGATGACTGAAAATGCACAACAGAGCATTGATGTGGGGGATTGAACCCCCAGTGTTATACTTAGTGTATGCTAGGACAGCCCTTAATCAATGTCTACAGTCCATGAGTTCATGCCATTGCAGAGTGTGGAGTTCTCCAAGAAATTGAGTTGGGCAGCAGATGAGAGTGGGGTGGCTTATCATTGTGAGAGATGACTGTGGGGTGGAGGCATAAACAAGATCATGAAGAAAGGATTATTGTTAAAGTGCTAACTGAGGAGGTGATCAATGTGGGCATACGATTGGAGAGTCTGAAATCAGCAGCCCTGAAAACTGATTTCAGTACGCTGGGAACGCCCATGAAAGAAAGTCTGAGAGAAAGCTTTTTGAAGAAAAGGCACCTCAGGCTTCCAGTCTATGGTCTAGTTAAGTTTGGACACTTTCCAAATAACACCAAGGGACATTTCACCTTCATTAGGGCCTGCTTTAGTGTGCAACATAACTTTGCCCAAGTTACAATCAGCACGTTCCACTGTTTGATATCACAATATATATCAAGTAGTGTCCATACATTTACGTCTGATACACAGAATCTGGAATAAAATCGCAAGTGTGTGCACACAGCCACCTTTAGTGACTGTGTCTTTCACAAAGTTCCATCACAGCATGAAGAAAACATTGATTTAAGCAATGGAATTTCAAGATAAGTAGTTTCTTTTGCAAAATTCAGCAAGGACAGCTGTGAAGAATATTTTGCCTAATTGTGTCTACCTTGCCTTATTGCCATCTTTGAATTAATCTTCCTGATTGATGCTAATTAAATAGTCTGGTCTCCACGGCATATCAAGCTATAAGGTTTACACCATTCTGTGACTATTTTTATTGCAGGCAGCTGACTTTTAAAATAGCATCATTGTATCTGGGATTGGATATGGCCATTATTTTGCTCTGTAACATCAACAGAGTGCAAGCAGGAGATCAAATAATTTCTTAAATTAGAAGTGCAATGTGGCTCTGCACTTTGCTTCATTTCTGTGGAACACAGAGACTCTCAAAGTACAGTTTAAGATTGCTGAACTATTTTATCCTTGATCCACTTTCACATTCCTGCTATCTATTGTTAACCAACTGCCTTCATTCATTCCTCCCCAGAACCCTTTCTTCACCAACTATGGCCAGAACTTCATAACTGAATGCACTATCCACATTCCATGCCTATTTACAACACTCGTGACCTCGACACCTTATAAATAGAATGCATAATAGAGAATAAGTAATGTGCTTCCCAATGGAGTCAAAGTATATTCATCCATGCACCGTGTTTATAAACATTTCCTCTTCATTTTAAAATGCTCACTAGTGACCATTGTTAGTGGGAAGCTGAGATGACTGGGGGTGCATAGCAGCTTAACCACTGTGTGCTCATTACAGTATCAATGGTTTCCAATATATTCGCTGTTTTGAATGCCAGCACAGGAGATGGTGGCTCAGTGGTAGCATTTCTGCTTTTGAGGTGGCAGGTTGTGAGTTCGAGCCCCACTCCGGTGATATGCCATTCAGGCCTCTGGTACAGAGATGACAACCTATTGAGCTAAGGAACCAACTGCTTCACAGATAGGCACAATAGATCCTAGGTTACATTACTGAAGAGCAGCAGGGGGTTTTTCCAATATTTATCCCTTGGTCACTTTCACTAGAAGAGATTATCACATTTCTATTTATGGGGTTGTAATGTCTATAAACTGGCTGCTGTGCTTTCTACAGTGATTTGTGCCTGAAGTACCTCAACAGCTGTAAAGCACTTTAATATGTGAAAGGTGTTCTAAAATGCAAGTTTTCCTTTAATGTGGGGTTAAGACTGGAATGGAATTTGCAAGGGTTCTCTGTAAAAGTAATTGCAGTATACAGTTTTATGAATCCTCCAGCAAATGGAAGTGATTATCTAATTAAATGCAAGTGGTTAAACCAGTGCATAGAGATGATCCTCCCTTTTGTTTATTTAGATTAAAAACTGTCAAATATATATGAATTAGAAATTATTCATCAAATTCACATCTTTGTCTTTATTCAGCAAACAACCGGGAGTACCGTAGTGGTGCAGCTCAAAGAGGCGCTGTCACTCAGCTCCAGTAGTCCAGGTTTAATCCTGACAATCCCCCCACCCCAACCCCCAACCCCCAGTACTGTGACGTTTGCATGCTTTGCCTATGACTTCACGGATTCTCTTTCTGGTGCTCCAGTTTCTTCGGCAACCCGAAGACATGCTGGCTGGCAGGTGAACTGGCCTGTGTGAATTGCCCCCAGTGTGCAGATGAGGGGCAAAATCCAGCAACAGCTGATGAGAATGTGGAAGGAATAACATGGGCATAGCTTAAATAGATTCTTGATAGCTAATCCAAGACTTGAAGGGCCAAAGGGCCTGAGCTGCACTGTACGAATATGGTTCAAATTCACCAAGACCTTTGGTAAAATTTAATTCAACGAAACGGCTTCGAAAAGATGATTGAAAGCTGTTGGGTCTTTGTCACTGATGCCCCTTGGAGAACAGAGCCTTCTACATGTCCAACCAACACGTGGTTCTAATTCCACACTTTGTGGTCAGATCTGAATAACATTGTAGCAAGAGATGAGTAATATTTGCAGCCATGTCGGTGATGCCAATGTTAGGGAAACACATACAAAAAGGCCAGGCTGCATTCAGTTTGGTCAGCCTTGAGCTGTCACTCTGTACCGGTTCTAACCCGGTGTGGGCAATGGGTCCAAATGTCCTCAGCCTTCTGACCCTCCAGCTGGGTGAGGTGAAGACCACCACTCCCACAAAGAAAACACCCCAACAACTCTCCGCAAGAAGCAAGACAGGGGCCAGAGTCCCACCCTTCATTAAAGTTCTCAACAGAGTGTCAGATGTATGTCATCTGCAGATAGTGGAGATGCATTTTCTACCCTGCAATCCATAAGAACCATCCCAGAATTAACAGAACTTTGGAGGGTATTGTTTCATCTCTGCAAAGAGCAGTCACTATCTCTTAAGTCAGTTCTTTCAAGCCTTGAAATGTTGATCTTGGGTCCTTGGGTTTTGTCAGTTTTCAATCTCACCAACTTCTCTAAAGTTGTTTTTTTCACTAATACTCAGTCCTTCCAGTTCCTCATTCTCATTAAACCTTTAAGTTCCTAATACATCTGGCACATTGCTATTGAAACAGATACCACCAGCCATTTAAAGCACACCAGCACCGTGTAAAAACAAAGTACAAAATAGAAAACGGTAGAAACATTCTCTGAGCTGAAATATTAACTCGGCTTCTCTTTTCACACTTGGCCCCTTGTTTCAGATTTCCATTGTCTGGAGCTTTTTTATGCTCATGTAAAATAATAAACATCTGCCACTTGGATTATTTATCACCGTCTCTTTTGCTGCCATTGAAAACAGTTTCCATTCATCTCATCTATTATCATTTGTACTATTGCTGTTAACTCAATTTTTAACTTCCTCTCTTCTAATGATATCAAGGATACGGGGCCATAAGGCGAGACTGGTTAAAGGGAGATTTCAGACTAACATCAGGAAGCATTTCTTTACACGTGGAACTAACTACCTAGTAGTACCCTAGAGACTTTCAAATCCAAGCCGATAGTTATTTCAACACACTCTGCGAGGCGGAATTTGGCAAGCTTTGTTGGGCCAAATGGCCTGTTCTTGTCAAAAAAATTTCTATTGTTCTAAGAACATCTTTAGATTCTGTAAATCATTCAAATTCAAAACTGTGTTGTTTCTTCAAAGCAACAGTTCAATAGCCTGGAGTTCCCATAGCAACTTTTCTTTATCCCACCACTCTCACTTCCAGCGCAGTACAATTGTGTGCAGCGTGAAACACCTGCACAATGCCCCAGGATGGTGCTTTTTGCCAAGATTCAGTTCAGGATTTCCCAAGGATGCGACTGTTTCCTCTTCCAAATGAATCCAAAATAAAGAATATGATAATTACATTTCTTGAAATGGGTTTAGGTCATGGATCCAATCAATCTGAGATTTCAGATCAAAACTGACACAAAAATATAGGAGTTACCATTTTCTAAGTATCTTCTTGCCTTACCTTCCCTGGTTAAAACAAGGAAGAAATAACATTCTCCAAGCTCACAATAAATAAACCCTTTCTAGCAAGTTAACCTGAAATTAGGAAAGGCAGAAGCCAAGATGACACAGCACAATATTCCAAAGGGAATATTTTATCAGTGTTAGTTAAGGGACAAATGTTGAATAAAACATTAATCTTCTGTACATAATGTTATACTTTGACCAAGCAGTCAAGACTTTGGGATAATATCTGTCCCAGGAAACACATTCCCAGTTGATACCACTGGTGAATTTCAACAGAGGTGTACAATGTACTAGATCTGTACTGCTGACATCAGGTTATGATAAGGGACAGATTACAGTTTTAAATATTTTAAACCTCAGACTTGTTCGTAACCCAGCCATTATTTCCTAATTGTGAGCCACTGAGACAAGATTAACACAACAGAAACCACTTATACATCTCTCCGAAATATTCCATATTCCATGGTGCTGAGCTGTGACAGTCACACCTGCTGTAAAGGATTTACACTACATTTCCCAAACAAGTGAAAACTGATCAACTTGTTTTTCAGATGATCAAGATGCAAAATAAATTCTGGTTGCTGAAGACTTTAGGCCAATTGTGTATCCTTTATGACAGATAGACTGTCTTCTAAACAATTTTAGATGTAGAATCAATGTCTACCAGATCCTAATGTAACGCGCTGTAAGGCTTCACTGCTAAAGTAATGGCCTCTCTGTAAGGTTTCACTGCTAATGTAATGGTTTCTCTGTAGCAGCAATGTTTGGGTTATGACTAGAGATAACGGGGGCTTTGGAATGTGCGCCATCCAATGAGAGGCATGCTGTTCTTTCTTGTTGGGCTGAGAGAAGGGATCTCACAGTCTTTTGCCGGGGAGAGATGAAGAGAGAAGACGCGAGTGGAGAGAGTTGGTAGACCGCTGGACGGAGTGGACTTGGAGCGAGGGTCCAAGGGTCAGTGATGCTCGGAGGAGGTTGATGGGGAACGAATGGACGGAACCCTGCGATCCAATGTGCACATTAGACTGTTTCACTAATAAAGAAAGGGCATCTTAGCACTCATCTGGGATGCAATAGTATCAAAGTAGTATCAATCAAGAGAGGAGGGTGAGCTACCTCAATGACTAACACCCAGTAGCGCTCACATCTACTGTGATAGAGTGCTTTGAGAGGTTGGTCATGGCTAGAATTAACTCCTGCCTGAATAACAATCAATACCTTAAAAAAACACGCAAGCATGGGCTGATAATTTGTCTCAAAACACCTGGACAATAATCATCTTCACAAGAGAAAGTCGAACCGCCTGCCTTGATGTTCAATAGCATTGCCACTGCCAAGTGAACACCATCAATATTCTGGGGATCAGAAATGGACCAGAAACAAGAGCAGGTCAGAGGGTGGGGAGAGTGACTCGCTTCTAAATAACTTGAAGCCTTTTCCACATCTGTAAGACACATGTTAATACTGTAATGGAAGACTTTTCACTTCCTGATAGACACTTTAAAAAGCCAAACTTCATCCAGACCAATGCAACCTATTTGACTGATGCCCCAGTCACCACCATAAACATTCCTCCCTTCCAGCACTGCCACACACTATACCATCTATAATTTACACTGCAGTTCCTCACCACGGACTGCACCTAATAAACCTACAACCTCTACCACCAAAAAATAGTCAAGGCCTTCAGGGACAGGCAAACAGAAACTTGTGCAGGGCCCCTCTCCACCCCTTCACATACCATCATCGTCTGAAAATCTGCCACAATTCCTTCATCATTGCTTGTACTAAATCCTCCCCACCAATCAGCACTGTAGGAACTCCAGCAGTCCAAGTGAGCAGACTACATCCATCTTCCCAATTACAAATCAGTATTTAGTATTAAATGTTGCCCTTACCAGCAATACTCAATAAAAAAAGAACAAATAAAAATTAAATTGTTCTTTAAATGTTTCTAGCAAGATATTTTAACTATTAGAAAAAGAGAAGCATCATCATGCTTTCTCATTGCTTCCATCAGGGAAGAGGTACAGGAGCCTGAAGGCACACACTGAACATTTCAGGACAGCTTTTCGCTCTCTACCATCAGATTTCTGAATGGACATTGAACCCATGAACACTACCTCACTACTTTTTTTCTCTCTTTTTGCACTACTTATTTAATTTAACATATATATATATATATCTTACTGCAATTCACAGATTTTATTATTATGTATTGCAATGTACTGCTGCCTCATAACAACAAATTTCATGACTTATGTCTGTGATATTAAACCTGATTTTAATTCAGATTCTCGGGGCATCTGAAGATGGGTAATAAATATTATTGTGCATCCATTTCCTGTGAATGATCTTGTTAAAAAAAAGTAACACTATATTACTTTTACTGAGGTTGGAAGGTGAAATGAAAACATAAGAGTTTTCAGTATTATTGTGTTGCATGGTTCAGCTCGCTATATTTAACCCTTCAGAAGAATAGAGATACATTTTAAACAATGCATTATTCTTCAGGTTACAGCACTTAAACAATGTATCAACACCCTCATTGATATGATGACTAATATATTAAAAGGATAATTAGAATTTGTCAGTTATGCAAATGGAATCACCACATTGGTTAGCACAAAATAACTTAGCTGGATCATCACAGTAAATGAAAGGAGCAGTGAATATTACTGTTGTGTATTTAATATGTCAGTAATATTGTAAATATATTGTTTGATTAAGCATTCTTTGTTTGTTTTCATGATCCATTACGGGTTATATGAAAGAAATACATGAATGGCATACATCATTATGGCACCATGTCATAAGTGAGCGCCTTACTAAAGAAAAACAAAGTACACACATTTTCCTGGGCTCCCACGTCTTCCTTTCGATTCATTTCTGGAGTAAAGCATAAAAGAGGCAATGAGGAAGCTTTAAAGCAAGCCCAAAATGACTAAATGTTGAAGTGCAGCACATTTTTTTCTTCACAAAGAGAGAGAGAGAGAGACGTTCAAGTGAAAAAGTAAATGCCACACATGTTCCTTCGCCAAAGGAAAGAGACTGTTGATTTTTTTAAAAGGCAGAAAATGGATGAAGTTTATTGGTTCATTGACAGTATCAGGTGATAACAATAATAATAAATATAATAAATCAGAAATGGCACCAGAAAGATAGATGTGTTTGATTGAAAAGCAGATAACTGGATGATGTATACTGAATGAATTGAGCAATATTTTGAAGCAAACAAAATAGACAATGAAAAGCGAGTGCTAATGTTACTGAGTATAACAGGTGAAAAAGCATACAGTTTACTTAAAATTTGACTGTTCCAACCAAACCAGCCAAAATTAGCTTTACTGATATCAGGAAAGTAATGCAGGAAAATTTAGAACCAAAACCACTGTTGATTGAATTGTTGGTTTAGGTTCCATAAGTGGAATCAAAGGGAAGAGGAGTCCATTTCAGCTTCTGTGGCTGAATTGAAGAAATTTTCCAAGCATTGTCAGATCAGTGATGCACTGAGAGATTGTTTAGCTTGTGGAACCTTACAAGAAAGTATTCTAAAACAGCTCCCAACTGAAGCACAACTCACATTTAAAGGAACAGTTGAAATTGCTCTATCTATGGAAACAGCAGCCAGCGACACAAGTGAGTTGTAGTCAGGAATGAAAGTAAGCATGAACAAAATTGAGACTTTCAAAACCAGCTTGGCCAAACAAATTGTGTTACCTTTGTAGCAGGGTCTCACATACAACAGAACAACGCAGGCTTAAAGGTGAAACTTGCAGAAAATGGAAACAAGTAGGGCATTTACAAAAAGCAAGTCAGGCAGACAAAAATAAATAAACTGCACAGGGAAGAGAAAAAGATAAAAAGTCAAATTGCAGATTCAAAAAAGCATTAATCTGTATGCTGTTGATGTAAAATCAGACAATAATGAGAGTGAAGCGGGATTGCGTAGTCTTAAGATTTATACTGTGAAAACTAACAAGACATAAGCAATATGGCTTACAACAGAAGTGAGTGGCAAAATAATTCAAATGGAATTGTGCACTGGCTTGGCTGTTTCAGTCACTCCACAAAATGAGCTTGAATGGCATTTCAAATATACTGAACTGAAGCCTGCAGATATCTAAGAACTTACACTGGAACAAAAGATAACTTATTTGGGAATGGCATTCGTAACAGTGAAATACAACAACCAACAAGCCATATTGGACTTGAATGTGGTAAAAACAAGAGGGCCAGCATTATGGGGCCATGATTGGGTGAGAAAAATGCAACTTGATTAGATATCCATTCACTATTTGCATGCCACATCTCCTGCAATAGAATCAACTGAAACCAAATTAAGAAAGGTACTGCATGATGCCACAGCAGTGTGTTCATGGATGGCATTGGAAAACTCAAATATATCAAGAGTAAAATAGCGGAAAATGAAAATGCCACACCCAAGTTTTAGAAAGCCTGTCCGACTCCTTATACCATCCGTGATAAAAGTATCCTCTGAACTGGATCGCATGGAGTCTGAAGGAATTCTTTCCAACATTGAGCGGAGCCAATGGGCAATGCCAGTGGTCGCAGGAGCAAAAGAAAGGGTCTTTCGGGATCTGTGGTGATTTTAAGGTCATGGTCAACCTAATACTGAAAATAGATCAACAACCCCTGCTCAGAGAGAGAATACTTTTGCAAAGGGAAATGCTTCAGCAAATGGATATAGCTGACGCCCACCTACAGATGGAGGTGTAGGAAATCTGAAGTGATTCTCCCCATAAACGCTCACAAAAGGCTTTATCGCTATAACAGATTTATTGTTGGAATAGCATCGGTACCTGTACTCTGGCAGAAAGCTATGTTCCAGGTGCTGCAAGGCTGCCCAGGCACTCAGTGTTATTGGTAAGGATGACAAGGAACATCTCCAAAATCTCAAGTCAGTGTTAAAAAGATCATGGGCTCACAGCACAATGCAACAAATCTGAAATCTTTAAACACACATCACTTACTGTGGTCACACCATTCACACACAAGAATTTACATAATGGTGCTGAGAAAATTCAAGTAGCGGTAGATGCCCCAAGGTCAAAGGACATGTCACTGTTGCAGTCCTTTATAGGATTTGTTAATTACTATAATAGGTCCCTGCCAAAGCTGGCTACTGTGTCCCACCCCTTGAACTCATTATTACAGATCAAGAAGAACTGGCAATGGACAAAACAGTGTGAAAGTTGGCTTTCCAAAACGCAAAGGAAATGGTGGCGTCAAACACTGTACTCACACATTATGATCCACATTGTCCAGTAAAGCTTGCCTGTGATACCTCACCTTATGGTATACTGTTGGTGCACTCTTGTCATGTGTTATGAGTGATGGAAGTGAACACCCTACAGCCTTTGCATCAAGTTCCCTTACCACTGCAGGGAAAAAAATACGCACAGATTGACAGAGAGGCCTTGAATCTGGTTTGGGGTGTAAAACGTTCAACCAGTACTTGTTTGGGAGAGAGTTTACCCTCACTACTGATGATCAACCATTTTCAATCCACAGAAGGGTGATCCACTAACAGCAGTGGCACAAATAAAGAGATTGCTCTTTTTCACGGAGGACACCATTATGAGACCGAATTCAAGAGGACAACTAATCATGGAAATTTGATGCATTGTCCCGTTTACCTGAAAAGAAAATACCTGAAAAATTTACAAAAGAGGACATTTCTCTTGACATATTCTCCCTAATGCAAATCAAAAGTCTCCTTATTATGGCAGAAATGATCCAAAGGGAAACTACACTGTCTCGGGTCTACATGACAACTCAAAATAGTGGAATGTGCAGCTGAAATTCCAGTTCCCCCATTTTTACCGGTGCCGGGATGAACTTGCCCTTGATGGGGTTTGGCTTATGTGGGGATTGAGAGTTGTTGTGCTATCCAAGCTGAGAGCTGAAGTGTTGGAGGAGCTACATGCTGGTCATTTAGGCATGATCAAAATGAAAGTGCTGGCTCAAAGCTTTGAATGCTGGCCTGGGTTAGATCAACAGGTCAAGCAGCTTGCAATGGACTATTCGAGATGCCAACACATCCAGAAGTTGCCAAGAGCAGCGCCCCTTCTTTCCTGGGAATGGCTTGCATTGCCCTGGCAGAGAAGAAAAGTGTCCAGAGCTGTCAGAACCACTTCCTACAATCCTAGATTCAGCTCCTACAACCAGCACAGAGGAGGCCCCGAAACCTGAAATTGTTTCACAGCTACAAGTCTCACCTGCCTGCATTGTTTGTTTACATAATTCATTACAGATTGCATGTGAGAAGTATGATATTACACCACCAGGTCATACAGTAAGTGACTACCTCACTAAATTAAAACAAAATAGACACGTTTTCGCAGATTCCCATGTTTGTTCTTTCAATTAATTTCTGAGGTTACAAAACATAACAACCATTGCTGCAGACTTACAGTAATGTTTCTGTGAAACACTGTTATTTTTAAAGGCAGATCAAATCCGAAATTTCTTAAAAGGCTAGGAGGCATTATTTGATAATTACACAAGCGTAACGTTTTGCGTGGCCGATTGCCAAAAGTGATGAGTTATTATGCCATAAAACAGCAGAAGTGACACAAACTGACTAGTGTAATGTTTTTTGAGAAGTCTGATTCCAGTACATGAGTCACATTCACAGCTGTGAGGAACAGAAAAAAAAATACACACCAATTCTAAAACTGGTTTCCTTGACGTTTTGCCTTTGTAAATATGTGATCAGAGGTGGGACCTTGTGCAGTCAAAGATGGCTGCCACTGCCAGCGAATCAGAACCCAATGCGATTGAGCAGGGTCAAGCAGGCAGATGCCTCTTTCTGTTCATACAACCATGTTTATGTTTACAATGATGCTAAGCATTTCAAAGACCCATGTCACTTCTTCTCATCATCTTTCACAATTATTACCACCACCTGGTGGGGGCGGGGGAGGTGTGCCACTCCAGGTCACATGACCTGCAAATTTATTCTACGCCCCCCCCCCCACATTGTCACTGAAGTCCAAGAATCCCCAACTCCATAGCACCGTGGAAAAACATCACCTGAGGTCCGCAACAGTTCAGGAAGGCAACTCAACACTGCCTTCTCAATTAGAGATGGGTAACAAATGCTGCTCTTGCCAACAACGCACACATTCAGAAAAACAGATACCAAAAAAATTGTTCTATTTTATGATCTCTTCTGAGTCACATCTCCAAGAATTAACCCCTTCTCTTCTGAGTATGGATCTAGAGCTAGTGAAATTTATCAACCAGTATTTTATTTTTAAGGTAAACTTACAGAACCTTTTGCAGATCATCGAGTATTTTATCATAGTTTCGTCAACAGAATACTTCTGAAATAGAGTCAGTGGATGTTGTTTACTTAGATTTTCAGAAGATCTTTGACAAGGTGCCACGCAGGAGGCTGCTAAACAAGAGCACATAGTATTACGAGAAAGATACTAGCACGGACAGAAGACTGGCTAACTGGCAGAGGGCAAAGAGTTAGGATAAAGGGGGCCTACTCTGGTTGGCTGACGATGACTAGTGGTATTCTGTAGGGACGGTGTTGGGACTGCTTCTTTCCACATTATATGTCAGTGATCTGGACGACAGAATTGATAGCTTTGTGGCCAAGTTTGCAGATAATACAAAGATAGGATGAGGGGCAGATAGTTTTGGGGAAGCTGTGAGTCTGCAGAGGACTGAGAGGGAGAAGCATAAGTCATATGAATCAGTATTGCAACACAATAAAGAGAATTACATGTGGATTGGAGGGGATACTGGTGGGGATGATGGCAAAACAGAGGAGGCTGAAGTTTCTGGGAATAGTTCAGGATAGATATGTCCCACAGAAGAAGTTGTCCTCAAATGGCAGGGTTAGGTAACCCTGGCTGCCAAGGCAAGTTGGATGATTGAGAAGCTTTTAAAATTCAACAAAAGGCAACTAAAAAAGCTATGATAAGGGAACATGATTCCCCATAATATGAGCGCAAACAAGCCAATAATATAAAGCAGGATAGCAGAAGTATTTTCAGTAACATAAAGAATAAAAGGGAGGTGAGAGTTGATATGGGACCACTGGAAAATGATGCTGGTGAGGTAGAAATGAGGGACAAAGAAACAGCAGATGAATTTAATAAGTACTTTGCTTCAGTCTTTACTGTGGAAGACATTAGCTGTGTGCCAGAGGGAGAAGGAGTGCCATTGCTAGTGCAAAGGAAAAAATGCCAGGCAATTCAATGGCCTGCAGGTGGATAAATCACCTGCCCAATGAAGCAGTGGACGATACTCAGTAAATATATTTAAGACAAGGTTGGATAGATTTTTGCATATTAGGGGAATTAAGAGTTATGGAAAAAAAGGCAGGTAGGTGGAGAGATCATGGCCAGATCAGTCATGATCTTATTGAACGGTGGAGCAGGCTTGACGGGCCAGATGGCCAACTCCTGCTCCTATTTCTTATTTTTTAGTCGGAATAAAGGCCTTTTCCGGTTGATTAACAGTGATTAGTGATGTTCTTCAGGGGTCAGTATTGGGACCACTACTTTTCACATTGTTCTAAAGTTATGGACCGGATGGACTACATCCCAGAATCCTGAAAGGGGTTGCTGAAGAGATAACAGATACAATGGTCATGATCTTTCAAGAATCACTTGGTTCTGGCATGGTCATGGAGGACTGGAAAATTACAAATGTCATTCTGCTCTGTAAGAAGGGAAGAAAACAAAAGAGAGGAAATTATAGGCCAGTTAGCCTAACCTCAGTGGTTGGAAAAGTGTTGGAGTCCATTATTAAGGACAAGGTTTCGAGGTACTTGGAGACTAATGATAAAATAAGTCAAAGTCAGCATGGTTTCTGTAAAAGGGAAATCTTGCCTGACAAGCCTGTTGGAATTCTTCAAAAAAGTTAATAAGCAAGGTGGACAAAGAGAGGTAGTGGATGTCATTTACTTGGATTTTCAGAAGGCATTTGATAAGGTGCCTCACATGAGGCTGCTTGACAAGATAAAACCCTATGGTGTTACAGGAAATATACGGGCATGGATAGAGGAACGGCTGACAGGCAGGAGGCAGCAAGTCGGAATAAAGGCCTTTTCCGGTTGATTACCAGTGATTAGTGATGTTCCTCAGGGGTCAGTATTGGGACCACTACTTTTCACATTGTTTGTTAACGATTTAGATAGTGGAATTATCGGCTTTGTGGCAAAGTTTGTGGATGATATGAAGATAGGTGGAGGGGTAGGTAGTGCTGAGGAAGCAATGCGATTGCAGCAGGACTTAGACAAATTGGAAGAATGGGCAAAAAAGTGGCAGATGGAATACAGTATTGGGAAATGCATGATAATGCATTTTGGTAAAACGAACAATAGTGTCTTAAATGGAGAGAAAATTCGACTTCAGAGGTGCAAAGGGACTTAGGAGTCCTCATGCAAGACTCCCAGAAGGTTAATTAACAGGTTGAGTCTGTGGTAGAGAAGGCAAATGCAATGTTGGCATTTATTTCAAGGGGAATGGAATATTTAAAAAAAGGAGATAATGCTGAGGCTTTATAAGACACTAGTCAAGACACACTTGGAGTATTGTCAACATTTTTGGGCCCCGTATCTCAGAAAGGATGTGTTGTCATTGGAGAGAGTCCAGAAGATGCTCACGAGGATGATTCTGGGAATAAAGGGGTTAACATATGAGGAGTATTTGCAGCTTTGGGCCTGTACTCACTGGAATTTAGAAGAAGGTAGTGGTATCCCACTAAAACCTACCTAATATTGAAAGGACTAGATAAGGTGGATGTGCAGAGGATGCTTCCTCTGGTGGGGGTATCCAGAACTAGAGGGCACAGCCTCAAAATTGAGGGGAAACTTTTTAGAACAGACGCAAGGAGAAATTTTTTTAAGCTGAAGCGTGGTGAATCTGTGGAATGCTCTGCCACAGACTGTGGTTGAGGCCAAGTCCGTGGGTACATTTAAAGCAGAATTTGATAGATTCCTGATTGGTCAGGGCTCCAAGGGATATGGTGAGAGGGTAGGGGAATTGGGTTGAATGGGATCTGGGATCAGCCATGATGAAATGGCAGAGCAGACTCGATGGGCTGAATGGCCTAATTCTGCTCTTACGTCTTATGGACTTCGATATTTTGGGAGAATAAGCAAAGAAGTGGCAGATGGAATATACTGTAGGGAAGTACGGAGAAAATTCAAAAATCGAGCTGCAAAGGGACATGGGAGTCCTCATGCAGGATTCCTTAAGGTTAACGTGCAGATTGAGTCAGTGGTAAGGAAGGAAAATTCAATGTTAGCATTCACTTTGATTGACTGAAATATAAAGGCAAGGATGTGATGCTGAGGCTTTATAAGGCATTGAGCAGACTGCACTATGAGTATTGTGAGCAGTTTTGGACCACTTATCTAAGAAAAGATATGCTGACATTGCAGAGGGTCCAAAGGAGGTGCACAAGAATTATTCTGGAATTGAAAGGGTTAATGTATGAGGAGCATTTGAAGCTCTGGGCCTGTTCCCTCTGCAGCTTAGAGAATGACAGGGGATTTCATTGAAACCTATCAAATATTGAAAAGCATAGACAGAGTGGACGTGGAGAGGATGTTTCCAATTGTGGGGGAGTCTAGCAGCAGAGGGCACAGCCTCAAAATAGAGGGACATTCATTCAGAACAAAGATGAGAAGGAATTTCTTTAGCCAGAGGCTGGTGGTCTGTGGAATTCATTCCCATGGATACCTCTGGAGGCCATGTCATTGAGTATATTTAAAGTAGATGTTGATAGGTTCTTGGTTAGTTTGGGCATCAAAGATTGCAGGGAGAAGGCAGAAGAATGGGGTTGAGAAGGATAATAGATCAGTCATATCCGAATGGTGATGGGCCGAGTGGCCTAGTTCTGCTCCCATGTCTTAGGGTCTTAAATGGTGCACTATTGCTCATGTTTGCTGCACACCACTCATGCTTGTCGTAGGCATTACAGCACTCAACATACTAAATGCCCATTCCCTGTTCCTACAGATTTAGTTTGATGGGCAACATCCATTTATCATAGAACATAAATAATCCCTTGCATTGCAATAACTTATTTGCCACATTCATTATTTTTTCTCTTAAAACTGATCTCTTAATCTTGGCAAAGTATTGATCAGCTACAGGGAATGGAGACCTAAATAAATTCCAAATACCTATAATCACTTCAATATCGTATTGTTCTGTTGTGATCAAATTAATTAAAACAGAATCTGCCAGAGATGTTCGAAGTTTATTCTCCACCAGCATGGAATCAGAGTCTGGAATGAGATACAGCAAACCTTTCAATTGTCCTGTGTTTAGGCTAGCGTTAAATAATTAGGTGGGTCACTGGGTGGTGTGACTTTCCTGCTGGATTTATAAATGAATAAACAAACAATGGTTTTAGCCACGTGGAGGAATTCTGTGGTCAACCTTCAGTGAAATACCGATTCTGTTTTTGACCAATTTTGCTTGTTCAGAAGAGCTTGATGTTGATGATTGCTATGTGAAAACTGACAGGTTTGCAGCTTGGACCAATGACCAAACTATTCAGTAAAATAACAAAGATTTCTTTCTCTTTATTTGCCATTTGGATGTTATGCAAGGCTGAAAAAGAAACTAAAAAGAAATAAATCTGGACAGTTTATCACAGTCACCAATTCACATTAAAAAATTCTAAATATACTCCACTCAAACTTGGCAAGAAAGCCAGACAGAAGCCTGTTGACCCAACCATTCTGTGCTGACAGTGGTGAATGATTAAACAAAACTATGCAGTATTATGAATGAAGCCAAATTACAATTACATTTTATGATCCACATTTGAGAACTTTTTGGAATGAGAAGGTTAGCTGTGCTTGCTAACTATTCTGTCTATTAATTATGTATTATACTGATATAAGAAATACATAAAACACAATATTCAAATCCCTGGCCTTCAGGAAATAGCAAGTCTTCTTAAACCCTCTTAGACAGAATGAAACATGTTCCTTTACAAGCTGTTTAGGTAGAAAAGTGTTGAAAAACACAATCCTTTGCCCCAGGGTGTCTGTAGGCCTGCATTTGCTTCTGTGTTGTAAAACCTGCGTAACCTCCATTGACTCTGTCTATGTTTCCTGCTTCCCCCTTCAATTGGGCAGAAGGCACAAAAACTTGAGAACACATACTACCAGGCTCAAGGAGAGCTCACTGTAATAAGACTCTTGAATGGACGGCTTATATGATAAAGATCGCTCACTCTACCTCATCATAGAGCTTGCAATTATTGACTACCTGTATGGTACAGTACTTTTTCTATAACTATAATACTCGATTCTGCATTCTGCTTCCACCCCCCCCCCCTTTGTACTACCTCAATGTATAGAATAATCTCTCTGAATGGTATGCAAATAAAAGTTTTTCACTGTTTCTGTGACAATATTAAGCCAATTACTAATCTACATTAAGATTGCTCATACAATCTCCTTATGAGGCTAAGAAGTTCAGGGAAGATTGCTTCACCCCTCTCCAGACCATCACTTCTCATCTGTTCTAGTGATTATGAAGCCTTTGGTAGTCACACAGCCAGTCAGCACACATGCCCAACACACAGATAAGGAGTATTATCTATTGCTCTTAATACTACACTACTACAATTTATACTATTGCTCTGAATAACACACTATTCCATAATGGTTCCTCAGAACTTGACCCTGCATAAATTCCATCCTCATGGAAAGAAAAGCAGCTTAACGTATTTAAGCTGTACAATATGACACATGCTCCTATTGAGGGCTTGAAGGGCAGCCCATCTCACTTCTTTACCTGCGCAAGGCCTCCAGCATGAAGTACAGCCAAGTCAGGGAGCCAGGAACATCCAGGAACCAAAAGACCATAGATTGTTCCAATGCAGAATGGGACAGAGTAAAACATGTACACCAGCATCTAGTGGAAGACAAAAGAACATGTAAAGAAAGAAAGATCACCCATAATTAACTTCACTAGCTCAAAACTTTATTCTACCAAGTACACAGCCCAAATGGATTTACTCCAGATCGCAATATTAAGAGGCGGCTGGAAGAACTCAATGTGCAAATCCACCATTAGGATTAGGGCTTGGATTGTTTCTCCAGATGCAATGTCAGGATTATTCCCATTCCCTCAAACTTTTCCCTGATGGCCATTCCAAAAAGCCTGCTTTACCAGCTAAATCAGCATTTAACGAAAAAAGACATTGCCAGGGTATACTGAAGCTAGGATCCACAACCAGGAAATGGGCAAATCGACTTGTTTTTGGATTCCAAGATAAAGGTGGTGGCAACTATTGTCTTCCAGGAATAAACCACCAGGATGAACGTTACTTATAGATGTGCGAAGGCTGAAAGTATTTGTGAACCGCTGGGGTTTCCGTGAAACTACTATCATCTCATCCCCTTCTTGACCCACTCAGCTCTGTATTGTGTTCAACAGCAAGACACAGCACATTTCCTTCACAGTCCACCAGATGCTCTGTTCTAAATTGGTCAAATAAAACAGCACCTGTCTTTATTTCTCCCATGGAGAAGGGTATTTTCTGCTGCAGTGTGATGAGAGGGGCTCGGGTGCTACGGCATTTTTGCCGTTTTTTGACTGTCAAAACACACATACAATGCAGGTTGGAGGCAATCTCTGTTCAATGACTTCTTTCGCATTCCTCTCATGGACATTGCTGCTACTTTAGAGCTTAGAACATTAGACAGGCCATATATACATACAGTAGAGGAACAGGCCCTTTGGCCGATAATGTTTGTGCAAATGCTGAATTGAACTACATTTTTTTTCTGGTTGTTCATGAACCACATCCTTTCATTCCCTACACATCGATCTAAAAGCCTGTTAAATACCACGGCTGCATCTGCCACTACCAATGGTAGCCCATTCCAGGCAACTAAAACTCTCTGTATAAATCTTGTCCACTTCCCCCATCCCCTATAAACTTTAAAAGCATGTCCTCTACTATTTTACTCTTCTACCCTGAGAAAAAGTTCTGACTGTCTACTCTATCTCACTCATAACTTTACTGACTTCCACTCAATCTCTGACTCTGCTGAGAAAACAGGCCACATTTGTAACCTAAGTAAAGCCAATTCCAACTCAGTGACAACCCCTCGAACTCCTAACCAGCCTATCACCAAGTATCACACACAAAATGCTGGAGGATCTCAGCAGGCCAGGCAACATCTATGGAAAAGAGTACAGTCAATGTTTCAGGCTGAGACCCTTCATTGGGACTGGAAAAAGCAGAAGAGAAGTCAGAATGGGCATCATCTCTCTTGATGAAGTCCTGATGGAGGATCTTGGTCCGAAACATCGACTGTTTACTCTTTTCCATAGATGCTGCCTGGCCTGCTGAGTTCCTCAAGCATTTTGTGCAAATTACTTTGATTTCCAGCAACTGCAGATTTTCTCTTGTCTGTGATATCACTAGGTATCACCTAGAGGTGCAGTCGAACAGTACCAAACGTCAGGAAGAGTTCAACCAATCAGTTACCATCATAAATGGGACAACATGGTATCGTAGTGGTCAGCACAACGCTTTACAGCGGGTTCAATTCCTGCTACTATCTGTAAGGAATCTGTATGTTCTCCCTGTGAATGTGAGGGTTTCCTCCCGGTGCCCCAGTTTCTTCCTACAGTCCAAAGACAAATGGTTGGTAGGTTAATAGGCCATTGTAAATTATCCTGTGATTAGGTTAGGATTCCATGTTGTATCTCAATAAATCAAAATAAGTAAGTCTATCTTTTAATCAGTTTGAGCTATCTTTCTATAAAATTTACCTCTTTATAAGGACTAGCTTTGATACTAACTTACAGCTTGTGACCGATCAAGTCTCTGCTGGCCCTCAGACCATTCCCTGTCAAGCCCATCCTTCTATTTATTCTCACTATAATCTATTCCCTAACTCATACCAATCACCCCACCCCACTGACTCTCCTTCCACCAATTTACACCAGGGGTGGCTTACAGGGGCCAGTTATCCTTGGGATGTGGGAGGAACAAGGGAAAGCCATGTAAAGTGTGCACACTCTATATGTGCATCATCCAAAGGCAGGATCAAAGGTTGCTTGCTGGAGCTATGAGGGGCCCCACTAATTGCCTCCCACTAGGCAAATAATGAGGCACAGGGCTGTTACCTGTATCTTTGGATAGGCTGCGGGATCTCTCAGATACGGCTCTTGTTGCTGCAGGTATTGGCGGCACACCTCGGCAGGGCAATCCAAGGCCACCTATGACCAAGAAAAACATATTCAAGACAATAAATTCTGATGACTAAGGAAATGTCAACCTCTGTGTTCTGCACACCACCTCGACCCAGTTTCACGTTACAATTTACTGTGGAGTGCCTCATTCTATCTCTGGGGGTTTCAATTACTTCTGTGGCAGAGTCGCGGAGAAAAGATAGAATCCAGGCAGAAGTCAAAAATTCACATATAGCCAACAATGGAGTTCATCGAGGTCATGTTTGAAAGAGAATTCTGGACGTGGAAGTTTTGGAGATTTTAATGTTTTCGTTCCTGCAAGCAGGAAATTTTGAAAACCTTCCAGTCCTAAGATAGTCTCATTTTCCTCGTCCTGTTTAGACAAAAAAGATGAACCTGTTCCCGTTCTTTCTGGGCAGGTTAAGGGCAGAGAAACCAAAACAGGGAAGTCCTGACTAGCTACAGTGTGACTACGACTGTTTCACCAGAGGTGGAGGACTTAGTTCAGGCAGAGCTGAGAATACACAGCTGAACACCTGCTTGCTTCTACTTTGTCCTTTGCGTGCTCCACAACCCAGGGAACCTGCACCAGTTCGGAACGTAAGCAGGCAGATAGGAATCACTGGCAATTAAATGATTTATGACCTCCCATTTCTTCAAACATTGCTTCATTACATCATCAGTTGTAATGTAGTCACAGACCAAAAACCTCAACAGAGATTCACGCTGACTGGAATACCAGGAGGAGAATCATTGCAGCTCCATCAATTGATTTATGCAGTGAGATGGGTGTATGTTTTACTAGAGTGTATTGAAGTCTACACAAGTCCATTTAAGACTAGTTACTCTCAGTCAGATACTTTGGGCAGGCCATGTGTCTGATACTTGATATCCAAAGAAAACAGTCTACACTGAGCTGGTAAGATGTTGATAGATTGGGAGGGAAAAATTGAAGGATGTTTTCAAACCTTCCTTGAAAATATGCAACATTCCCAATGGTCCTTGGAACCACTGTTCAAAGTATGGAAGCAATATTTGGGACGACATTGAGTACCCCATAGCCATGCGTCAGGAACACACAGAAACTCTGCATAAGTACTAAGGAGGATGGACCATCTCAGAAGCTACCTACTTGTCTGTCTTATTGGGCATTTCCCATCATAGCTATGGAAGAATCTACAGTTACAGAGCCTGCAAAACCAGTTATCCTTGATCAAAAGAGTCTGTCTAAGAAGATCTCAAGACAAACCTGGAGCAACTGATAAAGTCAATGCAGAGTTGAAAACTACATAACCTTTACCTCTCATTATATTGTGGTAATGCAGAGATGAGGAAATAAAGTTGATTTCCTTACCAGTCCTCTGAAAATACTGAAGGCTGCAATAAATACGAATAAAATCGCCAACACCAGATCAAACGGTCTCTGGATCAGATTCTTCTTTTGGACAATTTCAATTGCCTGAAATGTTGGAAACCAACCTTTGTTTTAAATCATTCTGTTGAAATTTTAAGGTTAAAAATAACTAGAGAACACCAGCAATTAAGTATATTCAGTCAATATTCTCATCAGATTGAAGCCACTTATTTTCAGTAGGTTGACATTTAGCTGTGACTCAGTGAATAACAGTCTTGCTTATGAGTAGGAGGGTCCTGTGATCAAGACCCTCCAAATGACTGACCACAACGTCAACACAGTTAGGTGGTGCAAACTCACAGCTCCAGCGACCTGGGTTTGATGCTGACCTCAGGGGCTGTCGGTGATGAAGTCAGTGCATGTTCCCTCTGACCATATGGGCAGCTCACACAAGCTCCAATTACTGTACCTCATAAACCCAAAGACCTGTGAGCAGATTAACTGGGTGTTGTAAATGATCCCTTTGTGGGAATGAGTGGTCAAAGAATCAAAGCAGAGTTGATAAGACATCCATGAGAGAATAAGTTGCAAAGGTACAGGGAAATAAGGAGAATGGGAATCGGACTGATAAGAATTGTAAAGCAACATGGACGCAATGAGCCAATAGCACCTTTCTGTTTTATAATCATCGAGGTATAGAAAAGCACAGCACAGAAACAGACCCTTCATCCCATCTCATACATGCCGAACCATTTAAACCACCAACTTACATCGACCTGCACTGGGACCATAGCCATCCATCCCCTACCATCCATATATCTAACCAAACTTCTCTTAAACGTTGACGTCAAACTCGCATGCACCTCTTGCGCTGGCAGCTCTTTCCACACTGTCACCACCCTCTCAGTAAAGAAGTTTCGCCTCATGTTCCCCTTAAAATTTTCACCTTTCACTCTTAACCTATGATCTCTAGTCATAATCTCACCCAAAACTGCTTGCATTTACCCTATCTATAACCTCATAATTTTGTATATCTCTATCAAATTTCCTCTCCATCTTCTACATTCCTAGGGATAAAGTCCTAACCTATTCAAACTTTCCTTATAACTCAGGTCTTCCAGACCTGGCAAATTCCTTGTAAATTTGCTAGGTACTCTTCCAACCTTATTTACATTTTTCCTGTAGGAAGGTGACCAAAACTGCACATAGTAGGTAAGTAAGATGCTATCTTCTGGCCTATTTCTCAGGGCGTACTGAACTGTCGTTGTTGCCATGTCTCAGAGAAAATATTAAAACAATGTTGAATAGGTTGGGACTTTATTCCTTGGAGCATAGGAGAATGAGGGGAGATTTGATAGAGATATACAAAATTATGATTGGTATAGATAGGGTAAATGTAAGCAGACTTTTTCCACTGAGGTTGGGTGAAACTAGAACTAGAGGTCATATGTTAAGGGTGAAAGGTGAAATATATAAGGGGATATCTGAGGGAGAACTTCTTTGCTGAGAGGGTAGCGAGAGTGTGGAACGAGCTGCAGACTGAAGTGGATGTGCATTCCATTTCAACATTTAAAAAAAAATTAGACAAGTACATGGATGGGAGAGCTGGCTGGTGGTGTAGTGGCATCAGCGCCGGACTTCGGAGCGAAGGCTCCCGAGTTCAAACCCAGCCGGCTCCCCTGGCACACTTTCCATCCGTGTTGGGTTGAGCGTCGAGCTAGCAAATTGACCTCGTAAAAAAGAAATTGCCTGCTACAGAAACGTCAACAGCAAAAAGTCAATGGCCTATGCTCTCTCATGAGTTTAAAAGGCAATTTCCTTTTCCTTACATGGAGGGGGGAGGTATGTAGGGCTATGATCCAGGTGCAGGTCAATGGGACTAGGCTAAATAGGAGTTCTGCATGTGCCAGAAGGGCTGCAGGGCCTGCTTCTGTGCTGTAATGCTCTACAACTATGACTATACTCCATGTCTGATCACTTACAGTGAAGTTTTGACCTGAATTTATTCTTTACCCACTATGAGACAGATCAGAGATGGCTTCCATACAGACTTCAGGCTTTAGGTGGCTCAAAACATAACACGCTATCTTAATAAAGGATGCATATGCAAGGGAATTAGCTAAAGAACTAACTTCTACTTGCGTTCAATAAAAAAAATGCACCCAGTTTATCTCACAATCCATCCTAACTGCCAACACTGAAGAAGTCACACTGAGGGCTTTGGTCGCTCCTTAAATGCAAACTCAGCTTTAGCTTTTTGCTTGCTACTGGAGCTTAGAGTGGCATTTCTCAAACATGTTAGGAGACGTGGGCATAATTTGCTGAGATTTCAACAATACTGCAGCAATATGTATCCTGGAAGTTTTTGGGAAAGAGTGCTGATCTCCATTACTAGTTGGACTACTGCCAGGAGGAAAGGACTATCAGTCATGGGCAATTCACTGGAGTCTTCCTTTGTCTCCGGAATACAAGAAAGGAAGAAATAGAGCAACAGCAGCAGCGATTCTAGGAGAGGGGCTGGTGAGAGTGCAAGGAAGAAGTTTAGGGGAACTCCATAACCACGTAGGCATGTGAAACCTGGCCTCCTCCCGAGGGGCTTTCACTTGACCACGTCTGGAGAGGTGTGCTAAATTATACATTATAAATTCTGACAGTTTCTTCCTCAATAGCTGTTGAGAGTGGGCCAATGTTTTCAACAGCCGTCACCCACCCACCCACCCTCCCCTTCATCTTCTGCACCTCCCACATTGGGCCTTTCTGTGCTGGGCCTGATGACCTCAGTCCCAGAGTCACCTTGAAATATTCAGCCGCATATCAGTCAGTGCATTCCACACCATCATAGGTGTTCGATCGGGAAGTCAAATTGTTTTTTTTTGTGTAGTTTCACTTACCAATGCTTGCTTGTATTTTTATATAATCACCTACATACATGTAATTGTTCAGTGAAATTTCCAGTAATTATGGTACAGCTGCTCATGGATTTTCTAGTTTTCAGTACAAGGTGTCACACTACTTGAGTTTGGTTATTTTATACAGAAGGTTAACTGCTACACAGAATGTTTTGTTATCTCGAGACAGAGTATGAGACAACCAAGACTGCGTTTCCCCTGTCTTTGTTCTCTCGGCTCCTCTGTCTTGTTTGTTTTCCACTCTTGTAAGATGTAATAAAACGACCATAAACAACAAGTTTTATGTCTCATTCTTGACTTCCAAGGAATCTTTGGGTCGCAAAAGCATCAAGATCCAACGATAGTCATTCTGAACTGACTCCAGATATACATCATTGCTGTTAATCAGCATTTGAGTGCTAAACTGAAACTGTCTCTGGATTTAAGATCAAGCTCTGGGCAAATTCAAATTGGTGGGGTGCACCAAAACTGGACTTCCAAATTCCATTTTATTAGTACAGCACCCACGCAGCAACTGCGTTCATCCAAACAGCTCAAAGTATCTAGTCATGATCAAATGTTGGTTCTGGTTGTGCAGAAGGCTGGCCCCTACTTTTAACAAAACTTGAACCTCTGATGACGAATCGATGAGGAATGATCTGCAAGTATGCAGACAAGCTGGTGGGGTGGATGGACACACAACAGACTAAACATTGCAAAACCGTGAAAGGTGAAAGACTTTGATGAAAAAAAAGCGGGATATTGCCTAGAAAAATGGTGCAGAGGAAGGGAGATTCAAGAAGAGAGATCAAGAGGCGCTTGTACTTGAAGAAGAAAAGTCATAGTCATAGTCATATGAACTTTATTAATCCCGGGGGAAATTGCTTTTCGTTACAGTTGCACTATAAATAATTAAATAGCAATAAAACCATAAATAGTTAAATAGTAATATGTAAATTATGCCAGGAAATAAGTCCAGGACCAGCCTACTGGCTCAGGGTGTCTGACCCTCCAAGGGAGGAGTTGTAAAGTTTGATGGCCACAGGCAGGAATGACTTCCTATGACGCTCTGTGCTGCATCTTGGTAGGATGAGTCTCTGGCTGAATGTATTCCTGTGCCCAACCAGCACATTATGTAGTGGATGGGAGGCATTGACCAAGATGGCATGCAACTTGGACAGCATCCTCTCTTCAGACACCGCCGTCAGAGAGTCCATTTCCATCCCCACAACATCACTGGCCTTACGAATGAGTTTGTTGACTCTGTTGGTGTCTGCTACCCTCAGCCTGCTGCCCCAGCACACAACAGCAAACATGATCATACTGGCCGCCACAGACTCGTAGAACACCCTCAGCATCGTCTGGCAGATGTTAAGGGACTTCAGTCTCCTCAGGAAATAGAGACGGCTCTGACCCTTCTTGTAGACAGCCTCAGTGTTCTTTGACTAGTCCAGTTTATTGTCAATTCATATCCCCAGGTATTTGTAATCCTCCACCATGTCCACACTGACCCCCTGGATGGAAACAGGGGTCACCGGTACCTTAGCTCTTCTCAGGTCTACCACCAGCTCCTTAGTCTTTTTCACATTAAGCTGCAGATAATTCTGCTCACACCATGTGACAAAGTTTCCTACCGTAGCCCTGTACTCAGCCTCCTCTCCCTTGCTGATGCATCCAGCTATGGCAGAGTCATCTGAAAACTTCTGAAGATGACAAGACTCTGTGCAGTAGTTGAAGTCCGAGGTGTAAATGGTGAAGAGAAAGGGAGACAAGACAGTCCCCTGTGGAGCCCCAGTGCTGCTGATCACTCTGTCGGACACACAGTGTTGCAAGCACACGTACTGTGGTCTGCCAGTCAGGTAATCAAGAATCCATGATAGCAGGAAATCACCCACCTGCATCACTGTCAGCTTCTCCCCCAGCAGAGCAGGGCGGGTGGTGTTGAACGCACTGGAGAAGTCAAAAAACATGACCCTCACATTGCTCGCTGGCTTGTCCAGTTGGGCGTAGACGCTGTTCAGCAGGTAGACGATGGCATCCTCAACTCCTAGTCGGGGCTGGTAGGCAAACTGAAGGGGATCTAAGTATGGCCTGACCATAGGCCGGAGCAGCTCCAGAACAAGTCTCTCCAGGGTCTTCATGATATGGGAGGTCAATGCCACCGGTCTGTAGTCATTGAGGCCGCTGGGGCGCGGCGTCTTCAGCACAGGGACGAGGCAGGATGCCTTCCACAGCACAAGAACCCTCCGGAGCCTCAGCAGTTGAAGTATCCTACAGGTTTCCAGGAGTTATACACAGAGGAATAGAATGCAAGGACACCAGAACTAATTTGCCAAATGGCTTCATCCTGGACTGCACTTATTCTAATATCCTAAATTTTAAGAAGATACTAAGATACATGCAAGAAGCTGGACCTACTGTAGGTCACTGGGTTCCTGACTAGCAAGTAACACTTAGTCTAGAAAAGGAACTGGAAGAGGAGGTGAGAATGATATCTGGTCCATACAGCTCATTTCTAAAGTCTCATGACCACTTTTTTAAGTTATACAAAGGAGAATTTTCACTAAAGTAACAGGGTTGTTGCAGAAAATTGAGAACCCTTGCATCAATACAAGACCTTCATTAGGATGTGGTTGAAATTTTGTTTGATTTTGAGAAAAGATGGAGCTCATTTGCTCGTTATTATCATTTGAGCTAATTGATAGATTTTTTCTATGATCTAATTGTAAATTTTTTGGTATATTTTCTTTTCTTGCTGGCGGTTTGATGTTTATTTTTAGAAGCTCTTTGTATGATGCATGGCTCCGGGGTTGTACACCTAATGGGCTTTTTTCCCTCACTTTTTCTGCTTAGTAGATTTTTTTTGTTATCACAAATTTTTTTTCAATCTTTAAGATAATGTCTTTTTTGAGACTTTGTAAGTGTTTTTACTTCAACGTACTCATGTTATTTCTTTTGTATAATATAACAATAAAAAGATTTGAAAAGAAAGAAAGAAACTTTGTGCAAACATGAGGAATTTTGCAGATGCTGGAAATTCAAGCAACACACATCAAAGTTGCTGGTGAACGTTTTGTGTTCACTTTTGACCTCCTCACGAGGCAGGGTTTTGGAAGCAGCGTACAGAAAGATCACTAGAGTAATTCTCAGCTCCAAGTACCTTTGATCTCCAGAAAGGCTGAAATAATGAGAGCTTTGAAATGTACTGCATGGAAAAAGTTGCCAAGCAAAATCAATGTAATCACATACCTTGTGTAATTTATTACTTCCTTCCCACGTATCTGGTACGTCTTTAAATATATTTGTTCACATATTACGGGAATCGGTACAAAAGCCAACATTTATTGCCTATTTTTAATGGGCAGATTAGTGGAACATTTCTAATGGACATAAAATTGTTGGCGGTCAGGGGTCCAGTACAGGTCAGACTGAGAAAGGAGAGCAGAATTCCTTCCATGAACATTATTAAGGAACCAAACTGGAGACTTGTGCACAGTACAACACTGCCACTGTTGTATTTATAAAAAGGAGCATGGATCCATTGTTCACTGCTGATGTTACACCCCTTACCAAGCGATAGGAACTTACAGGCCGGGGATGAATTGATTAAGATTTAAATTGATAGAATAATTAAAAAAATATTTTGCACTAAATCAACTGTGTCAACTAAATAGGTTAGGAAGGACTCATGACATTTAAAGTTGTGTAAAAGTGATGTTGCATCTTGGTCTGTAGAGCAAATAGTAAACAATGATTCAATTAAATAATTCAACTGAGAAACAGAAGTTTTCCTCACTGGGACAGAGTTCAGCTCCTGTCTCTGTTACCTCAAAAACGTAATCAGCAGCAGAATACTCCAGAGTAATCTGGAGTAGGATGGGGTGGTCTATGTTAGACCATATTCTGGTGTATAGCAAATTATTAACTTCAGCAACCAATCTTTGCACCTGAACATGGACTGTAGATTAAATTTAAAATGCAGCTCTGGACAATAGGCTCCCAGAGCTGTTAATTGTTAGAGACAATGTGGTCTAACATACATTTTGGTTGTCTGTAGTGTGGGTGCGAAGAAGGAGGTGTGAAAGTTATATGTACTTCAAAGGAAGCACTGTAGGTGCATTGTAACCATAGAATTGCTCTTTGATCTTTGGCACATAAAATGTCATGTAATGTTGGGTCAAGCAGGTCTCTTCCTCCGAAAGGGTCTCAATATGATGCCTGCTGTCCCATTTTGTCACATTGAATACTACTTCATATCTACCAGGTGCATCTATCCAGTGATTTTGTTCACATTACAACAGTCTAAGGATGGAAGAAGTGGACTGAGGAAACACAAAGATGAGTTTCCCAGGTGTTCTTTCAAACTGAGGTTTCTGTCTTTGTTAACCTTCCCAAGAGATCACATGATAGGAGGTGGATGCCACAAGATCACATGATAGGAGGTGTATGCTACAAGACATCATGTTCTTAAGAGGCAAAATACATGGACCAACTGGTTTATTTCTGCACAGCCTGTGCGTTTGTATAACAATTAAGAATGCATCTTGATGGATTTATCAAGTACAATTAACGCTACTGGGGCTGAGTAGAATCAGATCATAGAAACATACATAGAAACATAGAAAATAGGTGCAGGAATAGGCCATTCGGCCCTTCGAGCCTGCACCGCCATTTATTATGATCATGGCTGATCATCCAACTCAGAAACCTGCCCCAGCCTTCCCTCCATACCCCCTGATCCCCGTAGCCACAAGGGCCATATCTAACTCCCTCTTAAATACAGCCAATGAACTGGCCTCAACAGTTTCCTGTGGCAGAGAATTCCACAGATTCACCACTCTCTGTGTGAAGAAGTTTTTCCTCATCTCGGTCCTAAAAGGCTTCCCCTTTATCCTCAATCTGTGACCCCCTCGTTCTGGACTTCCCCAACATCGGGAACAATCTTCCTGCATCTAGCCTGTCCAATCCCTTTAGGATTTTATACGTTTCAATCAGATCCCCCCTCAATCTTCTAAATTCCAACGAGTACAAGCCTAGTTCATCCAGTCTTCCTTCATATGAAAGTCCTGCCATCCCAGGAATCAATCTGGTGAACCTTCTTTGTATTCCCTCTATGGCAAGGATGTCTTTCCTCAGATTAGGGGACCAAAACTGCACACAATACTCCAGGTGTGGTCTCACCAAGGCCTTGTACAGCTGCAGTAGTACCTCCCTGCTCCTGTACTCGAATCCTCTCGCTATAAATGCCAACATACCATTCGCCTTTTTCACCGCCTGCTGTACCTGCATGCCCACTTTCAATGACTGGTGTATAATGACACCCAGGTCTCGTTGCACCTCCCCTTTTCCTAATCGGATTTACCATCACTGACTTACAGTATGTGATGTTAGTGAATGGCAGAACAAGAAGCTATAGTGGAGGGGGTCAAAGATACAATGCTTAAACATGCAATTTTAAAATGTTATGAGGAAGAATATACGACTAATTCCAACTAGTACAAAAAATCAAGTGATAATTCTAAACAACCTTTTGCAAAACAAATTAGTGAAGCCACAATATATCTCATTAATGCTTACAGACAGGGAGTGCTTGTTAAGCTTTATGTACCAGATTGATTCTATATTGGATAAGACACATCATCACACAATTCTGGAGCTGGTAAACAAATTGATCTCCCAAAAGATGCTCTCATTCGATTGGAATCCAGTTGCAGTACTCATCTCAGATGTGCGAGAAGTCTAGCTTAAAACATGAGGAATTCAAAACTGGAACATCTTGCTTGGTAGCCCTAATTTACCACCAAGCAATTCCACCGAGAAAGGAATGGAACCACTTCTGGCCCAAATCTAAAACAGTGGAGACATGGAGCAGGCATTGGTCAACTGACTGAAGCTGGAATGCCGTATCCTAACTGGCTGCATCAGAATGCAAAAGGCTACAGAGAGTTCTGATCAGCCTCGTCTATCCCAAGCACAGTCCTCCCCACCATCAAAAGCATCTACATGAGTCACTGCCAGAAGAAGAATCCCCACCGTTCATGTCATGCTCTCTTCTGGCTGCTACCATCAGGCCAGAGGTACCAAAACCTGAGCTCTCATATCTTAAGCATTAAGGTTCAAGTATATGTATACACTTCCATAAACTCATGGAGAGGAGTCTGGAATATCACTTCCACCATCCCCAGGACAGCTCATTACTTGCAAGGTCCTTATGATATTTATTATGTTGTGGCAGCTGGCAACATCAGGAGAACTAGTCAAAAGCTCCAATTCCCTCACTCAATATTGCTGAGGAAGTCTGAATGAACAAAGGTGTTTTGGAATTGTGATGAGTGGCATTGCCTTGGACAATATACAAATTATGATGGAGGATGTCTTGAAGGCTTTAAAGTACATTAGGTTGGATAAATCCATAGGGCCTGACCTGGTCTCCACTGCTTTGGGCACACTATAGTAGGAAAAATATTATTAAACTAGAAAGGATGCAGAACATATTTATCAGGATATAGGGGTCTGAATTACAAGAAGAGGTTGCATAGTCCAGGACTTGTTCCCTGGAACATAGGGGATTGAGGGGTGACCTGAGAGAGCCATATTAGATGATTGGGGGCATAGACAGTATGGAAACATACAGTCTTTTTCCTGGGGAGGAGGTGCTAAAACAAGAGGGTATAGGTTTAAGATCAGAGGTGAGTGATTTAAAAGGGAATCAGGGGCAGCTTCACAAAGAGGATGCTGTATAGCTAGAATGTGCTGCCAGAAACAGTGGTTAAGGCAAGCGCATTAGCAACATTTAAAAGCCACCTTGATAAGTACCTAGATAGGTGAGGTTTAAAGGGCTATAGACCAAATCTGGGCAGCTGGGACTAGCTGGGCAACATAGATCTATGACTCTGTGCACATATCACCTGTACCAGCTGACACACAGGAACTGTTTCAACTTGGAACCAAAACGAGTGTTGAAGAATGATTAACTGAGTTGATGGAGTTTTTCACAGAAGTTTTCAGTGATGAGTCCCATAAGAAAAATGTCCCTTCACCAAAGAAATCTAGCTGGACACAATACAACACTTAGATTCAACACTGAATTCAAAAAGCCTTGTAATGACATGCAGTCACTCCAAGGTCTGAATTGACTAGTTCTGGTGGAAAGGCATCAATCTTTAACATGAACATTTTTCTATCTTTAAAGATGTTGCCTGACCAGCATTCTCTTTTACTTTAGATTTTCAGTAACTACTGTGATTGATATCTTAGTTTCAATAATGTTTTCTCTCTCTATCTTGTGTTCACTTTCATGTCCTTTTACTTCCATCTCCTCCGGAATAGTGCAACTGTTTGAAGTCAGGAATGGGAGTTCATGGATTTGTAAGAGGAAGTGACATTCACGTCGTAGAAATTCCAGCCAATGACCTCCTCCAACAAGAGAATGTCTAATATACACCCCTGGCATTACCATTACTCTATCCCCTACCTTCGATGTCCTTCAGGTCACCATTGACCAGAAACTCAACAGGACCAGGCATATAAATACCATTAACTGCAAGAGCAGGACAGAGGCCACATAATCTATAGCATGTGGCTCACCAGCTGACACCCCAAGGCCTTTTTATCATCTAAAGGACATAAATCAGGAGCACGATGGTATGCTCCTCTTGGTTGGAAAAGTACTACATCAAAAACTCTCAAGATGCTCAACACCATCTGGAACAAAGCAATCTCATCAATTTTTCTTACCATCAACAGTACACTGTAGCTTTACCATCTATCATCTAAAAATGAATTGCAATTGCTCACCAAAGATATTCCAAACCTACAACCTCCAACACCTGGGACAATAATTACAAATGCAAAGGAAAACCATCTTGCAGGTTCCCTCCAAGATCCTTTCAAGACATGAAACACATTAACTCCTGTCTCCCAGACAACACTGGACCATTGCCTACCATTGAAAGAGGCCCACTGCGATGCTATCTCACTGTCATACACTCATCTTTAGAGCATCAGGGTGGTAAAGACACTTATGTCAGACAATTGTTTATTGACAACTGTTCCAGCTTCAATACTATGACTCCAGTCTCCACACTTCTAAACCTGGGACTCAACATCTCCTTTTGCAAATGAATCATTGACTTCCCAAATAACAGACTGCAATCAGTAAGCAAAGGCAGCAACACCTTCCCATGATTATTCTCAATACTGGTTCCCACAAAGCTGAGTCCTCCGCCCACTTCTCTATGTGACTGCATAGCCAGTTTCTACTCTATTTACATCTACAAATTAGGAAATGACACCACCTCAGTCATATCTCAAATAATGATGAGTCAGACTACAGAAAGGGGAATGAATGTCTAGTGACATGTTGTCATGACAACAACCTCCCTCAATGTCATCAAAACAAAAGAGCAGTACACATGCTCCTGTTTACATAAATGATGCTGAGGTCAAGAGGGTTGAAAGCTTATGCTCCTAGCAGGGAACATTACCAATTGCTTGTCCTGGTCCAACTACGTGGGCATCAGGGCTAAATAAAAGCTCACCAGCACCTTTACTTCCTCAGCAGGCAGAATAAATTTTGCATGTTCCCTTTGACACTCACCACTTTTTTTTTGTAAATTCATCATAGACAGTATGCTATCCGCATTTGGCATGGCAACTGCTCTGCCTGTGACCACAAGGAAGTGCAGAGGTTGTGGATGCTGCTCTGCACATCACAGAAACCAGCCCCCCCCCACAGGTTTTGTATACACCTCGTTGTCTGCTTTACCCAAGCAATATACTTCAAAGACCTTACCCATCCTGGACATTCTCTCTTCTCCCCCGCCCTACCAAGCTGAAGATACAAAGCCTGAAGGCATGTACCACCAGGCTCTGGGACAGATTCTATTTGCTGTTCTAAGATATTGAATGGTCCCGTACTATGGACTCTTGACTTCACAGTTTACCTTATATGGCCTTACATCTTATTGACTGCCAGCACCACACTTTCTCTATAGCTGTAAAACTTAACTCTGTTATTGTTTTTCCTTGTACTACCTCTGTACACTGTTGTAATGAAACAATCCATACTGACAATATGCAAAACAAAGCTTTTAACTGTTCCAAGTACAGGTAACAGTAATAAACTAATTTACTAATTTAAATTACACACCATCATGATTTGGAAATATATTGACAGTCATTCACCATTACCAGTTCTCCTCAACAGCAACATGAAAGCTCATTCATTAGAAGGACCACAAGCATTCAAGTCTCACCATTACTTTCACAGGAACACTAATGGATGAGTAATAGATCCTGGCCTTCGGTGATAGACATCCAGATCCCAAAATTGATTAAAACAGTTGCAATTAACAAGCTTTGATAACCCTCTCTCTCCTACCTATAGCGTCATTAATCTCCATCCTATCACAAACATTTCCCTTGTCCAGTTAGCAACATAAAATACATTTGATTTCTCACTTCTCCCAGATCCAAGGACAGGTAAGTGATCTGAAGTGTAAAATGTAAGCCCTGTTTTGCTCTCTACAGATGCTGCCTAACTTGTTGAATAAGTTCAGCATTTTCTGTTATTATTTCTGATTTCCAGCATCTGCAGAGTTTTGCTTTTAAAAAGGACCTTTGCCAGCTTTTACATTTGTTGCGAAGATTGTCAACTTCAGTAGAACAGTATGCTGGGACATACAAATAGCCTCTGGCAGACACTCTCATCAGCCATTTCTTCTAGCACATCACGTTTTAAATTTTACATCGGTGGGCACAAATACAATATAATTAGGTCAAATAGTGTAAGATAGTTCATCTAAAAATGACTCCACTGTATCAGCACCAAATGACTTTGGACTTCTTGCCAACCCCCTACACCATGTTAAAAATAGGTTATTCACCTGCCAGCCCCTTCATTACTAAAGAGCTAATGGTGACAAACAATTCCTAGTCGGGATTGTACAAGAATACACATAAAACAAAGCCGAATTAAACATAAATAATTTTGATCTTGTTGAGTTATTGAGCTCTGTCTCTTGTTACATTGGATTAAGTTAGCACTTGTAATAAATAATGATGGAACCTAGATGTCTAGGCCACTTGCCAAGATCCCATGAGAAAATTTACCAATATTAATAACAATTCTGTGGAGTCTCCCATGTGTAAAGTGCCTCAACTCTGTGTTTTTGCTTACCCTACCTTTTACCTCTTGCTTAACAAGAATCTTTCCGCTTCTGCCTTTAAAATATTCAAAGATTCTGCTTCCATTCTCTGCTGAGAAGAGAGCTCTAAAGCCCGACAATCCTTACAGAAAAAAGGTTTGCCTCTGTCCAACATGACCAAGACATTACTTTGAAACAGAGGTCCCCAGTTCCAGTTTCCCTCACATGAGGAAGCATCTGTCTCCATAAACACCCGTTAATAACTTTTAGGATCTTATGTTTTAATCAACCATGCTCTCTGCTTTCTCAATACCAACAGCTTGTTCAACGCAACACACACACACACTCACACACAGAATGCTGGAGGAACTCAGCAGGTCGGGCAGCATCAATGGAAAAGAGCAAAACAGTCAACGTTTTGGACCAAAACCCTTCTTCAAGACTGAGAGAGAAGGACAAGATGCCTGAACTAGGAAGTGAGGGGAGGGAAAAGAGGCGAGCTAGAAGTCTTTCATTGTAAGACAGCTGTTCTAGCAAATGAAAATGATAAAGAATTATAGACAGTGAAAATTTGAGGAAGAATGTGGAATACTCAACAGGACCAATGGTGTCTATAGAGAGAGAAGGACAGAATTTTATAGGCATCCGTTAGTCTTGTGAGACCATGGATTTGCGCCTTGGAAGGTTTCCAGGGGGCAGGCCTGGGCAAGGTTGTATGGAAGACTGGCAGTTGCCCATGCTGCAAGTCTCCCCTCTCTACACCACCGATGTTGTCCAAGGGAAGGGCACTAGGGCCGATACAGCTTGGCACCAGTGTCGCCACAGAGCAATGTGTGGTTAAGTGCCTTGCTCAAGGACACAACACGCTGCCTCAGCTGAGGCTCGAACTAGCGACCTTCAGATCACTAGACCGACGCCTTAACCATTTGGCCAAGTGCCAACATGGACAGAATTAATAGTTCAGATCAAATCAATGATCTTTTGCAAGGTCTCATGACTTGAAACATTAACAGTTTGTTTTGTCACTACGCCGCCTGACCTACCAAGTATTTCCACCATCTTCAGCTTTAACATAGTCTAGTGAACTTGCTCTGGTCTGCTTCCAACACACTAACATTCTTCCTTAAAGAGGCCAATACAGCATCAGTCCTCCAGATATCAGAGAGTCATAGAGCTGTACAGACCATAATTGGGTCCTTTAGCCCAGCACGTCTATGCTGTCCGTTTTACCCATCTACCCCAATCCCATTTGTCTGCATTAGGATTGTATTCTTCTATGCCTTGCTAATTTATACATACAGTATGGCCAAACATTTCTTAAATATGCTAAGTGTATCTGTAGTTTCAACGCCCCATATAACTGAAACAAAAACGAAACCACACTCATGATGAACTAATCAGAATGGCAAAACCTATCTGAAGTGATTACCCAGTTGAAATTTTACAGCAAAACCAATTTTTTCTCATCAATATTCCTAAATATTTAAGAATCTAAGTACAGGCCAGAAACTTCCACTAGAAGTCAGTAGTTCCCCCAAGTGTGCAGAAACGTGGAGATCCCAAACTTGGATTTTGTTGATCGCCACTTCAATGTCAACTACGCCTGAACACTGGATTCCTCTCCAAAATCAAGAGTGGAACAGAAACACACAAAACTGGAAGTTTCTTGATCTGACTGGCTTGCTTCTTAGCCAATGGCACATTACCAACTGCACCAAGGTTAATTCTAAAGGAAGTCACTCAGCAACTAATGCTTGATACTAACCTTAGGTGCAGACTCATTCTGTAAAGGCTGGTTATAAATTTGGAGGACAGCCCACATTGGAAGAAGAAGGTAAGGAATAATCAGGAGACTGGCAGGGCCAACTTTTGTGCTGTATTTTCCTAGTGGATATATGAAAGCAAAGATTCAGAACTAAGTTGTATGGCCTACAAATTACTAATTGAAAAAAAAACACAGAACAGGTTGGGGCAACAATTCCTCTCTGTTCATCCTTTTACATATCTTAATCTTAAACTTCGTGATCACATTAACTTTAACTCTTTTTCTTTCATAAAAATGTTGCTTTAATACCCACAGTTCAAACCTAATAAAATAAATGAATAAAGAGGATGAGTGAGAAAGATATGGAGGTGATCACACGGGCACATAGTTCAGAACAACTCGAAGAAACAGTAAGGCCAGTTCATACCAGATCAAATATAAATACAAAACGCAAAGAGCCAAACTAAAGTTTGCTCTTACCAACAAGGTTTCCAGGTAAGAATACAACAGTACTCATCAGAATCGATCCAACCCAGTATAAGCCAATTGTTCTGTAATTCTGCCTGAAAAACACAAAGCAGTGCTTTCATATAAAGTCATAATTTAACACATCACATAGTGGGATATGTGAAGTTTTACTGGACACTGTAGCAAACATCTATAATAGATCATCTAATATATTTCCACTTCACACATTTCTTTAATAGAACTTGTGTAAACTCATACTTGCTTATGTAGATTTGTTTTAATAGAGGATGCATTACTGGAACACTTGTCTTTTGAGTACTGTTTCACTGTATACTCCTCCCTCTCTGCCACAGTTACTTCTGCTCTCCAAAGGTCTTCATTCTTGCTAGGGTTTCCCTTTTCTAATAACTGTCTCAAGTATCCAGACTTCATGAAGTTTAACAGAGAATGTCAGGACACAAGTGTTTTTTCCACTTCACTAAAGCCTCTGAATCCCTCAACCAGCAGGCAATGTTATTCACCCTTCATCTTATGTTTGCTTCACAATGGCATGCCAGCAAAGAACGTAACCAACAGGCCATCAACAGAGCCAGATTCTAGAACATTGAACTACTCAGCATTTTAGCACCAGCTCCTTCCTCTCTGTCATCAGATTTCTAAATGGGCCAAGTACCTATGACACTACCTTGCTAGTCCTCTTTTGTACTCTCTCTATCTATCTACAATATTGTAACTTAGGGTATATTTTATGTCCTACAGTGTACTGCTGCCACAAAATAATAAACTTCACGACATATTCTCAATGGCCAGTGCAAATTAGTGCAAATATCTAATCAGCCAATCATGTGGTAGCAATTCAATGCGTAAATGCATACGTACATAATCAAGAGGTTCAGCTGTTGATCAGACCAAAGATCAGAATGGAAAAGAAATGTGAGTTAAGTGACTTTGACCATGGAATGATTGCTGGTGCCAGATGGGGTGGCTTGATTAACTTAGAAACTGCTGATCTCCTGGGATATTCATGCACAATAGTCTCTAGAGTTTACAGTGAATGGTGCAAAAAACAAAAAAAGCATCTGGTGGGTGGCAGTTCTGTGGGCAAAAGTGTCTTGCAAATGAGAGAGGTCAGGAGAGAATGGCCAGACTCTTTCAAACTGACAGGAAAGTGACAATAAATCAAATAACCACACATTACAACAGTGATGTCCAGAAAAGCACCTCTGAGTGCACAACACATCAAACCTTGAAGTAGATGGGCTACAGCAGCAGAAGACCACACCGGGTTCCACTCCTGTACCTAATAAAGTGGCCACTGAGTGCACGTCAGTGATGATAAATCTGATTCTGATCCGAATCATCGTTCAATGTTTTTTTTCCAAGCCTTCTCACCATGATGATACACGTCACCTTCAGCATGTTTCCCACTGCTGTGAAGCTAAAGGGAAGCCACCACATCTGCACCTCAGAACCAAGGTCACCCTGACCTCAATCATTGTCCTGCAGTGCACAGACAACGCTTGAGTTGTTCATGTTTTGGGTTCGAGCTCCAGGTCATTTGTTGATGACAGGTCTTACTTCAGCATCTGGAAAACAAAGGCCCTTCATCAACTTTCTCTCCCCCTCCCCCACTGTGTAAGCCACTGTCTGACAATGTAGGTTCATGGTGACACATCGATGGTGACATTTGCCATCATCATCTTCTGTGCACTAGCACATCCTTTGGCCAAGGGAGAAAACAAGTGTTTGAAGATCAAGACCTCAGACCCAATAACAAAGCACATGGGCTAACAAGCCAGCAGTGATTTCTGTCGTCCTATGTGTTTTTAAGACCTGAACAACCTACAGCAGGCACCTCAAAGCTCTGGAGAGTATCACCAATCCTGTGACCTGATTCCACTTCTACTTTGTGGGTTCTGTGGTGATAGAAGTGGGAACAGCAAACTCTCGCACAGAGGTAGCAGCAAGTACCAGATGAGATAGACAGGTGAATAGAGTCATAAAGCCGAAGAACTATATGGCACAGAAGCAGACCAATCAGCCCTACTCTTTCTGTTAACCAAGTAGTCTAACTGAGCTAGTCCCATTTGGTTCTAATCCTTCTAAATCTCTCTAATCCACATAACTGTACACATCTCTTTAAAACCTTGTAACTTGTACCTACCCCTACCACTTTCACTGGCAACTTGTTCTATGTACACACCATCGTCTGTGTGAAAAGCTGGCCTTTGGAAACTAATTGTGGTGGTTTGTGAGGGGTTGATACATCCTGCCACTTCCATAGATTCTTGTTCTCTCCGGCTATCAGGATAAGGATGCCATCAACAGTTTTTTCTCTCGCTTTCTCTGGCCAAACATAGCCAGCACGAAGATCAAATTTCATTCAGTTGACGCCACTAGGCCAAGTTGATTGATAGACTTCTGAAACAATCACTCTACACTGAGGCCTCTGATGGGAAGGGATTACCAGGAGAACTGCATCTCAAATAACGATGAGTCAGAGTACAGGAAGGACATAGAGTTCCTAGTACAATGAAGTTCTGACAATAATCTTTCCCTCAATGTCAGCAAAACAAAAAAGCAGGTTATTGACTTCAGACAGGGGATTTGATACACATGCTCCTAGTTATATCTGAGATTGAGACGGATGAGAATTCCAAGTTCATGGGAGTGAACATAACAAATAGTCTGTCCTGAACCAACCACATGGGATATCATAGCCAACACGGCTCACAGGCTCCTCTGCTTCTTCAGGAGTCTACAGAAACTCAGCACATCTCTGTTGACCCTGTTGATACACCAGAGAAAGCATCACAGCTTGGCATGGCAACTGCTCTGCACAAGACCACAAGAACCTGCAGAGAACTGAGGACACAGCACATCACATTACAAAAACAAGCCTCCTCTCCATAGACTCGGTCTGCACTTCTTCCCTCCTCAGTAAAGAAACCAACCTAACCAAAGGCCCCACACATCCTAGACATTGTCTCTTCTCCCCAACTTCCATCAGACAGAAGATACAAAAACCTGAAAACAAACATCACCAGGTTGAAGGACATATTCTGCCTTGCTGTTATAAGACTATTGAACAATCCCCATGCAAAACGTCACAATTTGCCTCATCATGGCCTTGCACCTTATTATCTGCCTGCACTGCACTTTTTGCTCTGTATTGTTCTTCCCTTGTAAATGCACAAATATAATGCAAAATGATCTGATGGTATGCAAAACCAAGTTTCCATTGTGCCTCAATACATGTGACAACTATAAATCAGTCTACCAAATGGAGGAATGCCATGCCTTGCTTTGGATCTC